>NW_024039263.1:0-1200000 GCF_016077235.1 Cyprinodon tularosa | reverse complement strand
TCAACCCTCCGCCCTGACTCAAAACTTCAGCTTGTTTTCTGCAAGCTGCTGTGCTGTTTCTGATCTATGGTGCTGTGATAGATAACTGTGTGCAAAAAATAAAGATATCTGTGCAACATATAATATTCAGAGTTCAACATCAAATTTATTTTCAAATGAGTACGTAAGTCCAAATAATAAAAACCTAGAAATGCAAGTGTTTGTGTTATATAAATCATGTTTTTGAGTTGAAATGCTTTTATGCAGATTTAGATGTTTATTCTGTATTCTAATCTTTAAAACTGCTGTTTGATGTTAAAAGTTTCAAGATGTAGAACCTCCACACCAGTATGAGCTGAATAGCTACTCACAGTGTAAAAATCAACATAAAAAGTTAGATTTTTTTAAGATTGCCTCTCCCTCCGCTGCAAAGATAATCTTGAGAGACAATAACAAGGAATGAGTTTAACCCCCCCCCCAAAAAAAACTGCCTGTTTAATTTATTAGTTTGATCGCCAGAAGATTAGCTTCTAATTTGTGTTTTCTAACTCAAAGTGAAAAAAAGGCCTGCTGTTACATTTTGAATTAAGAGGACATATTTATGAATAATATTTTGCCTGAAATAGATAGTCTTTTTGTTCACAGTAGTTGAACTGTCGATGGCTCACAAAGACAAATAGACCCACATACTGTATGCAGAGCAACCATCAGCTCTTAGAGGGGAGTTCAATAAGATATCAAAAGTTTGATCCTTCAAAAAAAGTTGCTCTTGCTCACAATTATTTGTAGATGTATGTGGATTCATCATAAAAGGCTTTAATAACCTTTTATTGTGAACACTGTTGCACCAATACCAGAGCATGCCCTATTGGACCACAACATGACCACACTGATCTAAACTCACGGCTAGACGCATCCCCTGTTGCTTGACGGCGGGATATTCTCAGTGTTGATGGAGGTATTGATCATGCACACATTAAAATGATGTCTGCAGCAGTAAATGCCAATGCTGGAGAGGTCCATTAATCAGAAAATCAATGACGCTGCCAATAAGATAACCTGGCCCTGACAATACATGACAGTTTGATGGTGGAACCTAAGGTTACCTGACCTCCAATCCTCTAACGTCTGGTATAGTTTTACCATTGGTGCCCTGAGCTTGTCCTGGCTAAGCTCTGGCAGTACTTTATCTCTACTCTATATTTAAATGAAACCCCTTCAAGCCTATTGAAGTCTGCAATTGTAAGAAGGCCATGTGTTGAGAGAAAATATGTTATTTAATCAAATAATATTCAGACACTCCCAACTGCCTGTGTGTTAGGACAAAAAATGAAAATGTGAATCAAGGTCAAATTATGTCAAAACAGTTAAGTCTGCACACATATGGAATAAATTCTTAAGAACCATAATTCAAAATATGAGAAGTCATAATAAAAACAATTCAATTATCGATCAAACATATCACTCATTTTGTCTGTTTTTGGATGGCCTTTGTCCTTTGTTCCTTTACGGTTCCAGACTTTGATTCCTCCAAGTAATTCCTGTAAACTCAGAGAGAAATGTTGCAGAAAGCCTTTATAGTAATATCAGGTTCTGAGATTACCAACAGGCCAAGATAACTCTCTGCAGATAGAATGTTCAGATTCTTGTTGCCTGCATGGCCTTCTATTCATAATCTTTCCTCGCAAAGAGGATGAGAAATGGTGAGTTGATGCCTTTGTTTCCAAGCACAGTTGGGAGAAGGATCACATGTCCTGTGGGAGTGTCTTGTAAGGGTCTTATGAATGATGGTGATACAGCAGTAAGGGGGAGTGGTGCATCAAAAAACAACCCCCCCCCCCCCCCCCCCCCCCCCAAAAAAAAAAAATACATGCATCTTCCCCCACCAATGTTCAAAATAAAGTAAACATTGGCCCTCAATATCAACAATTTATATTGACTTATGGCATAACAGCTCTAAAGAATCAGAGTTCTGGTCACTGAATACAGTAGTTAATGCAAAAGGAGGCCTGAGTGCAAAGACTTAACCAAGGACTGAGTGCCTATGGATTTCCTTCAAAAAATATAATTATTTATTGATTTTTCAAATTTTTTCAGGGGTGTTTGAATTTGACTGTTATTATGTGTAAGCTGTAATGGTAATAAATATAGAAATTAAAGGCATTAAAGGCATCTATCTATCTATCTATCTATCTATCTATCTATCTATCTATCTATCTATCTATCTATCTATCTATCTATCTATCTATCTATCTATCATCTATCTATCTATCTATCTATCTATCTATCTATCTATCTATCTATCTATCTATCTATCTATCTATCTATCTATCTATCTATCTATCTATCTATCTATCTATCTATCTATCATCTATCTATCTATCTATCTATCTATCTATCTATCTATCTATCTATCTATCTATCTATCTATCTATCTATCTATCTATCTATCTATCTATCTATCTATCTATCTATCTATCTATCTATTTTATAAGTAAAATATTTTAACATAGAAATTATATATATATTATTATATATTCACATTATTACATATCGGATGTGTATACTGGACAACTTTTGCATTAAACTGAGTTGGTAAACTTAAGCTGAGCTATAGTTCAAAAGTAATTAAAAATCATGCCCAGAAAATCACAAAGACGATATTTATGTTCCTGTTAGTTTCACACCTTCAGTTGCAATTTTGTACTTAAATACAAAATTTGTCAAATACTTACTGAGGGGGACTCTGATTTTCTACTTTGAAAACATTCCTGTTTTCATAAGCATAAATTAATGGTGGCCAAAGGAACCTGTGTACATGTCTAGACATGAAATTGGCAGGTAATCTTGAACCAGGTTCCCCATTTGTGAATCAATCCTTTTTTTTAAAGCAGGGACTTGGAACTGTCCTTTTTAGCAATTTTTCTATTTGCCTTTCTGATAGGTGAATGGAATAGAGAGGGCGTGGATATAATTTGACTTTAGACATAACCAATTTAAAACTAACCGTAGTGCAATCCGGTACCCTGTAATGAAAAGCTGGACTCAGAGTCTGAATTGGCAAAGAGTGACACCTGCTTCAGCTGGTTCAAATTAGAAATGCCAAAAGAGAAAGGAGACTGTCAAAGTGAGATGTGTCAGACATTTTATTGGTCTAATACTCTTGTAAGCTTGAGGGCTCAGGTTTCAGTTGAAGAGTTTTTCAAAGAGTGGGATGTGAGCCTCACTGAGCACACACAAAGACAGTGCAGCATAGGCGGCATTTCACTATGCTTGCCTCTCATCCACTCTAAACCACTTCAAATGTTGCTTTCTTGAATGTCTGAAATGTCCAAATACGTAGAACTGGAAATAAATTCCTTTTAAAGAGTAAAAAACTAAATTGAGGAAGACAACTTTATTACGAAATATATATACATGAAATATTGAGATGGATACACATGCATGCACATAATTTAACACAACTAGGGGGTCATACATTATTTGAAATATATACTCATGTTGTTTTTTTACAATAAAATTCTACATCTCATTTTAATCTAATGTCCTGTTTTATAAGTTTTCAAAAAATGGTAGGGTTGTTTTTTAATGGTTCTAAATCACTGCTTTTGGCTGAGATATCTATGGTTTAAGCAATCAGAGGTACAACTATGGGTTCTCTACCTGTCTGCAGAAAGGCAGTATAAAAAGACACACATTTGCTGTAGCCGATGGGGATTTAAGTGGAACTAAACTTATATGTGCTCAATTGGCTGACTTTATGTCAAGAGTCCCTCCAGATTACATTTCAGGATTAGAGACAAACAGACATGATTGGTGTATTTTAAGTATTTGGAGAAGATTTTCTTAAAGCTGATGTTAACAACAACTATCAATGTCTATGTGGTCCACATGACCCAGTAGTGATATAGAAGCACAAATCCAGGCTCCCTGAAATCAACCTGGAGAAACCAGATGCATTTGTTTTTCTGGACCACACCAAACATTTTGGTGTGGCAGACATGATTATTTCAACCTTGAGAGACTCACACTGAGAAAAGCAGCAGTTTGAACATTTTTATAAAGAAATTAGGATGATATAATATGACTAACTTGAAGAAATAAATAAGTCTTTGGTGCTCATACCCCAGGAGAAGATGCTGCTAAATGCAGTTCTGTGAAAGCAGGTTGGTCTATTGGAGTCCTACACCATTGGTGGAATGGAGGCTCGAGAATGAGAGGAGCACCAGGGAGTCCAATGAGGCGAAGGGTTGGAGGAAAGATGGCGTTCAGCAACAATCTATGATGTCTTGGACGGTGATCGGATTATATGAAGGCACGGAGCTGTCCCGATAGGATGATCAGGAGATTGTATACCCTTTTTTTTATACTTTTATACTGTGACCCTTACCAATTTAACCTAAAAAGTTGGTAATGAGTACTGAAAACCACATTCAACACATTGATGGCCAACTAACAAACTTTTATGAATAATACAAAGCTCTCTTAATCTCCAGAAACAATTGTCTTTGAGAGTTGTATATATAAATATCTTTAAAACATTGTGTGTTTTCCATTTAAAAGGGCTTTATGGTTGAACACTCCATTGCATGCCCCATAAACGAACCAGCCAAATTAAAAACAATTAACACCTGATGCAGACTTGAATAGTAAACATGAAGTTCATTTTTTGGTTTTTAAATCTGTGTCATAAAACAGAACAGAGGGACCCAGTATTCGAGGCGCGGCAGCCAGTAGGAAAGTTCAAAAAATTTATTAAAACAAAAACATAAATGGACAAAACAGAAGTGCGAAGCTGTTGCGGACCTGCAGCAACTGCAGGAGAGGGGGCGGGGCACCGCCCAATTACTGACACTCTGGAGGGAGAAACACAGGTAAGTGACAGGAGACAGTGACGGGAGATGATTATTAGAGAGAGTCACTTACCTGTTTTAATAGTTTAGTCCATCCTCTCAATTTTAGGCAGGATCAGCCGATGCACTGGCAACGAGATGCAACACTGAGCCGCCAAGAGTGTCCCCGATGCTGCAGTCCTGGAGAACTTGCAGGAAGCCGATCCAGGTCAGGGGAAGACAGAGCAGGCAGGAATAGTTCAGGAATCCAGGAGACCTCCGCTCAATCAGAGGCTCCGACCCAAACAGCAACAGAGGAATTAAGGCTTTCAGGAATCCTCAGAGCATGAAGGTTGGTTCAGATTCCCGTGCGTCGAGCAATAAGCTCAGACAGAAACGCACAGACAGGCAGAATCCAGTAGGAGTCCAAAGGATGGTTTAGGTGAACGGATCAGACGGGGACAGACAGGACCAGTGGGTGAGAGGGAACGGAATCAGGATATCAGAACCACTAGGAAACGCAGAAACGAGCTGACCTGTCAGTGATCCACCAGCAACAGGGATTGAGGCTGTGAAGCCTCTTGTCCTACTCAAAAATTCCCAGTAATTGAGCCCCACAGGGATGTGTTTTCTTTCCACCCCTTTTCTCTCTTTAAACAAATGACTGCACCTTAGCAGATGTGTCTGTGAAACCCCTAAAGTTTGCATATGACACCACTGTTGTTGGTCTGATGCTGGAATTACAAAAAATCTGCATACAGAATTTTACAAACGATGGTGGATATGAGATTGGTCCTTAGAAGAAAACCTGCTACATTGCCTCTCCACATTCTCAGTTCCTAGGAACCAGCCTCTCAATCTGAAATAATTCTCCCACAAAGATACTCTTTGAAAAAAGTCCCAGCAGAGACTGTACATGCTGCAGCACTAGGTTACAAGTCATCTTCTACACAGCCATTATTAAATATGTTCTGTGCTAAAGAAATCATATTCATAAAAAGGACTGGCAGTAAATTTTAATAACTTTATAGTCAATCCACATGTGATTTGGTGATTCTTCATTACTGCTTTAAATGAAAATTGAAAGCAAATTGCTGTGGGGACAGGCATGCTGTCTATTACCAATTAATGTTTTATTTTATTTGATGAAATCACATAAGTGTCACTCCTTACTTTAACCTCTACCATGTTCTACTTCTCAGACTCTCAAATTTAACATCAAGTCGGAAAGTTTTCCCTGATTGCGGAAAATCACTGGAAGTTGTTATCGTTTAGGCCACCCGGTGAGAGCAGCTGCTCGGCTGTTGCGTTAATCCATGATGCATATGCAAATAGACGCCCTTTTGAAAGGTTCTTCACAAAAATTATGTTATTTAGGCTGCCAATCACTGTTTATATGATTGCGCCATTACGTGCACTTGTGGGAAATTTGATAAATGACACCTCCAATCGACAGCAGATTGAGAGGAAAAATAAATTCTATACACCAGAAACTTTGTGTCTTGAAAAAAGTTGAAATCAAGTTGACAAACTTTTGTTCCCTGCCATGTCTCTTATCATACAACTTCTGGCTTAAAGTTGACAAGAAAACTAAAGGAAAAATATCTGTATCTTTGGATTTTCTTTTACATTTAAAAGTAGTTGAAAATACAGATTGTTGATTTTGAACATTGAATTCAGTTTAAATTCAGTTTATTTATATAGCGCCAATTCACAAAACATGTCATCTCAAGGCACTTTACAGTTCAACCAGATCATACAATCAAATTGATTTAAAGTTTTCTATCTGAGGAAAACCAGTTGATTGCATTGACTCACTGACTTGAAGGCAATCCCTGACACTAAGTATGTGTCATGATCTGGCCTGATATCTCACCTTAATTGTTCATTACTCTCACCTGCCTAACTCTGCCCAGTTTTCTAATTATCACTCATCTCATCCACCTGCGTCTGTTGCTTTATATTGTGTTCAGACCAAGCGATCAGGGCCAGATCATTCGTTGTTTTCTGTTTGTCTGTTTGTTTTTTAGTTTAGATTCATGTCCTGGTTAATGGCAGCCAGTGGGTTGAGAGGTTTCGTGTTTTGTCTCGTCTTCTGATCCTGTTCTGATCCCTCTCTACGGAGCTCTCAGGGTTTTGGCTTGGTCGGTTTTATTCCTGTAAGCCTGGCTCCTAGCAGGAGACCAGTTTAAAGTCCTGTATAAATCCTGGAACAACGTCTCGTCTCTGCTTCCTTCAACCACTGAGCCTGCCCGTCTGCATCTGAGCCTGCCTGTCTTCATCTGTGCGTCTATGTTTGGGCATGCTTCTGGACCCATCGGACTCTGAACCCACCTGAACGCGCAATGGATTCCAGGAAGTCTGGATCCTTCTGTTCCCCTTGTGGGTGGAAAACCTTTGATTAAGCGGAGAACTCCAGGATCCCTGAACTATTCCTGGCTGCTCTCACTTCCACTGACCTGGATCGTGCTTCCTGTTACTTCTCCGAGGCTTCAGCATCAGGGAGGCTCTAGGGGCACGCCTTGTCTGGTAGTTCAGCCCCTCGGCTGGATCGCACCTCTTTCTACGGAGATGGACTGAACTGTGAAACCAGGTAATTGACTCACTGAGATTATCATCTTCTGTCAGATGATCGTGGTCACTTATCTGTGTTTCTTTCCGAATGAAAGAAACAGTTAGTTTTAAAGGAGAAGTTCAGTTTTTTACACTTTAAGCCCATTTTCTGTAGTGTCCAGGATGAAATCGAATGATCGACACCAAAAGTTTGACAATTGCTCCTGTCTCTGCTTTTTGGCTCATTTAGAATCACCCCCTGGCTGCTTTAGAATGGCTTCCATAGAGCATGTCCGATAATGTCCTTAAAACAACCTTAAACGTTCTTTTTTTAAAATATGCTACTCACCGTGTCATCAGCGCTGTTCAATGACGTTCCAAAAAAAGTTTCGTGAAGAAAAAACGTTCCTGTGGTGTTTTATTTAGCATTTTGTAAATCCCATTGAGTTCTGTAGGAATAGTCAATATTCCCCTGCCACCGGAAACGGAAATGGGGCCTGTTTACACAGTTGTAGTCTTTTCGCTTCACTCCGTGTACTCCGACGTCGAGGTGCTAACGTCTCTGTTAAACACTTTAAAAAACTCTGAAAATGGAATACGAAAGGTGGATTCTTGATTCTCGACGTCGGAGTACACAGAGTGAAGCGAAAAGACTACAACTGTGTAAACAGGCCCCATTTCCGTTTCCGGTGGCAGGGGAATATTGACTATTCCTACAGAACTCAATGGGATTTACAAAATGCTAAATAAAACACTACAGGAACGTTTTTTCTTCACGAAACTTTTTTTGGAACGTCATTGAACAGCGCTGACGACACGGTGAGTAGCATATTTAAAAAAAAGAACGTTTAAGGTTGTTTTAAGGACATTATCGGACATGCTCTATGCAAGCCATTCTAAAGCAGCCAGGGGGTGATTCTAAATGAGCCAAAAAGCAGAGACAGGAGCAATTGTCAAACTTTTGGTGTCAATCATTCGATTTCATCCTGGACACTACAGAAAATGGGCTTAAAGTGTAAAAAACCGAACTTCTCCTTTAATAAATGGGCACTGCCCCGTCCCCCTCCTGCATCCGCTGCAAGCCGCAGATCAACAGCAGCGTGCTTCTGTTCTGTCTGTTTTTATTTTAATAAACATTTTGAATTGTCCTACTGGTTGTCTAACCTTGAATATTGGTTCCATATGTCCCGTTTTATGACAGTATGCATGTAGCGAGAGTGGAGAGGAAAAACACCCATTTAACAGGAATCAGCATTCCATTGCTTTATAATAAACTGAAAGCAGTGAATCGACAAAAAACAGGAATTTAATGATATAGAACAAGCTTTTTGACATGAAATCAGAATAAATTTGACCTAATTTAAGTAACAATTGCCAAAACAATTTCTAACTGCTAAATAATTGAGTAATATGATTTTTTTTGTTTGTTTTAGCTTACTATAAACTGAGACATTCTCATTAAGTTCCCTAGTATTTGGTAAAAGTGTATTTTGAATTGTATGACTTTGGTTAAATGATCTGAGTATTTATTTACAAGCTTCTCAATATAGTCTCTGGAACTTTGTTTCCAGTTTGCATCCACATTTTCATTTGATTGGTAGTGTTTTTAGGATGATTGTTTAATTAGAACATCTTTTTTTTCCAAGGTTTTAATGCCTTGTCTGGCGTTCTCAGGTGTCAAAATTGTATTCTTGCTTTTCTTTTGCTTATCTGGAACCCAGCAGGGCAACAGTCTCAGCAGAGACTTTGAGACTTACAGTACCTCTCCCTAGACACCTCCTCCAGCACCGCTGGCCCTATGCATACATGGGCCAGCAAAAAGGGCCTCCACTATGTCTTGGGCCATCCCATAGACCTCCTTTGTGTTGGAAAAAGCTTGGGACTGGACTCTCTTCTACAGCAACCTGGTATAGGCCTTCCCTTTGAAGTAGAGAAGTGTGATCCCCCTATAGTTGGAACACACCCTTTAACGTTGGTTTGTAATTTTTTAAAATGTGAGTTTCAACATTGTATTTAAAACTAGAAGCAGATAAGTCATTTGAACTTTCATGTTGGTCTGAGGGAAGAAACCTGACTGATCAAAAAGGAGATGGTTGATTGCAACTGATGAGTGATTTATTTACTTGAGAAATTAAGAGGTGGTAGCATGGATCTGTAGGGGTTTGATTCAGTGGGTTTTGCAGGATGTACACCAGAGGTCCAGGAGAATGTGAGTGATATCAGAGAATGTTGATACTTGCAAAAGATGTCATGCTACAGAGGAAAGACGATGTGAGGTTCACTGGTTGTATGGAACAATAACAGAGTCCACATTAAAGAGAACCACAAAAATACTGTACAATTTACCACAAAATAGATAATCCTTGTTTAGATGTTTGGCTGGAAAACCATCAGGGGTAATCACCCAGCGAAGAGAGATTATCCTTCACCTTCTTATATACATTCTAGTCATCTCGATTGAGAAGTTTGCAGAAATGCGGGTTGGCCCAGCCACCAGCAAAGATCCTCTCTGTGACATGAAGCTTACTCAAATCTTAATTCAGCAAAATCCCACAGACTGTAACTCTCCCACCAACAACATCCAGAGACATAAGGTACTCAGGGCAGATTTTATCCACCTCCAAAGCGTCCATAGATCAGGTTGCCTTAACCTGCTGCCCAATGCTCTTGGTACTGGCCCCCTCATGGCTCCCACTGTAATTGGTGGGCCCACTGAGTGATGGCCACTCCTTCATGATTGGCCTGGCTGGGTCCTATGAGAGAGAGTTCTATCACCAGGCATGGCTCCAGGGTGAGGTCGCAACACCTCAGTACTGAGCAACATCAGGTGCCTCGATTTTCTTGGCATCATGATAGGAAAAAGCTTCATAGGAGGGTTTGCACTCTATTTTATACATCACAGAGGAGGGGGAGACAGCACATTGTCTCTCAACCAAACCAGTCTTATCAACATTCCTCACTAGCTGGCCTTGGCTCAAAACTAGGTTGTAAATCTCCTCTGACTCCACCTCCTTAGACACAATCAGTGGGGAAAGACTTAAGAAGATCCTAAAGGGCGCCTCCTCTAAAAAGAAAATATGGATAATGCAAAATATCTTGATTAAAACAGGGTATTAACAATCATAGGTAAAAATTTCCACCACAGTGTCATAAAGGGAAGCAGGGTGTTTGAGGAGTCCCCTTAAGATACATTCACAGGTGGGCCTCCACTTAACCCATATAAGCTGAGAAAGCTGTGACATCACAGGAAGATGCCTGGTTTGATTTGCTGCTGCCACAGCATTACATCAGAAAGAGATATCAGCTCATCAAATAAATCACACTAAATGCCCTCTCACCACTACATAGAGCCCATTATCAGATTTCAGGGTATATCCGAGCAGTATATATATATATATATATATATATATATATATATATATATATATATATATATATATATATATTGTTACCAGAAAATATTTTTTCTTTTTTTTAGCATCTTGAAAAGAATGCCAAATGTTATTGTAAAATCACAATACCATAAAAATTCTAGCATGCATGCTCCAACAGGTCCTGTTGGGTTATTCTCTTGCTGGGTTATGCTCTTGTTAGCTTCAACCTAACCCTGGCCAGTTCGACTATTTAGGTTAGACATGTGTTGTTATGGCTGCAGGACGGTGTACATTGTATACCTTTTTGAATCCCACCCCCTATACCAGCAGCCTCAATCTCCAGTCCTTGTAAGCAGGTATCCTGTAATTTTTAGATACACATATTTGATTTGGGTATTTAATTTGATCTGAATTGGATCTCTATGCTGCTAAAAATAAATCAGCGGTCAAATTATAGACTGCTCTAGCGCAAGCTGACAGAATTGACAAAAAAATCCTAGATAGATGCTGAAACGTTGTCAGCAAAACTTTATCTCAGTTGGAGTCGCGAGGGGTGCTGGTGCCTATCTCCAGCTGTCTACGAATTCAGCTCTCAGTTGAATTAAGAATATTTTTTAACTGTAATATTTCAAAAAAACATTTTTAAAGACACAACATGTAGAGGTTGAATGTAGTGGATATGCTGATAAATAAACTATTGTAAAATATTGAGCACAAATATTGACCAGATTGACAAAGTTTGCTCTAGTTTTCCATTGATACAAGCAAAAATGTAAGATATGTGTGTTTGTCGCCTACTGTGTTTTCTGTCGTCACATGTGTTACTTCAAAAGTTGTAAAGGTTCATTACTTGGCAGGCTTTTACAAAGCCTGCAAGGTTGCATGAGCCATCCATATTAAACATCATCTGTCATTGCTTGATATATAAGTTGTTGGCAGTTTGCTTCACTGAACCCTTTGAACTTAAAGCATAATATTGATGGCCTCACTTATTTGAGCTCAATGCCCCAAAAGCTTTTTTTTTGGTATAATGTTAAAAAAAGTCATTTCCACACAAAAAATTGCGTGTACAGTAAGTTTTTCTCTTTTTTTATAGCAACCAACAGAGCTGCTCCTTATTATCCAACAGAAAAATCCAATAAACCACAACACTTGGGATAAGGGTCTTTTTCCATCAAAGTAGGCATTTTCTATAAAGGATTGAGTCATAAAAGCATTCCTTTCCTGCAAACATTATTTAGGTCTAACCATATAGAATTTAAATACGTCCCATGAAGCATTCATTCCCATTATATATGATCCCAATATATATGAAGTATGTGTAAAAAAGTTGATGACTACCACTTTTATACAGTGTATACATGTAGGGATGAAAGGTTTTAGATCCAAAGCATTTAGTTGGGTCAAGACGTTTTTTGTGACATCACTTTATCTGCATCTTTCTATATATTACAATCTGGAAATAAGTTTGATGTTCTTCATATGGGCCTGAGGTCAGGCTGAGTTCAGGTAGATTAAATTAAAACATTCAGTAAATCTACATTCGTCCAAACAGAGCATCTGCATAGTATAACCTGAGATGAAATGCCAGTGTTCAATAATTTTTGTTAAGTTTGAGAAACAATTGCATTAGTTTTATTGCAGTATTATCTTTATGAAGTATGATAAATTCAGATGGGATTTTTCCAGCAGCCTCATTTAGCTTATCAAATCCTGCTTGCCACAGTTTCAAATGTTTGTGTCGGCAATGCAAGAGACTAATGTTTCAATCTTCATTGAAACACAAAGCAGGTAAGCAGTAATTTCAAAGATGTATTAGAAAGGCAGTAGTCTAAAAAAACCCACAAACCTCTGTTTTTTCTAGGAAGATTTTGTCTTAAATATAGTAAAGATAGTAAAATAGATTTAGATATAAAAAATAATCCCAGAGTAGTTTACAGTCAAACTAAACCTTTTCCCATATTTTTGAAAA
Source organism: Cyprinodon tularosa (assembly GCF_016077235.1). Lineage (NCBI taxonomy): Eukaryota > Metazoa > Chordata > Actinopteri > Cyprinodontiformes > Cyprinodontidae > Cyprinodon > Cyprinodon tularosa. The sequence continues at coordinate 1,187,290 of NW_024039263.1, read as the reverse complement.
TAATGCAGCTTTTTTTAGCAATGGAATATACTTGCAGATACTCTGCTGTTCTGCTTTCACTTAACAGACTAGATTTTAACACTGTGTGTGCCCTCTCTTTACCGCCGTTCATAAATTCTAACTGTTTTTTTTTTAGTCTCTGTTTTACAGGTTCATTAAATCTATGGAGCCCTATTGCAATGTTTTTCCATGCAGGTTATTTTAGACTATTATGGTTATCTCTGCTATTACTGGTTTTGTCTGGCTTCTGGCTGGCCTCAGTGATTGTCGTTTTTCTACCTGAATTTTGTTCACTCAGTAGGTAAACTCATAAATAAGCTTTAAACACAGATGAAAAACTAACAAATGCTCCTGGTGGTTGACAAAGCTATAGGCAGGGTTTTTAAAACAGAACATTTAAAAACAGAAGAAGGAGACAAAAATGAATAGCATCCTTCTTTTGTATCACCCTCTGATATACTGTAAATGTCTTTAAAATTTTTAGGGAACCTTTAAAGGTTTTGTGTCAAAATTTCATGTAACCTGAGCTTAGTGAGAAGCCTAACAGATGCTTGTCATGAAGCCATCTTTACTACACTATATGAGCAGTTTCCTCACCCACTGACGGAAAACATTTGTATCAAAGGGGTGTTGGCTTTTGGCCTTTTAATCAGCTGATGCCTGAATGAGTATGAATATTACTTTCAGTAAATTGCAGATTGTATTTTTATTTTTTTTTTGTCCCTAGCTTCTGTTACATCTCCTGCATTTTAATGCTACATTGTAAACCCAGCAGCATTAGATTCAAACCCTTTTAACACCAGCCTTATAATTATGATCAAGAGTGTTCTATGAATTATATGTTGGCTCAGTCAAATTCTTTGGTTTGCTCCCTCTGCATTTTGTTCCTGATCCAGTCACTTGATAATACCATGGGATAGTTTTCATTTCTGAGAAGACAGATGGCAGTCCTAGAATTTGATTAACAACTCAAATTATTTTGCCACACTTCAAAGATGTCTCAGTCTCCCCCAGGCCAATGCAGTGACAGATTTTCATTAATGATATTTATTGTCTGCAACGACTAATCTAGTAACAACTTCACCACAATTAAATTGTGTTACATTTCAGGTCTTATCTTCTTTGTTTGCTATATGAACAACTTGTCTGCTGCTTCTCCACAGCCTTTTTTAAAATTAATGTCCTTCATGTAGTGCAACTAATGGAGCGGGAGATTGGTGATCACTAAATGTGACATGCTCCAATCAGGTTTAGAGCTTTCTAAGCCATACTGCTGATTCTTCTAAAGCCATAAAAGCTTTTGGTTTATCTCCCCTCTTCCATCTTTTCCTGACCTGCCTTAACCGCCAGGTGTCAGAATGAGGTGTGGAGATTTACAGTGCAGGTCAAAAGGCAGAATTAAAAAAAAATAAAGAAGACACTGATGTAACTGTTGTTCGGATCATCAATTTCCCTTGTTTCTTAATGGATCTGACATAAATCTTTGTTTGATCGTGAAATTTCATTTACATTAAGATATTTGTTAGAACCTGAACAGATCTTCTAAACCCATAAATGCGTGGGATATGTTACTTCCCCTTTTCAGGTACTTTACAAAATGCAGCCATTAGTCATAGCCATTCACAAATTTAAGGCTCCCTCAGAAACACAGCATGAGGCCATCTAGAAGAAGGGAAACTAGATCAGCCGTTTTTTGAATGACTGCAAAACAGCCACAATAAGTGTTATCTCAATGGCAAGTGCTGTCATAGCTAACAGCAATCAGTGTATTTTATTCACAACTCTGTGCAGAATGGGGTGTGTAGTGATCATGGGGTTAAATACTCAGCCATTTATTTCACATTCAAGAGAATGTCAATATTTAAGTTGGAAGAATTTGGGGTAGCTGGGTAGTATTAACTAAACATGATGATTACCCAGGGTTAGTTTTTGATGAAAGACCCTCTGACAATATATTACATTTTTCTTAGTAATATATTGGAATATGTCAGGTATACAGTACACAAAATCAGAGTATTTTTTTTTTCTCTATAGTAAAACAAGAACAACTGTTTTTAAATTAGTTTAGCTGGCAAATAATAAAAGGAAATCTGTTTCTTAAACAAACACAAAATTATTTTAAATTGTGTGAGTATATATATATATATATATATATATATATATATATATATATATATATATATATATATATATATACATTTTTATTTTTTCCTCTTTTCCAAAAAAACATGTATATGATGTAGAACTGCACTTTAGATTTCCACACTTCTGATTAATAATTCATTATTTTTTCAAAGTTAATGTAATTTAATATTTAGTGATTGAGGAAATGTCCTGTAATCTGACTTTTTTCACAAATACTATAGGTAAGACTGTACGATAACCATCATAACCATCATTTGTAAATGGTGAAGATAACATTTAATTGTTATTAACATTTATCAATGTTTTATTCATATCTGAAATGCATCTAAACCGTATCTAAAAAGGTAAATAGATAATTTATTAAGGTCTGATATCTACTGAATTTAGGGTTATTTGCCTTTTATAAATGGTTTAGATGCAGTTTATAAATAATTATCAACTGTTAATAAAATATTTGTTAATCATTAATAAATGGTGTCTTCATCATTTATAAATTATGGGTATGGTGGTTTTTGTAGTGTTACCATATTATCCCGTGATTATTTCGTATTTTACTGTAAGAAGATATTTTCATTGGTATGTGAAAAATTAGGCGTTTCCTTTTTAACAGCTTCTGCATTCATAATTATGAGTGAGTCACATAATTTTATTTCTATCTCCCCCACAATAAGTAACAACGAAATAATATGAGGATCTTTCATTAATATATTTTAATGTTAAACACTGATTACAGCGTTTGTTTGCATAGCCAGAAGGTTGCCACATCAGATCTCAGCTGTTTATCACATCAAATATCCTGCTACTTCCGCTTGGCCATCGTCCATAGAAACCCAGACATGTGAATGCGTATATTTGAGTATGTCTGTGCATCAATATCTCTCCATTGTGTTTTTTTTGGTGGCCTGTTGAGTTATTTGTAGCTTACTTTGTCTCTTGCCTACTGAATGCTGGGAGATCCTCAAGCAAATCCAATCCCCCACCCATCCTGGACAGGATTAGGCAGATGCATTAAATGCATTGGTCTTATTTCCATTTGAAGATATGGCCACAAATCAACTATATGTTTTTTTGCTTCGATTTGAACACTGGTAAATACAACAAGCAAACATCTTAACGTGTAATGCATCCCTGTTTTTCTATCTCCTTCTTTCTGTAGTTAGGTTTCTCAGCTATCACTGACATACTTTCAGCAGCTGCAAAGCCTCTCGTCCCTCGATCCTCTGATGGATATTTTAATACAATCAAGGATGAGGCACGGTAGATAAGCCTGTTTGTATAAGTCTGATAAAGTATCGGCTCCAGCTGTCTACCAATTTATATGACTGTTGTGTAGCACCCAGGAAAAGCATTACATCACTGCAATCAATCAAATCTGACATGCTTTCACTCAAAATGAAGTCAAGTCCTTGGATGGCTTTAGTAATGTCATGCACTGGTGTGGAAGCCAACAGAATACTTAGCACTGAGGTAAAATACAGCTTTTAGCCAGCCTTACAGTAGATATGCATTGGATTTTCTCAACATTTTAAGCAATACAGTTCAATTAAATCCTTAAAAACAGCATGAATGGTTCTAAAAAACCCTGTCTTCTGGTTTGCTGTGTTAAGATTGTTAAAATTTTGCACAAATTAATGACAATGCCTGTTAATCTCTGCTACTTCCTATAAAAGCAGTTAGTGTTATTTTGCAGACTTAGACTTTCTTTATATATATATATATATATATATATATATATATATATATATATATATATATATATATATATATATATATATATATATATATATATATAAAGATAAACTGTCTTCCATCAGGGTCATCATGACGGGCTAATACCTCGCTCCAGCAGTCTATGGTCGAAAAGGCGGGCCACACCATTGCAGGCCAAAGACATTTAACCACACAAACACACTCCCACACACCTAAAGGGAATTTAGATACACTATGTAACCTAACGGTCATGTTGTTGGATTAAGATTTGCCAGAGAACATGCAAACTACATTAAAATCCCAGACCATGAATTGAACCTTGGACTTTCCTGCTCTACTTGTGTTGTTGCCTTTTAATTTATTACTGCCCATACTATAAAATATTTGGTCAAACTGAATTGTTTGCTGTCTCTACTCTCAAGATCAATGTTTAATAAGGAATTTTTTTCATAGCTTTTTTTTCCCAACACTTGTAAACCCCAGCAGCCCCACCACCGTTAAGAGAGAGCTCATGTTAAAGCAGTGCTGCCTGCATTCCTGTTAACCTCTCTGGGCAGGGATTGATAGGCTGCCATTGTCACCAGACCTGTTCTCATCACAGATTAAACCTTGAGGTTGCATACGGGTAATTACCCAGAATCCTTAGTCATCAGGCTATGTAAATCTCTTGCCGGCTCATTAGCACGGCTTATTTGAAGAACACTTTTACTCCCCAACTCTCTTTTTTTCCCCTCAGCTTTTCTGCCAAACTTTGCACCTATGTGCTTAGCTTTATAGAGCTGATTATTTCCCTTGAGTGTAACAAAAAATTCCAAGAATAGGAAAGATGCGTCAAAGGCCCTGAAAAAAACCACGGACAATGAAATTAAATCATTTAGTACATCTTTTTTTGTTTTTCCATAATTTAGTAACAGAGTTGAACATTTTCCTTTAAGGGGAAAGCTAACAATACCTGCATTTGAATAGTGGTTGATACAACTTCTCTGGTGTTTGGCATATTACCCTCCTAGAGTAAATATTTTATTGTTATTTTCAGATGCTCGGATATTATAGTGGCTGAGGCTATTTTTTATTTTGTTTTTGTTTTGGGTTTGGTAGGGTTGTACCTTGAAGTGATAGCCATAGTCTTTCACTTTAACTTGTTCCTTACATGACCAACCACATTCAAGAAGAGGATATAGCTAGTGTTTCAAATATGTTCACATCCCTGAAGAAGGTAAGATTCTGTGATGTTAAATAATGTTATTTATTTTGACTATATTTTACTATATTTTTATAACAATAATTCCTGAAACACAAACATGTCAGACATAAACAAAGTTGCAACAATCTCTTTGCACCTCACGCTAAACTTTGTAAAAGCATGTTTTTGTTTAGTTTTACAAATCTTCAGTGGGAGTATGTCCTTATTTAACAACCACCCCCATTATCTAGTGATTATCTAACTTCCTGCTGTGTTGTCTGTCTGTTCATATAATTAGAAGCTTATTTTCAGAATTAATCATTTATAGGATGCCTGGAAACGTCAAGGCTTAGAAATAGCGTATACGTACACTGATCATACTACATACCACATATTACACTACAAGAGCAACTCAAACCTGACATCCGTCATACCACATAGAAAATTAAATTACAGTATCATTTTTAAACAAAGCAGGCCACCATGAACTCAATCATATTATCAGTTGTGTTTACCTTGGATTATTTTGCTGCTTAGTGGGACAATTTAAATAAAAAGCCAACTTATTTACACCCACTTGTAAGGGTTTGTGGAGGTTTTAGATGACCTAAATGCAGAGATGAGGAAGCAGAGATGAGTTTTGCTGATTTAATTGAAACCCCAAAGGAAACAGAAGCAAAGTCCAAAAACCAAAAAGAAGCAGATGTTATGGAAAACATACAGGGAAGCAAATAAACTACGCAAAAAAGCAACAATAAACCAGCAATGAGGAACTGCTGAGGTGGTGTATATATGGGAAACAGAACAAAGAATGAACTAATGAGTTGATATGGAGCAGGTTTAAATAGAAATAACTAGAAAGGAGCCAAGCGGAAAGGAAACATGCACAAGGGGGCAACAGAGAGTAACTCAAGAAATAAAAAACTGCATAAATATGACACCAAATGGAAAAGAAACAGATGCACAAGAAAAAACAGCCTAACATGAATCAAAGTGGAACATTAAAACTTAAAAAGAAACTCAAACAGAAGTCCACAAGCGAAGAATTATAACACCACTTTTACTTTTATGCAAATATAAAACATACACCATAAACATAAAAAAAAAATCAGATATTTCCCACTGTTAGCTAAACACATTTTCTTTTATGTATGCATATACCTTTTAAAAGATTTATTAGAAGATCAATAATACAGATATCAAGACCTTTAATACCTATTTAATTGGTGTCCTCATTTGCTCATCAGAAGTTGCTTCCTCACACATGTTCCGGTTGTCTTAAAATCTGGATGGACAGATAGTATGAATGTTGAATGAAGTCATCCACCTGTCTGACTCAGAGCTGTTGCATTTAATGTCAGCTAGTGGACAGCCGAACCCCAGAGAGTTCACCAAAGAGGCAGCCGCAGCAGCATTTCATTTAACATGCAGCGCCTGCCGATGGGGATACTAACGCTCCATATGCACACCAAGCCAAAGTTATTATGGAAATACATTTTGTCTGCGGTGGGTGCATTTTTATGTATCAACAAAAAAATTTACATTTTATATTTCCTATTTCCTTCTCTGTCTAGAGGCCCCTGGAGCTGGTGTTTGGGCTGTGAATATGGCATGTGAAGGAATGTGAGCTTGTCACCATTATTTTATTCCCCTGGTGTCTTTGTAAATACAGAGCCACTGTGTTCTTTGCATCTCTGAAAACATTGCTTAATGCAGCCTATGTGACTGTGCATGAGTGAATTTCCAAATGAAGGAGTAATGCCTGTAGTGACTACTCTTCTGTGGAGCTGTTTGCGTGTTAAGTGGTATGGCTCAGCTTGTGCCCACACCAAGTCTTTACCTCTCTAGATTTATATTTTCTAGTTACTGTGTTGGGGAACAGTAAGTGATGTTTATACTATAACTTTTGTGTTGAAAGAGTTGCATTGGAATAGTTTGAGTTACGCTTAGGTTAAGACAGTAAGAAAACAAAACAAAAAAATAGATATATCTGACACCATGGTGGGAATAAGTAGCATTAGAAACTACTGCATTTACAGTGCTGCATTTGATCATAATATTTGTTTAGAAAGACTTGAATATTTTGTGGGAATTAAAGGAACAGCACTACATAGACGGGTTTAAATAGTATCTATATGACTGATTTCAGTTTTTTCCAGGTTAATGTGGAGCTTCCTCATGCTCCAGGTGTACCTGTGGAGTACCACAGGGATCAGTTCTAGGACCAATTCTATTTACTATACATATGCTCCCAATGGGTAGAATTATTAGACACCACGGGTTTAATTTCCACTGTTATGCCAATGATATTCTGCTATACAGTATCTGGCTATACATCAAGATGAAGCTAACCCATTATATAGATTACAGACATGTCTTGAAGACATAAAAACCCGGATGACTCTTAACGTTCTGCTTTTGAATGTAGACAAAACAGAAGTTATTGGCTTTGTACCAGAGTCTCTAAAACAGAAGCTGATTAGTTAGGAATTTCATTTGGATGGGATTAAATTGATCTCAGATAATCTTGGAGTTATTTTTGATCAAGACCTGTCATTTAAATCCTATATCAAAGAGGTTTGTAGAATTTCCTTCTTTCATCTGCAAAATACTGCAAAAATGTTTTTGAAATATCCTGTCGAGGGGTTATGCCGAGAAACTAATCCATGCATTTGTAACTTCAAGGCTGGACTATTGTAATTTTTTACTATCAGGAAGTCTACAAGCTGTGGTTAAAAGAATTGAGCTGATCCAAAATGCTGCAGCCAGAGTTCTGATGAAAATTAAAAAGAGAGATCATATCTCTCCTATCCTAGCTTCCCTTCAATTGCTTACTGTTAAATCAAGAATGTAATTTTAAATCCTCCTTCTCACATATAAAGCCTTAAATGGCTAAGCTCCATCTTACATCAAACATATGTTTGTTCCTTATGTTCCTAACAGAGCACTTTGCTCTTAATCTGCAGGTTTACTAGCAGCTCCTAGAATTTCTAAAAGTAGAATGGGAGGCAGATCTTTTAGTTATCAGGCTCCTCTCCTGTGGAACCAACTACCCGTTTTAGTCAATGAGGCAGACACCCTGTCTACATTTAAGGCTAGGCTTAAAACTTTCCTTTTTGATACAGCTTATATGTCTATTGTAAATGTCTAATAAATGAAGAAGATTTTTATGGATCACTAGGTTTGTCATGTCTTTGAAGTATGGTAAAGTTCTCCATTTCTAAATAAAGGGTGTGGGGAAAAGGGGGTGGACTTCACAGCTGCATAAGAATAGGCTGGGTTACATTTCCCGTTATGATGCTGTATTGTTTATATCAATTCTTATTTATTAATGACATTCTCAGAAAAAAATGTTGATACTAAAGGTGAGTGAATCTTCATCAGTGCAGGAGGCATAGCTTAGGATGGAAATACGTAAAGTTATTGTGTGAGACCTGGGATGCAATTGTACTGATTCTGCTTAAATGTTTGCTTTACATATGGTCTGTGCTGACTTTTTTTTTTTACATCAAAAGAAATCGCTTGCAGCTTAACATATCTAATATGCATGGGGACACTTCAAATTAAAATGCAAAGAAGGGTAGCTAAGCATTGTTTTTCTTTTCTATGAGCATTAAATGGGAGTGGAGGACTAGTGGTTAAAGCATTGCTTGGGTCTCGGAGATCCTGAGTTCAACTCCCACAGACTGCCACTCTGGGTCTCTGAGCAAGACCCTTAAAGGAATAGTACACCCAAAACATGATTAGCCTTCATTTTCTACTCACCCCCATGCTGAACAACACTCTGGAGTACTTTTTTGATATCTCAAATGCATCTGGAGATCTGGGAGGCTTCTTGCTGTCTGCTGACATTCAAATAATGGAGGTCTATGGCGCCAGAGGCAGAAAGGTCCATAAAAGTCCACAAAAAACATGTCAATATTCCTCCATACTGCTCGTCCAATGTATTCCAAGTGTCCTGAGTGGGTAGCATCCAGAATTTACTCGAAACAAAGTCATTTAGAATGTTTTTAGAGCATAAACAGTAGTGTATAGGATTTCCTGAAAGCGCGCACATGCGCGTTCACGACGCTACGGAAGCCGGCAGACCAAACCAGCGCATTCAGCTCGGCAAAGAACTCATGCTCTTCCTCAACACTGAAGTCCTCAGACATTTTTCTTTCGTTGTTTCTTTCTTTGCACAGGTAAACAGCACATTTCTTCTTCTATGCTTGCATTATTGGCAGAGCAGACGCTGAATGCGCACTTTCATCTGGTTTGGTCTGCCGCGGTTTCCGTAGACTCGTGAACGCGCTTTTAGGAAATCCTATACACTACTGTTTATGCTCTAAAAACATTCTAAATGACTTTGTTTCAAGTAAATTATGGACGCTACCCACTCAGGACACTTGGAATACATTGGACGAGCAGTATGGAGGAATATTGACATGTTTTTTGTGGACTTTTATGGACCTTTCTGCCTCGGACGCCATAGACCTTCATTATTTGAATGTCAGCAGACAGCAAGAAGCCTCCCAGATCTCCAGATGCATTTGAGATATCAAAAAAGTACTCCAGAGTGTTGTTCAGCATGGGGGTGAGTAGAAAATGAAGGCTAATCATGTTTTGGGTGTACTATTCCTTTAACCCCACACTGCTCCCCGGGCCCACACAATGGCTGCCCACTGCTCCCCAAGAGGATAGATTAAATGCAGAGAGTGAATTTCTTCAGTGTGAAATCAATTAAGTTCCTTTATTAAAATAAGATACAATTAGACAGGTCTGCAAATTATTAAGCAAATAATATGTCTCATGAAATATAAGTGTTAAATAGTAATGCACTTTGAAAGAGCTTCTTTTAAAATTTATTTGAAAAGAAACATACCAGTTTCACAAAAACAATTTGATGTCTTCATCAATATTTTTATTGCCAGACGCTAATATTTAGTTTAAATACATTTAGAATAACGAGAAAGAGGTATAAAACATCTTATAAACTTATTTACTTAGTGATTGATTACTATATTTAACAATTGGTGCAGTTCTGGTTCATTTTTTACCAGTTCTGAACCTGAATATTTTATCACTAATAATGAATGGGCTTATTGTCTGACAGTACTGAGCTCCATAGATCACAACTCTTACCAAAAAAGGCAGTCAGTAAAGCAAGTGTCCTGTGTGATTCGTGGTGCTTCTAGTGACTCTAGTTCTGATGTCTTTAAAGAAAAAAATTCACTAAGTAAATAGGGTGTTCAATGATTGATTCATTTTATGGGATGGTTTAAGAAAACAGAAACTACTATAACTATCAGATCGTATTACATTATATTTTTTAAGACTGAAAAAAATAATGAAGACAATTTGGCTAATTACTGTATAATCATTGCTCTCTTTCACAGAAAGACATTGGTGATGTTCAGTCTTTCATATACAACAGTGACATTTAGGATTCTTTGGCTTATTAAAACAAATGTGATATAATTTGTTCTTTTATATTTTTTATATTTTGTTACTTGTGTTTTTCTTTTAGTTTTACAAAAAATAAAATAAAAAAAAGCCATATTCACTGCTGGTTAATTTCCTTCTTCAGTCTTGAACAAAGATGACCTTTCTAAACCTGGCTATCTTCCTATTTTTTTATTTATTTTCTTAATATGCAAGATATGCAGGAAAGCAGGGGGTCAACCGTTTTGACTGCAGGGTGCATATAATTACAGAAATCCCAGTAAGGTAGAAAAGTAAGAAAGGTGATTTCAGATTTAAAGCTTTTCCTGCAGATATTCAACCTTTAAGTCCAACAAAAATTGGGTTTGATAATTATTCAAGAAGAGTTTATCCCCTCTGGAGGCCTGAATAACCATCAGCAATTGAACCCCTCCACGGAAGACCAACTGACTGAAAAAGAAAACCAGCCATTTCTTAATGCTCATTTTCAATTGAATCATTACAGAGGAACTGTAAACTGCATTCAATAAACTGCAATTTGAAAATTTATTTTTTAATCCTATTTCTAAATGAAGATTCAAAAACACAATTGATGAATCTCATTATACAATAATACCTTTCCTAATCACACACATAAAGAGGTTCTTCCTTATTCCATTTTCCTTTTATTTTTCAACTTGCATTTTAAAATCCTTTTTGAAATAGCATTTTGTTTTTGCTTCAAATTTCCATTGACCTACTCTGTGACCCTTATGAAACTAAGGAAAAATCTAGTTGAAACAAGTCTGCTGTTCCAGTAGACCGAGAGCAAGTAGATATTTTCTCATAATCTTCATAACATTTTATTAGATTTTTTTTTTTTGTCTGATTAATTTTATTTTGCTGAAGTAGTTGTTTATTTTGCCTCAATTCAAATTATTTTATCTATTTTTATTTTTTTAATAGGTCTTTTTTAGCACATTTTAGTTACATAATATTAAAAAATATCCTACAAAAATTTAGGTTTAGCCTCTTAAGGCAAGGTTTTTTCTCACTAAGATAAAAGAAATTTAGGGGTATTTTATCTGCCTCCTGTTTCTATTGTACCTAAAGGCCACACAACATTATGTAAATCAGCCTAATGACATCTCGAGAAGCTGTGTAAATAATTGCACTTCACCTTCAGTCCAGCGGGTAGCTGTAATGATTAAAACAAATACCAAAGTATAATGTATGACCAAGAATCTCATTTTGCTTTGAAACTACAAGATCCATTTACTGTTAGTTCTAAATACTGATTAATAGTCCTATTTTTAATTTTCTTATCAGAGAAAATCCTTTTAGCTATTTATTACACAAAAATAGACTAAAAGTACTGAGACTAAATGACAAAACAACAGATAGTCAGTAAGTACAAGTTATTGATTCCTCAATCATAACCACTTACTTCTGTAAAAGAAGATGAAGCAGTTGAGTATATAATGTGAAGACCTGAGGGTAAAGATAATTTCTTTGAGCCTTGACCAAGTGATACCAAAATTGGTACTCATCTGTCCTCCTGCTGAGTCATCTGCATAAAACCATTAGAATTAGGCAGGATAAAAAGTTCATACTCAGCGAAATTAGGGTTGAATGAAAAGCAAATCACAGCATTAACTTTTGTATTTATTAAGGGGTACTTTATTAAAATGAGATCAATTTTTAAAGCAGACCTATATCAACAGTTTGTTTTGAAAACATGCAAATTGAAACTGACGAGCGGGTCCACCCCTTTGGAAAGGGGGTTGTTTGGCTCTTTTTGTTAGCCTGCAATGTGGTTGAGTTGGAGGCGAACTCAACGCTATTCCTGACATTTTGAAATGAAAAAGGTTCCTGGACAGGAAACGAAACGTCTTCCTGGAAACAAAGTCCAGTGGATTGTTTTTTTTAACTTTTTTTGGAGGAGATGCAATTTCTGCTTGTTGATTGACTGAAAGAGCACCCCATTTGTCCTGTCCTTTTCGTCTGAGTTGTATTTTCTGTTCGCTGCTAAGCCAGTTCTGAACAGGAGCATCAAGCTGCTGTTGTGCCTCTCTCTGCTGTTAAGCTGCTCCAGAACCCCAATGAGCTGTCCTACAGGCAGTGGCGGAGCTAGGCTTTTAAAACAGGGGTGGCAAGGTATTATTTGGGGAGTCAATATATAAAGTTAGACTACAAACAATAATTATTTTTGACAATATGTGTATTGATTAAATTAAAGTTGTTTATTTTCCAAAATGTATACACTAATGTACAGTATAATGTATTATAAATTAAGTATACAGCAGAAAAAGAAATAAACAAGTACTCAATGTGCTCCTTGGACTGATCAAGTCCAGTAGTAAACAAAAACGTGAGGTAAATTTGGACCTTTTACAACAAGGCAGGACAAGCTGCCGTGCACATTTAAATGTGTAGAAGATGAAGAAGAACAAAACAAAAAATACACAGCGCTTTAAAACTTACTATATTTGACCACTGCCCAGTGATATGACAACACCAAGTTCACACAAACAATCAGAACAACATAGTTAAACAACATAATTGTCCCGAGTGGGGTCAATTATGTAGTGCATATTGGTAGGTGTTGGTAGTGTGTTTCCCTGCAGTCACTCCCGGCACTCTACTTGGCATAGCCACTGGCATAGCCTTAAAGTATTTGCTTTCTCCTTTCTTATAGATTTGAAGAACTATCAAAACCGGAAGTGTTCAAAGTAAAGAACGGCAGAAATCATAAATATCTATAGTAAAGGGTAGATGTCCTACAGTTGGGCCTCTATCATCATCACCAGTGGCCGCCGTGTCACCGGAGAGCATTCTGGTGGACTATGTGGTACCCAATGTAAGATGAATCATCAACATGAAAAGAAAAATTTTTATCCTTTTGAATGTAGCCATAATTCTAGATGCTTGCACCTGGTATCTAAGCCTTCAGTGGGCACTGCTGAAATGAATCTACTTCCCTAACCCCTTGACATCCAAATTTATTAACACACACACATATATCTACATATATATATATATATATATATAGTAGCATTTCATCAGTACCAAGTTTTCTGCTCTAGTCCATCTAGTCTAGTTACATGGAACACCACAACCAGGTAGCTGTCATAGTGTACAGGAACATCTGCCATGAGTATGGGCTGGAAGTCCCAAGGTCAAAATGGAAGACACCTCCTAAGGTAGTTGAGAATGACCGAGCTAAGATCCTATGGGACTTCAAGATCCAGACTGACAAACAGGTGATGGCTAACCAACCAGACATCGTGTTGATCGACAAACAGCAGAAGAAGGCAGTAGTGATAGATGTGGCAATCCCAAGCGACAGCAACATCAAGAAGAAAGAACACGAGAAGCTTGAGAAATACCAAGGACTGACAGAGGAGCTAGAAAAGATGTGGAAAGTAAGAGCAGCAGTGGTGCCAGTGGTAATTGGAGCACTGGGGGCTGTGACCCCCAAACTGGGAGAGTGGCTACAGCAGATTCCAGGTAAAACATCAGAGGTCTCTGTCCAGAAGAGCGCAGTCCTAGGAACAGCTAAGATACTGCGCAGAACCCTCAAACTCCCAGGCCTCTGGTAGAGGACCCGAGCTTGAGGATGACACATACCACCCCACGAGGGGTGAGAAAACAGTTTTTTTATATATATATATATATATGGAGAAAAATAAAAACTATAAATATAAACATATTCAGTGAACGCAGTTCATTGAATGCGTTCATGCACAACACACTGTGTGTTTGTGAGTGTGTGTGTGTGTGTGTGTATGTGTATATACATATATATACATAATAACATAAACTGTTAGGGACCAGTTGTAATACAAACAAGAGCTTGCCAAAGGTTCCTCTTCAGTAAATATGTAATAACTGGCACTGAGGGAATGCACATGTCATCTTTTAATACAAAGAGTTTGCTGCATATTTGCAATGATAGGTGTCAAGGGGATAATATCACCGCTTTTACATTTTAATAAAAGAAATCACCAATAGTACTCAAATATAATATGTAACACGCGCAGGTATAAAAGAGAGGAAGATTAGTGAGAGGGTGAATACAGAGATCAATTAAGCAAGAAGGCAGTTAAGACAACTGCAGTGCTCTTCTTTATAACCAAAGCTCCACCACATTTGCATCATCACACTCACCAGAGATGCTGATTATTTATAAACAAAATCCATCCTTCTGTCTTTCTGCTGCAGTTCTTAGTATCTCCATTTAGTATCAGCCATTGAGGCCAGAAAAACATTTAACAAAAGTGAATATAATATGCAGATTGTCGTTAGCTTAACTTGGCTGTAAACATTTGTTCTTACTGACCAATTAGAGGACAAGTATGGAGATGTTAGGGTGGGCCCGCTAGCAGACCCAGTGGGGCAAATATGAAATCTCATTGGTAGAAGAAAACGTTCCTCACTAATATTGTTCAGGTAACATCAGCCAGCACTGGCCCTGGGCAGATTTGATATATTTGACATAGTAACACACTAAAGTTGAAATCCGATTGGACAAAAAATGTAGCAACCTCATAAATATAATGGAAGGACATGCCAGACATCTCCTTCAGCTGCAGACAGCTCTATCCAGCTTCATAGCAGACTTTTAACCCCACCAATCAGCACAGCCGTAAGCTTTCGTATACATTCCAGGTGAGGTGCTGCTCATCTCGAACGTACCAGCAGGTAGAGCGAAGCAGTCTGGGCAAGCAAAGGCAGAACCACCTTTGCACCCAATATCACCAAAAATCCTGCATCGAGAGAAAATAGGTTTTGAGTGAAAGATGAAAATCATTTTGAGAAAGAAATCTATTTTTGAGAGATAATTATTTCATTATGAATACAAAAACTAAAATATTTGAGATTAACAATATTTTTGAGGGAGACCTTTTCCCATGAAAATCATTTTCCAATGGTCAATTTATCTTTTATTTAACTCAATGACAAAATATTATCTCCTAAAACTGTTTCTTTAGTCTCAAATTCCCAATAATTTTCCAATGGTCAATTTATCTTTTATTTAACTCAATGACAAAATATTATCTCCTAAAACTGTTTCTTTAGTCTCAAATTCCCAAAAAGTTAAAGAAAAAAAACCCAACACATTCCACCGGACTTTGTTTCCATGTTTGAAGATGTTTCGCTTCCAATCCAGAATCTTTTTCAATTCAAAATGTCAAAATTAGCGTTGAGTTCAAAGCTCTGTATAGTAGCCCAACATCAGTTTTTGCTATCAGTGTGAGAATTTGTTCTCTTTAATATATTTATTCTATTTTTAAAATTATTTTCCAATTTCAGATCGTTTTTTTTTTCTTGAATTTAAAAAAAATACAAAAATAACTCTATATTGATAGCAACTAGACAAACCTATATAAACGTCTCAGCCTAAATTGCATAAATAAATTGATTTTAGAGCTTAATGTAAAATGGTAAATGTAAAATATACATTATAATTTCCAAATAAGAAAAAGCATGTTGAAAGAAATCAATTAAACTCTTTAAACCAAGGACACAAGCAAACCATGAACGTGGCAGTGTTTAGTGTATTAGGAGGAGGAACACACAAATGAGCATTATATAAGGGTCACAGTATGGAGCAGTTCCTCTTTCAGCACAGATCTCTGTGACTATAATCCCAGCACAAATCAAATCCCACTGCCATAGTGAACCTGCATAATTGCAAACAGGAGTCTGATAAGCTCTTGTAATGGAACTCTGTCAATCAATTCATGCCATATACCCTCTCTCTCTTGGGTGTTTGCTCAAATTGAATGAAGAAATCCAGAAGCCAGTGACATTTAGGTCTGCTGCACTGCCAAACGTGGGAAGAATGTTCCGGTTTAATTTCATTAACTGGGAGAAAGTAAAAGCAAATTTGCCGTAAGAAAAGCAATTATGACGTTACTGACTAGAGCTTTTATGCTCTGGAAAGGTCTTCTTCTCATTAAATGTAGGAAAGAACGGAGAAGAGTTCGCATGGCGAACTGATGAGGTATTTATCATGCAAGTTAAACGCAGACCTCATTGTGGAAAATGAGTTGCCCCGAGGGTCGCTCTGATGTAAACGGCACAATTTCTTTATAACTCTCAAACACATTAGTTTATTATCATTTAGCTGAAGTTGTGGAGGTGATACGTGTTTTTATGACCATAGCATGCTAAAGTTCACTGAGTAATACATTTAGGCAAAAATAAACTGAAGCTAATTAAATAGGAAAAACCTCAGCAGCTATCTATGGTCTCAAAGGTAATGTAAGAGTAAGCCTTCAAGTTTGAACTTTGTTTAAAAAGATGAATAAAACAAACCCATTTTATTAGTCTTTGTATTTTCTGTTAATAGAACATACAAAGAGGACTTTCTAAAAACAATCATTTCACAAGTTTGCAGTTATTGAAAATCTCTCACACCAGATGTACAACTTCTGTTAAAACTGAACAAATAGTCTTTGCCTATTTGACATGTAGATGGATTCATGAACAGATTATGCTGTTTGGAAATATAAACTGAGTTAGAATAAGTAAGCATAAATGATACAGGTAGTAAAAAACTGTGGATATTGGGCATATTGCGATATTGATTAGAATGATAAGTTTCTGTAATTTTTGTACATAGTAGTCCGACTCTCTTTTATGCTACATAAAATTAAAAAAAAAGTAGAAATCCTGGTAAAATAAAATTGGGTAAGGTAACTAATGGAAGCCAGATGAAAAAGCAGACCACAGGTAGAAAAAAGTGCATTTTTTATTTGGGATGTTTTAAAGTCTTTTTCTGTTAGATCTTTTAAAAAAAAGTTCCAGCAAAAGTATAATAAAAAAAATCTAATTTGAAAACCATGAGAGCAACTGAAACAAAACCCCCATTCAAATAATCTTTTACCTTTTCCAAAGTTTAGTAATACTTCAAATTAGTAGTCAAGTGATTTGGTATGCATATTGTACATTGTTCAAACCGAGCCAAACACAGGCTTGACCTCATCAGTTTTCCTAAAAATAAATGAGATTCCTCTCGTCTGTGATCACTGCTGCACAAGCTAGATAATGTTATAATGCCTTAACACTATTGCATATCTGAATTTTGTGTCAATGCTGCAGGATGACATTATATTGTAAAAAAAAAAAAAAAAAAGCTATCAATAAATGCATTACAAATTTGACACTGAAGTCTACAAAATTTGATCACCAGATAATTGCATGTGATGTATGTTGAACATGTTATATTGGTACAAATTCGAAGCAACTCAAACATAGCAGCAGTGACCAAAACAGAAAATACAATAAGTGATCCAGATACCACAGTCAGTTTAAAAGTTTCATTAGTGAATACAGCATCTAACAAGGGTAGGGAAAAGCAGGGAGAATCCAAAATGAACAAGGTCTGAACCACGCAAGGCAATGAAAAACGCTGGATTGTTGACTCTCAATATGGCTTTTGAGAATCTGGCAAGGATTGGATCTCAAAGGTACAGAACAGTAAATCTCAAGGCCTAGATTTGTCATGGTCTTGGCACTGATGGTTTTTTTAAATTTACTCCTGCTCATCTGTCTAATTGGTTCAGTGGATGATTAACGCCGATACTTTCCACCTGGTTCTTCAGCTATTTATTTTGCTTGCTTGCCTACCATCAGCATCAGGTTATTCGAGGTGTTGGTGAGATTAACTGTCGCATTTTGTATATTATTCTAATCATCTCATCCTGACCTGTTTCTATTTTTGGGACTTATGATTTTTGCTTTGTCCCTGTTTTGCTCTGTTAGTTTGATCTCCTCTGGACTTATTCCTGGATTCTGCCAGCTAACCGAACTTGGAACTGTCTTCTGACTCCGGCTTTGGATTTCCTCTCAATGACACTGTTGCTGCCTGGTGTTGGCTTGTGCCTGATATTCAGTCTGCACTGCTCTTTTACTAGGAACTCTGGGGGTCAGCTTCCGCCACAAGCTGTGGAGAAACCACCCATTTGGATTCTACTCCTTCCTCAGTGATCGGACTGAAATCAGAACCAGGTTAGTGACTTATGCTCCTAGTCATGGCTAGATTTAAAGTCACTAACCTGAGTTTATATCTTTGCCAGAGAATCCAGTGAGCCCGCCGCAGCTGACGAGCAGGCCCACGTTTCTGTCTGTATCTGAATAAATGCTTTTAACTTTTCCACTGCCTGTCTCGCCTTGAATATTTGGTCCAATGTTCTAAGATCATTACAACACTTGGCTCTACGTAAGGTGTCATCGGTGGAATTAGAACTTGCATTTACATATAGAGATCTCAGTAATTCATAGCGGAAAAAAATTCAATGGAGTTAAACATAATGCAGGTATTCATGTTAAAAGGAAATAAAACAATTTTCAAAGAAATTTCCTCTGTGCAAAAACACATATTTTATAACAGAAAAAATGTTTGAGCTAAATAAATCACAATTTTATTAAAAACACCCTCTGCTCAATAACACCTTTCTAATAATGACCACACAGTCAAAACGTCAATGTCTTTTCTTCAAACATATTAGGGCAGTTGTTAGAAAGGAAAAGAGGAGGTGGTGCCACTTTAAGGTTTTCCAAAACTAAGCAGTGAAATAAAGAAGTAAAAATTATAGAAAGAAGGGGAAAAAATCAATCATGGCCTTTTATATCTACAGCTTCAACTCCAAAGTATCCAGCTGCTTTAGTGCTGTGGTCTGTTCTCTTTCTCTCTTTCTGTGAACATACCCCCTCCGAGGTGGTAGAATAGTCTAACTCCATGCTAGAGGTCAAAATCTACCCACCTGTCTTTCTATCAGTCACATCAGCTCCTGAAACTCACGCTGGTCTATGAGAACATTGCTGGTTAAAAACATTTTGGCCGCACAGATAGTTATGTGGATGTGTAGGTGAAAGAGAGACCAGGAACCTGTGAAAGGCTCCCTGTGGCTGACCTGTGTCTGGTTAAAATGTGATACCCTGAGTGGGCTGTGTCAAAGCCAGCGGGCGTGGAAATGCTTTTCCATTAAAAAATATCCCGGAAGCTGCACCGCGTTTGACCTGTGTCAGAGAATTATTGTTACCTTTACTCTTCAGGTTATAATATCATTTCTGAATGTGGCAGAAATAATCTTACCTTGCATTTTTTTAAGGTGATACGCCAATTCAAAGTGAAAAGTTACTTGTTTAAAAGATTTTTTTTTTCTTTATTCTTCATTTATTATTCTTTAAAATTCAATCCAGATACCCTCTAAACAGTGTATCAAACTCAAGCCCTGTGCAGTGTTAATTTCGGCAACCATGACGATGCCAAGACGACACGAAAACGCACAAAAATTGTTTCCAGAAAATAAAAACATGACGAAAATAAAAAAATTATTTTCGTCAATGAGACAGATGAAACTTACCTTTTCAGAGCACTTTGCAGACAAAATAAGACTTGGACAGAATAAACTCATGTTTTTGTGCAAACTGTGCCCACCAGGACTTAACAAGCAACTCCGTATGTCAGCCATGTCCACTTCAACTTTAAAGAGACACACTGAGTTTAGCCATCCAAGCTATCTTTGGAAATATCTGCTACTGAATGAGGTACGAAAGAAATCATTTTTGTTACATATCCTTTCAGCAGAACCTGAATGTTCCTGCATGTTTCTTAAGTTATTTGTAATCTGGCTAACTAAAGGCTTCACTGCACATAGTGCATCAGGTATTTTCCATTTCTTTTAATATGTTATGATCATACAATTGAACAGTTAAATATGAGGGTCTATTGTGTAGGATTGTGGCTTAATTTACCAAATGAACTTGAACTAGTTAATTTAAAGGTTTGTGAAATTAACTTTGAGCTAGTTCTCTTTAAATATGAACTGGCACAACATTGGGTACTCAATATGGCTGCGACTAGATTCCAGTATCTGTGATGTCAGCTGCAAGTCGCTTTCAGTTAACCCAACAGTCACTCAAGACAAAACAACCTGGGGCTGTTTCACAGAGTATTGTTACAAAAGTTACTCTAGTTACTTTGTTACAAAACAACCTAGGGTTGTTTTATAACAGAGTGACTAGGTCCAGACTCATTTTGTTTCTAGGAAGTGTTTCTTACATCCAAAATGCTTTTTTAGTTCTGATGATGGATTGAGAATAAGGGGAATATAAACCGCAAAGTTTGGAATTACAGTGACACCAGTCACACTGCTACACCCCAGGGGCCAAAAAATAATAAAACATTCAAATGTGTTCCTGGTCGAAACCAGATTCAAAATCAGTATGTAATTAAATTCTATAGTCATTTTATTGATCCTGTTATTTGGCCTGTGTGCACTGAAGCAGTGTCATTTAAGAGATGTCAGAAAACACACCTTGAGGAGTACATTTTAGGTGCATTATCAAATAAATACATTTGATAGACTTTATATTGTAGCTCTAAATGAGGACCAGGTCACAGAAGTTTTCTTGATAAAGAATAAAGTAGAAATTACACATTTTTTAGACTAAAGACTTCCTGTACTTAGCCAAGACATTGTGGTGGTCTGTGCCACTCCTCTAAATGTATTTCCAAACTAAAAAAGAGCTCTGGGCATACCCAGCCATTTATCCCCCTACGGACAAAGTATTGACTCAGTAATCCTCCAAAAAAGGTACCTAAGTAGGGGGAGGTCCTACCTTCCAGCAGTGCAATCCCAAAGGGCATCATAAGATATTTCTTATTCCTCTGACAAAAAAGAGAAATGGGAAATATGTTCTTTGAGATATAGTGTGCAAAATAAAAAACATTTGTTGAGAGAATGCTGAGCGTTGCAACATTTTTTGTTTTAACTGAACAACAAGGACACAAGGACTTTAAAGCCATGACCATTTCCACAGCAACATTTCATTTTGAGAACAGTAACTCCTGCAGAGAAAGGTGAGCACACATTTGAATTTATGTAATGTAACAACAGAAGCAAATTTCTTGGATAAATGGGAATTTAAGGCTCAGTGAGAGGCCCTTGGGGTCACACTCTGCCAGGTTGCTGGCCTCAGCAGGCCTGCTTTGCTAAGCCTGTCTCATTAGTAACACAGGGAAATGTCACAGGATGGCTGGCTAGATAAAAGAGGTTGATGCTGCTCAGCAATGGAACCGTTCTGGGAATATGCAGCTGAAAAAATCTAATGGAAAAGCTCAGAATGTTGTTCCACAATATGTTAAAGAAAGCACATGTTGTGTTCTCTCTGGCTGTGCAGCTTCATAATGTTTTTGTTTCCACAATTAAAGTAGCATGGTCATATAACCTTACCCACGTACAAAGCTGTGAAATGTCATATTTTCTCTATTTGTTTTTCTTTCTGTACTTCAAACAAATTTAACAAAAGTAATGTAAAAAAAAATGTTTTAATTTGTTAATTTTACTTACCAAGGAACTTAACTCAGGCCCTGTAAAACATGTATGAACCCAAAAAATATAGTTTTTCTGTTTAACAGTTCTCTCAGACAAAAGAATAATCTTTTTGAGCAAACAGAATCAATTCACTTTATTGTTTGAATAATTTCTTTGTCATTCAGTGGAGTTCAGCATGAGTGTGTGTCACTGATAAGAAGTGGAATATCCACTTTTCAATGAGTAACACAGTGACATCGGTTACACTTAAGCTAACAGTTAATGTTGAGTCAGGCCTGATTAGAAACTAAAACATACATGTCATACAGTGGTGAGGACATTCTATATGTACCCTCCTACTTTCTTTCTGCCCCTGCTCTTTAAAAAGTCTCTGCATGCCACTGGTTGCCAACCATTTTAGTTAATAATCACATGTTGTCATGATTTTATCCAAAGATCTGACCCACATGCAGGAAACCAAACAGAGAGACCAAGGGAAGATTTAGCAGGTTTATTGAGAACTGGTAGAGATGGGTCCAGTGCTGCTCTGAACACTGGTGAACCAGGACTGAATAGTGAAGGGGAAGTTCATGTGGTTAGTTCAGACTCAGTGGGAAAAATTAGCTTCAATTTGCAAAAGGGAATAAAGGCAACGGGACTCATGTTTCCAATAAAAGGTGTCTTTCTCTGAATCCAGTCGGTGTGGGTTGTTCCAGTAAATGAGTTGCTCGTTGGAGGGCGGAGAGAGTTACCCAGGTTGTGGTGTTTCCTTGAGGAACGGAGGAGCTGACTGCCACTTAGATTTCCAATGGTACTTGAATTGTTTCTTGTGTAGATGAATCCCCTGCTCAGAGTGTAGCTCAAAACAATCTGTACATGTTGTCCCATGATGTTATGTTATGAGGAGGTTGCCTCTGCATGGGCTTAAATGAATAAACGCCCGTTCCAAATAATCGACCTGTGTCTGTGGTGTAGTGAAGAGAGCTGCACAATCCCTTGAATCCCAGTTTGAATCCCCAGCTCAGTTTGAAACTCAGACGATCCTTCTAGGGGGAGAAGGTCCAAAACATCCAGTTTGCGGGATGATTTCCTGCCAAGAGGCAAAGACAAAAACAACAATGTTAAGACTCAGGTTGACAAAAACTAAGTTTGACTCAGCTTGGCTAGAGTACCCAAAACTGGCAAACACTCTGGCGTCAAGCTAGTGGCAGTCAGCAGCTTAAGAGTCCTCCGGTAATGAGGCAACCATCCACAGGTGTGTGAGAGGGCCAGCGAGAACCAGGCGTCACCTGGTGGTGGAGGGAAAAACAAACAAAAACACAACCCACACAAACTGGATTCCTAACAAATGTGTTGTTTAACATTGCTCAGCCATGCCTAATGCACAAATACCATAAAGGTTAACAGTTCTTAAAGCAGGGATTTTCTTATTTTCTTTCATATCTTTGCTATACAGAAAAGTAATGTGTTGGTCATATGAGTGTCTATATTTATATGACAAATCGTGTGTGGACCAAAAATATTAAAAGTTTGAAAAACCACCTCCTTCACTTTTCTAATACAAACAAATGATGTGAGATTGCAAAGTCACTTTAATCAGTTACAACGACTTCTAAAGACAAAGAAGGAAGCTCAAGCTTTTACCGCCTCTCCAGCTGTGTCTCCTTGTCTAACATCAATGGCTGCTTAGCCATGTGTGCTGCTGAATCATCCAATGTGAGGTTTAACTTTCACTTTGGTCACTTGGGTTAAGTTCCACACAGAAATGCTTTTAATTCATGCTGTGTCTTCAGAAAACACAGACATCCCACCTTGAACAGACTTATTCCCTGTGGCTGTCTTAACTATGTACTTCTATCTGGATTGTGAAGAAGTCGTGATAAAGGTGAGGGTTTATGGTGGCATCACCATATGCCTCTGTGTACCTATGGGTTAAAAAAATAAAATTATTGAACCAGGTATTATGTGCAGGTAAGGACAAACCGATTGTAAAAATATGATTTCTAGGAGGATCATCTGACATGACTTCACAGGGTTCATACCTGCATTGTGAACTGACAAAGACTACAGTTATTAATCATATTTTTGCATATATGCAGTTTTAACACTTTGATTTAAAATCCTCAGACAAAAAGAAAATTTAAATCGAGCTTTGACAGACATGCCAGGTTGTGCCTGCTTCTTTTTGAATAATGTGAGTGGGTGACATGTTGGCCCAGCATGACAGAATTTAATCGTCTTCGGAGTGGCACAGGAAGAAAGCTTTTACTGTTATTCAAAGTCAAAGGAATGGCTTTTGTGTGTGGCAGAAGCTTAGAGGAAGATTTTCCTGTAAAGCTTTGGAAACATAAAACATTTTTGCTACTGCACCATCTCCAAATTAAAATGTTTCTGCCCTTACTATGGGCTCATCCACGTGTTTTGAGAGGGATTAACTTGTCTGAAAGAGGGGAAATCAGACAATAACTCCCCCCAACCAAGCCCAGTTCAACCCAGGAAGGACAACACAATTTTCCATGAAGAATATTACTAATAGTGCATGAAAATAAATGTTTTATCAAGCCACAATACATTAGTAAGCACACTTAAAAGTCAGCCAAAGTAAATCAAAGGATTTTTGCTTTTGCTTATGTATCATTTTGAAATGATACATAAAGCTGTCACAAAATCTTTTTTTCATGTTGACATTTTTTTTTTCTTTTTATGCACGTTGTGTTTGCTGCACCTTTACAGATCTGTCTCTTATTCCCAGTTTCTGAGGTCCCTGACTTGGTAATTACATTTACCCAGTTCCTCAGCTGCCTTTTTTCCCTCAGCAGTTTCTCATCCACCTTCTACTCACCTGCTTTACCTTCCTGCAATCAACCTCTCCAACATTAATGGCTGTCTCTTCAGTCATTCCACCATTATTTCACGAGTTTACACCCTGTGTTTCCACTATCCATGGTGCCTGTTATATTTGTAAGTGTTTTACTTTGTTCAGTTTTTTTATTGAAACCATTTCTCATCATCCTTCCTGCCTGTATTTGAATCCTCTTTTTCTATGACTTATAGCAAAGGTTAGTAGGTAGGTAGGTTCAATGTTCTAATAGTATCCTTCAGTGCAAGTGCAAAAAAATAAATTATATATATATATATATATATATATATATATATATATATATATATATATATATATATATATATATATATATATATATATATATATATATTTACAGGGAATTCTTTTTTACCTTAATTTACAGGATAGGTTATCTTGAATGTAAAAGATTCTGTTGGTAACTTTTTACAGCTTTATGACTGTCATGATGGATCAAAGGAGCAAGCCCTATGCAGAACACACACAGAGGAGGCAGGGAAAAAGTCCAAATGTTTATTAAAAGTTCTGAACACGAGAGAATAAACAAGTTCTGAGAATGTTTCACTGAAATCTTGACTGGGACCGGAGACAGTGGATTAGCAGAGTTAATGAGAAGCTAAGCGTCTAGCTTCAGGCTTAGCATGGCAGACCAAAATCTGAGCTTCCAGCTCACTGGAGAGAACAACAGGGAATATCCACATAGGATTCTTCAGGCTGAGCTTCCAGCTCATTGCAGAGAACAACAGGGAATATCCACATAGGATTCTTCAGGCTGATTCCACATAGGAACCTTCAGGTAAACTCCACATAGAAGTCTTCAGGTTAAATCCACATAGGAATCTTCAGGTTGGCTCACCAGGGCAGATCAGCAGGTTAAGCTCACCTAGAGCTTCAGGCTAGAGACAGGTTTCCTGTGATGCAGCTCTCCCAGAGCTTCAGGCCAGGGACAGGTTTCCTGTGAGGCACAGACAAAGGAGAGATTAGAATCTGATCTCCCACTAGAGACAACTAAGATCCTATCAGTAACAGAGGTTCAGGTAGCTAACCAAACTAAGATCAACACTGCGGCGTGGAAGCAAGGTCTGGCAGGTGCAGCAATGCTAGCCACTGTGTCTCAAAAAGCCTTGACAATGCAGATGTAACTATGCTATTCATGGCGAAGTGGAGACTCTTCCATCTTGCATTCACTGTGATGAAAAGCCAGCGTTTACTGTGGCTCTGAAAGCTACTAATGTTGTGTCCACAGAGCTGCTTTGGTTTGGAGTTTTTGTTTCTGTTTTTCTCACCTTCATTTTCAGGGTGTGCTAGGCAGGTGAGGCTCCCAGCTGGTACTCATCAGCCACAATCAAGGAAGCAGACAGATGGTTACCTATACCAGTGGTAACTGGGTCCCTCTTCAAGACTTCCAAGTTAGTTGAACTTGTTCTAATAATCTTACTTACCAGTCGTGTCTCTGATTTCCTTTTAGTTTTCCTCCTGCTGAAGGCTGGCTCCTGTTCCTCCCTCAACGGCGCTTTCCACTCCTCCCCAAGAGCTTCCTTTCAAGGAAGCTCCGCTTAAGCCGAGCTCACCTGCCTGTCAACCCTCCAACGCCCAAAGAACCTGGTAACTCACAGGTCTTCACTCCCTCTCTGTGGATACAGTTGTTCTCCATCTCAGCCTGTTTCCAAGCCCTGAGAAGTAAGTCTGCCCTCACTGTTCATCTCAACGTCAGCTGGAACTCGTACTGATCACCTTACCTGTTTTGCAGTGAGACACCGCATTGAATTTCCTGTTTTCTCTGCTTCCAGTCTGAACAATAAAAACCCTTCAAATAAACTCAGTTCTCCTGTCGTACGTACTGCTGCTGCGCCAGAGTCTTGATCCGAAATCATGTCAACTAAATGCAAATAAACCAAGAATTCAGTCGCCTGATGCTGCAGTCTGCAGTTGGTTGAATAATTAGCTTTAGGCAATTTGCAAACAATTAAAAAACAGTTTAAGCGCATTTGTTAATGTAAGATATCAAAAAAAGCTTGTTTGTTTAAATCTTATCGCAGTACTGTATGAAAGAAAATTAGGTGATATCTGTTTAATTAATATTTATAGTTATGTGATGATTACCAGCTTCTAATTACTTTATAATAGTGTTACTATAGAGTAGCGAATGTATTTTTTCTCTCTTTTGAGCTCTTATGTAAAGCAAAAAATTGCTTCAAAATATGAGTTTTAATCCTCCACAACTTGTTTGTTTTCAATTTGTGTAAAACTTTTTTGTATTTGAAATGGTTTTATATTTCAGGTTCAGTCTTAAAAATCCAATCAATGTTTTTGTACTCCCCTGTTTCAACATATTAAAATTGTGACTGTAACAGAACATATGTCCTTTCGAGAGTGAACAGCCACATTGTGGCAGTGTTGAGGTGTTGTTTAGGAGCAGTGTCACCTCACAACAATAAAGACCCCGGATCCAAACAAGGTTGGGGCTTTTCTGTTTGGGTTTTTTCCAGGTACTCACACATTCTGAAAGCTTTCAAGTAAAGTAAGCCAGTGACTCCAAATTGACCTTGTTTGTTTCTGTGCTGGTGCTGTGATGGACTGTTGATCTGTCCTGGATGTACTCTCCTTACACCTGGTGTTAGCAGTGATAGACTTCAATCCCCACAGGTATGGAAAATAAGTGAATAGCAGAAAAGACAACTTGGCGTTGGATGTTCTTTTATTTTTTATTAAGCTCCTTGGTACTTGGATGATCCTGCAACAACAAAAAGATCCTTGATATACTGTCAGCAAATATCTCTGTTTAGTAGATTTAAGATTAGGGATATATACAGAACAGATGAAGCATGATCAAAGTTAGAAAATTCTGGTTTCTTTGTATTCGTCACACAAACAAAAGTAAGAATACAGTCACCACCCTCACCATACAAGTCCTGCTATGCTGGAGATTTCCAACTATGCCTGAAGTCAGCTGGACAGATTCTTCAATACGTTGAGTACAGTTTTAGCTGTTATTTTGAATTACAGTGGATAAAAGTTCCTTGTCACTGTGCAATCCTGAACAGCTAACCAAAAACAGAGACTATTGAACATCCAGAAATCTCTTGGTGGGAATTAGATACAAAGTACAGAAAAAAGCACCATTAGAACAGGCCAGGGGGTATTGGCAGACTCACCCAGCAGATTATAACCGTGATGTTAAGTTTTATCCATTAGTAAAAAACATCTAACTATAACCCTATCCATTTTTCTACATTGCAGTACAGCTATGAGCTTCAATGCCAAGTGGGGTTTTATATGCATAAGAAATTTGCTTCAATGACAAGGTGCTAAACACAAACAAGCATGCAGTCCAAATAAATAAACATAGAAATATATAATTTTGAATAAGCAAATGCAAGTTGTACATTAATGCTACAAAAATAGAGGGAGAGAGAGATATATAAAGAAATTCAGAAGAGGTAGAACATCATGGCAGATTTTAGAAATATAAAATAATGACAATATCAAATAATTTTAAATGGTAAACCAATTTTCTGAGATATCTATGTTTTTCTTGCCCAAAGGGAAAATGTCAAAGGAGAACCTGGGCCAGAAGACTCGAGATTTTAGTGGCTGAAGGTTTTGGTCCTGATCGACCTTTTACTTCCCTCCTGCCAGAGGGAAGTAAAAGGAAGTAAACCCTTTTCTGTGCCTTCTTAGTAAAGAAAGGGATGTTCAGCTGCATCCTGAGCGATGAGGGAGCCCTGGAAGTGGAAGAAGCCCACCTCAGTGACTGGGGAGTCACACAGGAGGATGCTGAGGGGTGAGACTGTGTAAAATTAGTCTTTTAACCCCAGATATGTCACAAAACATAATATCGTTGTGCAGAAGAATCTTTTAGCACAGGACTTATAATATGTAACAGGCATTCATATTATGTAAAAGATGGATTAGAACATTTTGGTTTTAGCTAGGGAGAAGTCTAAAGTTTCCCCTGGCTGCCATTTGGACTAGTTTTGTGTTGTACACTCCTGGAGAAGATAAAATAAAAAAGCTCCCCATGTTTTGGAAACACTTTCTGGCTCAGTTTTGGCATAAACTGTCAGATATGCATGATTTCCCAGCTTGTTGTTTGTTTCATTAATGCCAAGGTTTAGCAAAAAGGTCAACATGGGATGTCAAAAAATTAAGCCCCAATTATCTAAAAGACGCCGTTTCCTGTTTGGAGTGTGAAATTCATGAGCTTGACCTTTGTACTTCTGCAGCTTCTGACCAAACTTTCTTCTTGCTAGAAAGATTTCATAGCTCAGCATGGCCCCGATACCTGCCCTTGGAATGCACCATGGCTGATGTGAACATACACATTCATTTGAATGAAGCCTGAAAGCCAGAGAGGGAGCCTAAACTGTCAACCCTATATTTCAGGGAAAACTCCTACATCTGGTGCCACTGTTGCCCAGAGAAGAAGTAAAATGATTTTCTTTCTAAGTCTGTCATTTAACACTAATATTGTATTGGCATTTGTCTGTACGTAATCGTCCCCAGTGGCACATAGACTATCCATATGTGCAGCACAGTATTTCTTGGCCACAAGAGGTTCTTAGTGAGTCAGAAAAGTCTGTTTTAAAATGACTTATAAAACAGTAAAATGTCAGGCTTGTCAAAGATTAAATTTCTTAGGAGATTTTTAATTTGTATTTCCTCTGGAAGATTAAAAATACACTAGATCTTTAAAAAAAAGCCTCCAGTCTTGTTGGGCCATCCAAGCTATTACCTTCTCTGACCTGACTAACAACATTTTAGGATACTCTATTGTGTTAAAAGCTTTGGATTTTTAATTGTTAATAATTCTTTAATTAGAATCTTCCTCTATTGCTGCTGGTCAATTTATTTTAATCCAGTTTATGTGATGGATTTAAACGTTTGTGTTGTTTCTCTTTAGGACATTTAATATATGGGTAGAAATATTCTATTAATCCAAATTCTATTTATGCATTTAGTCTTTGGTGCTGATTTGAAAAATAAATGCTTCTCTCTATCAGTTCTGCAACAGGCATCTTAATGAATATGGATGGCATATACAAATGTGTCACAGATGGTAATTAATAAGAAAAAAGCATAATCAGCTTTAAACGACAGCTAAAGATTTAAATTTATGTTAATATTCAGAGTGCCTAAATTTTAAACAAAAATGTAAACTGTAAGGTAGGGCTGTGTGATATGACCTCAAATCATTGTCATGCTAGATTAGACCGTTTTACCTCGACAACAATAAATGCTCTATCAGAAATAAAGGCAAGTGCAAAAAAATGCAACTATTCTGCTTATAATGTGTCTATTGAATAAATAACATTAGATATTACTTTCAATTAAATAATAAAGTCTTGTACCCATTCACGTTTAAAGATTCAACAATGTCTCGCCGAATAGGAGAAAAATGTTACCTCTATTGCAAACATTTTTGTGCAAAAATAATTAAGCCTTTTGCACACCTTTGAAATCAACAGCGTGGCTGTGCTGCAGGTGGTTGAGGTTAGATGTGTTACTTTGGGTAGTCCCGACAGTTTTCATACAAACTTTGCATGTTGATCAACATCTATGCCGTAATTCTGGTGCATCCGAACTTAGCGTGTAGTGAGAAAAACATGCTCAAAACCGGTCCGCCTGGCAATCAACTCTGACAAAACACTCTCGACTTCGTCTAAGTGTGCTCAGCTTCATCTCCGCTCTTGCTCGGCTCCCCAGGATTAAGTGATGTCATTTCGTTTACAGCTGTGTTGGATGCCACTTCACTGAGCTCATCCGATTTTCTCTTTGTTTATGCTTCAGACTGGATTGGTGGAGTCACGTGATTCCCCACATGCTGCAATGTCTTAAAGGGGAAGGAAATATCAGCCACCAGCACGAACAAGAAAAGTGGCAGAATTAGGTTTATCTATTTAACCAACATGGGAAAATAGTCAGCGATTTGTTCATAGTGAATGACAGTAACGGTAAAATCCGGTTTATCGCCCAGCCCTACTCGCGAATTAGCTTTTTTTAATTTTTAATTTGCAAACTGTTGTACATTTTTTCAGTTGAAGAAGTTTATTTACCAAACAGAAAACAAGAATCAAACACATCCACTATAATATAAGAGTAGGAGTACTGCCCCAGAAACCTCTTTACTCCTATCTTCTACATATAGTGGCTCTGCAACTCGCATGTGCTTTGACCCCAAGCAAGTAAAGAAATATGTTGTTGAAGAGTTCTTCAACTCTCTGTTTATCTGCCTGCTGTCATTAGTACTCTGCACATGAGAGCCATGACAGATATAAAGGAAGGGGGAAAAAAACCCTCAGAACTGGAAGATTGAGTTTGCTCTCCTCCCCCGTTACCCTTTTGTTTGCCTTCCATTGCTCAAAAGTCAGCGCAATATCCATCTGGATCTTTCCCACCTCTGCTGCACCTTTTTTCCATCTCACAGCTTAAAAGAGGGAACAAGAAATGATTATCTTTGCCCAGCAATATCGGGCTCTGACT
Organism: Cyprinodon tularosa; assembly: GCF_016077235.1. Classification (NCBI taxonomy): domain Eukaryota; kingdom Metazoa; phylum Chordata; class Actinopteri; order Cyprinodontiformes; family Cyprinodontidae; genus Cyprinodon; species Cyprinodon tularosa. The sequence goes on along the minus strand of NW_024039263.1, from coordinate 1,156,176 downwards.
CCAGTGTAAACTCATTTTGAAAGCAGATTCTCATACATCATATATCACTCACAAGAATACAAAACTGATTACCATGACACCAGCTGAACCATGAGCAGCAAACTCGGTTTAAGGAGTACCTACTTTGTTGATGAGCTGTCACACTATAGGGATTTTCCATTTAGGTTTTTTGTAATCTCAGCAAGGCTATGATGACAAGACATTACCCTAGCATTCATGTATATCACAGGAGTACTAATTTTACTATACAACAGTTTTTAATAGCTTGACAATTTCTCATCCTTGTGTGGATTAATGCTATACAAAAGTAAGCAATCTAAACAGCTAGTTAGCAACCATTAACAAAACAACTTAACTTAATATTGTTACTGACATAACAAAGGTAGAAAAAGAAAGGAGAAAGTAAGACTAAACCAATGACAGAGATTAAATGTCTTAGTTAAAATCAACAGTAAATGGAAAACCTCCCGAAACATAAACTCTGAAACACTCCAGCAACGTCACGTCCACTGAGTTGTTGATTGTGTCAATATATGGGTGTTATGGACAATGAGATCTACATTAGCTCACCTGTGCAAAAATATGGTACCAGTTATACAGACACGGCTAGGGACAGCTTAAACTTACCGACTCTGGGAACGGCCTTGTGGACGGTACATCTGGATGGGACCCACTTTCTGACCAACAAATTTGTCGTACATGTCCAAACAAGGCGTTTGCAGTTGTGGCCTCATTGCAAGGCATTGTTTCAACACAATAAAGTTAAGCCCATTATTATTTATTTCCCTGGTAAATGGAGTTTTTGACCCAATCCAGACAAAAGTCTGGGGAGCAGCTGTAAAGCCAGCTAATATATAAGGTATGACTGGTATACCGGATATGTTTAATAACCAGATTTATGCCCCCCCCTAATCTGAATCTCATCTATATTCCTCAGGAACAATTTAAATGACAATCAACTGAAAAACTTTAGAATTCCCCTCAGAATCAGTCCAATCTCTGTTATCCAGACTTGTGTTTACTAAAGCCAGCAATTAATTTTATAAGTTGCCTCTTTGTGATGAAAAATCTTACAACATTTTAATATGTTGGTCATTTTGTGAAATCCTGGATTGAATTATGCAATTCTTGTTCTGCTTTGTTTTAATAATGTTAAGCATCTCTTGATATTCTATATTGTAATAATAGGCAAGGCAAGGCAAGGCAAATTTATTTGTATAGCACAATTCAGTACAAAGACAATGCAAAGTGCTTTACATGATTAAAATACAGGAAGATAAAACAGAATCAAAGCAAGTAGGAAAAAATAAAAAATAAAAAAATTAATATAAATAATAAATAAAATAAAAAATGCAGAAACTAAAAAAAGAATATTAAAAACAGTTGGATTAAAGAAAATATGTTTCAGTTGAACTGTTTAACTAGAACAGTAGAAGGCAATCCTAAATAAATGTGTTTTTAGTCTTGATTTAAAGGAACTCAGGCTTTCTGCACTTTTACAGTTTTCTGGAAGTTTGTTCCAGATAAGTGGAGCATAGGAACTAAATGCTGCTTCTCCATGTGATGTGCTCTACTTTCTTAGTCTTAGTGAGGACACAGGCAGCAGTGTTCTGGATCAGCTGCAGCTGTCTGATCCACTTTTTAGGCAGACCTGTGAAAACACCATTGCAGTAATCAATTTGACTAAAAATAAACGCATGGATTAGTTTTTCCAGATCATGCTGAGACATTATACCTTTAATCCTGGAAATGTTCTTCAGGTGATAGAAAGCCGACCTTGTAATTGTCTTTAAATGCTTTTGGAGGTTCAAGTCTGAATCCATAATAAGTATATTTCAATATGCAAGATAAAACATCAGCATTTAAAAATAATGCTTTGTCAAGTTATTCACATAAAAACCAGTCTCTCATACTGTAACACCTTTATACTAATTTTCCAAATGGCTTAGATGTATGAGTCACTGTGAAAATATGCTTCAGGTAGGGATGTCTCAGCAGGAGACATATGTTAACGTGCTTTCCCAAACAGGATATTTGATGCTACAAAGCATTTTAACACACATTGTCACTATTAGTTAATCTGACTCACAAAAAAGAAGAGTAAAATCAGAGGGGCTAAGTAATCCATGAACAACACTAATACCTCATCATATTTTTGAAGTTTATTTGAAGTTTTCAATATCAATGTAAGAACCATGCAATTATTAGAGATTTCTTTTAAAATCATATGCTATTATTTTCCATTAACAGAACAGTATCAAACATTTTCATGTGCCTCTTATAGACTTTAAAGATTGTAATACTGACTATTTAAAAAATTGCTCTGTTTAAAAATATTGTGGTAACATTTAATGTGTAAAAATAAAAAAGATGCCATCAAAAATATATGTTAAAAAGGTTTTGTCAATGATCCTGAAAAGTGAAAAATTGCTAATTTTTAAGAGAATTAAAGCTACCGACAGAACAACTGTATTAAGCTGTATTAAAATACAGTTTCAAAATATTTAATGTAATAAATAATAACAAAGCCTAAGGGTTAAGACCAAAAGTCTGATTAAGTACAAAAAGAGGAGTCTTAAGTATTTTCTCAATATTTTATAGCCACATATTAGATACATCAGATCAGAGTTTTCATTCCTTTAGGAGGTAACTGCAGGTTGAGGGTGCAGAATTTGAGATGGGTGTTTTACCTAATTCTGTTTGGATAGTGGAAAAATATAGGGATGTCAATGAGTTGATGCAATCAAATAGTACTTGGAAACTTTGAACCAATGTGAGAGTGTGATCCGATTGAGTTATCTGTAAAGTGCCTTGAGATGACTTGTGTTGTGAATTGGTATTCTGTAAATGAAAAAAAAAAAAAACAATACAATTCACTGGACTTGGTTTCCAAGGTTTGAAGACGTTTCGCTTTCACTCCAGGAAGCTTTCTCAATTCAAAATGTCTGGATTCCCATTGAGTTTGAGGTTTTATATAACGGACCAAAAATCAGGCCTTGTATTGTTTGAAAACATGCAAATTAAAACTGACGAGCAGGTCATTTGGTTCCATCGTTAGCCTGTAATATCTGAAACCTGTCTATGATTGTGAAAGGTCGGTTGTTTAAGAGGGGATTGTTGACTGAATAACAATGACCTGGATGACTGAGAATCTTCACCAGCATGTTGTGAATTGGTACTTTATAAACAAACTGCATTGAACTGAACTGAATTATACTATGCAACACAGGACCAGTGGTGATGCTGAAACATGCCCCATTCCAAAACAATCTCAAACGTCTGAAAAACCAGCCCAAAAAGGGCAGAACAATTAGACAGCAGCCGGACTCTCCTCTTCAGAACACTGGCATAGGCAATCCTTGGGAAATACTTACGGTATATAAAGAGATTCAGTTGTTGCTACTCTGTCACAAAATAACTTTTTTGAATCTCAGATGTAATAAATTTTAACTGTTATCAGACATTGTTAACTTACAAACCTTGCAAAAAGAACTCTCATACCCTCTTTTAGTAGAAGTTGGATGTCCCTCTGTTTTCTGCCTGTAAATATAATCTGATCACTCATTGTAGATCTATCTACAATGTCTGTTGAATTACATTTTCCCTATTAAAATAAAAAATTATGTTGTGTAAAACATTTGGACTCCATTTGGTTAAGATGAGCATACATGACATGCTGACCAATTAATGAGACCTAAAAAAATATTAATTAACATCCCTGGGTGCTGAAAAAAAGCAAAAGTAATGTAGTCAGATGAACCTAGTTGGTCCATCAGCGGCAGTAAAAAACATATAAGATCTTAAACGGCTATAATGTATCTTCTTCTGCACAGACTTGATCTCCAGGTGAGCTAAAAAGCTCTCGATTTTAATTGTAGCTTATTAGTCATAAAGCATTAAGTTTTGCTGAGAGTAAAGTAGATCTAAATAAAGGAACTTAGTCAGCTATTAAAAGTATGTCACAAGTGCTGTCTTTGAGATTCAATCGAAAACTTTGCTCATCACCAGATCATTCAGAGGAACAGCAATAAAAATTTAAGGTTAATTTAAATTTCTCCATGATGTTTTGAAATAGTTGTCAGCATGCAGCAATAAAAACACATTTAGTTTTTAGATTACATTGAAGCTTTCTCACCATCATCAGGATACGGTTAATAAAAATTCTCTGAGCTAAACCATTTATTAAAAGCTTCAGTGGACCTGAGATTGTTTATATGAAATAAATTACAAAGGGCCAAGATTTATATTGTTGGCTTTATAGCCCTACTCACTTCCTGCTTAGTTAAAGTGCCACTCTTATAATGGTATGGACTAGTAAAAGTCAAAATTGCATCTGTTGTTTACTCTCATTTTAGTTAATCGGGAAATGCTTAAATAAGACATAAGGGCAATAATAAATGCTGATGGTTAATATTGACTTTATATGAGACATAAGGGCAGTAATAAATGCTTATGCTTATTTTGTAATTGCATGGTTATTTTTTCTTAATTACATTGCTGATAGTAAAGTATTTGTTTCAAGTTACGTGCATTTATAAAGCACAGACTGTAGGTTTTATTGTATGACACCCTGCAGTGCACTAAAATTGTAGATTAACCCAAAGCGTGTTTCAGTGATGGGTTCCTGAATATTTTTTCTACAAATTTTATCTTCCAGGAACCTCTAATCTAGCAAGGCTGTTATTTGACTGTGTTACCATTGAGGTGTCTGAAAGCCGGGCCATTTATGTAGATTACATCCTCACACACTGAGCGGCTCTCCAAGTGAGATTGGTGGATGTTATCAATGTATTTGAAATCATACTGTGTAAACCCCTTCAGCATGGTTGGCTGGGTGTAAATGTTGTGTTTGCAAATGGAAACAACATCAACACTGGAATTTAAAGTCAAGAGGAAAGATAACCTGTAAAAGACAAAACAAATGGGAGGTGAGTGAAATAGATGACTGGTGACGTTAAACCAGTGAAACATGTTTGTCAGAAAACTTCGACCTTCAGTTCAGGTTCCCTTTAAAGAGACCTACCTCTTAACAGGCTGTTTTTCAATACCCCACAAAAGTATTCATACATAGGATATGCACTTATATCCATAGGGTTGCCTCTAAACATGGCCATAATATGAAATAATTTTATATTTAATGTCCATCCAAGTAGGATTAGTAAATATGTCATCCGATGCTTTACAGAGAAAAAACAAGCAGATTGGTTAAAAATTTAATTGCATCAAGTTAATGTCTTGCAGGAAATGCTCCTCCTGCATGAGTTTGTGACATTTGCTTGCGTTTTGTCATTGTAACTTCAGAAATTCTCACACTAAGCATGCATTCCATGGAAGTGGAGAGAAAAAAGTCCCTTTTAACCGGAAGAACCCGTCAGCAGAACTAGGCTCAGTGTGAGCGGCCATCTGCAAAACAGACATACAAAAAGCAGACATACAAAAAGAAGCCAGAGCCTCGTTTCATTTATTTTGTATCCTATGACTTTAATGTCAGAAAACCTAACTTACACTGATAAAAGCCGACTTAGGGTACTCTTTACTTTGTAACAACCTCCACATCGAAAAGTGTTGTTGTTGTTATGGCCTATAAGCACGTTAATGCGTCAGCTGATCAGAAAAAAAATATGTTTTTTATGTCACAGATCAAGGCAGGTTTATCTGAAACAATCTTCTGGTTCCAGTTGACCACTGAGACTTAATTCAAGATGTTGTCTAACCAAAAATATTTGGCATCCCTAAAACAGTAATAAATAACCTAGTAGGTCAGTATTTCTACATGGTAGGGAATCCTTATTGAATCACAGTAACAAGTGTTAAATCCCTTTATGATATATATATGTCACATATGTGAGCTTTACATTAGTGATCTAAAGTTTGGATAAAGCTTTCCTTTTCCTAACTTTAACTTTTTCCACAAGGAGACATACCAAGAACCTCTTGTCAGTCAAAGATTGGCAAAAAGAAAAGTGTGGATGGAGACTTGTTATAAATAAGCAATGCTAAATTCATCAAAGATTTAGCCCCGTCTACACTGTGATTTTCACTTCTGACTTTGTGTCACTTGAAATGTACCAGAGCCACAGTGATGACTCCAGGTTGAGCAACTTTTTCTTTCTGCGCCGTAAGCAAGTGTCGAGCAAGCAAGACAAGATAATCTAAAGGTGTGTCTCTGACTTACAGCTGCTTTTTTTCCCTGCTTTATTTAAGAGCCCAAGTTTTGGCTTCCAAAGCTCTGAATAAACATTAAGCTATCTGGAAAAAAAATGCAACCAGGAGTAAGTAGATTGTTATATATTTCTTGAAATCATTACGGGATATGTTGAGATATATTCTTTTTTCTTTACCCTAATGGTATCTTAAATGTAAACAAGATATATCTCAAAGTTTAAATAATGAATGGGTAGTTTAACTTTGACTACTTCAAGTCATAGCTCCAAATAACTTATATCATTAGACAATTATCACATGTATGAAAATTCACAGTATAAAAATAAGCTTAAGGAACAGGCTATCGTTTTAACATGCAAATTATCTTGCTTACTGTGATATAAAGTTATTTCTAGTCCACACTCAAATGCTGAGAAAAGATATACCAGAGGTCAAAAAGTAATTATTTGTCAAACAAAGATATAGACCACAATGAAAGTCTTGCAAGAACTTAACCCCTCGAAAACTCTAGATTTGCACAAGACATGGATGTGTCAGCTCTATTGAGTGCAGTAGTTAACCACCATTATAGTGGTTTTGTGTGGCAGGCTAGACCCTCCTAATAATTAAAGAACTGATGCTTACAAAGAAGGGCAGAAAAATCCAGAGGAGGAACCCAAAGCCAAGATGGAGGACGTGCTCAGGATTCAGAACCAGTAGATCAGGAGTGCAAAGAGGTTCCAGGAGGGAAATCCAGGTCAGTGACAGGAAGCAGTTCCAATTTTATTAAAAAGGCAGGATCCAGCACCCCGAATACAGGTCAAGCAGACAGATCAGATGGGAACAGGCCTGCTCAGTTGTTGAGAGGCAGAACAGGTCAGGATCAGGTAATGAGAAACAACAAGTTAATGCTGAATCAGTCTCACCACTGGTTTTATAATAGTCTCCCCAATGGCTCGTGAATAATCCCCATGGATGACTGCAAGCGGACAGGTTAAAACAGATCAGACAGAAACAGGAGTGCGCAGTGGTTGAGAGACAGACAAGGAAATTCTCCCCACTTGCTCGAGAGAAAACATCTGGATCTGATCACTGGTTAGCAGATTGGTTAAATAGAAACAGGAGCAGGTGGATAAGATGAACAGTAACTAGAAACTGGGCGGAGGTAGACAGGTGAATGAAATTACTAATTAAGCCAGTCATCCATGCCAAGATCATGACATGGATTGGTTTAAACACATTCCAATTGATCTGTATTGGTTAAAAGTCTGATTAGCTTTGACTGCATTCCCAATTCTTCAAGGTACTTTTTGGTTTTCCACATAAAATCCGTGCTGAACTGTGATATCATGCTTCATTTAATATATTATGGTTTTCAACTATGTTGTTTTTCTTCTTTTTTTTTTTTTTTACGTATTAGCTTACTTTTATTTTCTCTAGTTTAGTCAAAAACTTATAACTGAATATTTTTGACATAGAGCTGTATGTTTATAACTCATATTTTGAATCAAGTTTTGGTGAATTTATTCCTTATACTGTATGTGCACTTATCTATTTGACTATGATTTGAGCTCGATTCACGCTTTATTTGTTGTCATAACACACAGCATGTTGGGCGCATGTTCATGATTGTCTAAATTTTATTTGTTTAAATAACATATTCACTAATTCTATTGGGGTGGGCATTATGTATATCATATTTGCATAACAGTTACCCAAATGTAGTTAAATGCTAAAGTTCTCAAGTGCATATGTCAGTAGATGTCCAGTAGAGCTGGACGAGGTGTCTGGGAAAAGGGAAACCTGGGGGTTGTCTGTTGAGGCTGCTGCCCCCCAATACCCAGTCCTTGATTAGCAAAATGATAACAAAAATATCTGATTTTAACTTGCAAACAAGAATGCAACAACTTTCAAAACTGAAAACCATGAATTCTTCGATATTCATTGCAGCATGGCATGACAGGCAGTCCCACGCTTTTCTCTTCCACTGTAGTTTTTCTGCAGGATCAGTGTGCATACTTTGTAAATGGTACCACCAATTTTAGCAGTCACAGTGAACTGTAAATATTCAGCATAAATATCCAGTCAGGCTACCACAATTTTTTATTTGAGATATGCACCAGGCTCCCAGCACAGAATTATATGCAGTTTAAAAGCTTTATTATTGGTTCCTCCATAAATGCCATGCATGAATGCCATGCATGTACTCTTACCTTTTGAAACATATAAGGTAAATATTGTGTTTCAGTGTAGTTTTTAGAAGTTGCGTTTAAGTCAATCGTAGGAGGATAATGTAGTCATGGATAATGGAGGATAATGTCATTGCTGAAGTTTATAAGAACTGTTTTTGCCGTGTTTCCTTTAAGATGATGAAATCATACTATTTTATAGGTCCCTAAATGACCCATGCACACTGACATGTGGTTGAATGACTCCTGTAGATGTAGTTTAGAGTGAAACTCCTAAACCAATAATATGCCAATACATTTGTTTATTATTTAGACTTAGGCAAGCTTTATTATCATTTTGTGTATGTCAAGTTTATACCAACAAAGCTTACAAAGCTTACAATGCACAGTACCATTATAAAGGGCAGCAGTGATGAATTGTAATATAATCCAGCAGCTATAATCTAAATAAAATAAAATAGCCAACCTTAAGCAACACCGTGAATTCTATTTAGAGGGGATAATTGTTATGTGTGTGTCTAGACTCCAGGCTATTAGTAACAGCTTAGTCTCTCATACCACAGCTGATTTTCTTGCTTGTATTAATTTAAACATATAATGAAGTAAAGAATGAAAAAATGCTCCTGAGGCAAAATGTGAATTCTCCCTGAAAAAAATGTGAGAAAAATCAGGACAACAAGCACGCAGCAGAGATGCATCAAACAGGGAGTGAGGGTCATATACTGATATTCTTCACATCTGTTTAAAGAAAGATGGATGGCTTAAGTTTCTTTGAAAAGGACACAGGGTGACATACACACAAATTTCTTTCCCTAGTCACTAAAGAAAGGTTTTTCACATTGGTGCATCTATACTTTGCTGTAAACTGTCTTTGTCCCAAACATACTCTTTGGTGTTTGCTTTTTTCAGACTTATATGTTCTGATCAACAAACATATTTTGATATCAAACTAATGTATCCTAAAGTAATATAAAATGCAGATTTCAAATAATTATTTAAGACTATCAAGGGGAAGGTTTCAAACCACCTGGTTCTGTTTGAAAGACGTCTTCTCCCATGAATCTTTGTCCCACTGTTTTGTCAAAGAAAGGAGTCTTTGACAGAACAGTGAGCTAAATTACATTCTTTTTTTAATTTGCATAATTTGTTTTTCTTCATCAGGGTTCCCTGGCCTGTTTGAGGTCATAGCAGAGCAATCATATTCACACAACATTCAAAACAGCTCATTTCTATTTTGTTTTATCTGTTTAGCATTTCACACCTGACTTGCTTATGTTCGTTTTTTCTTAATCTAACAAAAAAAGAAGAAATCTGTAATGCTAGTTATTTATCCCACAGTTTTTTTCACCTTCTAGAATCTGCCTGATGTTGCTGAGCTAAAAATCAGATCAACGCTACTAACAATTTCAACCAGAGAAATCAGACCCACACAGGCTGCTGCCATGTGAAATCCTTGAGAGTCCTGATTTTGTGTGGCAACCACTGCTATAAGAGATGGAAGAGATGTTGCAGCCTTGGTCTCCCGAAAGCCTTGCAGCATCATTTACATAAACTCAAAGATGCATAGTGCTAAAGCTGAAAGGCTCTGAAAAAGCTGACATTCAGGTCAGGGTTTTCTTTGACAGCATAAAACCTGAACAGCACCATCTCTATAGAAGCTGAACAATAGAGAAACAACCCCTGCTGTGAAATGTTACGACTTTACATCACTGCATATTACCAATACGGGTAATCCCAACACAAACATGTGGATAAACTCTTCTATTGCCTCAGTTATAGTTTGTCCATTATTTAGTATCTACACAGTCTCCTCTGACCATAAACATATCTCCCGAATTTACCTAAATCATTTAGCTATGTTTCTTTAATAGCTCAGTATGTTCAAGATTTATCATGATAGGTGAACAATGTTTAGACCTTGGATATTTTAATTGTATATTTCTACATTATTACATGTTTTATTTATATTCCACCCATTTTCCATTTATCTTGGTCCTGGACCCTCAGTAATTGCACTTGAATGCACGTTAGTTCAACATTTCCTGACAGATTTATTTGGGCATAGCATTGTGCTGTTGACTGTGGGATGCATCACATCAACCATAAACGTTTACAAAAAAAGTTAAGTTATTGTATGACTTGGCTCAGGTAAACATTTACATTAAAGCTACAGTGTGTAATAATTACAGGGATATACAGTCAGAAATGTAATATATTATACATAACTATGTTATTTATCATCATCTACGAGCTCAGCCTCTTAACCTTAACATTTGCGTTGCCTTAGAATTCGTTATTTATAATTACATAGGAGCGGGTCTCGCAGCCATGGAGGCAGACATCTTTGCGCTACGGCAGCGCAGAGCCAACAAACTAGCGATTGCGAGATCGCCAAAACGTCACAACGATGTAGAAAAAATAACGGGTATATTTATTATCTTAAGTCTACATGAAATCTATACCCTACACAGACTAATGAAATACTATCTGTAAAATTATCTATGTAAACAAACCTCATCACTTGAGAAGGTAGGTGATGCGGACGTTGTGGAAGACATTTTGTCCCGTAACGCTCGCCGTACTGTTGGGGGGGAGAAGCGGTGGGGGGAAAACGTTCATGTTGCTGCAGTCTGCAGTGTGACCGCTAGATGTCGCTAAAAGTTACACACCGTAGCTTTAAACTAATTAAGTTCATTATTTACAATTCAATTCGAAATAAAAATAAGAAGGATAAAAAAAATCTGAACTTTTTAATTATGCTTTAATAATCAGCTGTACATTTCTTCAGTCTGAACTAGTGTGAAAATGTGGCTTCAAATGTATGATTTTTTTTAACTCTTCAAAATAGTAGATGTACAGAAACAGAAAAATATATTTTTTTAAGTAAATTTGAAAAACAAGATATAGTTGATGGGTTCAAACATCCTACAGCCTATATCCTCAAGGGACCTTGTGTTGGTAGCTAGCCACTGAAAGAAGCCAACCTGTTTTACAATCATCTGTTCAAACTAACACTTTTATAAATATGCATACATCAGATAGCTGGTCATTAAGCAATTTAAGGCTGGTTGAGCACATGGCTGGAAGATGGACATTGTTTCAAAGCTTTACATTTAGAAAACCCTTTACCAATACTATCCCAAGTTCAACAAATGTATTTCTGGTGTGAAATAAGTTCCCCCCTTTGCAGGTACATTGTAATCTAAGTTATGAATTATGGTAAGGTTTAAGACAAAAAAAAAACTGCATACATCTAGACATTAAAATATTAAAATATTTAAAATAATACTTCAATGTTATTTGAATTTAAACATTCATTTACCATAAAGACCCCTATTTCATCATATAAATTATGTTTCATTTTATGTGGATATTTTATGTTGATAACAAACCCAATACATGGTTCGCTGATTTTTAACACATTTTGTACAACATAGAGGGACCATATGATCATGTTTTGCTCTTCTTCAGTGGGTGCTGGGAAATCAATCCAAGTAAATGGACTGATACCGTAGATTGAATAAAATGTCTTGAAAGACACTCTGTGAAAACTAGACTGTAGCTAAGGTTTACATTATCGAAGGACAATAATAATAATATCACAGATTTTGCTGTAGTGGGATGTTTCTTTAATAGATAGAGGCAAGAAATTACTGTTTTTGTGGGGAACTTAGGTAAAGGAACATGGAGGACCCTGCCAAGAGTGGTTCCACCATGCCCCTGCATACAATAAATTCTGTACAATTTTTTTTTTGTCATTTTTTACATTGTGAACAAAACTGTTTTTAAAACTTTTTTTGTTGTTGTTCTTTCAGGGAAAACAGCTAGAAACAATTCTTTATCATTTATCTGTTTGGCAACTATTTGGACCATTGCTCTTCTGGGACTGGCATTAGTGCGGACCATCTCCCATTGCTCATCAAAAAAAAACATGCAGGATCCCAGCCCACTGGTGCATGGAAAGGGGGACATAATTACTTATATTTACTGACAGTAAGAGGTAGATTTATTCTACATAAGCATACTATTCTTTTATCACATATGAACTAAAAGTTTCAATCTTTATGTATATATTGCCTTAGAAATAGATTTTTCTAATTACATAGGAGTAGGTGTTACATTTATGTAGGTAGATATCTTTGCGCTACGGTGGAGCGGAGGGAGAGAGAGCCGTTGCTTGTCACACATCTTGTTTTAGTTTACAGACAGATTTTTATGAAAATAAAAGATGTTTGATACTAATTAAAGCAACACTGCACAACTTTTGACCCAGTTATAAGCTTAATTATAGATTAATGGACAATGCTTTGTGTGAGCTGCCCATCTCAAAAACTCACCTATGTAACTAGAGAGGGTCTGATCTGTCATTGAATGAGTTGTGTCCCAGAGCCACGCTTTACAGTAGTCTGAGCTCCCAGGTAACACAAGAGCTAAGCTAAAAGTTGTTTTTTGCTATTAAAATAGATACGACTCTCATCTGATCAGACATTTTTTGGTTTATTTAATGTTGGATTTAATCTAGGAGAGGATGTTGCTTTGTCTTTACATGCGATTTCATGACTTTCACTATAAAAAAATTAAAATGTACTTTGTAATAAAATCAAACAAGGTTTGTCAGTATTTCCATGTTAATATTAAGAGTAAACCGTGCGAGTGAATTTATTATAATACCAACAAACTAAAGATGTGTTGATAAACTAAGTCAGCTGGCTCTCAGTGAGTGTTGATGAATGTGAGGCAATGTTAGGTGCTTTATTAGATTAAAGCAGATATTATTTTTTTTTTTTCTTTAGCTCTACTGGGTTTTATTTACATCGTTTTTTGAAAGTAGACATACAGTACAGGCTCTGTACAGGCTCTTGGTAAATGTATTGATGAGATTAATGACTGGATGTGCCTCAACTTTCTTCAGCTGAACAAAAACAAAACTGAGGTGATTGTTTTTGGAGCTAAAGAGAAACGACAGCAGGTTGTTACAGAACTTCAGTCAATACACCTAAAAACCACAAATCAGGCCAGAAATCTGGGTGTAGTGATGGACTCAGACTTAAACTTTGAAAAACAAAAAATCAAAGCGATCACTAAATCAGCCTACTATCACCTGAAGAACATCTCAAGGATAAAAGATCTGATGTCTCAGGAAAATCTGGAAAAACTAGTCCATGCATTCATCTTCAGTCGGCTTGACTACTGTAACAGCGTCTTTACTGGTCTACCTAAAAAATCAGTTAAACAGCTGCAGCTCATTCAGAACTCTGCTGCTCGAGTTCTCACAAAGACCAGAAAAGTGGACCACATTAGTCCCGTTCTCAGGTCTCTACACTGGCTGCCGATCCATCAGAGAATAGACTTTAAAGTTCAGTTACTGGTCTATAAAGCTCTGCATGGTTTAGGCCCAAAATACATCAGTGACCTCTTGACCCAGTATGAACCTACTAGACCCCTCAGGTCATCCGGATCCGGCCTTTTATCAGTTCGCAGAGTCAGAACCAGACATGGAGAGGCTGCGTTCAGCTTCTATGCTCCACATGTCTGGAACAAACTCCCAGAAAATCTTAGATTAGCTGAAACACTTTGTTTATTTAAAACCAGGCTGAAGACCCACCTGTTCTCAGCTGCATTTACGTAGATTTTATTCAAAAGTTAAAATTCGCCCGTCTCTGTATTCTCTCTTTTTAATTTTAAATGTTTTTAATTTTGAATCACGCTTTTAATTGTTTTTAATTGTATTCTTTCCCTTTTGCTTATAATGTTTTATGTAAAGCACTTTGAATTGTTCTGTACATGAAATGTGCTATACAAATAAACTTGCCTTGCCTTGCCTTGCCTTACACCAACTTGGCTAGTTTAAGCAAAATGCAAAAAAGAGAAATTAGGAAACAGAGAGGCTATTGGAGTATTAAACAGTATATTCGTGATTTTGCTTTCTTGCCAAAAGCTGTTCTAGAGCTGGAAATATGCTGAAGCATTCGTTTTAGGGACATTTTGCAGCACACCTGCACCATCGTAGTAGTGTAAGTCCAACATCACCAATATGTACGAGCTCTTGTTGTTTTGAGTCATTTTTTATTATTGCACAGATTGCCATTTTGAAATGGTCTTCTCCTGACAATATGGCCAACGCTCTTAATAATAATCTTAATAATTTAATAAATAATTCATTACTGAATAATGATAGATCTAAAATTGAATTAAAATGTACTATTGGCATAGGTACAGATTTGTAATCACCTTAATAATAGGACAACAGCCGGCACATGGTGATGGATTTATGTTTTCGGCGAAAAGGAGAAATTTAAACATGGAGGAAATTAGAATGACAGAAAGAGGATTACGACAGAGGGACAGGCAATAAGCAAACATAAAAAATAATTTAAATTCAACAGAGAACAACTAGAAAAAGAAAAAAAAAAACGAAATCGGTTAGATCAATTAGCACCCTGCTCCAATTAAATACGGTATGGTGCAGGTATTCTACAAAAAGTCCATCAAACTGAACAACAATCGGAAATGTTAAGAAAATAGACATATTATGATAATGTTAATTGAGAATAAACTCCTTCAAGTTCTTTTCCCCCAAGATATGTCCTAAGAACAGATTTCACATGTCACTTTATTATTTATTTTCTTTAAAAATACATCGTATTTCAAGGCTTTTCCAACAGGCTTTTTTTTTTGGAGGTGAGAAGTATGTGAAAGCATGAAGCCTGTCACAGCCTTAGCCTGGACCTCCCAGAGGGCAAGCCTCCAGTGTAGGTGACGGCGATTTGCTGCCAGGATAAGCCTGCATATTGACCCTGTGTATCTCAGCGATTGTGTATCTCTGTGACTTAACATGTTCCTTTGAAGTGGTTTGGGCTTAAGTCTTACCTGTCTGAGGACTGACTGTATAAATACAAAACCTGCTCATAAACCTGGATGTGAGATGGATCACATCTATCTGAGCTTTCATCCAAGATATAGATCACTTGGTAGAGCTATAATGAGTTATCCCTCTCAAGGGGATGGGTTAAATGCAATGGGTTCATTTCATTACTCTGTACTTGTGACAGTGTAATGACAATAAAAAAAAAAAGTTTCCAATGTAAGATGTGGACCAAATATTAATCCAAGATTCGTCAGTGTGGACAAGAGGGGAATGTTACGCTCAAGACTGTTGCACTAGAATAGTGTGTTTCCAGAGTGTTTCTGGAGGTGGAAGAATAAAGGCAGGGAATCATAGGAGCCTGAGGGGCAGAAAGCACAACGGAGCATCGAGAGAAGGCGGCTCTTTGTTCGTGTCTACACTGGAGGTAGGATGATGAAACAGTCCTACTAGTGCTAAATTAAAATAGCTTTTTTAAAAGCCTCATACAACAACTCTTTAGAGCATCCCTGCATCCTCCTATAACAAATTTTTCTCTATCTTTCATTGCGATTAATAAAAGCTAGTCTCTACTCCCTCCTAAACTAAAGCAAAGGTCTATTCATGATACTTTTTTGTTATATAGTTTTGTTACCTGATAATAAATGTCAATATACATATAATGGCAGTTACAGAATTTATAGATATGATGATGTGATCGGCAATTGGCAGATCTTAAAATCCTGACTGCTGCAAGTCTAAAAAAAAAACATTGTAAGTACCAACTGAACCACTTTACTTGAGTTAAAAGGTTAATAGGTTTTACATTAAATTAAAGTAAAATTATGTTTTTGCTTTAATAATACAAAAAATTATTTTATTTAAAAAAGAAAAATTGCATGCATTGAAAATGTATAAATTTCTGTTTTTTGCTCACTGTCGACTGAGAGAACATAAAAACTACTGAACTGAGTAGTTTTGTTCTAAGTTAATATAGACTGAACAGAGTGTCGGAGTAAGCAGCTTAATACTTTCCTGACAGATACTCTGATCGGTCAGCGAAGTAAGAGTAAAAGCATTCTAGAGGTCTGTCATTCACTTTCACAGAGGGATGAAATAGTGGAGAAGGATCCTGTGATTCACAGCGTCAAAGCTATGCTCAGGTTCATTAGGTTTAAACCTTATTACATTTGTTTACAACTGTAAGCTGTATGTTTTAAATTCAACACCTTCTCACAGCATATAGAAAATGTATTTATGGTCAATTATAGCTGGTTTAAGAAAACAGCTTAAAGAAGTGTTATTTTTTCTAATATTTTGTATGCAAATATTTGGTTTCAACTTGTTTCAAAATACCTACTAACCTACATGTGGGCTCTTCTTAACCTGGGGAAAAAGGAACACATTGAGACAAACTATAGAGATGTTTTCGAAATAATTCCAGCTAGACAAGCCATGGGTAATTTTTTTCAAGTGGCTTTCGATATATATTGGTTACATTTTTACTGAGAACTAAATGTTTTAAAACTGCCTACTCAAGGCAAGACTAAAGAGTCCTTCAGAACTGTAAAAGGCTATTGGAAATCTCCCACACTATATACTCCATTTTATTCTAAAATCATAGCAGCAGTGACTGAACTTTGCCTCCAAGCATCCAACTACATAAGCACTCACTTGAATAGGATGAGGAAGCTGTCTTTTAATGATCCCCAGAGACAGGCAGTATATTTACCATAATCCTAAGCCTGAGGCAGCATCAACTCCTAATCACACCCATCTTCCCACCCCTATGCAGATACGGATCAGTGCCCATTACAAACTACTGAAGTATCAGGCTTTAAGATGATTGTCTCTTTCCCTGCACAACGTAGGATATACATACCTATTAATTGTTATGTGCAGGATGCAGTGGTAAACTAATTCAGGGATTAAGATATTAATGTACTTTGTTCTGTAGGACGAAAGGATCTGTTTTAAGAAAAGACAATGCCTCTCCACAAGTTTACATTTGACAGTATTATTCATTGCTTCCATAGAGATACAAATGAAAGACAAAGTACTTGAACTCTTTCTAAGTGAACTAGTTCAAAGTTCAGTTCACACATTTTAAAATGAACTAGTTCAGTTCATAGTTCATAATTCAATTTTGAACTAAGGTCAGAGTTCCAAAAAATGAACTAATTTATAGTTCTTTTTTTCCATATATTGCTCAAATACACCATAGCCTACTGTAGAACCACAGACAGCAATTATTTTATCAGTTGTAACACTGAAACTGTGCGTCAGATTTCATCTTCATATCCAGTTTTGAATCCTTATCCAACCAGGGTTTACATTAGCATTGAGGGGACAGCATTTCCCCATTGTTGCTTTAATGCTTTGTTGCTGTCCATTCACTTCACACTAGTAGCAGCTGCAGCTTTCACCCCTACAGTATATTCTCAAAAACATCAGAAAAAATGTGCTGCTTGAATGGTCTTTTTTATGAGGAATTATTAAAAGAAAAACAGGAAAGTAATCTTCCCACCCCTATGCAGATACGGATCAGTGCCCATTACAAACTACTGAAGTATCAGGCTTTAAGATGATTGTCTCTTTCCCTGCACAACGTAGGATATACATACCTATTAATTGTTATGTGCAGGATGCAGTGGTAAACTAATTCAGGGATTAAGATATTAATGTACTTTGTTCTGTAGGACGAAAGGATCTGTTTTAAGAAAAGACAATGCCTCTCCACAAGTTTACATTTGACAGTATTATTCATTGCTTCCATAGAGATACAAATGAAAGACAAAGTACTTGAAAAGATATCTTTAGGGTGTATTTGGGGTCTATTACCTGATAATTGCTGGACATAGGCTCCAGCCCTGACCATAAGCCTGGGTAGATAAAGTGCGTGTATATGGACAGGTGAACCAAAAGCTTGTCTTGTAAATAGAGCGGGGGGAGATGTTTTGTTTTAATAGGAGTGAATTCCTACTAAAATAATTCTAATATTTTCTTTAATTTGACAAAATACTTTAGAGTATAGTTTGAAATCTTTAGAAAATATTAGCAACACTGTATTCAACCAATGCAGCAAATCCTGATCAAAGCCTTTGAAGAATATATATATATATATATATATATATATATATACAGTGTTGGGAAAGTTCTCTTTCTAAGTGAACTAGTTCAAAGTTCAGTTCACACATTTTAAAATGAACTAGTTCAGTTCATAGTTCATAATTCAATTTTGAACTAAGGTCAGAGTTCCAAAAAATGAACTAAGTTATAGTTCTTTTTTTCCATATATTGCTCAAATACACCATAGCCTACTGTAGAACCACAGACAGCAATTATTTTATCAGTTGTAACACAGAAACTGTGCGTCAGATTTCATCTTCATATCCAGTTTTGAATCCTTATCCAACCAGGGTTTACATTAGCATTGAGGGGACAGCATTTCCCCATTGTTGCTTTAATGCTTTGTTGCTGTCCATTCACTTCACACTAGTAGCAGCTGCAGCTTTCACCCCTACAGTATATTCTCAAAAACATCAGGAAAAATGTGCTGCTTGAATGGTCTTTTTTATGAGGAATTATTAAAAGAAAAACAGGAAAGTAGTCTTTAAGGTGCAAATGTTTTTTTTTATTTTAATATTTTTTTCCATTTGAAATTCCATTTCAGTACCTATGCCGTTTCAGATTTGCTTTGGATGTTACTGAAGTGCGGATTTTTTTACTGAAAGCCGGCGGGCAAAGTTTGCAGAGAAATGTAAGATTGTTGCCATCATCCTCACCGACCACCTGGTCATAAAACTGTTTTAAGTGATCATACTGCTGCTTTGTCGCCTGCATGCTGCTGTGGCTTCCACGCTGCATTTTGTTTTGATGACGCACGCGGCTGTAGGCTACGACACTGGTAGCTGGTGTTGCCAGATTGGGTGTTTTTCCCGCTACATATTAAGGCCTGTTTACGGTGTGATTTATCCGGGGTTTCGCCTGGAGGGCTCTATAGAAATTTTGCAACCTATTGAACGGAGCTGAACTGAGAGAGCGTGCCGTTCACAGACACCAGAAGGAACGAGTTCACAGTAACGTTCATCAGGCAGTAATACAGTACGTTCAGTTCACGTTCGCCCAAAATATGAACGAGTTCATGAACTTTCGTTCAATGAACGCGTTCAGGCACAACACTGTATATATATATATATATATATATATATCATGGGCGTAGGTTTGCATAGGGACCGTAGGGACATGTCCCTACCAAAATTTTTAACCGACCTAATTGTCCCGACCAATAATTGGATGTGAGCAACATGTTTATAATTTACAGCAGTAGTTGTTGCAGCAGTGGCTTCTTTTCCTCTCGCAGCTCCTCTGCCTGGTCTCTCCTGTCCCTTTCATGTAGCAGCGCATGGAGCTGTGCTGCGCTGTTTAACTCAACTCTCATTGGTTGTTCTGCCTTAAGTTCCGCCTTCTCTCTCTCTGATTGGCTGTTTTCTAGTCCGTGTGTGCTTGGAGCACAACATTGAAAATTTATTCACACTAGAATGCTGCGGTTACTACAATTAATATTAGGCTACAAAACTAGTCCCAATAAAAAAAATTAATATCATGTACACTAAAAAACAAAAACCTTTTTTTTTTCTTTTATAAAACAAAATATTCTGAGTCAGCCAGGAGTTCTGAAGACTGCTGGAAAAATGGGCAAATAAAGGCTGTAAGCCATCAACATTTCTGATTCTTAGCCACAGCCAACTTAAAAAAGAAAATGTGAGGGTTTCCTTTTTACCAATATTTAGTTGCTATTACTGTTTTCATTTTTTTGTTTTTATTTTTACAATTTTGATATAATAACTGATCTAAGTGGGTTGCTCTGTGGGGAAAGGCACATTTTACATTTATATTACTGTATGTTTTAAAGTCTCTATACTCCAGTTAATGATGAATCACTCACTAAATTAGTTGACGATTATTGAAATAATCAATTAATATGATTCATTTTTTTCAGCCCCAGATGAAATACAGGATTTTGGCTACACAGAGTAACTACAGCCCAGATGTTCAACTTTTATAGTGAAGTTAATATTTTAATGAATGTATTATTTTGCTTGATAAAGCGAGAGAATAGTAGGTACAAATATTAGAGTGGGGTTTAACTCTGCACAATTCTATATCTTCAAAAGAAAATACTGTATTTACCTTCTCTCTTAGTCGTTCAAATGAAACCGTTTTCAAAGTGGAAAACAGTCCTAATTCCACATTCATCAGAGCCGGTGATGCTTCAAACATTGATAAACAGCATCTAATGAGTGTAGAGCTTATAACATTTTTATTAATGGAGCAAAATGTTGCTTTTCTCTTTTAACAATGAATTCCTCTTATCAGTATGGATGCTCACATCGAGCATAAAAAAGGGCATGAATATTGCATAGCACCAATGACACCAGACCAATAGTGTCCCTACCAAAGTTCAAATCAAACCTACGCCCTTGATATATATATATATATATATATATATATATATATATATATATATATATATATATATATATATATATATATATATATATATATATATATATATATATATATATATATATATATATATATATATACATGTATAGCTGGGTCTACACTAAGTAATCTATGATGTCTTTCACATTAATATTGCATAGCACCAATGACACCAGACCAATAGTGTCCCTACCAAAGTTCAAATCAAACCTACGCCCTTGATATATATATATATATATATATATATATATATATATATATATATATATATATATATATGTATAGCTGGGTCTACACTAAGTAATCTATGATGTCTTTCACATTAATATTTTAGCACTAATGTACAACTGGGAGCGAGAACGAATCAGTCTTTGAACCTGAGTAGGCCTAATGTGAAATTACCACATTGAATGTGGCATGCTGACATGGATGCCGCTATAAAGATGCCGGGTTTGCTTCAAGAAAAATGTATTTTTTAGAAGCTTCCAAATAGAAACCTTGGCAAGACTAAAGCTGTTTTGACCTTATTCAATGCAGAATTAGTTTACTGCAGGAGTTCTTCCAGTCTCAAGTACCACCTTAATGCAAAGCATCCCTTAGCCAATGCCGAAGACGCTGGGCCAAGCACTGATGTAGCGCAGGGGATGATTGGTGTTCATCAAGGTACAATCGTTGAGTACAACCAAGACAAGCTCGTCAGCACAGCTGTATCAGTCAAGCTAACTTATCTCCTGGCTCAGTGGATAACCACCAGCTACCACCATCAGCGTGGTTGAAGATGATGGGCTCGAGCTTGTTCTCCAAGTTGCCACAGGTGACCCATCTTCCAAACTACCTGGAAGGCGAACTGTCATGGGGAAAATACATGACCAGCCCCAGAAAGCCACTAAAGATGAGAAGTTCGCTTTAGGTAGGCTTTGCTATGTATATAATAATATGTATATATATATATATATATTATTATTACAAGGTTGGTATTTTCCTTTTTTTATTAGGCAACATAAAATTCCCAAAATCGACTTTGTGTGATTACAAGGTGGCAACATTGCTAGCATTGTTGCTTTGCAGCAAGGAGGCTCTGCTTTTACTTCAAGTTGGCCTTCTTTCTCTGTGCATAAGTTGGTTTACTTCTTGTACTGTGGCTTCCTCTTTACAGTCCAAAAATATATCTGGTTAAATTGATCGATCTCTCTAGACTGCCTTTTCACAAACAATAGGTGTGGATTATTATTTGTTCTGTTTGTCTTGGTGTGGTCGAAAGAAGAAAAAAAAAACCTGTCCAGTGTGTAGCTATACATGTACATAGGGAACAGCTTCCCTGAGACCATGCAGGGATAACAGAGTGTAGACAGTGAATGGTTAGATGGATGAAGAGATGTTTGATTTACGGCGTTACTCATGTGTTACTCATAGCAGCAATGTTATACCGGTAGTTTTGCATTTAATAAATTTTACTTATATTTTTAAAAATAACATTCAAAATTGAAATGGAAATACATTTATCAATTTCGTATATTTAATAATTCAATAAAAGCCAAGAGGGGGTCTTGCTTTACTGACATATAAATTCCTGGAATTTGCGTTAAAGTGATTGTAAAGCAGCTGAAAGACTGTTGAGAAGTTGGAGTCCTCTTAACGTGCAAATAATTTGATTATCAACTTTTCTTAAGAATGAAATATACATGCATATAATTTTTAACCATAAAACTTTTTTGAGTGATTCATTATAACTACTTAAATTAAAACTAGATTAGATATCAGAGGAAAGCTTGTTGAATTTTCTTTGATGCTCTCTTGTAAATAAATCAGTAACATCTTTGCTATAAATGCTGATCCACAAAGCTATGTTGTTCAAAGAAAGCATTACTGAAAAATTAATATTTTTATGTAGGGTTTTTAGTGAAATAAACACATTTTCCCGCATTAGTGGATGGATTAACTGGTTAACCAGGCTCACCAAAATCACCAAAGATTATTTTGAAATGTCTAGAAAATCATAAATTTAATCTGCTGCTTTTTTTTTAGTAATTGTGAGGGTTTAGACTGTTATCTACACTCACCGGCCACTTTATTAGGTACCCCATGCTAGTAACGGGTTGGACCCCCTTTTGCCTTCAGAACTGCCTCAATTCTTCGTGGCATAGATTCAACAAGGTGCTGGAAGCATTCCTCAGGGAGTTTGGTCCATATTGACATGATGGCATCACACAGTTGCCGCAGATTTGTCGGTGCACATCCATGATGCGAATCTCCCAACCCACCACATCCCAAAGATGCTCTATTGGATTGAGATCTGGTGACTGTGGAGGCCATTTGAGTACAGTGAACTCATTGTCATGTTCAAGAAACCCAATCTGGGATGATTCCAGCTTTATGACATGGCGCATTATCCTGCTGAAAGTAGCCATCAGAAGTTGGGTACATTGTGGTCATAAAGGGATGGACATGGTCAGCAACAATACTCAGGTAGGCTGTGGCATTGCAACGATGCTCAATTGGTACCAAGGGGCCCAAAGAGTGCCAAGAAAATATTCCCCACACCATGACACCACCACCACCAGCCTGAACCGTTGATACAGGATGGATCCATGCTTTCATGTTGTAGACGCCAAATTCTGACCCTACCATCCGAATGTCGCAGCAGAAATCGAGACTCATCAGACCAGGCAACGTTTTCCAATCTTCTATTGTCCAATTTCGATGAGCTTGTGCAAATTGTAGCCTCAGTTTCCTGTTCTTAGCTGAAAGGAGTGGCACCCGGTGTGGTCTTCTGCTGCTGTAGCCCATCTGCCTCAAAGTTTGACGTACTGTGCGTTCAGAGATGCTCTTCTGCCCACCTTGGTTGTAACGGGTGGTTATTTGAGTCACTGTTGCCCTTCTATCAGCTCGAACCAGTCTGGCCATTCTCCTCTGACCTCTGGCATCAACGAGGCATTTCCGCCCACAGCACTGCCGCTCACTGGATGTTTTTTCTTTTTCAGACCATTCTCTGTAAACCCTAGAGATGGTTGTGCGTGAAAATCCCAGTAGATCAGCAGTTTCTGAAATACTCAGACCAGCCCTCCTGGCACCAACAATCATGCCACATTCAAAGTCACTCAAATCACCTTTCTTCCCCATACTGATGCTCGGTTTGAACTGCAGGAGATTGTCTTGACCATGTCTACATGCCTAAATGCACTGAGTTGCCGCCATGTGATTGGCTGCTTAGAAATTAAGTGTTAACGAGCAGTTGGACAGGTGTACCTAATAAAGTGGCCGGTGATTGTAGAACAACAGTAAAGGCAGACAGTGGCCTTATTGTGGCAGTATGAGGCTACAAATTTGGAGGTACCACAGATGGGGTATGACAGTTAATGTTTCAACAAAGACTATTTCTCCTTGAGTTGACAGAAAGGTACATGTAAGGACATCAGCTCTCACTCTTACTATTATTAATGCACATCAATTGGTGGAACAAAGTAATAATTTTCTTAAATATGTTTAGTTCAGTTCAAGCAGAAAGATTTTGCACCAATGATACGTTTGGCAAACATAAAACTACACATGACCTACTTGAACTGGGCTTTTTTTTTAAAACATGTCCACACGATGATGTGGTGGAATATCGACATCCATGGGCCAATCATTATAATATGATTTGGCCAAATTAAGCTTCTTCTTTAGAATAGTAATTGGGTAATTCTTCGGTTTTTACATACCACCTCCTGTGGGGAAAATTGTTTGGTCCACCATATTGGCAGATCAGGCGAATAAATCCCTTCTTTATTCTTAATCCCTTTCCTTATCATAAGATTATGAAAATCCAGATCTCTCCCAGTTCTCATATTATTAAATTGCACCCATAATATTACTTCTGGCTTAAACAGAAAAAAACAAAAAAATAGGACGGGGGAAAAAAAAAAAAAAACATCACATGCCCTGAGCCCTTGCAGACCCTGGCTAAAGAAGTGTTCTTTGTTTTGAATTCTTCCTTAGTGTTTTCTAATTCCTGCAGCCTGTGAGCCGTGTCCACAGCTTCATGAATAATGTCAGGGGGCAGCTGGGTTTTGGTATTCAGTAGTTGACAATTTGCTTAAACAGAGGCAAATTGGGAAAAAATAGCTTTCAGATGCACTTTCATTCATGTGTGTGGGGGAGAGGTTGAGGCTGGGTTATTTTCTCAGCAGAGGGCGTTTTGCTTTGACAGCACGTCAGCCTCCTTCCCTCCCTCCACTCTGTGTGATTCTGTGTGTATAATGTGGAGGGAATTCTTAGAAGTACATTTCAGGCAGTGTTACCTCATCCTAAGCTGAAAGAAAAACAGCAATGCTGTATTTTTTTAATACTATATTTTTGCTGCTAAACTCTAAATATCACACATGCATTCATCTCACATGCATTTATAGAATGTGAATGTTCATGGAATTACAACTGTAGTATTTTATTTTGTTGAGTCATTTAAATATCCTCTCAGCTACAACCAGCACCTAAATAAGCATAACAGGAACTAAATAAATGTTTCTTTCAAGTATTCAAACTTAAAGGTTGAGAAATTTGTCTTTTTATTAAAAAATTGTATACTTAGCACTGTCTTGTCTCTGTTTTATCCCTTTTCTTTGTTAGAATATTCCAGATGAGTGAGAAAATTAGTGTTTGACCCTATAAATGAAAAAAGGGATGTTTCTGTCTCAGATTTTATAAATAAGTGCACCTTCTTATATGCTTCAGCAATTTCTATTGACCAATAAAGGCAATTTCTCGATAGATAAAGTTATGTGAATGCACACTAACAAGGCTGCTAAATAAACCTCAGAATAGTTTTTAATGTTTGTAGTTCTGTATAAGTTAGTGTTAGAATGGCCTTTTAACACTTAGTGCCTGGATTAAGCAGGAGTCTTGAGGCAGAGATGAGGCTCAGACCATCCAAGTGTTTATTTACCACGGTTGAACAGGTACACAAACATGCAGAAAACAACACTGTTATGCAGGTACAAAGTGATTTCAGCCACGATACCCAAGGATATTTCACAGACAGCCTTTTATGACCCACTATGCTCTCATATTAACAGACATAAATGAAGCAGGGTAAACGACATGCTCCAACACACAACTAGAGAATTGACTAAAACATAAAAATAGATTATTTAACAAATATGATTTAGGTCTAAAACTCAATTTTCAATTTTAGCATTTAAATAGATTGCATTGATTTATTTACACTCAAAATACCCTTTAAAACATCAGTTGTTTAAACCCAATCCATAAATTAGTTAAATTACTTGTTCTACGTAAGAGGCTTTGTGTAAATGGCAGGGCTTCATCAATGCCATCTAGGAAGAAAGAGTCAAAGCACAAACAGAATCATAAAGGAAACAATAGCATATTTCAGTCTGTTGCTCTGTTAAGTAGCCATTTAAATCTATATCCAAAACATATCAGTTTTAAATGGGCTTTAATAACAAATAGTCAGGTTCAGTGCTACATATTTATGATAAGCTAAGCATGTAAGCTTTCTACCCATTTTTTTTACTCCGTTAAATATATCTTAAGCATTTCAGCGGATTTTATTTTTTAAAACTATTTTAAGGCACCTATTTTCGTTTTTTTCATTATTCTTAATTTACTGGGACTGTATAACATACACATAAATCCTTAAATATACTTTTTTATGATGCAGAACTAACGGGTTAACAAGTTATTTATTCAGTCAGCTTTACTCAGGACCTGAACATTTAAGTAGTTTGTTAGAAAACAACTGGACTTCTTTTGTTTCTTATTATGTATATTTTATCAGATTATTATACATTTATCTCTCATCCAAAGAGCCACAGAATTTAAAAAAAAAACTTTTTTTGGATGAGAGGCAAGACATCTTAACAACACAAGAGGGATCCAGTTTCCTTCTAGGTAAGTTCTACAGATTTAATAAGGTAGTTTTGCATATTATGTAATTTATATCCTGATGCCACCTGTAAAGCTGATAAAACTGAAAGATTTAAATGGAATACACAAAGCAGTTTGTAATATTGTCATCCAAAAACAAAAAAGTTGTTTGTGTCACTAGACGGCTTATAAGCAGGAAAAAAGGAAACAAAATTATGAAAAAACACGATCTAATGAATTAAAGACATGAAAGTTATTGAACCAAGTAATCCTTTCATTAACTAACAGTGTCAACAACTGCTTGATATTTTAATCTCTAGCACTTTAGATAATTTGAAGTAATTCAAAGAACTGATAACCTATGAGCTGATGTGTTCTGGGTTGGGTCAGTGAGATTACAACAAAGATTACTGAAGAGAAGCACCTATCAATGAGAATATCAATGCTTTCTACTACACTTGGATATGCTGTCGAATGACTAATCTGTCTATTCAGACTTCTGTGTCTCAGTTCATAGATCATCAACATTTTCAGTAATCTCTAGTGAGAAATGCTTCAATCAAATTTATTCAAGAAACCTGCAACTAAGCAGCTACATTAATTCATGTGAGCATTTCTTCCACTTTTTTAACCAGTTAAACCAGATATTAATTAAGATTTTATACAAAGGGTAAATGAGAAAGCTACAGTACCTTCCACTGGTGATCTGGGGCAGAGCTCTGAAAATACTGCATCATTAACACATTATTAGTATTTCTAAATGTCACAGAGCCACAAAGGGGACCCAAACTATTGGAAAACTGCCTTCATGTGCTAGCCTAACTCTGATGTTGTGTCAGAGTCCGCTGTGACCTCTCAAAAAGTCACTTAGGAGATCATTATTAACCTTCTGCAGAGGGTGGCAAACACTGGAGTCTGCAGTTTGTGAGTAATCGTGTGTGAATTTTTCTATTTTCTGTCACTTGTGTGTATGCAAAATGTGAGTATAAAAAGGGAATACCCAGAGAAGGAGGAAGACAGAACTGAAAAGAAATGGAGTGTAATCATAAATCAAGCCCAGCATTTTTTTTCTTCAGCATTTTCCTCGATATTTGACGCTTGTATCTTTTCCCCTTTTAATCGCATCAAGCCTAACAAGTGCAGAAAGAGGGGGCAGTGCAGCTCTGCGGCGGGCCGGCCGCCGTGTCAGATGAGGTCTGTCGATATCTCTCATCAAACAGGAGCTGATCAAAGGCCTGCCTGTGCCCATGCAGGCAAAAGGATTAAGCCACATCATGCACAACCTCCTTGACCAAAAAAAAAAAAAACTCTCCACACGAATAAAGAGATTAAGTCAAAAGTGAAATCAAATTCATGGGGAGTTATTGAAACACGGCCTCCATATTGGGCTCTACATCAAACAAGACATGTGCTTACAGTAGGTGTGATGAATTTATTAGCATTTCTTGCACGTTTATACTATTTATGTCCTCTCTCCTGAGTTTGATTTTTGTATTTTACACAACGGGGTTTTTTATTTGTAGGTACAAGAAAGGGGTTAAGAAAGAAGAGGTTAACCATGTTATACAGGTTAAAGCTATGATTGGTAATGATGGAGGGGACTAGCAAGATTTGAAAGCGGCGAATGCTAGGTTTAATAATACTAACCATATAAGTTTTAGCATGTTATTTCTAACATACTTTCCTGACCAGTTTTGCTAAGGGGTGTTGTGAATACTTCTACCAAAGGCCAAACCCGATGAGCGTGCACACATGCCTTCAGAAGTAGGCATGTGATTGGTTTTTTCCATTCTGACCAAATGGCAGGGATTGATTGGAGGTTTTAGGGGTTTGCAGCTCCTTTTTCTGAATGCATAAGAATGGAAGGACCATTTCACTCTCAGAATGGAAGGACCCTTTCACTCAATATAACAAAGAGTTTCTGAACAGGATTACCAACTATAGCTTTAACAGTCATATTTAAAGCGAGAACTATGTAGTGACAATTAGCATGTAATACTGCTCAAAATGCCTTTTCTTAAACCTCGAGATAGCACACATTGAATACTACAAATCCCAGATTTCTGAATATGCTATAGATGTGTCTGGTATTGACATACAGTAGGACTTTGCTGAAAGTACTTAGCTTTTTATGTCAAAAAAGTATGTTTGTTAAGAAAAAAAAGTTGATCCTGATCAGGATAAGCCTTTTTGCAACAGTACCTGAAATCTGAAAACCGTTCCAAGAAAGAAGTAGAGAGTTTTTCATTTTTGTCCAAAATGCATTCAACCTACATATTCCAAGCGTTCTAGAAACTGGTCTCTGAAGTTTGTTTTTAATCCCTATTGGTGAAGATTCTCAGTTATCCAGGTCATAGTCATTCCAAAATAGTTTAAAAAGTTAAAAAACAAACCGCTATGACTCCCCATTTCTAAGTGATAGACCTTTTTTTTTTCTTTTCAGTTTAATTTGCATGTTTTCTAAGCCATAACAAGGCTTTGTTGGGCTTCTCTATAAAGCTTGGAACTCAACACTAAACCAGATATTTTGAATTGAAAAAGCTTCATGAATGGGAAGCAAAACATCCTCAAACTTGGAAAACAAAGTCCAGTGATTTGTTTTTTTTACTTTTTTAAAAACTTTTATGGAATGTTTTTAATCATATTTGTTGGGTTAATTGTATTATTTTCAAAGCCATAAAACAAGAATTGAATAACAGGTTAATATGTCACGAAAAGCAACAAGTATGAATGGAAAAAAAAATAATAACAATAATTCTCATTCACTGGCATATCATGATTGATTGGTGGATGCAGTGTGAAAAGTTTATTATTAAGCCTGAAGTTGAATTTAAAGTTAAAAGATAGAATTTTAAGTAATTTCTTACTTATCTGACCTCAAAATCCAAGACTTCCATTTTAAACTCATAACAATAATAGCTAGATGGAATTTGTTACCAACAGCTTTTATTAAATTTTATCTCCTATTTTTACTTAACATCGCTGCAAAAACTTATCAGTAAATCCCATTCAAACTTTAAAATAGTTAAAATTAGATACCTAGCTTCCCGTTACCAAGGACAAAAAGACAAGAGGCAATTTAGTCTAAAAGCCTGATGGTAGCAAAGCTCACCTCTCTAAGGAATAGTCTAAACATTATAATTACAGGTC
This sequence comes from Cyprinodon tularosa, assembly GCF_016077235.1. Taxonomy (NCBI): domain Eukaryota; kingdom Metazoa; phylum Chordata; class Actinopteri; order Cyprinodontiformes; family Cyprinodontidae; genus Cyprinodon; species Cyprinodon tularosa. Next base: position 1,126,476 of record NW_024039263.1, on the reverse strand, counting down.
AATCAGTAGGTGGGATTAGTGAGTCTTTGATCTGATGTATATGCATTCCTTCATCTGATCTACACTTGAAAAAGCAAAGATACTTAGAAATACCAATCAACTTACTAAAGGATATCAATGTAATGTTGGTAAAAAAGTAACTTTAAGGCAGCACTTTAAACACAACATGTGTCTTTCAAGTGACCCAACAAACCACCAGTCAAGGTTTGTTGCAAAAATACTGCAGAGTATAAATATGTTTTAAAACTGACATGGTTTTCAGACCACAGGAACAATGTTTATAAAAACAAAACAAAAAACTGGAAGAATTGCTAAGGTTAAAAAGTAGTAAGATACACAATAAAAAGGGAGAAGCAAAGGTACAGTACATCTGGTCCACGGTGTATAAAAGCTCCAGGACTCTTGTACCAAACAGACTTTCAGTATTAGCCTGTGCGATATCATAAAGCACTGCTGACAACTTACTAAGTTCCTAAAGGTTTTAGTGATTATTTCGATCCCTCTTGCATTTAGTTTTTCTTTTTCAGAAAGAAAAGTAGCATTAATTCTATCAGCTTTTTCTGGTATTATTGAATATTTTTTGAGGCCCATGAAAACACTTATCCTTTAAACAGCAGCCACCATGCTCTTCATTCTTTTTTACTCAAATTAAATCTAGAGTAGCCAATAGGTAGCAGTGTGTCAGTATTGAAGATTTTCTTCATACATTGGCTGGGTGTTGTATCCAAAACTCATTCAGCGTTGTTTTGCACAATGCTTAAAGTAATGATTAAATTTCAAGTGAGTCTCAGCTGGATTTTAACATTTTTAGATGTAATTTTTTTCATACTAAGACTCACTATACTAAAATGAATACATTTACAGTTTTTAAGTTTCTTAAAAAAAAAAGTATAAATGAGATTTTCTGAAAATGCAAAATGTTTTGTAAATGTTTATGCCATAAAGAGTCTGAAAAACACAAATTGTTTGATGTTTTCTAAAAGCACATACTGTTTTGTGAAAATGTATTAATCATACCTTTATAAGTTAATCAGCTGTAAAACAACTGGTTTTATACTTTATTTATGTAATTTAAATTGATAGGATATTCTTTGGGAAGTAACAGCCCAATTTCTATATGGAGACCTTTTAAGAATAATAAACATTTACCCCTCTCAAATATCTTCATTGGGACCTAAGTTGCTATACAGTAAGACAGGGGTCTTCAACGTTTTCCAGGCCAAGGACCCCCAAACTGATGTCAAGATGGAGCGGGGACCCCCTAATTATATATATATTGTATGAAATTTTGTTATATAAAACTGGTCCTATAGTCATTCTATTACAGATGGTGTAATATAATGGAAGTCATTTCGCACTGGGATTTTTAAAGTATTTCTGATTCTGATTCCTGGTTGATGGACAGGTGTTGTGAATGAAACTATGTCCAGCTTGCAAGAGCTCCTGTGTGTTGCTGAATGTGTGCATTGATGACTGAAAGACATCTTCTGCCTCCATTTATCTGTTTACTACAGTGTGTTGAGTTCATGTTAATGTGGTTTAAAAACATTTCAATTAGAGGAAAAAGTTGCAGGGTTGAATATAAAAAAGAAGTCTTATCAACCAAACTTTCGCGACCCCCATGCAGTACCACCATGGACCCCCTAGGGGTCACGGACCCCCTGTTGAAGACCTCCGCAGTAAGAGGTTTTAAAGCTAGACATTCACAAGATGAATTTGGTTAATGAATCCCAGATAAAACAGATGGATATTCGTTTCTATCTGATATAAAACGACTTCCATATTTACACAGAGGTAATGTGGCGCACATTTCAACAGGTTCGATTGTGCAGATATTCCAGGTTTTAACTGTAGAGTAGAGTCGTAAATTCGGGAGGAAAGTATCAACAATTTAAAGAGATAGATTTTGTATTACTGCCATTCAGAATCCATTGCATCTGCACATTTTTTCAAATTTTCTCCCTTTTTAACTCCTCTTTCTATTTTTGTCTCTATGCAATCACATCACCCATTAGTGTCTCCATTCTCTCCATGGAACAGATAAAATAGCCTGGATCAGTCTCAGATGGGGAGGACTGAAATAATCTTCATATAACATGCATGTAATACACCAGCCTTTGGAAAGAGGATTCGATATTCATTCACAAAGGGTTGAGAAAAGATTACTTTAATTCTTATGTTTCATGCTTCATCTTTCTTTATACAGAAACCAAGGTTAGCTGTATTTCATCAGATTTAAGATGTTATCCATTAGGAATAATTGTTTTCATAACAGCTGGACAGATTAAAAACTTTGAAGTCTTTAAAATGAACTTCAATCATTTACCTTTAATTAACAGGATAAAGCAATTCAGAAAGTAATGAGAACATGTTGCACCTTGCTTTTACTGCAGCACAAACACCTTACTTCTTTGTAGCATCATATCTTTGTGACCTACAGGAGTGTTTTGGCATAAAAAAGCCTGAGCGTGAATGGATGTTTACCATAGATGACAAAACATGGTGAGATGTTTGCACGATATTGCGGCTGAAGGAAACAGAGTCATCATGCTGCTGTGATGTGTGGGCGACAATACACCAGCAGGCACTTGCCGAAGGAGCTGAAGTCTATGATAGTGATTCATCGCCCCGTTACTAGATGCGGGATATAAAAAGGACTCCAGTGCTGTGGCAATATATCAACCTCGCGTCACGAGACACAGTTAGAGGGTTTGATCCATTCAGACCACACTACTCACTTGACTGTCCTGAGCTGGGAAGATCTGGTACATCTGTCAAATAAAAATTCTTTTATGGCAGCTCTGGAGAGGGGATTGTCAAAATTACATTTTAAGGATAATATACTGAGAATCTAAATCATTTTCAAAACCTTACTAAAACTAATTATCATAACAATTTATTGCAAATAAACAAAAAGATATCAAAAATACAATAAGAAAAAGCAAGCTTGAATGCTAATGAAGTTTGATTTATTTTTGAGCCTGTAAATAACGTCACACAAAAACAAAGATACTGTTTCACAGATTAGTGACACATGGAATAAAAGCAAAAGAGAAATATTCTGTATCATGTTCTACTTATAGGATCTGTAACCTCTCCTCCCAAAAAATCTACCATTTATTAGGTGTATCATGCAGCTACTGAAGGATGCTGACTTGTCATGTGAGATGACACTAATGAGCAACCATTCATCACAGTGATAAAACCAGCAGGATGATTATTTCTGAAAGTTACTGTGTCGTCAGGATGAGCTATAGACAGGCCTCAGATGGTCCTTTCATGACTGTTTAACAATTCCATGCCCCATTAACTTAAGCTCTAAAATTACACATGACATCATTTTTGATTATCTTGATAAATACGAAGGATAATGATGGAATAAGTAGAGAAAAACTGAAAAATATGGGGTCCCTGGAGATTGATGCTACACAGAAGCAGCACAACTTGGCAATAATTTGAACCAAGCATTGCCTGCAGTTGCTGTTCAGAATTGTACCTTACAGAAGGTAAGGTGCAAAGGTACAATTATTTCAAATGCATATGATCTAATTGTCATATTTTCTGAGTTAAAATACCCATTCCTTTCACAAATCTTCTTTACCTACTCAAATTAAGGGTGAATACACCTAATCTGAAGACATTTGTACTTATTTCTAGATCGTGTTTACAGTGTATTAGAGGTCTCTAATTTTCATCATATGTATACTTCAAATATGGTATGTGAGATAAAGGAAAAACAACATCTTTGATAATATAATGTCAGATTTTTTGTAAAAAACTAATTTGTTAATCATGGTGGAAGATAAGTATTTGGCCTGTAACAAAACTTCAACTCATTACTTTTTAGTATTATTATGTTGGCAATAACAGAGGTCATATTTTTCCTTTAAGTCTTCACTAGGTTTGCACACACTCTAGCTGGTATTTTGGCCTATTTCTCGATTCACATCTCCTCTAGACCAGTGATATTTCGGGGCTGTTGCCCAGCAACATTCCTTACAAAAGGAATATAATGCCCAGGGTCCAATATGGTTGTAGCTGTATACAGCGATGTCATGCTGCGCCATGACTGGATGACTTATCATAATTGAGGAAACCACTGAAATGTTTGGATGGAGAATAGTCCCCAGTTTACTACTTAAAGCTCTAGCCCACTTGGGTTAGAGAGCAGTAAAATTATATTAACATGCAAGTATCTAATAAAGTTTTTGGGATGGGCTAATGAATGTATGACCTTGAATTCAACTGCGATACTGTGGCGTAATTTTTAGCCCATTAAAAAGGAACAAAGAAGAACTTAAATAACTATGTTTGTTTGAAGTGATATCAAAAAGGAGCCTAATTAATCACTTTCATAGGTTCATCTGAGTTTAAATCTGTATTTGCTCAGGAAACCATAGTTTATAAAGTTGATATAATATAAAACTAATAATATATCACATCACAGCTACACACTTCTTTTGACATTACATTAAAAAATAAGCTCAACATATTTGTTTGAACAAAGAGATGCTTCTTTATCAACATTCCTGCTTGAGCACCAGGACTTACAGATAAACAGATGGTTTTAAATCATGACAGAAGCCATTTTTCCAAAACAGTCTGTTAAAAAGAAAGTGCAGCCTTTTACTAAAGTTCTGTGCATAAACATTCAGTTCCTGCTGCTTCTGAGAAGGAGACATTACCTCAAAGTCACTCCACGATCCACTTATGTGAAGTTAAACTCAGTGGGATCCCAAGACAGAGCACTGGTGATGCTCCCAAGCGAAGGTTCACACTGCCTCATGGTTTTCACAATAGAAACTCAAAGAGCTTCTACTTTCAAAGCAGATTTTCTCGCAGTTTTATAATAATCACATTTTGTTCAAGTTCTTTGTTTTGCTACACAGAAAAGGGGAAAGAGGGAAATGAAAGTTGGGGATAGAATGATGGGATATTCACAACGCCTCAGGGAGACTTTTTGAAACGCAGTATATTGAAAAATATGCTGTTTCAATAGTTTTTCATGTTGAGCAAACTCATCCCTAATGAGCTCATTAGGTAAATTTTCTGTCATGTAAAAAGAGACCTTTTTTCCCCCTTGTCCAGAAACTCATTGTTTAAGCATGTTTGTTCTTTCGTATCTGTTCATGTCCTTTTGATGCTTAAACACTCAGCCAAGAAGGGGTGACTCGAACAAAACCGTTCTTTTAATAAATCGAGAGGAGACCTGTTTTTTTTTTTTTTTTATCAATCTCCTGTCTGATCTAACCAGTCAATCCAATCAGAATGCATACAGTAAGCCTTTTGATTCTACCATCAGATGTTGATGGTCTCCTACAGTTTAAGCTGCCTATCAGATAATAAGGCAAACTTGAATACCAGTTGGTGTGCCACAATGAGGGTGGTCCTGGTGTTTTTTTACCTGACGTCCAACATGTCTTTGCTGGCCTTGTCTCACTGTTCTCTCCAGGGAAATCTTGCAAGAGCAGCTGTCCTTATCAATGCAGAGGCTCCCCGCTCACTGACTGCCTGGGCTGTGCTCTCCATGACAGCAGCACAGAGGTAGTCGTAATCTGCCAAGACTTCAACAAAATTAAACCGCCAAGCAGGCCACCTGGGGGGAGGCAACGGGGAAAGATTTCCTGCTCACCACGATACAGCAACAGAGGCAAGAGACATTAATATGGTATTGCATGTGCAAGAAATAAGAACTGCAAAGCATTACTAATCTTCAGCTCTTACTACATGCACAATACCATTCTTATCAAACAGCAAATGAAAGAAAAATGATCAAACACAACACTATCTGCTGCTTTTACCATAACTCTCACAGTAAATACCTTTGCATTTACCTTAACTGAAGAGTAATTTCTTAGGATTGTAAGTCAACAGAGTTTACAAAAAGACATATAAAGGATACACCAAACATCCCAAAAAATATGTGCCAAACACATACAACAAATTTTTTTTTTTCTTCTATGTATTAAAAAAAAAATGGTAAGCTATACAAGGAAAACTGTAGTGGCAGCAGAAATGCTATTCTGTGTCAGAGGACGGTTGAGCTGGTTAGCATTTACAAAAATGGCCTACTCAGATTTAAAGACCCAATCTCAACACAGTGCACCTGTTTTACTCTTCATGATACTTTTGTTCTTATAATAAAATACATATGTTATTTTTTAACTCATTGAAAAAAAAAGAATGAAAATATGAACCAGATACAAATAACCAAATACCCAATCGAGCCTCAAGACTGTTAGATTTCTGGTTCTGTTTTTCTTTTGGATGTTAACAGTTAACAGTAAGACACCGATTAGTAAGAGGAAAACACACAGGTAATTTTTTGTGAAGTAAGTGTATTAACATATATGAAAAAATAACAGTTTTACAAATTTGGACGGCCTTCAGTTTGTTTTTTTCAATTGTAGTCTCTTTAAATTGGGTGCACCCTTTAAAAAAAATAAAATGTCTTGTTTCCCAACGGTAAAAGAAAAAGGTTTTCCCTTTTTATCTCTGAGTTTTTCTTTTTAGTCCTACCACTCCGACAGGACGATGAATGCAAGAAAAGAAAGTCCTCTTCAGTCCAAATCCTTCTCTTCAGTCCAAATCCAGATGTTCACACGGTTAGCTCGCCATCTCCATTTAAGGAGAGAATCCAGAATCCAGGGTATCCAAAAAACCCAGCCTGCTTAGCACAACAGGGCTTAGTTAAATCCATTCACTTCTTGTTCTTAACAGTACAGTTTATATCTCTCCAAGTATGATAAATTTCAGTGTGTAATGTAACTTTTCTAACTCATTACGAATTAACTGCTGCATTACAGGGTTAACATATAAAATGTTAATGTCACTGTTTTTCTTGTAAAGCAAATAAAATCATGAAAGCAAAAAATCCACATGTAAATAATTATAAAACCACTTACAGTTAAACAGTAAATACCCACATCGGATTAAGAAAGTAAAATAATGTAGTCTTGTAATATTCTGTGCCTGAGTGCAACAACACTGCACTACATAAAACAATTTAGAAATTTCATAAGTTATTACACTCAACTTAATGTCTCTTTTCATTTGTACAATGAAAATAACAGGCCCACTCTTTTCTCTACGCATAAACACTCACCCGCACATGCGCGGCATATACACGCACGCGCACATGCGCATTATAAACACGCGCGCGCACGCGCGCGGCTTTTCCTTTCATCAGAACGTGAAAAACATGTGAACTCATGCTTCAACTCGGTGGCAAAACACCACAAGGGAATGCTAACTCACGGAGCTAACCGCTAACTGGCTGTACTTTGCAGCACTCACCGGGAAAAGAAAAGATTCAGAAAACTGGTAAGGTCCCAGGGTCGTTCCTCCGTGGTTCTCCAGATGCATAAAAGTACAATGTCCGCCAATCTTCTCAAACACGAGGGAAAAAGGCTGTGGACTTGAAGAAAGGGATAGGAAACCCCGTACCGTAGTGGGCGTGTCCATGAACATAAGCAGTGCGCATGCCCATGAGTTTACAGTTGAGGGAACTCAAAAAATCTTGTATAGGCGATTTAAAACTCCTTGTTAAACCGACTTCTGAGAATTTGAGTTGGGCAAACGTGTATTTATTTGTTAGATGTCAAATTTATATCTCTGAGTCGGATTACAATACAATTGTGTGTTAGAACAACAATTGCCATTTACTTTTTTAACATTGTGTCGCCATAGGCTGTCGCTACCCGACAGTAGCGACAAATAACAGAGATGGTGCAGTCACTGCATGGTGGAGGATGAGTTACGTGACTGACGGAGCAAAAAGCAGTGATCATCAGTCCTAACTGTCTGTTAACAAAGTTTGCTATAAAGTCCACCATATAGTCCCTGCTATATGTGGACACAATAAGCTTGTATGAGCTATGTGAACTGCACATTTTAAATAGGGAGTGCACGAGGAGAAATGGGCTTGTGTATGCTGTTGCATGCACATTTTTTTAGAGTGAAAAGGGTGGTTCTTTTACTAAATCCCTCACAATACCTTTAAATGGCCAAAATCCATCTTGTATCAGAGATACGATTGTTTCTTATGTTCCTAAAAGAGCACTTTGTTCTCAATCTGCAGGTTGACTAGTGGTTCTTAGAATTTCTAAACGTAAAATGGGAGGCAGATCTTTTTTATTTTTTTTTTATTTTTTATTTTTTAACAATGTCCTGTCTGGCAATGTGGCAATAAGAATAATTGTCTTGATGCCAAAAAGTGAGCCCAACAGATTTTACTTTCACAAGTGGAGCAGCACGGCTATGGCCATAGTGTTCCGCTTGATTTATGCACATAAATTGCTTTATTAAAATTATGGAGGCAGTTTTATAGATTATATGGACACTGTAATGTAAGTAGAACAGGAAAGGAAAAACAGAAAAAAGGAGAGGCAGATATTTTAGTTATCAGGCTCCCCTCCTGTGCAACCTAACTGAGATAGAAAACTTTGAATGGATCTGACTGTATGAATTGTCTCTGCATATTGCCTTGAGATTACTTGTGTTTTGAATTGGTGCTTTATAAATATACTGAAAAAACAACAACTGAATTGAATGAACAGAGGTGGATAATCCAGGTCCAGAGAGTAATAAAGCAGAGATTATTTCCAATTCTATATGCATTTCTAGCTCTACAACACCGATCAGGGGCTAATCACCTGCTTAAGTGAAGATGTATTTTGTTGTTTTCTTATTTTTTTTTTTTACGAAGAAATACTATGTTTATATGAAAGTGAAACAATCAGAATTATGAAAAATAAGAATATTCAATTAAAATATAGGATATAACTTTGAAGTAAAATAAATCTTTATAAATAATAATCTGTATGTATTATGCACAGACAATACCTCACTATCAATCATTTTAAAGCTACAGTGTGTAATAATTACAGGGATATACAGTCAGAAATGTAATATATTATACATAACTATGTTATTTATCATCATCTACGAGCTCAGCCTCTTAACCTTATTATTTGCGTTGCCTTAGAATTCGTTATTTATAATTACATAGGAGCGGGTCTCGCAGCCATGGAGGCAGACATCTTTGCGCTACGGCAGCACAGAACCAACAAACTAGCGATTGCGAGATCGTCCATTACGCTCGAAAGTAACTACGGCAAGTTGAGAGAGATGAACTGAGACGGTACTGAACAATAGATGGCAGTATTATGCCTGACAATACTTTCTGTAAAATTATCTATGTAAACAAACCTCATCACTTGAGAAGGTAGGTGATGCGGACGTCGTGTCAGACATTTTGTCCCGTAATGCTCGCCGTACTGTCGGGGGGGAGAAGCGGTGGGGAGGAGATGTTCTTGTTGCTGCGGTCTGCAGTCTGGACGTTAGATGTCGCTAAAAATTACACACTGTAGCTTTAATTTACATATCAGTAGAGATGGTGATATTTTTTGTCTTCCTTTTTATGTATTTGTTCTTTTATAAAACACAGATTATGCCCATCCAGTCAATGTTTATGTTTCTGTATCATAGACAACAAAAAACTATATAAGTAAAACATTTACCTAACAACTCAAACAGAAATCAGATTTTTAAGATGATCAGTTCAAAGAGTATCAACTCACCAAGTTCTCCCTAGAGTGGTCAAAGTTTCTCCTGTGTTTTTTATAAAATGCTTGATTCTCTGGGTAGCACTATACGGTTTTGCAAAGCGTTATGTTTTTTTTTCATTGGTAATCCATGCTTTCACAGACATTATGAGCCTTCCATGATAAAGAAGTTTTTTTTTGGCATCTGAAACCTAATTTGTTTTTCTATATTGACAGAGTGTGAATTACTTTACAACTCATGGAGGACTAAAACAAGGAGGAAGAAGAAAGCCATGAGGATTATGTAAAGTCTGGCACAAACTCTTATAATAGGCATCGCAAGAAAGAGAGGAGGAAAGGGAGGTAAACAAGGAAAATCTGCAGAATGAAAACAGAACCATAGAAAACTAAAAGTGGAGTTTTTATGTGATTTAGAAGCAATGAATTTTGGACTTTTATGATTTTAACAAACAGAAACTGCTGTCAGAGGAACCTTTTTCCCCATATATTGGTAAACTGTGCAGCACTGAACAACAGTAATGAGAAAGTCTTTACCCTCATACCTTTCCTCAGGTTTTACTTTTTTTCTTTAAATTTAAAAATTCAAAAAGCAGTATTTTTTTTTTCATAATTACAGGGGAAAGGCTATCAAAACCTGTTTTATTGTGGCTCTACGTAACTAGGCAATTGCTCTTTAAAGTAAATAAATAGTCTTGCTACTCTTTGCAGAACCAAACCTGAATAAGTAAGAGTTCAGATAAGTTGCTGAGAGCCTTTAATATCACCACTAAAAATGTTTGCTAAAATGTTGCAGAAATAATACGGTTTAAGCACCTTAGATAGTTTATGATGTGTGAACAGCAGAGTTTAAGGGGATACTAGGGTATTTGGATTGGATTTAAGTCTAGCCTTTGGCTAGGCCACTCCAAAATCTTTTTTACTTTTGCTTGAGCCTTTAAGAGGTGCATTTTTCACTTTGCTTTGCGTTATTATCCTTCAGCATAACTAAAGTGTGAAGGGGCTTTAAGGTCTTGACTAACGGTTGGACATTCTCCAGCATAATTTTGCCTTAAAAGTTGGCTGTTGTGCTGCTACAAAATAAATTCAGGCAGAGGTATTAATCATTAAACACAAGGAAAACATTTGTCACTGTCTATTAAAGTTGTTAACTCAAAGGAAGTTGATAGACATCCAGTCACTGCTGTGTAAATGATCACAGAAAATCACAATTAAAACCAAAGCGTACTTTATAGAACCTAATAATCCCTATCATGGTATTATTTTTATATTTATAGAGTTTTGGTGATCTTCAATTCATTAACTCAGCTGTTGTACTACGGGGATGTCCATCAGATTAGCAGCAGAAATTATATATTGCAAACTGATGTGTGACAGTGGTCATTGGTAACAGTCAAATCATTTGAGTTTTACTTAATCCATTCATGAAACATTACTAGTAAAAACAATGTATTTGGTTTGACAGCTTTGAGAGGTTTGTGAAAACAAACGTGATATGGGGAACACAAAGCTTCTGTTGCTACTACAACCACAGCTAATCGTCAGCTAGCCAACAGTTCCTGCAGCTCACAGCCCATGTAGGCACACAGCGACTTAATGGTCATTGGGTCGGTTTTCAGCTTAGAGCTCTTTGGAAGAGGGATGCAGTTATTTTCGGCAGCAAAAAAGAACTACGGTTTTTGATATTGCACCACATGTAACATGATGTCCAGCTGGAATATTGTGTCTCTACTTGCATCAGACTGAGATCCAGGGAAAAGAGCGAGAGAAAGGATTTCTCTGTGGATATAAAAAATTCCACCGGGGTATGGTTGAGGATGTGACATCAGGGGGGAGCCTGCCCACTGAGATAACATCCTGACCCTCGATGGAGTCTGTTCTGATTTGTAGTAATTTACTTTCTCCACCTCATAGTTAATGTGTGCTCAAAATGGTCTGTTTGCATTCCCCATATGATGTCATAAGGGAAAATAAGCTTTTCAGAGCTGTCTGTAGCAGGCCATCGGTTAAAGGAATAGTACACCATAAACATGATTAGCCTTCATTTTCTACTCACCCCCATGCTGAACAACACTCTGGAGTACTTTTTTGGCTTCTTGCTGTCTGCTGACATTCAAATAATGGAGGTCTATGGCGCCCGAGGCAGAAAGGTCCATAAAAGTCCACAAAAAACGTGTCAATATTCCTCCATACTGCTCGTCCAATGTATTCCAAGTGTCCTGAGTGGATAGCGTCCATAATTTACTCGAAACGAAGTCATTTAGAATGTTTTTAGAGCATAAACAGTAGTGTATAGGATTTCCTAAAAGCGCGTTCACGAGTCTACGGAAACCGCGGCAGACCAAACCAGACGAAAGTGCGCATTCAGCTCGGCAAAGAACTCATGCTCTTCCTCAACACTGAAGTCCTCAGACATTTTTCTTTCGTTGTTTCTTTCTTTGCACAGGTAAACAGCACATTTCTTCTTCTACGCTTGCATTATTGGAAGAGCAGACGCTGAATGCGCACTTTCATCTGGTTTGGTCTGCCGCGGTTTTCCCCGTCCAGGAAACACAAAGCCAGGCAGACGAGCTCCGAGCCAGCTCCCATGCCAGAGGACGAAGAGAGCACATCCAGCCAGTCATGGTCAGAGAAACAGGACTACACTGGAAAACAGGCTGATCTCCAGCATCTATAAACAAGGGTGTTGATGGAAGCAGCACAGGTGATGTTTCTATCCAGGATGGTTATGGAAGGCATGCAGACAAGCTTTTACAGGTATTTAAACACAATGGAATGCAGTCAAAAATTGAAAATTCCTTTTCCTTTTATCTACAGCACAAAATACTGATTTAATTAATTCCTATGTTAATATTTGCCACATATCTAAGCAGTCAAATTCATTCTACTGTCTCTCAAAAAGGTGTTTATTACCAAGAAGAGGAGCCACACTTCCATGTGAGTAAGTAGTTAACACATGTTCTGCAACACAGCTAGTATTTCTGCTTCATGTAGCCCTTAGCTCCTTCTTGTGTGGAGCCTGAGAGTCTGGACACAGATTGAGGGCCAAAGCACTATTACCTTGCTAATGCCTCTTTATCACGTACACACATGCTGAAATAGAGCGACATTTCTTTTGCAAAGCTGCAGCATCTTGTGGTATTTAAAGTGCACTTGGTTCTGATCACATATAGTACAATTTGAGAACATGATATTGCATCACGGTATCTTTCATAAGCTATTGATTTTTAACTTTTCATAAGAGGATGGTGCATTATGGTAAGATGATGCCAGCTCATTTCTGTGCAGTGATAAATGGTTGTGGGTACCTTTGGAATCACTTGAGTTTCTGCTTTCTCATAATGCCGCACATATTCAGGGGAAATTATAACGTGTTTATTTCAGGCTTTGAATATCTAATTTTGTCATTAATAAATTATTGCTATAGTTAATATAATCCATGGCTCACTTTGTGGCACTAGATCAGAACTGTCAGAAATCATCTCAAATGGTTCTTAACACCAAACAGAAGACAGTAGCATTACTGGAAATGCAGGGTAAGGCGTTATTATCCAAAAAGGCCTATGTTTTTGATTTCTTACCCCCAGCCGTACCATAATAGTTATTTTTTACTTGTTTTTCAGATTAAATAGCTTTAAACTGATTCAAAACTTATCGAGCAAACATGACATTTTTAAACCAGAAAACTTAACAAAAGCAAAAAACAGGAATTTTAAAACATTTCAGTTTTACTGCTTTATAATTGCAACTTATCCTTTCCATTTACATTAAAAGTGGTTTTCAGTTTTTAGAGTCTGGTTTCATTTATTTAGAGAAAATTGTGATCCCATCCAGCTGGGCTCTGTCTGATCTGGATTCTGATTCTCAATAAAGCATAATTAACCCTTTTTTGGAAAGCTACAATGTTACAAGCAACATACAGGTCTGATTACCGCAGGACTTTTTACATGGATTTCAATATAACCCTTTTGACAACATGAAGTAGGCTAGATGATTTTAAAAGCCAATACATTGTAAGCCTGCGTTAATTCTCAATCATCTGGACCACATATGAAGCACAAACAGGCTTAAATTGGAAGGCAGCCAGACTTTCGCTCAGTTTTTGAAAACGATTGGTCATCTATCCTTTGTCAATTCTGCTGAATCACACCAGAGCACATTGTACTACTGTACTTTAAATAACTGTTTTTCTCTGTTTCTGAGAGAAAAAGAGAAAAAACAGCAACACTGAAATGTATCATTTAGGAATGTACATTTATTCACTGGCATGTGGTCTTCAGTTAACCGCTATAGATGAATAGAGAAAGCAGAATCAGAAAAGGGCAGCCTTGCTTCAAAGAACCCTAGACCCTGCTGGTAGGGTAAGGCAAATATATATGCCTGCCAAGAATTTAGACGTGTTTGCAATATTTTACCTAAAAAATATTGTCTGTAAACCTCTCAGACCCTGGAGGGAACGGCCAGCAGGGCACCAGTCTCAGTGTGGTGCTGAATTAATAGGAAGTCTTCTGTCACCTCTAGCTACATAAGCAATGACTTCCAACCAACAAATGGTATCAAACCAGGTATTTTAGGTGTCTTTATCCTTTTATTTTTCAGGTTGTTGAGGAGGGCCGAGCTTTAAATGCAGCCCCTCATCCAGGCCTTTATTGAACTCTTTGAATGCAGCATCGCAGTGTGGTAGGCAAACACCAACCTGGCTGAAAAGAGGAAGCTCCAGTGGGTGGTTAAAACTGCTGATAGGGTCATTGGTTCTGACCTTCCCTCTATGGATGTCATCTTCATGCAGGCCAGCAGGAGGAAACCCCAGCGCATCATCAGGAACATACACCATTTACCCCATGTGCTTTTTCAGTGGGTGGATTTAGGCTACAAGCTCAGACAACAGGAACTGCTTTCACAACAGTTTTAGCACTCAGTGGCTTTCTGGGGCTTATTAGTGTATGTTTACCTTTAAGTTTCATCATTTGTTTTTTGTCTTCAACAATCCACGGACATGCAGAAAAAGTTCCAAGGTACAGTACCTGTTTTTAAATTGTTGATAACTTGTATTATCTCTTATTCTCTACCAGGAAATCGGTCACTGAGTTTTTTCAGGCTGCTTGAACCAAAGCATGGAGGTGAAATAAAATAAAAATGAATCATCCTAGAATAATACCTGCTCTGATCTTCAATATCATTGTCAACAGCAACAAAATAAATCACACAATCTCTTCAAAGGACAGTATTAAAACTTTCACAGAGTTCAGCTTACTTTACTTTGCAAACATCTGCAGATACATGAAGGCACCATGAACCTCACTTGTTACAACGCGTACTCAGTGTCACACAATAAAATACCTATTGGGGAAATTCTACTCTGTTGTCCGCAGACAGTGCACCGAGACAATCCGTCTCACTCTGGGAGCTTTCAGTTGAAAAATGCAACCTGCCATCTTAACATTGAGGAGCAATAAAGAACACCAAGGTATTTTCATCATACATTTGCTAGCTGTTTTCAGTCAATATCAACACAATGTACAATTTAAGAATATAAAAAAAATGAACTGTAAGTTGTAAACTGAAAAACTTTGGGATTCTGTCAAACCTTTAGGAATAAACACATCAAGCTGTCGCGTAGAGTTTTGTGCCTCACAGAGCCTTTAAACAGGCTAAACCAGGGGTGTCAAAGTGGTTCCAGAAAGGGCCGTGTGGCTGCAGGTCTTCTTTCCAACCAAGCAATAGCACACCAGACTCCAGTCATCTCATCAAGTGAGTCCAATCTGAACATGATGACTTGATGAGATGACTGGAGTCTGGTGTGCTATTGCTTGGTTGGAAAGAAGACCTGCAGCCACACGGCCCTTTCTGGAACCACTTTGACACCCCTGGGCTAAACAGAACCTATTGCAACTTTGAAAAATATTGGAGACTCCCTTTTTAATTTTTTCTATGTGGACTTTCAAATCAACAGACTGCAACTGCAGTCTGTTTTAGATCCTACGATGTCACTTTAGCGCTTTTGGTAAAACATTTTACCATCCTGAAGTCAAGGTTGGGTGGAGGTTGGTTCAGGACCCAAATGCAGAGATGAGGGCGGCAGACATGAGTTCTAACAGGGTTTAATTAAATCAAAATGCAACAAAAACTAAAAAAACCAAGCACTGAAGAACTGCACAGGGAGAGTACAGGGAGAATATATATATATATATATATATATATATATATATATATATATATATATATATATATATATATATATATATATATACACTATATTGCCAAAAGTATTTGCTCACCTGCCTTGACTCACATATGAGCTTAAGTGACATCCCGTTCCTAATCCATAGGGTTCAATATGACGTCGGTCCACCCTTTGCAGCTAGAACAGCTTCAACTCTTCTGGGAAGGCTGTCCACAAGGTTTAGGAGTGTGTTTATGGGAATTTTTGACCATTCTTCCAGAAGCGCATTTGTGAGGTCGCACACTGATGTTGGACGAGAAGGCCTGGCTCTCAGTCTCCGCTCTAATTCATCCCAAAGGTGTTCTATCGGGTTGAGGTCAGGACTCTGTGCAGGCCAGTCAAGTTCATCCACACCAGACTCTGTCATCCATGTCTTTATGGACCTTGCTTTGTGCACTGGTGCACAGTCATGTTGGAAGAGGAAGGGGCCAGCTCCAAACTGTTCCCACAAAGTTGGGAGCATGGAATTGTCCAAAATGTCTTGGTATGCTGAAGCATTCAGAGTTCCTTTCACTGGAACTAAGGGGCCAAGCCCAGCTCCTGAAAAACAACCTCACACCATAATCCCCCCTCCACCAAACTTTACACTTGGCACAATGCAGTCAGACAAGTACCGTTCTCCTGGCAACCGCCAAACCCAGACCCGTCCATCAGATTGCCAGATGGAGAAGCGCGATTCGTCACTCCAGAGAACGCGTCTCCACTGCTCTAGAGTCCAGTGGCGGCGTGCTTTACACCACCGCATCCGACGCTTTGCATTGCACTTGGTGATGTATGGCTTGGATGCAGCTGCTCGACCATGGAAACCCATTCCATGAAGCTCTCTGCGCACTGTTCTTGAGCTAATCTGAAGGCCACATGAAGTTTGGAGGTCTGTAGTGATTGACTCTGCAGAAAGTTGGCGACCTCTTCGCACTATGCGCGTCAGCATCCGCTGACCCCGCTCCGTCAGTTTACGTGGCCTACCACTTCGTGGCTGAGTTGCTGTCGTTCCCAAACACTTCTATTTTCTTATAATACAGCTGACAGTTGACCGTGGAATATTTAGGAGCGAGGAAATTTCACGACTGGATTTGTTGCACAGGTGGCATCCTATCACAGTTCCACGCTGGAATTCACTGAGCTCCTGAGAGCGACCCATTCTTTCACAAATGTTTGTAAAAACAGTCTGCATGCCTAGGTGCTTGAATTTATACACCTGTGGCCATGGAAGTGATTGGAACACCTGATTCCAATAATTTGGATGGGTGAGCAAATACTTTTGGCAATATAGTGTATATATATATATATATATATATATATATATATATATTTAGTTATCTTTAGACCTCTTTAAATTTCATTAGCAGCAACATTTTGCTGCTAAATCCCTCAGAGATCCCTTTAGATCTTAACATGGTGTTGCCTTTCACTTTAACAGACACCATACTAATTATTGAGGCTTAACAGGGGAAATATTCCTTAGAATACTGAGTAATGATGTTTGCATCATGTTTAGCAGGAGTAATACACCTGTGTCCAGCTGTTCCATTCAAATGTAAAGGTGGCATAAATATTTCATACAAAAAACTTTTAGTACATTTCACAAAAAAACCCCAAAACTTTTATGTCTGTACCTGCTGGATACTTCCTTCTTTAACTATCCCATGAAGTGCACATGAGGCTGCTTTAGTTAAACTTACCTAAAAGTAATACACTTTTACTGCTAACAAAAATAAATAATAATAATCCATGTAACTACAATAACATTAATAACTGAACCTCAATTTTATCAAGTATTTTAAATTCACAAACATGTAAAAGTATGTTTAGACCTTTATACAAACATCATTTTATTTCCCCTTTGAAAAAGCCAATCTGGAGAGAGATAAGTTATTATCTATCTGTCATGGTCTTGGTTCTGTTGTACTTTACTTTGCTCCTTGTTTTCTAGTTTTATTGGTTTAATTCCAGTTTTGTTGTAATTTCTAGATTTGTTAGTTCTCATGTTTTTCTGTTGTCCTCTGTTGCCCTCTTGTGTGTGTGTTCCTTTCCCCTTGGCTCCCTCGTTGTCTCCTCTCAAACCTGCCCCTTGTCAGCTCGTTAGCCCTGCCTTTGTCTCTGTCAGCTATACATGCTCTCCATCTACTCTCACTCTTTGTTGGTTCCTCTGTTGTTGCTGGTCCTGTCGTCGTTGTTGTCCTCTTACCTCGTCTCTTCCTGGCTCCTTGTGTGCATTTCCCTTGATGTCTCCGTGGTTCTGGTCTTAGCTTACTTTTTAGTTGGATTTTTGGATTCCTGCCGTTGTTAACCATTTTTCATCATTAAAACTACAAGTATTCACCTCAGCCTCTCTGCCTCTGCATTTGGGTCCTCCCAACTACAACCGAAATGTGACACTATCCCCATATTTAGGAGAGGTATCCCGATCATTTTACCCTCACATTCCTGCTTGATGATTAAAATGAAGCTGTATACCAGCTCCACTTCTTGCACCAGACGACTAAATCAGACAATAAAAAAACTCTCTTATAACCTGTGCTGGCCCTGTGCTCTGCATTTCTTCAGCCTCTTGGAAGGAAGAAAAATGCTTCTTTTGTAGGTAATGTGCTCTATCTGTGTCCAAGCAGTGACACATTTATCATTGCTTCAGCTCTTTACAATCCATCTGAGTAGTGATGAGAGAGGAAGAGACTCTCTGAATCTTGTTGTTTTAATGCCGGTGAGTGCTGATATGACATGGAAACAAAAGTGCACTGGGTTGAAAAAAAGGGGTAAGAATGGAAACAGTTAGGATTTGATAGTCCCTTTTCATCAGCAAATTACCCTTAGCATCTGGAGTTGAATTATTTATGTAGCAGTGTCACATGAAAAACCCTTTAGATATATAAAGACTTCAAATAATCTCAGACATGTTTGAAGCATTTGTGACTTCTACCTGGTTCCCGGTAAGCTCTTTCTAAACAGCCAATCTAAATGACCAATAATTCTTCTGAATTATTGTCAGTGAGAGGTAATTAGCCAGTCAGATTTTATAAACCTTTTTAAGAACTTGCATTCCAAATAAGATTTAAAATATTGATAAACCGATTGGTTCCAGCTGTACACAACAATTATCAGTAATCTACTAAATTGTAAATGATCTGTGAATATCCAATACAGTCTTCTTGAAAGACATCTTTTTATTCTGAGTGTGAATTAATTCTAAGTTTTAAATCTACCAAACCCATTTCTAAAATTCTGTAGATTACGTTTACCTGTGCTGATTTAGTTTTTCACATAAATCCTCACCTTTTAAAGTTTGATTCAAGGGGGCCATAATTGCCAAAGTAGCATTTATTAATTATCATGCAATCTAACAAACTAATACAAATAAAGGTATCTTTTAAGATTTTATTTAACTCCTCAGCATAAAATAAGTTAAATTATCCCTAAAATATACTAAAGGCTTATATATGTTATTTTAAATATCTCTTAGAGTTAATACATAGGCTATTAAAAATAATAAACAGCCATATAGGCTCTAAGTGGCACGGTAAATATCATTGCTGTCTTAAAGAAATGTCCTGGGGATAGTCTGCAAGAGACAAGATGTCAAAAGGTAATTTAGATTTATTTAGCTTGCTAAATGATCCAAAATAATTTAATGCTACTTTCATTTTAAAAGTCATTCATCTCTTCATTGTTAGAAAGCTAAAGCTAACATGAGCAAATATTTATAAGTATTAACAGCTCATCATCCATTAAAACCATTGGCCAATAATCTAGCACATCAAATTATAGTAAAAAAGTGTGCAGCAGCTTAGGTCTGCGGCTCGTATACTGATTTACATTAAAAAGGTAATAAAATCTCGAGTACAACAGACCAGGAGTTTCAAGTCTTTATGGGGAGGCTCTAAGTTATCTCTGAAGTATTTTATATTTGTGACTTAAATTTGTGACTTAAGGTGGAATCCCAATCATAACAAGCCATCTCTGTTGATGAATAAGGTCAGTGTGTTTGACTTAAACACTCTTTGAAAACACAGTGATGTTATCTTTGGGTTTCTTTTTTCTGTTCTTCTGTTTTCCATATTTCTTGATTTTGACATGGAAATGAACTTAACTTTCACGAGGAATGAGTCCGAACACAATTAAAAAGGCCATGGTGTAAAGATGATGACTTATGCCCTTTAAAGAATGAAGGCTGGCTCTAAAACCTTGAGTAGTGACAGGGTCCTTTGTAATGCTAAATTATGAAATATGCATTTTAAAACATTGTGGAAAGCCTGACATCGCTCCTACGTGCAGAGTGCCAATTACATTGCCCTCCACCATAATCTAGTTGCAGAATGATGGGCACAGTAACAATCAAAATATCCCAGCCTGTACATATACTGCTCTGTTGAACCTTAAACAAAAAGTAAAGAATGAATGTTAGCATGAAATAGCATTGCAGTAACAACAAGGCTATTGTTTTCCTATCCTGTCCTTTCACTGTCTCTCCACATGCAGCTTCCCTGCATTCTTTCTCTCTTCTTGTGTCAATATGATTCCCTTCCACTTGTCCTCCTTGCCACCATCTCTCAGCAGTGGCTTAGAAATTTTGATTGCTTGTTGTACTGTGACTTTCACCGTCAGTGCCTCTCAGTTACCTGTGCACACTCTTTCTCTCATGTGCCCTCAGGTCCCTTGTCTCCCTCACTTTTTTTGACTATCTACTCTCCCTTTGCTTCCTCCTGCTCTTCCTCTCCATCCTCAGCACACCCCAGTGCCTTTGTGATGAGAGTGACAGCCTTTACAATATGTCGGTGCGGATCTACCTCACCTTTAATATTTCAATATAATACCAATGCAGGATGGTGAAGGACCTGTGGGATTTGCCAACGGAAGCTTGCTCCGTGTCTTTCTTTTTCCCTGAGTCTCTTCCTCTCTCATCTGCCCTTTTCAGTCAAAACAAAAGGCAAAACAAACATCCACAACTAGTAATTATCATATACAAAGGACATAAAAAAATTGGATCCCTGTTTTCTCACATCTGAGGGAAAAAAAAGACATAGAGTGTGTTATTTGAGATGTTGTAAGTATACTTAACAATGCAGGAAATCAATCAAATAGCATTTTTTTTAAATACTCTGTCTGAGGACTTGTGGGAACCTTTTTAAAAGGTTTTGAGCAAGAAGCACTCAATAGGACGGTTGTTATAAATGCTACTCTGCAAAATTGCACACAAAGTAAAAACTATAGATTACATCTAAAGATATAGATCGCATTTAGGTAGTTTCAAATTACAAAAAAAGGAAAAAGAATAAAGGCACTCGCAGGTATTTAAGACTTTAGAGTCCCATTGTAAATAAAAGAGCTAAAGACTATCAGGTTGTTTCAGCACTTTGGAATTGATTGAAATGTCCCAGATAAGAATATTGGGTCTCATGCAACAACATTTTTCTATTCTTTTCGTAAATTTCTCTTACTTTTTTTTCCTACCCTGGGCTCTTATGAATCCACAGAATCATATTCAACACATTTTCTTAACTTCAGTAACTGATCATAAATGATCCACGTAAACGTGATCAGGACAAAGAAAAGAATTGTGATGGGGATTGTGGTTCTGCTGACTGAGAATTAAAGGACCAGCAAAAGCCAAGCAGTGGGAAATTTAATTAAAAAGCTGTAAATGATGTTGTTCCACTGTTGCAGAATTGAAAATAAAATAAAAATAATAAGAACAATCATTTGATCCCATGATGGTGTCAAAAACATGTGTAGCAAAAGCAACACAGTCAATGAAAACTACTGATGGAGGATAAAGGTGCAGAATATGATGTAAACGCTTAATATGAGTTCACCATCAACCAACACTTAACAACATTCTGCAAAATCTCCTTTTATTACACACAAACAAGTGTGCTGTACACCTCCAGACCACGTTTGCCATCCCTTCATCACACTCTCCATCTCTCTCATGCAACCCCATAAACATAAAAATCTTAACAGCAATACTCTAACTTGATTAATTCAGACAGACCCAAAAATCCCATATTTGTTTCATAACAAAGCCAAGGCAACACATTATAAAGAGACATGTTTGGATTTGTTACCATTGCAAGATTTTCTAGCAGCAACAAGTTGCTGAACTTTCTATATATTTTCTGTTTTAGATGGTCTTATAATAGTAGCTTGATCTCACATAGAGCTCACTAACTGTTCTTTATTTTGACTAAATGGCAACAAATTAAACCATTGTCCCCTGGTTGCAGTTGTATTGAGCCATAATTCTGTCCTCAGCGAATAAAACTAATGTGTAATTGCATAATACAAAACAATGTATTCTAAAAATGGAAAATTGTGTGTAAGTAAAACGAATGTAGTCATTTAGTCAAAATAACAGCTGACTGATTGCGCTAGGCTCCTTTGTAAAGTCTGGAGCATTGGTAAAAATTGTTTGTGCCTGAGAGAAGATTAGAAATAGGAGAAAGATGGTGAATGATGCTTTTTTTTTCATGCAAACACTTCCTGCATGGGAATGATTGTTCCGTTGACATAAAATATAAGATAGATGTAATGGAGCTCATGGAAGGTAAGCCTGTTTACCGGTACAATATATACATTTATATATATTTATATATATCACTTGGTATAGTCACAACCACCACAGTCATCAATCATATAACCATATGGAGAAGTTTAATTTGTCATTCAGAGAATGGGCCTCTACTGCTTTACACTATGGCGTTGACGTTGCGCTTTAAGCCACTTCATCAGATGCTCTGCTTTACACTTGGCAACGTATGGCTTGGATGCAGCTACTATACATACAGCCATTAAAATCCTATTCTGTGAAGCTTTCTATGCACTGTTCTTAATCAATATGAATGAAACATCCGGATTGGAGGAGCTATGGGCCTCAGCGAGTGGTCGACCACTTTATGACAAAATTAAAATCAGTCCTAAACTTTTTTTACTTTGGGTATTACACCAGTGACAGTTTATAGTGCAACACTTGACAAAAAAGATAATGCATTGATGGATTTGTTGCACATGTTGCATCTTATTGTGGTCCTACACTGGAACTTCCACAAATGTTTGCAGAAACATTGTGCTTACTCAGATGCTTCATTTAATGGCCATGAAAGGTATTGCAACACCTGATTTTTTTATTGTTTGGATGGGTTAGATAATACTATTGACAATAAAGTCTTTATAAGCAATATATGCATTGTCTATTAATTCCTGTTTCCCTAAGAGCAGTTAAGAGAAAACCAGAATAGTTTGAAATGTAAGGTCTTGATATATCTGCAGTAACTAATTTATGTTTAACTGAGAAAATGTGAAAAGCTGACCAAATTTCCTGTAGGACCTTTAGCACCCTCTTATTGAATAGATTGCCCTTGATGTTTGTCTAAGACAAAATGTTTACTCCTTGTTCACCTCATATGAAAGTTGAGCTTGTATTGTCTCATTCTAATTCTACTGGCTTCTACTTTTATACAGTACAGAGCCTGCTCTGGGTTCCGTCATGACATTTCAGGGGCTTTGGGGACTTTATCTTACCTTTCTGCTTACAGCGTGAACAACCCTAGAAAGCCAGACCTACAGTTGTTTGCACTTCTTTTAAAAAATCTTCCACTTGTCATGTATTTAATGCACTTCTCAACTTCTTTGAGATCTCTTTGAGAGATAAAAAAAAAACATGAAGATGGGTAAATGAATGACCGTTTTTAAATGTTTGATAAGCAAAAGTATTTATAACCAGATTCATGAAGTGTTTTAAATCTCCATTTAGAAATACAATTTGAAAGCCTATTTTAAAAAGGCAGTATTTAATTATGAATTAACAAATAAAATGTACAATTCCTCTTTATAATCAAATTTAAAATGTACAATCACAACACCCTTTCAAATTGTATTTTTGGTTTAGTGGTTTAAGTGTGACTCAAATGCAGGAAACATAGATTTGAATCTTGTTTGCATCAGGAAGGGAATCTGGAGTTTGCATGTTCTCCCTGTCTATGTCTGGGTTTTCTCTGGGTACTCCAGCTTCCTCCCACAGTCCAAAAACTGTTAGGTTTAATTGGCTTCTCTAAATTGTCCTTAGGTGTAAGCATACGTGGTTGTGTGTTTTGTGTTGCCCTGCAACAGACTGGCAACACGTCCAGGGTGTACGCCGCCTCTCGCCGGTATACTGCCCTTGATAGGTCTGCCTGCTTAGCCCCTTACAAGGACTAAGCGGGAGAAAATGGATGGACCTCTGAATAATTTCATTAATAAATAAAAGGATATAAACAAACAAATCTGAAACATTTGTATTTCTTTCTTAGAGACTCTCCTGATCCTCCTTTGTGCATTGCTCAGGAAAGAAACATTGACACATAAGAATGCATAATCCCTGGCTCCAGTCCTATCTATCCCAACCATCTCCCACCACTGACATGGTATGGAATATTGTTATTATTTTGATTTCAATGCTTGTTTGAGATTTAGAGGGAATTTTTATTTAGTAGAGTAGTAGTAGTAATAGAACATAAATGAAGCCAAAATAAATGGTCATTTAAAAATTAAATCACACTAAAATACTGAGAGTAAATAAATATTTCAAGAAAGCAAATATTCAGATAAGGTAGGGATTTTCTTTTGGACATTTCCTAGATTAAAAATATTTCTAGCTTCACCTTGTATTTTATGTCATAATGTTAATATTTTTGAGGCATGCAGTGTCCAGGGGTGATTTAAAAGACTGAGGTGTTACAAAAAATACTTAATGTTGTGGAAAATGCAGATGATATAGCTCTCGTAGAGCCGTTGCTTGAGACCATTAGGTGCAGACATTATTGAGAATGGATTATATAGTTTTACTGTATTATAAAGTTCATTACTGAACCGTTCACACAAAGACCACCTTTAGGTCCTAGTGCAATTCCCATTAGGTAGATAATACCATATTTTATAAGTTAGGTAATTGTGCGGTAACAAACTTTTAATCAAATTGCCGTTCATATTTTTTCTCTTAACACAATCATATTATAAAAAATATTTCTGTCTAAGTAAAACCAGCTGATTGCATTTACTCATTGATTCAAACCAAGCATGCATGTAGCGAGGATGGAGAGGAAAAACTCCCTTTTAACAGGAAGAAACCTACAGCAGAACCAGACTCAGTGTGAGCGATCATCTGCCGAGACCAAGTGGGGTTCAAGGAGATGGAAGGAGATAATGATATAAATAAGTTTTTTGGCACCCGGGCCCTGGCATAAGACTTTAATACTGTGAATAAAAGTTTGCTTGGATGAGTAACCTAGAAAAGAATTAGAGTAGTACTTCCCCGGAGCACAGACACCGGGGGTGTAGTAAGCGTAAGAGATAGAACGGGACTAAAAATAGTCTGAGAATAAGGGAGGGGATAGGGTTGAGGTGAAAGTTGACTGGTTTCAGAGAAGGTGCCCAGAGTTGATTGGCTGGAGCTGAACAAGAGACATCACAAGTGGTTCAGGTGAAGCTGATAAGTGTTCCAGATTTAATTTTCACTTATGCTTAATTTTTTCTTTAAACTTCTTTAATTCTTCCTTGTTCTGGTGCAATTTCAGCTAAATCCAATCCAGAACCTGGATGTTACACTAACTATGAAATGACAGGTTAGTGTTTATGTCTTAGTGCAATGTAAGGTACATTAATTTCTGTCTGTATCCAAAGTTCTGATTTATGACTTAATGCAATCTAACAGTCTTCACTTACATGTCTCTTTTGTGTGGCATTTGCCCTACAGTGAATGGCTTTTTCACAATGACCATGTTAGAAAGCCAATGGAAGTATTTGAAAGGAGTTTAGCATAGTCCAACAAAGCAAGAGTAGTGTAGTTGTCAAGTCTTGTTTGAACAAGAAATGCCACTGGATGTTCATTAGAGAGCATGATAATTAATTTAATCAAATAAAAAGAATGTTGGACAGTATTTCATTTATTAATTAGCAACTCCATTGAGCTGAAGGAAAGTAAACAGAAGAGGGAAAACTAAGAGAGGAACCCTTTAGGTCATCGCTTCCTTTTTTATGTCATTAAGCCTCTTGTAGGCATCCTTTCAGTTAAGATATCCTGGAGAAAATGCTTATTATAGAGCAAATTATTATTTATCAGGGATTTATCTGGCAACAGCTAAATGTGGTTAAATCCCCCTGAGGAAACTCCTAATAACAGATGATATCCACAATGGATGACTAAGCACTGCGGAGTAAGGAGCATATTATTATTTTCTTTTCCATCAGTATGTTGCAACTGCATGTCTCATTATTGGGTTAGAACAAAAATCTTTTTTATTTGCTTGACACACAATTTTTGATTGCTAATACATACAGTACAGTTTCTTTTGAGTGGGATATTAAAAAATGGCCATACCCACATGGAAAAGATACATGTCAATCTTGTAAAGTTTACATTTATTTTGTTCTAAACTTTTTTGTAATGCATCTGACAGGAACATCAAAAAACAAGAAAGGTAAATTATTACAAAATTAAATGTGTAAGCATGGGCTTCAAAATAAACTGACTAATGCAAGTAACAGAAAATACTTGGGGTGTCACAAATGTAAAAAACACAAAACAAGACCAAATCTGATGATACATAAAAATTAAATGCATAGTTTTACAAAAGCAGGTGACAGTTTGCATTTATATTATTACCAGCTTTAGTATTTTTGCTAAATATTTTTAAAAATTTTCACATATTTTTTATATAAAAGACAATTAAATGTTTTATTCAGAGAGTTAGATGCTGTATAATTTCCCACATGATCAACATTTTAAATAAAATTCATCTTATGTCAATACTTCATTCATTATAGTAATGCCTACCACTAAACAACTGCTCTCGGTAATGTTTACCTTAATACAAAAATGTCAACAGGTATTGCACAATGCTTTGCATAACAATAAATTTACATTTTCCGCACCTAAGTCCAGTTTTTCTTGTTGTAATAACAGGTGCCTAGAAAGTTTCGTTTTTAGCTTACAAAGCCAAAATGAACCCCCTTTTCAATCTAGAGCAATGCTTGTGCAGTCGCTGAATTGAAGGCGTGGAGGCTATTTGCAGGGACGGAGGTTAACATTGCTAATGTATCCATAGCATCGTTTTACACAGAACAATTAACATTTAAAACTAAAGGTATATTTCAGGTTTTTAGACATGGAGTTGAGTGAAATCTTCACTGTCTGTAGCTGAGATGTAGCAGTGTCCCTACCGTCACCAAGCCTCCTGCTCTGAGAAACAGCTGGTAACATACTGGAAAAAAAGGAGTTCCAATAAGGCATTGGGGCAGAAATAATAAAGGTTTCTATTAAAAATATATGTATATACATCTACATATTAATGTGTTGGTTACCCTATTTTAACAATTTTAACAATGAATTGGGGAATGCTATTATGAACTTTGTGGATGGATTTTAAAAAAGCTGTTTTAATTTAGCCCTGGTAGAGACACTGGTCAGCCTAAGCCCCTCTACTGTCTGGCTTCTCCGATCTACAGCTGCCCTCCGCCGCTGTCCTCCTGAGGTAGCATTGACAAACCGCTGCCTCTCATCTGCTTTTGCTCACCTTGGAATTTGCCTGGCCAATGAAAGCAATTCCCACAGCCTCCAGAAGGATTCACTACAGACCACAGAGGGAAGATGAGACTGCGTTCTTGAGCTGAGACAAAAGCAGCAGTAAATCAGTGGTATGCTTTACCTGCAGAGAAAGTTCTAGAACCGAGAAGACTTGGCTAGATGGAGCAGCAGTCCAGAACAACCTGATCCCAGTTTCATAGTGTTCTGGAAACACTATGGGTGAAAAGTAACTCAGGAGCATAAGGCTGTGTGTCATTGTTAAGCAGGATCATACAACGGTCAGCTTTAATGGAAAGACATTTGGGGCTTCATGCACACAGCCCTAAAAGACAACAGACAGAGCATTTAGTATTTTGCTAAAAGTAACTGTTAAAGACCAAATTTTCTAAATGTGCAACGCTGGTTTGAGACATGTAATAAAAGGAAGACCTACAAATACAAATAATAATTGATACAAATATAAAATACAATGCAGATTACTCCTTTAAGCCATCATAAAACAACAAACATAAGGGTTAAATTAAAAATAAGGCATTTCATCATGTAGAAGTTAGAGTATCATGTGCTGTATTGGTCCATACTAAGATAGAAATTTAGAAATATAACTTTCTACTGTATGTCATCAACTAAGCGTCACCATAGAAACACCTTTTCTACTTTAGAGATGCTGTGAGCCTACTTTCGACATTCTAGTTTTGTGGAGAGAGAAAATAACCTTGTTGCCTTCCCTGCAGTTTATTTAGACATGTTCTTGATCAATGAATTGGCTCTGTATAGACTGGGACTGCTATTCCTAGGCGTCATTGCACTCGTTTGTGTAGTCTATCCCCCCAGCTCTTATAACCCTCCACACACTTCTGAGACCTCCAAGAGGCTAGTTAGAATAGTTAAAAGACTCACTGATTGCTGATAAGAACATGTAACCTCCCTTTTTTCTTATATACTCTTACCCTGCTTTAGTTTCAGAGGAACTCTCTGTGTCTGTGTGAGTCACCTCGAGGATAAGATAAGCAGCAGCCAGAGCACCATTTACAGTCACTCAATTGTTAAGTGATCAAGCATCGAGATGACATCATTATGCGCTGAAATATTAGCCGAGTCCGACACTATCTGCCCAGACCCCTGTTCCTGTCATTTCTCCCCAGTTCCTCTTTGCATATTCATTGACAGTGTAATCTCCTTGATGTGCACCCAAGGGAATCAGAAGGATAACCTCAAGAGTTCATCTGTACCTGTGTTTATCTAGGCCTCCGCATGAAAGTGGGTATTGGGGTGCAGAGTGGACGAGTCTGGACTCATCTGAGTGTGTGCATACATGATTTATGTACCCTATAAGAAGAAACGGATGGAGAGAGATGACCTTCCTTAAAGTCAAAGCTTTTTTTTTATTTGTAAAATGCACTATGTGGGTCTTGAAATGATATTTAACACAAAGAATAGAATAGAACACAATAGAATAGAATAGAACAGAATAGAGTAGAAGGAAAACATTGCATAATAAGATTAATGAAATATGGAATCCAACTGGATGGTTAGAAAATGTACTAAATGCACATATAACAACTGTCTATTCAAAATATGCCCTAAACCATAGGCTGTAGTGGTGTCTAATGACGACATCTGAAATTTTATTTGTTACTGTGATTAGCTAAAACCAAGCTTTGGTAGGGGGCCACTAGGTGTCACTTCACACAATTAGCTCAGCGGATTTGATGGGAGCAGGCCCACATCATTAATGTGTAGAACTAAATTGAGTGTTTCACAATATCAATCAGACTTGCCAGGTTAGCAGTTAATAGCAGGGAAGTAAATGACTTATTGAGCTTGTTGAGAGGAGAGATGGTTATAATCTTATAAAACAGAGCAGCAATATTTCCCCTCAGTTTCAAAAATATGTTTTTTTACTTGTTATTTGCAGAAGTATAAATATTTTTCATCAAATCCATGTTATAATATATGTTTGTTTTACTTTTGAAACAAAAACAAAAATTATACCTGTCATGGTTGGTTTAGGAATCAAACCCACGTGCAGAACACCACTTGGAGACTGATAAAAAGTTCAACAGAGTTTATTAAAGGTTTGCACAAAGTTAACATGAACTGGATTCTGGAAACTGGTCCGGGCAGGATTCTCAGGCGTCTGCAGAGACGGATAGTTTGATTAGCCAGGTTAACAGATGAGTTGTTGAGTTTTCTGATGTTTCTGAAAATACCTTGACAAGGTCCAGGCTTTCTTCTCTGAGAGAGGGAACCGGTTGGGTCCAGAGACTGTTGGTTCAGCGGAGTGCTCAGCAGCAGCAGCGTCTAGCTTCTGACTTTTTAGTGACAGACCTTGGTTTGAGTGATAAGCTCTTTCCCTGAGAGCAGCAGGTGGATTCCAGAGTGAGATCTTCAGGTTTGGCTCTCTAGGGCAGACAGGCAGGTAACAGGCTAAGCTCATCCAGAGCTTCACACGAGAGACAGGTTTCCTACGAGCGAGAAGACAGAGGCAGGTTAGAATAGGGTTTCTCTTTAGAGGCAAAGGTTCTAGTAGTAACAGAGGCTCAGGTTCGCTAACCAAACTTGGTCAACACTGCGGTGTTGAAGGAAGGTCTGGCTGCTGATTATAAAGGCAGGTCTCCTGATGAGCTGATGAACGTCAGCTGTGCTGGAGGGCTCCAGCCCAGGAGATCCACAGCGCACTCTGCTGGAGAAGGGTAGTGAATCTCCAGATCCCAACAATACCTGCATCTTTATGAATATTAAAAACATATAAGGTACAACCCTTTGAAAAAGGGCTTAAATTACCCTTGAAAGATATTTATACTGGTAAATAAGGTGTGAAGAATCTTAAGACACATGCATGTTGTGCATGATAATGAAAAGGTTAGTCTGGTATTTCAAGAGATAGCTACTGTATGGTTTTTCTAAAGTAAAGATATTAGAGTCACTAATTAAAAGCATTAACTTTCCTTGAATATTTATTTAGTAAAACTTAAAAATATAAAGGCTGAGATAATAAAACTAAAGCATTTTTCTACCATTTTAAACCCACTCTAATCTCAACACATTAAAGCAGTTTCTGTGAAAATTTGAGCCCATTTAAAAATGTTGTATCGCTTGAATGGCCGTTTACATAGAAGCCCATATTTTTTTTATTGTATAAAGTTAAGATTTAAGACAAAAGTACATAAAAAATGCAGAAAATGAAATTTATAAAAACTCAAAGAGAACAAATGACGAGTATTTATTAAATCTGTCGACAGATGTCTGCAGGAGCAGTACAGTAATTACGTCTCTACTGGTTGCTTTGAGTACCTTCTAAATAAATCTATTAAACTACATGAGTGCTTGTTATAGAGTTGATTGTGCCAGCAGTACTTCCTAATGTTTTTTTTCACTGCTTTCCTTTTAGCCTTTGCTTAACTTAATTAACTTTGACAAGTCAGTTTAATCAGCGTTAATTTTCATACTGACTGCAATTAAGAAATGTGACAAGAAAATGTGTGCTGTCATTAAGAACATGTGGACAAATTTTAAAGGATGAAACCAGCTGTGAATTTTGGAATCATATCTGAAAATGTTTTGATCTGAAATGTCAGTGTACTCTAAAACTGAACACAGTGCTACGATTGTTGTGATGTATGACACTATTTGAGATTTTGGAAAAGGATTAAATTTAATGCTGTCCTGCAAAAAAAAAATCCTCTCCTACTGTATTCTCAAAACCGAGGTGGCAAAAGCCTCATTTACAAATGCAGGCAGCATAATGCATGCATAAAAGCAATAGATAATTTTGATCTAGCTGAGATATATACGGTATTTTGGAATAATAAACAATTACAAAATGCCTTGAGAGTGAATTGAATACATTTAATTTTTTTTTTTTTTTGTATTATTATTTAGCATGCATGTGCTGTACTTTAGTAGTGTGGCCCTACAGTACCCCGATTTTGGCCCTTATCAAGTAGTGTGAGGGACTAGTTGTATGTGACCTAGCGTGCATGAGGTGTTTGATTATCAAAGGCTTAGAAATATAATTATATTTATTCATTCAAATTCTCTTTTTGTCTTGACTATCACATCACAATTAAATTTTTTAGAAGTTAGATTATAAGTCGGAATCCCTTGCAGTTTTATTACCAGAAAGATAAGACAAGGAGTAGAAAGTTTTCTTACTGCAGTGATTTTGTAAAAAAAAAAAAAAGTAGAGAACTAACAGCATGAAAGGCTGACATGTGGTAGGACAGGCTTTATGTTATAGCCATCCATAACTTAAAAAAAAAAAAAAAAAAAAACTGAAATTGAAACCTTAAACACTACAGTAAGTATATGTTGTGAAATTTTACCAGCAGATTATGAATATATTCAATAACTAGAGCTGGTATTCAAATAAAGGGTAAAACCTATTATGGGGGGTTGGCCTAGTGGTTAGAGCAGTGCGCTTGTGCTCTGAGAAGGTTGCAAGTACCCAGTTTGATCCCCACAGCCTGAACTTTGGGTCTCTGAGCAAGACCATTAACATCACACTCCTCCCTGGGTGCCACACAATGGCAGCCCACTGCTCCCCAAGGGGATGGGTTAAATGCAGAGGTAAATTTCTCCAATGTGAGATCAATACATTTTAAATATTATTATTTATTATTATTATTAATAGTTATTACTTAAAAGATATAACGAAAATCTGCTCACTCACTAAGGTTCTTTAGTCTTTTGCGAAAGGTTAGGCTTCTTGGCCGGCTGTTAAAATCCAGTCGTCTTTCATCAATTTAGCCTATGGTTATCAGCAGAGTTATTAATTCAATATAATTCAATCACAAACCAAAGGAAAATGTCTCTATTTCTTAAGTGTTAACGAAAAAGGGGGTGGATCTGGCTCTGAGTGATAAATAGTTCACTGTATAAATAATCACAGGCAAGCACAGTTAAAATACTGTATCTGCATCTTTATTGTCTAATATTCCCTATTACAGGATTAGATCTAATAACTATGTAAACGCTACATACTATTAAAATAAGGCAAAAGGTAAATAAAAGGTTAATTAAAAAAGAAAAGGGGGGGGGTCTAAGAGTAATTTCAGAGTCTCTAAAGAATGTTCAAGTTTCAAGGCTTGGTCGGTTAAGTAATTTAAGGTGTCCTTTAAAATAGCAGCAGATACATTTGAATAACTGACGCAGAGATCTTGAATGCAATCAAAACCGTGAAGCCTTATGCGGTTTTACAATGAAATGTTAGACAATGACTCAGAAAGGCATTAAAATGTAGAAGCACAAGAGCAAAATTAGTTAGCTCAGATCACAACAGGTAGCCATGCTACAAAGCGCGGCTGTGCCAGGGCAAAAGGCTCATATAGGTTCTTCATATAGGTTGCTATATAAAAAGAAGCTCTTAATAAGAATCGCAACTTTTTCACTTAGACACTTATTTTGCAAGTGTAATTTATTCTGATTGTGATAAAGAATCCTGACAGGGGAATCTAATGTGATGCTAAGTCATGTCCTTAAGATCTTTTTACCATTCTAAATGGTCTCTCATCTCTATTTATACACTGCTGTCCTGCTGGCAGCACCTGCCCATGTCCACACACAATGTCAATTTAATAAGGAAAGCATAAACAGCCTGCTAGTATTCATCAGCATGGGACTGACCACATGTAGGATGTCCCTGATTTATATTCAGAGTCACACTGAGACCCAAAAGGCTTTTGTCGAGATCTAGTCAAATGCATGAGGATAATTTAAAAAATATAAATAGTTACCTAAAATCAGAGCAAGGTCTTTTGGGTTCAGTGGTTTTGAAAGAGGTTTGTTCGGAGTAGTGATTGTTCATCGGTATCTTACCTGATACAGCGACGTTATTTAAGTTTGTGAAATCAGGTAAAGATGGAGAGTCAGATATCAGAAGATACAGGGTATTACTAGCACCATGGGTGCTTCAAGTACTTCAAGCTTTGTCATTCTGAATGGAAAGCTGTTAACATGTTTTATTTAATTTAAGTCTTTCCAGAGGTTTGCAGCTGAGCCTGCCTGTAAGAGCTTTACACTGGCCAAACACTTAACATGGTGCAGATGTGTTAAAGAATGTCACTCACACTGAACTCTTTGCTTTCTTTGCTACGGTTCCAGTTGCATAAACGGCGCCAAAAAAATATATATATATATAAAAAAGAATCTTGTTATCGGTGAATATACATATTTCTTTTATCATCTGATAACCCATCTGTTTCTATTTTGCTTAACTATTTTTCACTAGTAATATTTGCACAGGATGGTGGGTTGATTTTGTTATGGAATCGAACTGGACTTTCTTTTGACTGCTGCTGAGCTTTTTCCTGTTTGCTGCATGAAATTCAAGAGCTTGATGCAGATACCTCTGCAGCGTCCAGCCAAACTTCCTGCTTGCAGAAAGACTTTGTGGATCCACACAGGCTTAAAACTCAGGTTATCCTGAGCCATCTCTACAGTTATGCTGCTATAGGCTTAGACTGCTGGAGGAGATAAAGATCACTTTTCATCATTCTGCTTCATTCTATTTCCATTCTCCAATTTTATGGTGTTTGTTACTTCCACCAATAACTTTATATTTTCTCTGCTTTTCCTGTTATAGTAGATTTATCTGATCTGTTCCTTTTTGGCTGTGACATCATCCTGGAGAGAAATATCAGCAGGGCGGCTACCATCCGCAGCTTTGTTTATAGATGTTGGAGTTACATCACCAGGCTTTTATTTTTATTATTTAATTTCCTTTTGGTAATAATAAAGTAATTTTGAATTGGATTTGAATTTTCAATTTTTTGAAGTGCAATCTGAATAGCAAGGTTTTTATTCCTAATCTGATCATTTTAAAAGGTTTAAATCAATTGCTCAAGTTGTTTTTTGCCATCCCAAAATCTATTAAATACTTTCAGAGATTCTCTCTCTCTCTACATATCATTGGCATTAAAGAGCCTTTGAGACTACATGTAGAATAAGATGCAATGTAAAGTATCTATGAAGAAACATTATTTCTTTTCTTTGAATTTGCCTTGATAGAATATTCTGCACATTTTCCATGATAGAATCCATCCTTATTAGCCCCTCCAGGGACAGCTGTGATTACAAGGCAACAGTTTAACTCACTTCTGAGACCTGCCAGTGTGATGGGCTCAGCTGTACAGGTCTCAACAGGGGCTTTGATGCCCCCAAAAGCTACCTTGACATATTTAAAAAAAAATAAAAAACATGAAAATATAAAAAAGAAAATCTATCCAGAAAATAATAACCTTTCCTCTCTAATTATAGACCTGATTTTATTAAAAACTCCATGAGCAAATAATACTATTCCGAATTATAGATGTCGTATAGGTTGTTACGTGTTAAACATCTTTCCCATTTTATTACTTTACTACTGTAATGTTATTACCTTAGTGGTTATAAAGGAACCCTTTATAACTAAAATTGCTTTTAATTAGTAATTACAACATACAATTCTAAATAGATTAAGAAAATAAAATGTGAAATTAATTTTTTTACTAAATGTAGAAGAGAAGGCTTTAAATACACTTCATATAAAATAAAGTATAGGATTTCATCATAACAATGATCAGACCACAAATTAAGGCAATGTACCTTTAGTTTTGTTGAAGCTCCTCAACAGTAGTCTCTCTCTCCCTGAGAGAAAATAATCCTACTGGAAATTAATTAGGACCCTCATCAGTCTGTGGTGTTTGCTCAGAGAAGTTCTCACTGTTCGCCAGACAGTAAACTCAGATTAAATAGTACTTTCACATTATCACAAAAGTCTCTAACAACACGGAAATAATTGTCATTAGATTTTTTCTTTTCTTTCTAAAGTCACTAGAGGGGTATGCAAAGTCATTAAATATAGCGATGAAACCAGTTTGCATCTGACTTTCAAATGTATTAAATATAGATGCAATACTCCTCTTAAATCAGTATAAGGTTACATAAATGAGTTTGCAGGTGGTTAGTATTTACATTAGCAGTTCCTCCACCTTGTATTTGAATCAAGGTTTTTTTTTAGTTTTGCTTATTTTAATCCAAGACCTTTTTTGTTTTTTAAGATTATGCTCTAGTGGCCTTTTTTTTATGTATTTTTCAAAGGTAACAGGATAAGAAATAGAGAGAAGACATGCAGCAAAGGTCACAAGACCAGGATTTGAACCTGTGTTGAGGACTAAGCCTCTGCAAATAGGTCGGACACTTAGCCCTGCATGACTGCTGCACCAATTCTAAGATGTATTTAAAGAGTCTAGAAATCATCATTATTTTATCATACACTAATCTCTATTTAGTGCAAAATATCAGGATTTATTTGTATATCATTATCTGTTAAACATTTATAGCTCTAATGGATCAAGCATGCTCTTATTTCAGATGTTGATATTTTTCATATTTGCCAGGAAATATAGTTCTGCCACTATCTGCCCATCATCAACACAGGGACAGGCTAGTTAGACCAATATTTTATGTCACTGCCATTTCCTTCCTAATAACCCCCAGCCCACCACCCCTACCACCACCAGTTGAAAGTATGAAGAACAAGGGCAGAAAGAATGCTGTGAGACTGTTGCTGTATAGAAGCGAAAGAGGATTATCCATAAAACGTGCTTTTTTTGACCCATATTAAATCACCTGTCTGTTTGCACTTTTCCCGTTTACTCAAATACTTGCTTTTGGTAAGAGATCTTGCTTACCTGGCTGCACATGATGAAGGAGGTTTGGAAGCCAGTGTCATGTAGAATTATCAGTTATAATAAAATAAGAGTAGCATTTGAGATATCAATTTAATGGAAAACAAGAGCTGAAAACAGATACTGTATTAGCATGTACCATATAACAACAGAAAATATCGATTCCCTTATTGTCAATCATTAAATTGCACCTTTGATAAGATCAATCTTATATATAAAGAATCCCATAAAATCATTATTGCTAAGAGCAGGTGGAATGGACGGTTCAACTAAGCTATGGCTCTGGGTGAGTTTGGCAACTGTATTAAAAAGATATCTAGCATTATTTTTACTCTCCTCTATTAATGATGAGAAATATGCTGCTCTTGCTTTACAAAGGGTCAAGTTATACAGCAGTAAACTATTTTTCCAGATTAGGTAGGATTCCCATAGGCCAATGGAGTGCGATTTTCTGTCCAGTTTCCTAGCATTTTGCTTCAAAGTGCTCAGCTCTGCAATAAACCAAGGAGCCAGCTTTCTATTTTTAATGTTTTTCATTTTCAAAGGGACTGCATTGTCTAAGGCAGTACGCAGAGAACTAGTAACCCCATCAACAAATTCATCAACCTGTGAAGGGGAATAAACAAAGCTTTTTGCACTCTGCAGCACTGCTCAGCCACACAGAGGGGAGAGAAAGTGAAACAGGTTCTTTAAAATTTACAACTGCACTATCTGATAATGATCTACTAAAGTGGAACCTTCTGTTGGAGGGAGGAGAACTCTGATAAAGTAATCCTGAAGGTTATTAAACATTGGTCGGAAAGGAAAGGTTTGTGAGGAAATACTGTTATTTCTTCACACTCTATACCATATATCGGAACAACCCATGTTCTGATGTGTTTGCCTGACCTGTCTCCGGACTCCTGCTGGATTCTGCCTGCTTACGACGGTGGATCTGTCTCCTGACCCTGGCTTGGGTTTCCCCCTTGTACCTCTTTGATTCTCTGATCTTCTGGCCTGGACTTCTGCTTCTTCATTGACGCCGGTTTTGGCTCCTCCCTCTGGAAATCCCTGCTCTCCCTCCACTTCTGCCCATTCAGTCTGCTCTGCAGCCTTCTTGGCTGCTGAGCCGGCAAATCTTCTCCAGGCGGCGTCTGCCGCGTGCTGTGGAAAATCATCTGGCTGGATTCCACTGCTTCTTCTTGGCTCGGACTGAACTTTATAACCAGGTTAGTGACTCACATGCTCATAATCGTCCTCAGTCAGAGTTACATTGTCACTGAAACCGGGTATAAACTGTGCAAAATTTCAACCATTGCACTCAACTACAGCTCACACTGTATGATGAAACCACAGGGTCTAAAAGTTCACAGCTCACAATCTATGTTCTCACACAGCGGGACCCAAAGATCTGATGCGATCTACCTGCTCACACATGAAGCTCACTAGAGTGAAATGCGCTGCCTTGGTAATTTGTGCAATTTTGTGTGCCCCACCCCGCTTTTGTGTTTTCTTCCGAGAGGAAGTAGAAGAAGGAGAATCCTTGTTTGCGCATGCCCACTGAACGATTTGCCCACGACGGCTGACTGAATTTAAAACATGTATGATTTTCTCCTGACCTTACGAATCCTGATCGGGAGGTGGTCGTGAGCAGTGATGGGACTAACGCCGTTGAAAGTAACGGCGTTACTAACGCCGTTACCTTGTTTTAGTAACGAGTAATCTAACTAATTACTTTGACTGTACCTATAACGCAGTTACCATTGCAGACACCCCGTTACTGCCCGTTACTCAGGTCGCACAATGAACCTTTTTTCATGATAGGACTCGTGCGCAGCTGCGTGAAGCTGACACCCCACCCACGTCAAAAAACTCTGCAAATAGACTGAATGGTTAGTGCAACGTTAGTGCAGATTTGTGCAGAAAAAAAATATTGTTTGTGCTACTTTTGTTTAAGAGATATTAAAGATTATTTTTTAGGTCATCCAGAGGTGCGCGCCTTGTCATGAGAGAGGGGAGGATGAGAATGGCTGATGTATAGTGAGATTCCGTCTGTCAGTTGGGTAGGTGGGTGTTTCCGCTGGTGGGTGTTAACGTACAGCACAGAGAGATGGAGAGTGAGGATGACTCCAGCAGCAAAACAGCGTTTTTCAGATGGAAATACCGGTGTTACGTCGAGCTGCATTTCCCCATCACGCCTGCGCTGTGCATCTCTGCACAGCGCAGGCGGCACTAGTCACCGCGCAAGCGACAGGAAACGCGCATGCTCGCTAAAGGCGCGCAACAGTCGCCCTGTGCTCGCGCCACAGGAGAACTATGGAGAGCGTGAACGATCAAATGAAAGGGAGAAATCTGGATGGATGGATGGATGGATGGATGGATGGATGGATGGATGGATGGATGGATGGATGGATGGATGGATGGATGGATGGATGGATGGATGGATGGATGGATGGATGGATGGATGGATGGATACTCTGCCTTTTCAACCTACTGTATTTTTTATTTTAAACATTATTTGATGGCCTTTGTGGCAGGGATGGAGATCCATATTTTATGTCACACGCAGAGTATACATCTTGATAGATAGATGGATAGGTAGATGTTGCAGTATCTATAACAACCCGAACACACAGGATTTCAGAATTAGACATCCCCAGTTATTAATTTCACCAGATCTGAATGCCCTGTTAAAAAACTTCACATGGCGTACCCCCCTGATGTCATTTACGTTGAGTTGCAACAGATGCTAAACTCTCTGCAGGTTCGTGTCTTTGTCGTCCGCTCTATTCAGCTGGCTTTGGAAACACACCGCGAGAAGGTGGGGGCTGGGTGGTGAGGGTTACGGGGGCGAGAAACGCAAAAGTAACGCAATAGTTACTTTTACTAGTAACTAGTTACTTTTATTGTGGAGTAACTCAGTTAGTAACTCAGTTACTTTTTGGGAGAAGTAACTAGTAACTATAACTAATTACTTTTTCAAAGTAACGTGCCCAACACTGGTCGTGAGTGTCTGATCTCCCCTCGTTACACTCTGTACACTACGCGATGCACGACGCACGATCAGAATGAAAGTCAGTGTATGCCAAGCTTAACCTGTTTCTCCCTCTAAAAAGGTTCTGGCCATTTAGTCCTAGCTGCTGACCTGCAGACTTTCCAAGCAGTCAATGAATGCTTTTATAGATCACTTTAGTCTGTCTGCCTGGTTCGTGTGCAATGTTCTCAGTCCTGACACATGCATCTTTAAATACATGGATGCAAACACCTTTTAGTTCCTGTGATTCAGAATACCTCTCAGCACTTTCTTTTTTTTTTATGGTGTAGCTCAGTGTGATCATAAACCCAGGCTAAGACCAGTGACTTCATGCTAAAATAGCAATTCTCCTTTCAAGTCCAAGAAATCATCAGAATGTCTTTCATTACTTGGGCAATAGGAAAGCAGCAGGACTGTTAAAGCTGCTGCCACTGACATTAAGAGAGAAAGAGCCAATGAAGCGCCTGCCCACCTAATTGCATGCATATAATAGATAGGCGGTCGGTTTGGGAGGGAGGCCTGCTAATCCGGCAAGGATATTACCTGACTATATGCGGCTCAAGAGCAGAGCATATTTAATTTCTTCTGCTCAAGAGAGGATTTGAAAGATCAGAGGCTCATCGACTCCTTCCTGCCAATCGTGAGGTCTTTGCAGCATGTTTTGGGCATAAGGAAAACTTAAACACCCATTTAACCTTCTCTAAATTAGGGCTGCCTCATCAGTGTGAGCAAATGATGCAGTGGATAAGTGGATTTATAGAATGCTTTAGATAGTTGTCCGAAGGTCAAAGTTAAAATTAATTCAAGCATCACAGGTGGGCCAGTTTTCAGGGAGCAGAAAATGGCAGGTTTTAAATATCAAAACAGTTTGAAACATTTTTTAACATTTTTTATTTAAATCATTCTTTGAGTTAATTTTTTTTAAATGAGAGGCCATGGAAAAGGATGGAGTGAGTTCTCTTCAGCTACATGGAGCAGAACGTTACAGATTACTGTCCTCCCAACACCTGTTGCTGCACAATTTCAGTCAGAAACATAAAAAAAAACCAACAACAAATTTAAAATTCGAAACTGTTCTGGTCAAAATATAGATTAAAAATAAAGCAGCACTATGAATTTCTTTTTGGTAAAATAAACTACATAATAAAACTAGAGCAGTTGTTTTCATACCGTTTTAAATTTAAAAAAATTATGCCATATAATTTTATTTACACCGTGGTCATACTACCATAAACCAAAGTTCTTGTTCCTATCAGATCACAGCTATGTGGGATGTCATTTTTGCTGAAATTTACAGTTTTTTTAATCTTGTGTTGCTGAATATTTTCATAGTTCACTTTTGTTTACCTATTACATAACTTTCTCTCTCTCTTTCTCTCTCTCTCTCTTTATATATATATATATATATATATATATATATAAAAAAAACTGTTTTCTCACCCCTCGTGGGGTGGTATGTGTCATCCTCAAGCTCGGGTCCTCTACCAGAGGCCTGGGAGTTTGAGGGTTCTGCGCAGTATCTTAGCTGTTCCTAGGACTGCGCTCTTCTGGACAGAGACCTCTGATGTTTTACCTGGAATCTGCTGTAGCCACTCTCCCAGTTTGGGGGTCACAGCCCCCAGTGCTCCAATTACCACTGGCACCACTGCTGCTCTCACTTTCCACATCTTTTGTAGCTCCTCCTTCAGTCCTTGGTATTTCTCAAGCTTCTCGTGTTCTTTCTTCTTGATGTTGCTGTCGCTTGGGATTGCCACATCTATCACTACTGCCTTCTTCTGCTGTTTGTCCATCAACACGATGTCTGGTTGGTTAGCCATCACCTGTTTGTCAGTCTGGATCTTGAAGTCCCATAGGATCTTAGCTCGGTCATTCTCAACTACCTTAGGAGGTGTCTTCCATTTTGACCTTGGGACTTCCAGCCCATACTCATGGCAGATGTTCCTGTACACTATGACAGCTACCTGGTTGTGGCGTTCCATGTATGCACTTCCTGCCTGCATTTTACACCCCGCTGTTATGTGCTGTATTGTTTCAGAGGCATCTTTGCACAGTCTGCATCGGGGGTCCTGCCTGGTGTGGTAGACCCTGGCCTCTATTGATCTTGTACTGAGTGCCTGTTCTTGTGCTGCCATGATTAGTGCCTCTGTGCTGTCCTTCAGTCCAGCCTTTTCCAGCCACTGGTAGGATTTTTTGATATCAGCCACTTCTTCTATTTGTCTGTGGTATACGCCGTGCAGCGGCTTGTCCCTCCATGATGGTTCCCCTTCCTCTTTCTTGTCCTCACTTTCGGTTTTCTCCTGCCTGAGGTACTCACCGAGCCATTTGTCTTTGGGGGCCATCTTTCTGATGTACTCCTGGATCTTAGTTGTTTCATCCTGGACAGTGGTCTTGACACTCACTAGCCCTCGGCCTCCCTCGCTACGCTTGGTGTACAGTCTCAGAGTGCTGGATTTGGGGTGGAACCCTCCATGCATTGTGAGGAGCTTTCTCGTCTTGATGTCAGTAGCCTCTATCTCCTCCTTTGGCCAGTTTATTATACCAGCGGGGTATCTGATGACTGGTAGGGCATATGTGTTGATGGCTTGGATCTTGTTTTTCCCATTCAGCTGACTTTTCAGGACCTGCCTTACTCTTTGTAGGTATTTAGCTGTGGCAGTCTTTCTTGCCATCTCCTCGTGGTTTCCGTTAGCCTGTGGCACCCCAAGGTATTTGTAGCTGTCCTGAACATCTGTTATGTGGCCTTCTGGTAGTTCAACCCCCTCGGTTCTGATCATCTTCCCTCTTTTTGAGACCATGCGACCGCACTTGTCCAGTCCGAATGACATCCCAATGTTGTTGCTGTAGATCCTGGTAGTGTGGATCAGTGAGTCGATGTCTCGCTCACTCCTGGCATACAGCTTGATGTCATCCATGTAGAGGAGGTGACTGATGATTGTTCCGCTTCGGAATTGGTATCCGTAGCCAGTCTTTGTGAT
The DNA here is from genome assembly GCF_016077235.1 of Cyprinodon tularosa. NCBI lineage: Eukaryota > Metazoa > Chordata > Actinopteri > Cyprinodontiformes > Cyprinodontidae > Cyprinodon > Cyprinodon tularosa. The sequence continues at coordinate 1,084,479 of NW_024039263.1, read as the reverse complement.
GATCTGGCTGAGGGGGTTCAGGCCTATGCAGAACAGCAGCGGGGATAGTGCATCACCCTGGTATATGCCGCACTTGATGGTGACTTGTGCTATTGGCTTTGCATTGGCTTCCAGACTTGTTTTCCACAGCTTCATTGAGTTCTTGATGAAGGCTATTAGAGTCCTGTTGATCTTGTACATTTCCAGGCATTCCAGTATCCATGTATGTGGCATTGAGTCATAGGCTTTCTTATAGTCAATCCAGGCAGTGCACAGATTTGTCTGCCTGGTCTTACAGTCTCGGGTGACTGCTCTATCCACTAGTAGCTGGTGTTTGGCTCCTCTGGTGTTGCTGCCTATTCCCTTCTGGGAAGGGTGCATGTATTGAGCCATGTGCCTATTCATCTTAGCCGCTATGATGCCTGACAGGAGCTTCCATGTTGTACATAGGCAAGTTATTGGCCGGTAGTTGGATGGGGTTGTTCCCTTCTGCGGATCCTTCATGATCAGGATTGTCCGTCCTTGGGTTAACCATTCTGGGTGGGTCCCATCCATCAGCAGTTGGTTCATTTGTGCTGCGAGGCGTGCATGAAGTGCGGTTAGTTTTTTCAGCCAGTAGGTGTGGATCATGTCAGGGCCTGGTGCTGTCCAGCTCTTCATACCTGCCACTCTTTCTTGGACATCTGCCGTTGTAACGGTTACTGGTTCTTGTTCTGGGAGATTGCTGTGATCTGTTCTTAGATCTTCTAGCCACTGAGCATTGGTGTTGTGGGATGCCTCCTTCTCCCATATGTTTCTCCAGTACTGTTCAGTCTCAGCCCTGGGTGGATCTGATCTTGAATTACCCTGCCACTGTGAGTACACTTTGGATGGGTTGGTGGAGAACACCTGGTTTATTCTCCTGGCTTCTGCTTCTCCCTTGTATCTCTTTAGGCGGGTGGCCAGGGCGGCGAGTCTTTGTTTGGCAGTTTCCAGAGCCTCAGGAATCGACAGCTTGTTGTACTTAGGTAACCTCTTCCCTACACCTTTCTGCAGTTCTGAGAGCTGACTAACCTCTCTTCGTGTTGCCTTGATCTTGGCTTCCAGCCTTCTTCTCCATGGGGGCTCTGCTTTGTGGCCTGTGGTGTTTATCTTATAGCCAAGCATCTCTAGGATCACTTTGTGGCGTAGGTCAGCTCATTGGTCTCAGTTATATCTTTAGTAGGGATAGTATGTAGTGCTGCATTTACATCTTCTAGAAGACTTTCAGAGGGTACTCTGTCACTTAGCCTTGGCAGTCTTGGTCGTCGTACTAGGGGATCCAGTTTCGTTATGATCTGCTGTCGCAGGTCAGCTGCCCTTACGTTTAGTGGGCTTGTTGTTGTTGGGGCTGGGGACCCAATCTCTGTGTGTTGGGATGATGATATTTTCCTGTAACGATAGGAGCTGCCGTTTGCGGATGTTAGAACACTGAGTTGTCAATGATGACAATGGTTGTTGGAGCTGCCATAATTCCCATAGTCTCTGCATGTAACCTCTCTCACTGGGGATGCTTGTATAGTAGCATTTCATCAGTACCAAGTTTTCTGCTCTAGTCCATCTATGTCTTGTTCCAGTAGCTGAGTAGAAACTGAGGATGAGGATTAAACAGAATTGGAGGATTTTTTTTCTTTTTTACTTCAAACCAAGCGAACATGGTAACTGTACTTTTTCAATAAATGAACCTAGTGTTTTATAGGTTCAAATAGACACAAAATCTCATTTTTATTCATTCCACTGGTAGTCTGTTTTGCTCAAATAGCAATAGAGGCCTGTCTCTAATTCTGGCCTCTTTCCAATAAAGGCCTGGACCGCGATGCACTTGAGTGAAATAAAGGCCCGGGCCTATATTAGAGGATTTACGGTATATATTAGTGTTGCACCGATACCGATACCAGTATCGGACACGGCCCCGATACTGCCCTAAAATGGTGGTATCGGTAGCGAGTACCAACAAAATACCATTTTGAGAGCCATAAGTTTATTCAACTATTGTCACACACTCCTGGTAGGCAATAAAAAGTTCTACAGGATTCACTTTGTATTAGATTTTTTCCTGCTTCACAAAGGTAGGCAGCAGCTTGACAAAGCCATGATGGCAATTATTTTACATTATTATGGTATCGGTATCGGCCGATACTGCACAGCCAGGTATCGGGGCCAAAAAATGGCATAGGCGCAACAGTAATATAAAAAAACAAACAAACTGTTTTCTCACCCCTCGTGGGGTGGTATGTGTCATCCTCAAGCTCGGGTCCTCTACCAGAGGCCTGGGAGTTTGAGGGTTCTGCGCAGTATCTTAGCTGTTCCTAGGACTGCGCTCTTCTGGACAGAGACCTCTGATGTTTTACCTGGAATCTGCTGTAGCCACTCTCCCAGTTTGGGGGTCACAGCCCCCAGTGCTCCAATTACCACTGGCACCACTGCTGCTCTTACTTTCCACATCTTTTCTAGTTCCTCCTTCAGTCCTTGGTATTTCTCAAGCTTCTCATGTTCTTTCTTCTTGATGTTGCTGTCGCTTGGGATTGCCACATCTATCACTACTGCCTTCTTCTGCTGTTGCCAACACATATAGGGTTGGGGTAGTTAAGACAAAAGAGATATAAACTATTTAACAAAATAACCTATTGGTAAATAATCATGTGGATAATATGATGCATGTGTCTTTATAGTGTGACAGTTACAACATTTTTTTTATTTTTTTATTTATGGGTTTAAGCTCTTCCCTTGGAGCACATGTCCTCCTCCTGAGCAGGGCATGAACAGGTTAAAGGTTTTCTGTGCAGATCTATTCCTGCTGGTCTTCGGCCAGCTTTGTGTGTAACCACTCAACCAAAACTCTGGTTTTATGCTCCAGTTGTTTGAAGCTTTAGGAATATTTTGGTTTGGTTAAATAAAAACAAAAACAACTATCATGATCCAATAAAGCTTCTGACCCAAGTCTAGATGTTATTTAAACCAAAGAAATAGAACTCTTCAGTCATGCAGGATATTTCTTCTTGGGGAAGACTATACATTATAGTCAGATGTATTTTACTGCTCTTAGAGGGTAGATTGTTTAATTGTAGCCTGTTGATTTTTTCCCTCAGTAGCAGTCAGAATTTAATGGTAAAATTGCCTTATTGAGAAGCCCTTTGCACATTTCCTTCGGCCAAAGGCCAGAACCAGTTCAGTAAAGAACGGCAGCAAATTGAAATCATGCTGCTACACTGACTGATTTGTTTGGTCTCCAGGCGAGGGGTGTCCTGAGACATTCTGTCCCATCACGATCAGCGACCCAATGATCTGCAGAGCTCTATCTGGTGCACGGTTATTGTTTCCAGTTTGGCTTTTGTCACCCCTGTTGCCTAAAATGTTGCCCATGCATCACCCTCTAAAATTGATTCACCGCCCTTTGCTGCCACCTCTTTATCCCTCATCCCGATGAGCAACAGCTGCAGCTGAGGCCAGAGGAGCTGAGGAATAAATATTCCCACATTTACAGATTATTGCTATCAGCACAGCCTGCTCTGACTCGGCTTCTCGGCCATGTAAAAGAATGCCACTGTATGTCACAGATTAGAGCCCTATCTCACTAAGTTTTCATTCCCTGGCAATAAAAGTTAATACACTTAGCTGTCACTCACTCGTTCTGTTGTGCTAAGAGAATATGGAGCTGGGAGTTTAAAACAAGATAGCAAAACAAGTTGTTATATTGCAGGTGGGGCTTATTTAAAGACAGATGTTGCTGCAAACCTGTCGCTTAGAAAAAGATTAATACTTGCAGTTGTTCACTTGATGTCAGTATAAGTGTATTTACGACCAGAGATAAACTACATCAATCAGGTCATGAGATTTTCTGGAGAAACTAATGCCCCCGACAGAATATTTAAAGTACACTAGTATAAGGGGCTGCTCATTCACTGAAGGACTATTGCGGATTTAAAACCCTATATTTCGCTTTTTTCATGTTTGAATGTATTTTAACCCTTTGCCTATATAGTTGTCATTCAGAACCACAAAATGTTTGCAAAACCCAGGTTCAGAATCAGAAAATGCTTCATTGCATAGTAGTGCTTACACATACAAGATACACATAGACAAGAAAACATATTATCTGTAATTTTGTCAGCTCGACTTTGGGTTCTAGAGGTTCCCTTCAATCTTTACCCCTTCTGCAGAGTGAATTATATGTTGCAGCCTGCTCTTGTTCTTAGTGGTGGCAGCAGTGTACTAAATGGTGATGGAGAAGGATATGATGGACTCAATAAAGCAGAATAGAAGCTCACTTCAGGTCCTGAGTGATAATATGGCCAAAGAAATGAAAGGAGTCCTCAGTGGTGACTGGAGGGTCCCACTGTACTAATCTGCTAAGATATGTCTGGTTAACTTTATCAAGTTATTTCTGATTTAGGCTCAGCAGACATTTTTAAGTAGAATGGTAAAGAGCATCTACCAGCCAGTGCTTAGTATAAAATGTTCAAAATTAATATATTTAAAGTTCTTAAGTGCCAGTGAGGAATTACATTATCTTAAGCCACAAAATGAAACTGGTACGGAAATCATATGTCTAAAGGATTTTACTTCAAATTATTCACATGAACCTGAATAATAATGAAATTACATTGTTGAAACTGAGAGAACAAAATCACAATATATAATTAAAACTAGGTCTTTGTAGACGCATAAAAAATATACATCTTCATTTTAGACTTAGACAGATTTATTTTGTCATTGTGTATACACGAATGTAAAAAAAAGACATTTAATTTAAAACAGCTCTAGACAATTTAATTTTTTAAAGGGCAGCCTTGAAAAACATTAATAAATACATAAAAAATAGTAATATTAACATATGATTGTATATTTACACTTTTAACATAATTTTTATTTTTTCATTGATAAAATAACCTATTTTACACAATATTCAGCAGTCGGATGGCAGTGGGGAAGAAACTGTTCTGGAATGTGCTGGACCTGCATTGGATGCTTTGAAGTCTCTTCCCCGAGGGCAGCAGGGAGTACAGTCCATGTTGGGGGTGTGAGGGGTCATTTATGATGTTACGAGCTCGGAACACGCAGCGCTGGGATGAAATGTCTTAAATGGAGGGAAGAGGAGCCCCGATGATCTTCTCTGCTGTTCTCACCACTCTCCTCACCTTCTTCCAGTCTGAGGCGCTGCAGCCTCCACACCGTATAGTGAGACAGCTGGTCAGACGCGCTCTATGGTGCTTCTGTAGAAGATTGTGAGGATGGGTGGGGCCAGGTGGGCTTTCCACATCCTCCGCAGGAATTTGGTGCTGTTGACCACCTCTACAGCTGAGCTGTTGATGACCAGTGGAGCGTGGTTAGGCCGGTTCTTCCTGAAGTCGACAATGATCTCCTTCACTTTCTCCACTTTCAGGATCAGGCTGCAATCTTTCCATCAGCTCACTAGCTGCTCCACCTCATTTCTTTAGTCCTGGTCGTTGTTGTCTCTGATGAGGCCCAACACCGTGGTCTCATCTGCAAACTTCACAATTTGATTTGTGGTGAATTTGGGGATGCAGTCATGTGTCATCAGGGTGAACAGCAGGGGGCTCAGGACACAGCCCTGAGGGGAGCCTGTGCTTAGGCTGATGACATCAGAGGTGTTCTGTCCGACCTGGACTGACTGAGGTCTGTTGGTTAGAAAGTCTAGCAGCCAATTGCAGAGGGGTGTATTGAATCCCAGCTGTTCCAGTTTGCCCATCAGATGCTGTGGGATGATGGTGTTGAAAGCTGAACTGAAGTCCAGGAACAGCATCCGCACATGGGTGTTCTTCTCCTCCAGGTGTGCCAGGCTCAGGTAAGGACCAGTAGATATGTCTTCCTCGGTGGAGTGGTTTCGACGGTAGGCGAACTGGAAGGGGTAGAATGTTGACGGCAGACTGGAGATGATATGTTCTTTAACCAGCCTTTCAAAGCACTTCATCATGATTGGAGTCAGTGCGACAGGCCGGTAGTCATTTAATGAGGTGACCTGAGGCTTCTTTGGAACCAGAAAAATGATTAAAACGAAATTGAAATGGACGAAGAGGTCCACCCCTTTGGACTGTCTTGTCTGCTTTGTCTGTTTTGCACATCTTCAAAACAAAAACAAGGTTTTGATGGGCTACTGTATAAAACCTCAAACTCAACGCTATTTATGACATTTTGAATTGGAAAAGCTAAACGTCTTCAAAATTGAAAATAAAGTCCAGTGGATTGTTTTTAACTTTGGTCTTTTGAAGGCTATGACCTGGATGACTGAAAATCTTCACCAGCATTTCCAAGTACCATAATATAATGTTATGTCTTTCTAAAGGCACCAGTCCCTCTATTTTAGAGGATAAAACTACCATGATTTTTTTATTTTATTTTTTTTGTTATTTGATACGGGGATCACAGCCTTTAAAAATTACCGATTCTACTAAATAGCCTACTAAATTTTATGCTAACATCCTTTATTGCATAATCATACCACAGAACATAACTCCAAAAATGATAATCTTTGTTATTAAATGTGTTTGAAAATCTGCTATTTGGTTTTTTTTTTGGGACTAATTTGTTCCTTCTGCTTGATTATCCTTTCAGTCCATGCTGGTACAGGGCTAGTTTTAATGCGTCACCCATTTCCCACTTTAAGGCAACATCTTTAAAAGTGTCTCATACTTTTCTTACTTCAGATGATACATATACATTTGCAACAAACAACATCTTCTTTAAGAAAGAGAAGCTGCTTTTTTCCCAAACCATATCATAGGTGGTTATTCCCATGCCGTTTATCAATATAAATATAAATGTTTGACAAGCAATTACCTTCAGGTATATTGAGAATGCTAACACAATACCAGAGTTGTAGAAGCACAGTTCTCAACCTGGTAACTTGCCAGAATACATAAATATGTCCATGTCATCACCCAAGAATACATAAAAGAAAGTAAAGCAGTTTATGGCTCTTTTAATATCGTGTTTGTAAACATTTATTATAAGAAGAAACTGAATGGATTGGAAGCAGGACTTTCACCTGTATTGCATAAAACCATACAAAATATCTGTATTTTTTAAATAATGTCCATTTAAACTCATACAAGGTTGCATATAAAAGTACAATTTCTTCTCAGCCTTTCAGTCCAGGTTACAATGAGAGGCATGGTGACTTCACCAAGGTATAGTGCAACTGAAAGCACAATCTTTTTTTTTTCTCAAGTCTGTCTGCTTTCCTGAGTGCAAGTACAAGTGCCCAAGGAGAGCCTGGGAATTGTTACAGACTTTAGGTACATATAACAATAGTCTTTACAAGAAGAGAAGTCTTCAAAGGACTCAATGAAAAGCTAATATGAACATTTATTTCATTGGGAGGCCCCTGTGGTTCTCATAGAAATACATACATATAATGTATTCAATGTTGACAATGCAAACAGAATACTCACAGCACATTAAGGTCTTTTGATGACAAAAAACCAATATGAAACACAAAAATAGGGTGAATATCATCTGGTGCTTTATGCCCCTTTCAGTAATAAACCTGCAAACACGACACGGCACACCCACTGAGCCGGGCAGTGCTGTGCTCTTATCAAAGATACAGCTGGAAACTTGGAACTAAGGCGACCTTTTGCATGAGCCAGCAGCCTTGACTTGATCACATGATTTTTTTTCTAGAGCTCTGTTCCAGAGCATTCTTTTGAAAACAAAGATGGCAGATCTCAACTCAACTGGCAGATTGTAGATACCCAAACTGCCAATTTTTGTAGGAATTAACATTTTATCGATTTGCTTTCTTAGCAAATTCATAATCTTCAGCCCTCTGGTTGCTCATTTTATGTTTTATCACTACATCACAATCTTGCTCCAAGATTCTTCTCATATATGTTGTGTTGGTTGATCAGAAATAAAACGCTACTGGATATAAATTAATGGAGAGATTGGTTTATGCTTGATGTATCTGTACGACGAAACCACATGGTTTCTATGTACATTGTGAGTTAACAGCTCATGATGCATGTTCAGCTCGACACTCTGATGCAACCTTCTCACATTGTACATCTAAAAACCAAGCAATTAGCTCCGCAGTGAGATGGCGCTACTTAGACTTGTGTATCTGGAAGCCAAACGAGTATGAAGCTCACTAGTGTGAATTTTGTGTGCTGAAAGCCCTTAAAAGAAAAGGCGAGGACGTATTTGGACAAAGACATGACAGAACAAACATGGCTACTACGGTCAGTCAATTTTACAGAAAGAACGCCATTTTACTCATTGCACCCCCGCCATGCTTCTGTGTTTTCAATCGAGAGTAAGTAGAAGAATCCTTCTTTGCGCATGCCCACTGAGCGATTTGCCCATGACGGTCAACTGACGGTCTAACACGATTCCTGATCGGGAGGTGATCCTGAGAGGCTGATCGCCCCTGTGTACTACACAACGCACGACGAACAATCAGGCTGGAACTCGGGCCGATCAGAAAATTCCCGCACAACTGGAAAGTCGCCCCGAAAAGTGCAAAAAATCGCATGGTGTATGCCCAGCTTTAGCTAGATACATGGTGTTCAACATAAAAAGAGAATTGCTAAAGTTAACTGACATCAATAAGTGACACTGGCATAAATGCACAGTTATCTGCCTATGATCTTATATTAAAAGAAAGTTATCTGTTTTGAGAACAGATGGAAAAAAAAACTGACAGCTTTAAATGAATTTGGATGCACTCCAGCATTTGGAGTGAAAGCTGCCAGACAAGAATCTCTCAGCGCTTTTCAAATGCAAACATATCAAGAAAGTGTGGCTGCCATGCAGGTCACTGTCACAGACAGGCTTTTTGTTCAAGTCACTCTTCCCATGGGTTGTTTCCTATGCAGAGCCCCCAGGAATTTCACTGCATGCAAAAGAGAAAGGAACAAAGAATGTAAGCTGGCATTTTTATCTGTTTGTTAGGAACCTTTTTGGGCAGACACAAAAGTAACTGCTTTGCTGAATTTAATAATGCAATTTTGGAGGATAAGACGTTTAGTTATTCTGTGTTACAGCATTGAAAAGAAGAGGGGCCTCTATTGCTGTTGGTTTGGCTTAAAGAGATATAATATTTCCTGCTGAGTTCACACAGTGATTAGCAAATGCCAAGCTGATAAATTATAGTGAATGCATCAATACCTCAAGTTCCAGCAATTTTTTTTTTATCTAATGACATCCTGTCCTCTTTCATCAGATGACACAGAGGACAACTGATCTCTCACTAATGTCCTTCTGTGAGCCGGTAAGATCTCCCATCATGGTGAGACTTTTTTTTTCTTATTTCCTTTTATACTGTGCTATATTCAGTATATATTGTTTTTTAAATACCAATTATGATTTTCTTACTGTTAAAGGAAGACAGATTCCTACAACAATTCAACGTCTTGGACTATTATTTTTGCAAACTTCAATTTGGGAAAAGTTATCAAGGCAATTGTCAAAAATAACAGATGTGAGATCCCTTGGCTTGAACGATCCATGGATCACCATAACAATGAAATATGCATTTTTGTTTTTTTCCAGATGGCCAAGAAGCAGAATAAATGCATATAATATATGTGCATATCTGACGAGTTTAAAAGTACCAGAAGTTACTTAATTTTTGGCTGGATAGTTTTCTCTTAAGAGAAGAGTAACAGTAACCCATCTTCCCGAACCTGTTGCTGCCCACTGCTGGTCAGCTGGCTGAAGAATAGCTACACCTGCTGACAAAGAACATTGTAGCTTTTTGGAAATGTTTCCAGTACAGGAAAAAAAAAAAAAACAACAGCACTGTCAAACTAAACTAAACTGTTTTAAAACTAAAGTTTTCATAATACAATCTGACATGTGCACATCAGATGAAGATGCAGCTCTGATCAAATGTGATAGTATTTGTTAGACATATTAATCAAAATTAGGATAAAATTAAAAATTTGTTTTTGTTTTTTTATCTTTTTCATATCCAACATTGCAATCTGGTTATAATGTCGCCTATTCAAGCTCTGTTTACACAATTATTCTTCCTGAGAGTGATTACGTTGTCCTTTTTCAGCCTAAAAATGTTTTTGCAATCAGCAGATATAAATATTTTTCAACATCTGCTGGAGGTACTTACCCACGCATATATTACTTTGGCAATTTCTGCATCTTCAGCTCCCGCTGCGGCTAACACCAGTGTTCTTATTGTAATCTGAATGCTACTGGTGTCCTATCCATCCTGGCATCAAATATTTTTTTTGTGCTTGATCTTGGACTCCTTCTTCTTTTTAAACCTCAACTGGAAATTGCTTGGCTTCATAAAATCCTTGTTTACTCATTGCACGCAATATCGTACCTCCAGTCACTTGGTCTCGTAAATACATAAAACACTTTAGTTTTCTAACAAATAAAGCAGAAGCAAAGTGGAAAGCACAAAATAAAAAGTAATAAGCCAACAGGGGGCCATATTTTTATTGTAAGGAGTGAACTGTTGGCATAGACATCATAAAATCAGACTGCACCCCTTTTAATCATTTTTTAGAAATCAGAAAACTCTCAGCTAAGTTTTGTTTTCTTCTAAAGTTAAAAACCTGGAAAAATTCTGTTCACTGTACAAACTGAGGCATTAGGACAGATAATCCCAGCCACATAAATGAATCTGGCAAAGGTCTTTCAAATCAGGCAAATGAAATGAGTCACCTTGAAGGAAAGCAGAGACCCTGCCACACGTTGTGAGTGCAGGACAGGAAGAGACAATGCTCTGGATGATGGAAGCAAACATTTGGGTCTGACTGCTGGTGCGTTTATTTGCTCATTACAAAGCATGATTGAACTTCTTTCTGTCACTTTATTAACATGACAACACAAAGGGATTAAAATGACTAATGCAGCTGATCAGATTTGTCTGGAAGTAGGATACAACAATACCAGAGCTCATGCACTCTTATTTCATTACACACTGCACTATTTAGCACTGCAGGAAATCCTCCTCATATTGTTTATTGAAGTTCAATAATCTAGTTGTTCCTCACTGATTCCACCAGATAAAGATAAAAAAAAACAGGAGTTAAGATTTTTTTGACAACAGATTTCTTCTTCTCAGTTTTCAGACTGAGAGGTTTTTCTATCTTGCTGTGATATCACAGGAAATTATAGGAAAGGTTGGACAGATAATGGCTGGCAAATTTGTTTCTATTGTTGGAGCAACAGGGAAGCTGCAAAGCCTTTTCAGCAAGGGGATTCATTAAAGTAGCAATTCATTTAGTTGTAAGGGGGTCTCATTATGTGAGGTAACAAAGGCTGCTGCTGTATTCATGGAGTCATTCAGTATGTTTGTGCTGCTGTAGGTTAAAAATAACTCAAGACACAACAGGCTGTTAAGAAATTCCATCATGCATAGAATCAGAGCCATGTTTACAAAAACCTCTTGCTGCAGACAAAGTCGCTGAACAAAGTAAAATAAATTATTCAGGGGGTCTAAAAGAGGTTGTCGAAAAGGTTGTCCTACTGTCCTACTTTCTATCATCCAAAATTTTATACGATTTCAATTCAAATTATTCTCAAATGTAGTCAATGAAAAAAAAAGGAAAAACAGAACGTATCACAAATGTAACGGGTAGCAAAATAAACCATGGGAGCAGAAAGTGCAAAGTTTTCTTAGTCAAATGGAAAACTTGAATGAGACTTTATCGGTAGACTAAACCAAATCATGATCCTGGCAGGTTTAAATTAAATACTTCCATTAAACTAAGATGTCTGATTCCAGGAAGCAAGACCCAGAATATATTAGTATAGGGTGACCAAACGTCCGTATTTCCCGGGACATATCCGTATTTCACGTCCTGTCCCGGGCGTCCTGGTTTTTTTTTAGAAAGTGAGGAAATGTCCTGATTTTTTCGACGCTCCGTGTGACGTAATCCCTGAGCCGCGTCAGTGCGGGCAGCACTGTTCTCAATCAGAGGCTCTGTTCGAAAACCTGGGCTGCATCCTCCAAGGACGCGGTCTACCTAGACTGGATCCTTCAAAGTCCTTGAAAATAAGGAGGCCGGAAGAGTTTTGTCTGTAAATTCGAACAGGTCCACCCTTCGGCGGGTTTTACCGCCGTATGCTCTGTTGCTTAGCAACCGTCAAAGTTGACACACAAAGCAGGAAAAGAATGAATACCGAGGTTTTCAAAACTGTTTGTTTATTTATTTATTTTTCAAAAAGTTAAAGTGAACAAAGACTACACTCACAAGAATCCAGAGTGGAATAAAGGTTCCAACCACCGGGAGCAGGAACAAATAAAATCAAATGTAATGATAGAAACCTTAGTCAGTTAAATAACCTGCTGCTGTCATTCTGCACATCTCTGATGTTGCTGCTATTTTCAAATTACTGTAAAAATGTCCATAGCTGCATATTGGTTTTTTTACTCCAGTTTTATATTGTTAAAACACTTTACAGAATTGTATTGTTTATATTTTAACTCTTCCCTATTATGTTATTCTTATACATTTTTCTAAGGTCCTCATTTGTGTGACCATTTTTAATAATCTTTCTGCTGCTGTAAATTTCCCCATTGTGGGACAATAAAGGGATTTTCTATTCTATAAAAGGGTTAGAAATATATAAGTAAATCTAAACAATGTATGTAAAAAATATATCTGCAAAATCTCTAATATTCAAAATCAAAAAATACTTAGTTAAGCATATTGTGCAAAACAGCAATAAAAAAATTTAACTCCTATCAGATTTATAGTCCCCACTCTACAGATATATTAGAATCTGTCCTTAAATTCCAGCCAAACCCATTTACACAGTAACATATAAAAACCTTTAGATAAACCAAACATTACCGCCACATATCTGACTCTATAACCATTAAAACAACTATTTTCATTAATTTCAGACAGAACTATTCACAGAGTTGTATTATATTAAACTGAACTTCCAATTTTCACCACTGTTCGGGGCCAAGTAACATTTCCTCTGATCACGGAGCAAATCCCGATGATGAGACATTATTTCTTTCATTGTGCTATTTGTTCATTACAGGAATTGTTAAGCATTTTTAATAAATACATTTTGAATAAAATTATTGTTTGTTATTGGAGTTATTGCTGTTGACTTTTACTGAAAAGCATTTTTAATAAATCAACTGTAAATATCATGTTATTGTAGGATTACGTAGGCCTATGTTAAGTGAGTGCATGCCACAGACATCTCTATGCATGGGAACAGAGAACCCCCCCCACCCCAAGGTGTCCTGGTTTTCCCAAATGAAAATATGGTCACCCTATATTAGTATAACACACAACAGTACAAAGTGTATACTTTTGAACAAATATTAGCATTTATTTACATTTTAGCAAAATGGCATGTTTTAAATTACCATTCAAAATAATCAGCAAAATGCTTTTTTTTAAATACACCACTAATGACCTGATGAACAGCTTCATGCATGTCTCCATTAGTATCACCTCTCACCCAGTATAACCTCTCACCCAGTGACTATAAGCACATCCCCCTGTTAAGCCTGCAAGGATAAGTGGGTATAGACAATAGATGGATGTATAAATCTTTTTTAATGAGGTTATAATCTTTTAGATATTATTTTGCTCACCTCACATATCATCTGCTAGAATTAAATCATGTCTTAGCTGGAAGCTTTTCCATGTAAATATCACTCTAATTTAGAGAAAATGTGTTAATAAATTTAGTACTCTAAATCTTACTCTGGTAGCGATCATAATTTTGAGCTTAATTGTAATAAGAGCAGCATATTGAGAACTAGTGCCTCGTCATCTCATAGTGCCACAGCGTGATATTAATTTTGAACCTGGGTGGAAGAGAATGAAGGGGTTTTCTTTGCTTTCAAATCTGCAGCTTCTTCTTCATCTGATTTACATAGCAAATCGCAACCTACCTTACAGGGGGCTGTAATTTCCGGGTAAATACTTCAGATTACATAAAAAAAAACCAAAAAAAAAAACAACAACTATAAAATATTGACTAAAACCTGTATTTTAGAAATATAAACACTGGAGGTCTTCAACAGCGGATCCACTGCAAAAACAATCTAGAAATAAGTAAAAATTCCTTAAATCAAGTGTATTTTACCTTAATTTAAGCAGGTAAATGGGATGATTTGCCAATGGAATGAGTATTTTTACTCTTAAAATAAGATAATTGGATAAAATGCACTTGAAATAAGACAATGCAGTTGCTTTTTCTTATTTTAAATGGAAATTGTCTCGTTCCATTGGCAAAGGGTCTCACTTACCTCCTCAATTCAAGAACAAATGTACTTAGTTTAGGAACAAATTACTTATTTAGATTTCAATTTTTTGCGGGTCCACGGAAGTACTGCATGGGGTTCACGAAAGTTTTTATATTCCCCCCTACAATTTTTCCCACTAATTGAAATATCTTTAAATCCACATTAACATGAATTCAACACACTTTAGTAAGCAGATAAATGGAGACAGATGTCTTTCCGTCATCAAAGCACACATTCAGCGACACACAGCTCTTTCAAGTTGGGCTGTCATGATGGGTTCACTGAAGGCGACCCAGTTATGCAGAACACCACTGACGGACACAAGGATGAAGAGTTCAACAGTTTATTAAAGCACAAACACACAGAATGTACTGATTCTGGTTCAAGGCCTGGATACTGGTTCACCGGAGTCTGCGTGAGAGACAGCACAGTTAGCGGTTTGCTGGCAGGGTTTTACTTCCAGAAGTTCACTGATTGTACCTTGAGGGTTCTTGAGGTTAACTTTGGGAGAGTCACTGTTGGTTCTGGAGAAGGGTTTATCAGCAGAGTCTGTTAGCTGCTTCAGCCTCTCACGTCTTGTTAGAACAGACCTTGGCTTGGAAGTCCCAGCTCAGTCCTGAGCTGCTTGAGGTTTCTCAGAGGGATCTTCAGGGTTTGGCTCAGAGGGTCGGCTCGGCAGGTTAGCTCTTCCAGAGCTTTCTTAGAGGAGGTACAGGTTTCCTGGAAGACAGAGATAATAGTTAGAATCCAGACTGGATTCAAAGTCATGGAGATACTCAGAGGATCTAGGCTTTAGCGCTGACCAACTGGAACAACACTGCGGCGTTGAGGCAAGGTCTGAAGACAGCTTAAGTAGTGGATCCTCTGATGATCTTGACGAGCTGCAGCTGTACAGGGAGCTCCCTCAGAGGATCCACGGCGGACTCTGCTGGAGAAAGATGGGATTTCTCCAGCTCCCAACATGGGCACCGTTTGATTCATAACACCTGTCCCATCAACAAGGAATCGGAATCAGAAATACTAATACTAATAATCCCAGGGCAAAAATACTTTCATTACATTACACCACCTGTAATAGAGTGACTATATGACCAGTTTGGTATAACACAATTTCATACAATATATATAATTAGGTGGTCCCCACTCCATCCCATCCTCCATCAGTTGGGGGTCCTTAGCCTGGAAAACGTTGAAGACCCCTGCTTTACACCCTTCACCCTTCAACCCCAACATACAGAGTGTAATTCAAAGAATTATATGGAGTGTAATTCAGTCTGGCTGGCCAGGGTAAGGCTATGAGCCTGTCTCGTTTTTAACCAGTATTTCTCTACCTTCCAGTATATATATAAATATATTAAGGACACATTTCATTTTCTATGCGTTTCCTTTGTGCTATAACATCTTAAAAGAACTAAGCAACTAATTGGGGCAAGGTAAAAACTTTCAACTTATTTTTTTCCCCCTGTTTCGCCTTGTGTAACATTATTTTAGAGACATAAAGTGACAGCATGGGTTTACATTGATTCATGTCATTAACACAGCTTTCCTGAGAGTGTTTTGTGGTTCTGCTTGTAATTTGCCCCAGTCTTCTGCCAGATAATGCTGAAAAACAAGTTAGGCTTCAATGGAAGCATAAGGTAGTATTATATAGCCTTTAAAAAAACTTGATGTAGCTGAATGTTTCCTTATTACCCTGCTAATAACAGAGAAAAAGCGGTGAGTAAAGCCAAAGCTCTTACTTACGGCTTATTAGCTAGATACAGTGGGCCATGACATAGCTCCATGCTGTGTATCCTGCCATCTTCACTCCATCCAGGGACCTCAACAGACAACAATCCTGTCATGTAGACCATATTGTATGTCTTTGCACTTTGCTTCTCGGCAATATGGCAAACCCCTTACCGTCCCTCCAGGGATGGAGAATGGCCAACTTTAACTAAACGTCCTATTCAGTGGGCCAGAGCTGCTATTTTGGAATGTAGTGTAATGTCCCCTCAGGCAGACAGCCCTGCCAATTAGGAGACAGAACAGAGGTGATTGTGCACTCTATTGCTTGAGGAAGATGATGTAATCATTCAGGGATGAGTATGTAGCAAAGTAGCTTTACATGAAGTGGAAGTCCAAGGTGTTTAGAATAGGTCGCCCTGGGAAGAAATCAGGTGTGACAGACATAGGCAAAAATACCTTGTCCTAACTGCATAAAACCTCATAAGCATATACAAAGTGATGTGAGTCTTTATGTTGCATTACATGTAAGAAGAGAAACTGTTTTGTGCTGTAAACTTGATTTTTTATTTTGCCTTTGAAAAACTGGTAAGCCTATGGGATAAAAAAAATACATTGATCATCTGCCTGTACTTTCAAGGATATTGTTATTGGATAGGGATGTTGTTAACTTTGCCTCATACTGCAACAGTAAGGTTTCTATCTATGTCAAATAAGTGCATATCATTGGATTCTGCAGAATGCAACCTTTCCAAAGAGATGCTTAGCTCCCTGATTGGACAGATGTTTATTTAGAAAGGCTTTGTATCTTCAGCTTAGCTTCCTATATATATATAGTACCGGTATGTAATTAGATAGTGTAGAAAAAGACTGCTGAAAAAACTAAAACTTGTGGGGGGTTTTATAGAGAAAAAAAGTGATTTGTATGGCCAAATATATGATAGCATTCCAATAGCATGAATGTCGTGAAATAAATACCATATTTAAAAAATTGTGCCAAACTGTGCCAAAGTGGCGGGGGGGTATCTATAGAAGTATCTATACTTCTTAATTGCTTGTTGTTTTGACAATAAAAATTGCTACATGTGCAACCAAGATGTTATAATTTCAGTTCATTATGTTTATTACCTTCATCAACGTAAAAGTAGCATTTTGCTGTATTGTTGGCCTGGTGGTTAGAGCAGTGCGCTTTTACTTCGAGAAGGTTGAAAATACCTGGTTCAACTACAGCCTCCGCTCTGGGTCCCTGAGCAACACCATTTATCCCACACTGCTCCCCTGGCGCTACAAAATGGCAGCCCTCTGTTCCCCAAGGTAAATGCAGAAAGTGAATTACCCCATTGTGGGACTATATAGGGATTTACAACATTGTATTTTTTGGCCATTTAAATACAATTTTTATTCAGATTTTCACATCCAGTTCATCCTCCAGGACCTTTACGTCGGTTAATAACGAGATTACCAGTTGAGGCACCATGGAAATTGAGAAATGCCTGATAAAGTATAAATATGCCTTTTGAGGAAAATAGACCTGAGGGGCTTGGACAAGAAAATGATACATTTTGTTTAGTAAGAGTGCTTGGTTTGAATATTTAATGACAAACCCTTCGAAAAACATTTTAGGTGGGAGGAGGGACAACCAATCTATCCAATCTATTATCACTGGGATTGCTCTGTTGACCATGTTTGTGTCGCTGCTCCCAAACGCCCAACTGCAGTCCTCTGGGCATCGCCTACCTGGGAGTATTTTTCCAAATATTACCTGTGAAGCGATGTATGGTTCTGAAATGATGTAATTGGTACTTTAAGCTGCTACTAACCTGACTCCACCAGATGGATTTGCTCCCAGATGGATTTGCTCCGCATATCCATCACCAGATGGATTTGCTCCGCATATCCATCTGGAAACCTTCCGTTGAAGTAATTTTGGGAAGGGGCGAAAATACTGGTTAGCTGATTGGCCTATGTCGGTGATAGACGGGCCAAATAAACCAATCAGATCAACGAAGCCAATTGATAGATCAAACTCTTGCCGAAACCAGTCGGGAGAAGAGCAAAAACATATTTTCCTCTGAGAAAATCCTCCAGAGCAGTGTTTTGCTCTTCTTTCAGTGAAGAAATACTCTGTAATTCTGATAAAACTTGCTCGATAGCCACGCTAACGCTAGTTTCATCGGCTGAAGCCGCCATGTTTTTTAGACTGAACTGTCGCGCTTCTCGTTGCGTCACACCTCAACCCGCCTAAAAGCCAACGCTGATTGGACGTTCGTTTGGTGAACGGCTCCAAATTTTCTTTAACGGAGAGTAGCCAGACTGATCTGCGAGTGAAACCTTGAAAGCTCGCGAGATCAAGATGGTCTCACGAGGCTACTACACTACGCCTATTCCTTATGAAATAATTCCCACCCCTTTAACCATTCGCTTTATATGCCTGAACCAAAACAAATTTGTGCAGAATTGTTAAGTAGGTGCAAAATCCTGCAAAAAAATCTGAATGTGTTACATAAACTTCTTAACTCTGATAAAATAAAATAAATTGCACCTCAATGTTCCATTTAATGCTATTGTATCAACATTTCTGTGACAAAGGTGGTGAATTCTTTAAAGAGTAAGGAACACAGCAGACAGGTCCAATGTTATTGTATAAAAGGTATAAAAGGTTATTGAAAACTATAAAGAAGAATTTGATTAAAACAAAACATCCCTTTCTTTGAACATCTAAAACAGTTCTTTTTACTCAGCAATCTTTAAATAAAGTTGCTATGACTTCAGAAAAACTTGGCCATACAGGGAAATGGAAAGGAGAGCTTTCAGATGTCCGTTGAACACACATATAACACATATACCGGTATACCCTTTGAGGAAAAGTGTTGAAGGAAGGCCATAAAAGGTTCTCCTTAAAGTTCAATTTGACCACTGCAGAGGTCACATAAAAGGTCTTTGGGTTAGACAAGACCTTGATTTATGGGCTTTATGTAAAATTTCCTGTGTTGCATAAAAAATAATCATGGTGGTAGCAGCATCACTGTGTGGCAAGTTTTTCTTTAGCAGAAAAAGAGAAGCTGATCAGGCTTAATGGGAAGATGACTGAAACAAAAAAAGAGGAATTCTTAAAAAGAGAAAACTTTTTAGACTGGAGGAGAGGTTTGTTTTCTAGTAGGATAATGCAAAAAGAAAGTAGGTTTAGATCAGTGTATTATAATGTGTCAGAATAGCTCAAAGTCTTGAGACAAAACTTGAGAAGAGATAATTATTGTTGCACTTTCTCCAATCTGACTTAGCCTTTGCTAATTAAAAAAAAGAAAACATTTTAGCTTCTAGATGTGCAAAACTGGTAGAGACACCACACTGTTCCTTATACCTGTAAATGCTATGAAAGATGGATGTACAAATTATTTCCTAACAAACAAAATCACCCAACATATTTTAGATTTCAAATTCTAAGAAAAGGACATGAAAATAATTTGTCATTTTTCTTTTACTGATCAGTCCAGTCCACTACACAGTACTAAAATCTTTGAAGAGGTCTGCAAGGCACTGTTTGCTGAAATACTCCTGTGTCGTTTAATCTGGGCTTTCTGGTTTGATGCCATTCATGATTATTTCAAAAATATCCAGATGGAGGCAAATATGTCATCTCATCACAGATTTATTTTGTTAGCAATTTAAGTTTGCTGTGTGCCCATCACTTCTCATCCAAGTGAGGCCAAAATTAGATTTCTCCAATAATGAAAGTATCATCTCTGAAAATCATGACAGCTGATTCCTTTAATGTTTTGTCATGATGTTGTTGGAGATGACAAACAGCAACTGATCTTTATCAAAACAACATCAAAGACATAAAGTGTAATGGAAATATAGTTTTTTCTCATTACTACAAACAACAAGGCAACATTTTGTTTTTAGTTTAAGCTAAAATCCATTAAAACTAACATATTTAAGGATGATCTGAATTTTATTTAAAGATTTTAACAGCTCATTACAGATTTGATAGCTATGTGTTAAGAAATTCTTATAAACTGATCTTTTATTTTCTAAGGGAACATAAACAAATGAATCTCACTAATATCAAGCAACAAAATCTACACGTCTTGCTCCACTTGCTTGATCTCATCTAAATGTATATCCTGGGCGCATACAAGTCTAAATCTAAGTTGAAGCCATGGTATCAAGTGATTTATTTCAATACTAGTTTAAGCCAACAGGATAAAAGCATGTTTTTCAATCCTAAACTGAAAAATTTGTGGGTGAATCCCGGCCATAACCCTTTATCTGTCCACTTACGGTCTTTAATTTCAGAATTTTATTTGAACGGGGGAGGTTGTAGATGGATCAATGGGTGCAATTAGACACACACACAGCCTCCCAATTAGCAAGTGTGCTAATGTGCTGTAATGGCTTTTCTGATTTGGTTGGAGGAAAGCAATACTGTACAGCTAAATCTCTCACCATCTGCCCTCGATCAGCGGATCTCAGATAATGCAGCGTGGTAAAGCACAGAGTGGTGTGCCTCTATTAAGAAAATGGTGCAAGAACTGTTATTTTTTTCAATGCAGTTGAATTTCAATGCAATGTATGAACTAATTGTAAGGATTTTGAATAAAAAGCATAACCTCTTCATCTTATGTAACCCCACTGGATCATCCATCTGTCTGTCATTAAAAGTGACAACAGCTCACTTGTGTCCACTAACACTGCCAGGATGTGATTTTTCCTGGAATACAAAAGAGACAACAGGGACGAATATGGTGCAGGGCATTAGTTTAAAACATCCTTCTGAGCAGGCACAGATGCCATTCAATAGAATTTAATTTAAACCGAGCTGATCAGAGCAACATTACAGAGGATAAAAGAGGAAACCGACCACCTGAGGGTAAAGGATACTGTATAATGGATAAGGTGTTGGTTTTCTAAAAAGTGCAGTTAATGTTTAAGCGAAGTGAGTGGACATTCATAATTTATTTTTAGTTGGAAACGGGTAAGTAAATACACCTAGAAGGATCTCACACTGGAATAATCAATTCATATGATATGTGTCACTGGTAGATTGAAATATAACAGACATTTTTAGATTAAGTTGGATACCGGTCATAATTAAGAATCCCTTTGGCACCTGTTTTCTGTGTAATAATATGGTTTAACTGCATCAAATAGTTTTTATTTTTTTTATTTCTTAATTCCCTTTCTCCTGATTCTGGCTTGTCTATAGGGTATCCCTTCTATCGCTCAACCAAATTGGCCTAAACATCTCCAAGAATACCCTGCAACAATATTTTTTTGTTTGTAATGTGGACCAGGTGACTCACTGCAAAAACAATCCAGAAATAAGTAAAAAATGGCTTAAATTAAGTATATTTAGCCTTAATTTGAGCAGGTAAATAAGATGATTTGCCAATGGAATGAGTATTTTCACTCTTAAAATAAGATAGTTAGATAATATTTACTTGAAATAAGACGATAAAATAGTTTTTTCTTATTTTAAAAGGAAATTGTCTTGTTCCATTGGCAAAGTGTCTTACTTACCTCCTCAAATCAAGGAAAAACACACTTATTTTAAGAAAAAATAACTTATTGAGATTTATATTTTTTGCAGTGCTGATATTTATGAACGTAGAGAGAAAATAAATAACAGAGAATAGATAAATAATATTTGATCTATCTTCAATTAACTTGAGACTCTGTAATGTTGGTCTTAATTCTGTCTCAGTCTGTTAGCATGGACAGTACAATTTATAACTTTACCCAGGGTTACCCTTCTGCTTCCACTTTACTCTGTAACTCAGTAGATGAGCTGGTTGATAATTTCCTTTCCAAAATTAAAGGCATCATTGATTCCATTGCTCCAGTTAAATTGAAGGTTTTCTCTGGGAAAATGAAATCTCCATGAAGAATGCTCCAGCAGTGAGAAATGAAAAGAGGGAGTGCTGGATCTCCAAGCTCACTATGAAATCTAGAGGAAATATACAACTAAAAGATGCAAGAGAATCTTTCTTCTCTGAGATTATCAACAGAAACATGAACAATGCATAACAAACCCTCCTATCAAAGTGGCCAATGAACACCATACTAAAAACGCATGCAATTTTTTTCACAGAAAAAATACAGGATGTTAGAAAAGCAGTCTGCACATGAAAGCCAACTCCAGTACCAATTCTGTTTTCAGTTAGAATAAACTCTGTTAAATGTCCCAATTCTGCCCAACAAACTGCAAAGGTTTAGAAGAAACTGTTCAGCAGGTAAACTACTCTTCTTGCTGTCTTGATGTTTTACCCACATGATTTTACTAAGAACGTTTTGCCTGTTTTAACGTCAGACTTTTAAATCATAAACACATCCCTCATGTCGGGTTTTCTCCTCCCAAGCCTTAAAAACAGCAATTATCAAACCATTGTTGAGAAAAAGAAGCTTGGACAAATTGGTCCTCCAGAACTACAGACCCATCTCAAAACTCCCCTTCATCCATAAGATTATTGAAGGTCATTATTGGTATTACTGAACCTCAGTGCAGCGTTTGATATTGGTGATCACTCAATTTTATTAGAGCATCTGGAAAATTGGGTTGGCCTTTCTGGTACAACACTGGACTGGTTTAAATCCTACCTGAAGGACAGGGACTTATCTGTGTCAGTCGGGAACTTAAAATCAGAGACTAGAACAATCACATGTGGGGTTCCTCAAGGCTCCATTCTGGGGCCCCTCTTATTCATTATCTACATGCTTCCCTTAGCTGAGATTATAGCAAACAACCAGATAAGTTACCATAACTATGCAGACGACACACACCTTTACATCACAATGTTGCCGGGTGACTATGTACATCAGAGCTTTGGCTAGATGCTTAGAAGAGGATGAACCATAATTTTCTACAACTGAATAATAACAAAACTAAATTAATAGTCTTCGAACCAAAGGAGGAGAGATCTATATTTAGATCACAGCTTCAGTAAGCTTCAGGTAAGTCTTTTATCAACTGAAGAACATTTCCAGGATTAAAGGTCTGATGTTCAAACAGGGTCTATAAAAACGCATTTGTGCATTTATCTTTAGTATAATTGATTACTGCAACAGTGTCTTCACAGGTTTGCTAAAAAAGTCCATTAGACAGATGCAACCGAAACGCTGCTGCCTGTGTTCTCACTAGAACCTAGAAAGCAGAACACATCAGCCCATTTCTGAGGGCCTTCCACTAGCTCCCTTCTGTTAGTATATAAATCATTGAGTCAGTGTATGATCCCAGACCACTCCGGTCTCCTACTTCAAGCCTACTCTGTACCCTCTAGAACTAGAACCAAACATGGAGAAGCAGCATTTAGTTCCTATGCTCCACTGATCTGGAACAAACTACCGGAAATCTGTAAAAGTGCTGAAAGCCTGAGTTCTTTGAAGTCTGTTGAAGTTAAACTGCTAACGGAGGTAATATGATTTTAAGGTTGTGATCCAACTGTTGTATTTTCTTCTCTACCTTTATAATATAATCTTTACAAATAAACGCTGTGAATATTATACATGTATTGATTTAAATATAGGCCACAATATTATAGACACTAATGTTAGTTATATAATCCCTTTTCTTAATTGATTCTGATCTGACAACTACCACATTGCAAATACAGAAATATGAGTCCGTTGTTTTTTCTTGAAATACATTTATTTCGCTATATTTGAAAAGGCAAATAAGGCAATTTCCAAATTCAATAAGATCATTTATGTTAAAAATAACGCCATTATCTTCTTTCCAGTACACTGTATTTTAAGGGAAAAATCAAAAATGCTATTGGCTTATCTTATTGCTCAAATTAGGTAAAAATAAATTTATCTGAAGAAATTATTTATTACATTAAATGCAATGTAGTATTTTATTGAATTTACACTTTATCAAAATCCTCTAATAAAGATGTATTTAACAGTAACTATAGGTATATGCTGGTCCTTAAATTTGAAGGAATCGGTCCTGAAAAGTCTTTAAACAGTCATTGAATTTGGTATTAACCAAAGTGTAGGAACCCTGTTCAATGCCTAAACTGACCATTTTCACATTACAGACATTCAAACATAGGTATCTTTATATGTTTATTATACCTGACTTGCTGTAGGTTATGAATATAATTCATTATCCCAAAAATATTTCCACTTCCCTTAGCTGATTAAGTTACATATAATTTTAGCAACTCAACTCTTTTTTTATTTGAGGCTTTTTTTTTTACTTGAAAACAGTATGTACAAGGTTTGGAGAGTCTTTGATGAAGCTCTTCCTTGAAACATTGTCAGTGGAGATAGATAAACATAGTACCAAAAAAAAACCTTTGGAAACTAGACAGAGAGGGAATTACTACCTCTTAGAAATCAAATTTTATAGCCCTAATGGAGTGGTTTGAGAGGTTGTTATTATGTACCACCTTTTTTAAGAAAATTCAGGATAGAATTGTGACAAATAAAGCTTTATTTCCCACCACTGCTGACCCATACTGGATTATTCACAATGCTGTGCCTGTCTGTGTGTCTGCAGCTGTCTGTTCAGATTAACCCTCCTCTGTCAAGCCCCGACTAACAGGTTTTCTCTTCCTCACTCTTGTCTCTTGAAGATGCACAGAGCCCTAACAGAAAGCGAACACTGCCGTCTGTCCCCTGAAAAAGCATCGATTTTTACTTTGCAGCACCCAAGGTCAGCCGGAAGAACAAGCCAGGAGGATCTTATCACCTCAGAAGAACAGGCCTTCCTCTCAGTCTATTTATCGAGAGGAAAATAAACACAAATGAAGTTGAGAACACTCACTGTCTTTCTTATGGTGACCTTAGTAAAGCAATGAATAAGTAAACACTAAAACGATGGAGAGATTTGAATGAAAGAAAATTGCTCATGTCATTGTAGCACATATTAGCAGTGTCTGTACATTTTAACATTGTTCCCTGTCTGTTTATCTTCTCTTTTGGATGAATACAGTAAATGATATCTTGGATCAGCACACTTTCTTTCTCAGACCACACATTTTAAAATTTATAAGGCATATAAGGTCCTCTTTACATGACAGAGATCTAATACTGATGGCATTTGTAATAAACTTGTCCGTTTATTCTAGAATGATGAGTTCCATGTAATTGTTTCAGCACTCCGTTTTATTTAACATGTGCTCATTTAACACCCGTCCGAACATCAACCCTTCGCTGCCATAAAACACTTCACTGTCGTAACATTCCCCCTTAAAGTGACTGTCGTAAAACACATTCTCTGACATCTCCCCCTTTTTTTTTTTGTTTTTTTTTTAACACTGGAAAACAGTATCAACACTGATGCATACAGTACTGATTCTGCATGGTAACAGTAACGTCCTTATTAATTTTCAATAACCACCCATTTAGGGCTTCACCAACAAACAACTTTGTATTATATCAACACAATATCAGATTTCCTCTAAATCAACTTGACCATAACATTGCCTACAAATCTAGTCTCTGAACAAGTTTAACAACTCTACCAGATCTGGTTTGAGACAGTCCACTAGGGGTCACCTTAGGGCCAGGAGAGCCACCTCCAGAGCTCACCTGAACCTCAGGTGTGTTAGGTTCCACAGATTGTTCAACTGAGGACCCCACCTCAGGCAGTGCTTGGAGATGACGATGATTTCGCCTGTACAGGGCTCCTTGCTCTGTAGCGATGACATATGACCTCTCCGTTGTACTCTCCCAAACCACTTCTGCAGGTGTGGACCAGGTCTTCTGATTGTCCAGCCTAGCGAGAACAGGGTTTCCTGGCTGTAGTGGTGTGAGCGGTCTCACACCATGTCGCTTATTGTAGTGGAAGGCTTGCTTTCTCTTCTCCACGGCATCCTTAGCTCTGATGTGTTGTTGGTTTGGCCATTTCGGTTGCAGGACTTTATCCAGAGTAGGTAGGGTTGTTCGGATTTTCCTTCCCATTAATAGTTCCGCCGGGCTGACACCAGTGCTGCTGTGCGGTGAAGATCTATAGATCATAAGAGCCAGTAGTGGATCTTTCTGTTGCAGTATTCTTTTGGCTGTCTGCACTGCACGTTCAGCATGTCCGTTGCCCTGTGGATTGTGGGGGCTGGAGGTCACATGCCTAAAGTCCATCTCATGTGCAAAGTCTTTGAAGACTTCACTGCTGAACTGTGGCCCATTGTCACTGACAACCTCTTCTGGTATTCCATACCTAGCAAAAGTAGCTTTCAGTTTTTGAGACACCTGAGCGCTTGTGGTGGCTGACATGTGGAGAATCTCCAGGTATCTGGAATAATAGTCTGATATGACAAGAAAGTTATCTTTTCCCTGCACACAAAGATCTACGCCGATTTTTCTCCATGGGCTGTCTGGGAGGGGTGTTGACAGGAGAGGTTCTTTGTTTTGTGCCCTCCTGTGCTCCCGACAGTAGATGCAGTTCTCCACTTTGTGTGTGATTTGTGAAGCTAAGCCAGGCCACCACACTGAAGTGTTTGCTCTCATTCTGCATTTGTTAAGTCCTTGATGACCATCATGTATGCGCTCTAACATTTCTGTTCTCATTGACCCAGGTATCACTATCCTGCTCCCTCTGAGTACCAACCCATCATGCACAGACAGTTCATTTCTCACTGGAAAATATTCTCTTGCACAGCTCTGTGTGTGTTGTATGTGTTCAGGCCATCCATTTTTAATGTACCTGATTACAACTTGGAGCTCCATCTTTGTCTGTGATGCTGGGATGCTGCTCATCACCGCAGCTACATAACACTCAACATCTGTATGGCTGTCTCTGCTGTGCACCGTTCCCTGTTGTGGGCTCCTGGACAGCATGTCCGCCACAACCAGTGTTTTTCCAGGTGCATATTCAGCCTCCAAATTAAATCTCATCAATCGCATGAGGAGTCTTTGACAGCGTACTGGTGTGTTATCAAGGTCTCTGGAGTTCATCAGTGGAATGAGAGGTTTGTGATCTGTAATCAGTTTGAATGCAGGCAGACCATAGAGATATTTCTCAAATCTTTCACACGCCCACACAGATGCAAGGCACTCTTTGTGCGTACCTCTTTTCAGCATCGCTTAACCGTCTTGAACAGAATGCCACTGGTCTCCAGTCTTCACCATGGAGCTGTAACAGGACACCGCCCACTCCATAGCTGCTAGCATCAGCTGAGACTACAGTGCTCCTGTTAGCATCATAGTACATCAGAGTAGGTGATGTTGTGAGAAGCTCCTTGATTCTGTCGAAGGCTGCCTGCTGCGCAGGACCCCAAACCCAGACTGATGTTGACTTTAGCAGTTCATACAGTGGTTGGCCCACTGTGGCGAGGTCAGGAATATATTTCCCTAAATAGTTTATCATACCAAGGGCTCTCCTCAGCTCTTGGACGCTCTCAGGTGGGGCGAGCTTATTGATAGCTGACACTTTTTCTGGGTCAGATCGCACACCATCTTTGTTGATTACCTGGCCCAGGAAATGTAACTCAGTCTTTCTTAATGTGCATTTCTCTGTGTTTAACCTCAGGCCTGCTGACTCCAGACGTGCCATTACTTTCTGCAGGCGCTCATTGTGCTCACTCATGTCCCTCCCGAAGACGATGATGTCATCCATATAGACTGCAACTCCCTGCAGCCCTTCGAGAGTCTCTCCCATTTTACTTTGGAATATTTCTGGCGCGCTTGTGATCCCAAAAGGGAGACGCTTGAAGCAATATCTTCCATAAGGTGTTATGAAAGTGGTTAGTCTCTGGCTGTCCTTGTCCAGAGGGATCTGCCAAAATCCAGAAGCTGCGTCCAGAGAAGAAAAAACTGTGGACCCACCCAGCTGGGCTATCATCTCTTCCGCTGTGGGCAGAATGAACCTCTCTCTTTTAACAGCTTTATTTAGTCTCTTCAGGTCAACACAGATGCGTACTTTTCCATTCTTTTTCGGGACCGGCACCATCGGTGCACACCACTCCGTTGGTTCTGTTACAGCCTCGATGATGTCATTTGTCTCCATTCGGTCCAGCTCCTCCTTCACTGCTTTTAATAGGGGTATGGGGACCCGGCGTGCTGTAGCTACTGCATAGGGCTGAGCATTATCTTGCAGTGCAATTTTCACAGGCTGTGTTTTCAGTAGGCCAAACTCCTGTTCACTGGTACGGACCTCATACACTCGCTTTATTAGTCCCATTGCTAAAGACGTTGGCCTACTGAGCAGGTTGTTCACACTCTCACCTCGAATAACATAAAGCCTGAACATGTATGCTTTGCCCTTGTATACAGTCTGTGGTAAACTGCCCCAAACAGTTCAAACCACCCCCAGGACCACTCAGTAGTTTCTTTGTCTTGTGTAGGATTCTCTTTGGCTCAAGTGTTTTATACACAGTCTCACTCATAACACTGCAGTCAGCTCCAGAGTCAATTTTAAACTTTACTGGCTTATTTTCAATATCCAGTGTTACTGTCCATTCATCATCATTTTCTGATGTACCATTAACTGAGCCCAGGTAATAATGTTTATTTTGTTCATCATCCTCTGTAACTTCACTCACCAGACTGCTTCTGCATGCTCTTTCCCAGTGACCTTTTTTTCCACATCTGTTGCAGGTGGACTGTTTTGCGGGACACTTATCATGTTGGCTATGCGGTGTTTTGCCGCACCGTCCACATTTCCTGCGGTCACTGTCTTTATATTTCTGCTTGTCCTTGCGCTGTCTCCAGTCTTTAACCCGCGCGCCGCCATGTTTCTGCGCCACTTCTTGGACAGCACAGACTCGCTCTCCCTGCTTGTTAACCTGTGTTTTCACCTCCTCGGACTGCCGCACTTCCTGTACCGTCACATCCAGAGTGAGTTTCGGGATGAGCTGCAGCTTCTGTGACAGCTCTTTGTCCGAGATGCCGACCACGATCCGGTCTCTAATGTGTTCCTCTCGGTTCGCCCCAAATTCACAGTGCTCTGATAGTTCGTACAGTGCTCGGATAAATGTCTCTGCGCGTTCACCAACATGCTGCACTCTCTGGTTGAAACAAGCCCGTTCGTGGATAACGTTGCGTCTCGGAATAAAGTAGGCATCAAACTTTGCCATAACGACGTCAAACTGATCTTCATTTTCACCCTCTCCGTAGGTAAAAGAGCTCAGTATGTTCTCCGCTTCCTTACCGAGTGCATAAACCAGCGTGCTCACTTGAACCGGACCATCTTCCTTATCCAGTTTAGTTGCAGTCCTTTAACGGGAAAACCCTTTTTATCCAATCAGGCCACTCCGCCGGGTTCTCGAAACAAAAACTCTCCGGTGGTTGAAACTTTGCCATAGCTCCGCCACTTCTGACACCATGTAATAAACTTGTCCGTTTATTCTAGAATGATGAGTTCCATGTAATTGTTTCAGCACTCCGTTTTATTTAACATGTGCTCATTTAACACCCGTCCGAACATCAACCCTTCGCTGTCATAAAACACTTCACTGTCGTAACATTCCCCCTTAAAGTGACTGTCGTAAAACACATTCTCTGACAGCATTGTCTTCCTGTTTCTGTATACACATCTGCATGCACACTTTTCAACTGGGATCTTAATGTAAACATCCTTACTAAAAATGTTGAAAACACTGTAATTTCTGTGCCATACAACTCTTGGCAATATGTTGCACTACCAATGTTCTTGAACTTTTCCAATCCTTTTAAATAGAACACAACTCAACATTTCTACTGCATTTGGTGCCATATTTAGTTTGTACTGCACTGAACTTTTACATATTATTGCCCTTATGCACCATTATTTAAACTGGGTTTCTCTTTTTATCCTACATTGTTACATTCAGATCAATGCATCAATGCATGTATGCAGTGAAATTTCGTTTTGTATACACTCTGTGCATACAAAATGAAAACAAAGTTTGTCTAAGTAAGTTCTTTGAAACTCAACAATGGGCAAATGTGTACAAAGTCTCCATGCCTAAAATGAAGCCACTCCTGAGTCATACCCCGCCAGGGAATCCAAATACATAGTGATTACATTTTTTTCTGTGTATAAGACAACAAAGAGCAGGGAGTTTTCATAAGATTACACTCTGGAGACTATTTTCTATTCATGCTATTTTCAGAGAAAACAATCATGATTTACAGAAGGGGCAGAAACATACAAACACTTTTCAGTTTTCACCAAAAACCAACCCTAAATCAGACAAGAATTTTAATTTAAGGTCCATTCTTGCACTGTGCTACCTGATACTCTGATCTGATCTAACTCCACAGCAAACAAGCAGAGCAAAGCATTGGTATGAATAAACCTCAGGCTGAGTAATTTTTTTAAACAATTAAAAAATGGTTTAAAAAAAAGGTGTGCCATTCTCTGGTAAAATTTTCTAGACAATGTGCCACATGTGTCTGTTTATGCACAAATCTCATGGGAATGTCCAGTATTCATGTACAGGACAGATACAGGTTCTGTTTCATTTTTTTTTTTTTTTGACAGACATTTTTATATTAACCCCAGAACAAGAGCTGTGATAACTGTTGGCTAAAGCTGGTAAGAAAGGGTATTAGGGAAAGGATATTGTCTAGTGCAAAGCAAACCATGATATGGGCCGAAAGACTACTCAGCAAAGAAGAAGTCATCTATCAATAGTTGATACCAGTTCATACAGGGACGAAAGGAGGACTGATGCCTACCTACAGCAGCCATTGGAGGTAGGTAACATCTTTGAAAGGCTGTCAGTACATGACAGGACAATTCAAAGGCACAGAGCAAAGAATTATCCATACACTCATATCCTTCCTTCATTTTATAGTAGCCAATTCATTCAATTCAGTTTACTTATATACTGCCAATTCACAACACATGTAATCTAAAGGCATTTTACAGAGACAAGTCAACCAGATCATACAGTCAAATGGATTTAAAGTTTTCTATTTAAGGAAAACCAGCTGATTGCATCGACCCATTTAGCAGTCATGTTTTTAGACTAGAAACTAGATTACTTTGGGAACACACTCCTGAGATCTACATCTGTCTAGAATTTGAATCCAACACCTTCTAGATGCAAGCCAATAGTTTTATCAACTGCGATCCATCAAACAGCCCTAAAAGAGCTACATATTACCAAAGCAGCATCATTAAAAAGCAAGAATACAGTCTAAAAGGCACCAACAGACAAAGACCTAATTTTTCCCTAATGAAAGAGAAACTGTATGTGCTTGGCCATAATGACAACTGTTACTCCAACGCTAATCAGATTCATTTGTGATATTGATGCTATGTTTATTAGTTTCTGACACAAATTATACAGGAGGAGACGGAAACTGGCTCTGGGGGATTTGGCATAAGGTTCACTGCATTATTAGCTGGTTTCTGGTTTTTGCACGTGTTTAAAGAAAACAGGCTCTTATCAGTGGCTAATTAATGAGTTAGTGCAAAAACTATTTTGAAGTGTTCAGACCATAGTTACTACTGTAATAATAGAAACTAAAACAACTACTCTGATGGCGCCTTGGTGCTGGCCCCTTGTTCAGAACTATATGTCAACTGAGTCATGGCTCTGAGCCAGGTCACTATTCATTTGAGTTATCAATTTCAACTCAAAATTCAATTGGAACCATGAACCTACCTCAGTGATCTTTCTGCCAAAACATCAGCACTAAGTGGCTGAAATGAAATGAATATATCAGCTCTTGTTATACAGAGAATGCCAAAATACAATTTGAGAGAAGACATGAGTGTGGAGGTAATGCAGAGTACCTCCCTGCCCTATTTGATATCTTTATATGTTGAGAGAGAGGCTTTTGCTATTTCAATATCTTTCCATATCCATATTCTTCTTAATTTCCATGTGTAATTCTGGACAAATTTTCAAAATGTAATTCTAAGTTAAGAGGTTGATTCTGTGTCTGGCAAACACTCCGTCTGTCTGAATGTTGTTAGCAGCCTTTTTAAGTCTTCCTCTGCCCTATGCCACATGTTGCGTGCTTACTTAAAATCACTAAAGAATTATATGGCTTTTAGAGGAAAAAAATCATTTTGGTGGATTCCTAATGGTCTGAGATTAAATCAGAGATGATAAGCAATACTTGCCTTGATTTAATATTGCCAGAAAGAAAGATGTGAGAGCATAATGTCAATCTGTGAGAAAACTTCATTACATATTTGACTACTATAGGAATACAGAACAGCCATCTCTTTGGAGTTGTGCCGTGGTGGAGTGCTCAACCAAGTTCAAATTCCTAGATGCTGACCCATTGAGACCTGTGCTGGTTTCTTCTTACTCTGTCCATCAAGTTTTTATGTCACCTAACTTTGAAAACAAAGGCTACCAGCACCAGATAAAAGTAAAGAATTTGAACAAAATAACATCTCAAACAATATAAACGCTAAAGGGAAATCCTCCATCCGATCCAGAAGAAATAGTTCCAGGACCGCATATTTTGTAAAAAGCAAAGATGCCACACTTTGGTTCCCAAACGATACCCTCTCAGTGAATGTGTTGAGCTAATGTTTAGGAAGATGGCAAAATGGATCATGGAATAGGGGGATTCCTGGAAGTCTGACTGGGATCCATTTGGAATAGAGCCTTGACAGTGCCTATACAAGGACCAGTTTACCTTACCAGAAATCCCTTTCCACCTGTGCCCTCCAAAGCAACCCCGGGGTCAGGGGCGTGCACACATAGACACTAGGTGGTGCTAAAGCACTAGGAAGTTTGCCCTCTATCAAAGAAAATGCCCTTTTGAAACTCGTTTTTTTTTTAATTATTATTATTAATATTATTAAGATTTTACTGAGGTCGGTTTTGAAATGATCTTTTGAAAACCTGAGCCATTAAAAACGACTGAAACAACGCCCCGAAATGACCGACCTACTTGCGCACACCCGTCCAGCCTCTCTCTCTTCCTTTGTCACGTGAACTCACTCGGTCGCCCGCAGGGCATGCCAGATGCGCAGCATCATAGCAGTTTTCAGATAGCAGGAACGGTAGCTGACAGGCTGCTTCTCCCGTGCCCCATTAGCCAGGTAATATACAGATCAAGCAGAATCATTTTGTTGTGCATTAAAATGTCTCATTCAGCAGCACCAAACACGCATTTTGCCGACTGGTCACCAGATAAACTAGTTGTCTCCTTGTAAGATGCTATTTTACTTTTTATATTTTGTATCCATATTTTTTATCTTAAGTGTATACATTAGTCTATTTTATTGCATGATGTATACCCACAGTTTTTAGATATTTTTATAATTTTATTTACCTATTCCATATTTTATGTTTCATGTTGCACGATTGTACCATAAAAAATTCCTAGTTTGTGAACTCCTTCACTAACAATGGCAATAAACCGGATTCTGAAAGTTTTACACTGTAGCCCAAGTCAATGACAGATAACGTGAGGACGACCACATAGGCTACAAATAATTTTGGTAGAGTTTGCAATTGCAAATCTACGGAAGAGGATTAGGGCCACTGAAAAAAAAAAATAAGTTAACTGATCTTTAAATTTTATTTCAGTTTAGTATGGGAAAAAAGTCAGAATGCTGACTTTAATCTCATAATTCTAACTTTTTTCTCATAATTCTGACTTTTTGCTGAGAATTCTGACTTTTTGCTCAGTATTCTGACTTTAATCTCAGAATTCTGGCAATAAAAAAGTCAGAATTCTGACGTTTTTCCCATGTTAAACTGAAATAAAATTTAAAAATCAGTTAACTTTTTTTTTTTCAGTGGCCCTAATCCTCTTCTGTACAAATCTATGTGTTAAGACAAACGTTTTCTGTTGTATAGGTTTTGTTAGGCAACATAAATTAACACATTTTGGTCTCTTTATTGTCTTAATTGTATATTGATTCACGTTTAGAGAATGTTAAAAAATAAAAGTCAAATTTCATTCAACATGCGTTTATTTTTTTTTATAATTAAGTGTTACACGTGCGCTAACAAGTGCCCCCCCCCCCCCCCCCCCCCCCCCCCCCCCCCCCCCCCCCCCCCCCTCCTGAGCACCTGCCCCCCAAAATGTCTGTGCACGCCTCTGCCCGGGGTTGCTTTAAAATCTTCTCAAAGTTGTTTTTCCTTCCACTAAACCTCCCTTATAACACACAATGAAAACCATTAGCCTATTTTTTATGTATTTACTATATTTATGTACACTCATAACAATTACACTTTGGATTAACTCAGTTTAATTGTTGTACAGTTTTTCCATCCAATACCTTTTTGCTCAATATTTGAATATCAACTTAATAAAAGCTAATTCTGTTGATCCAAATATTTTTCCCTGCATTGCATTAAGTTTTGGTTCACTAACATAACATTTAAATAACCCAATGACAAATAAATTGTTTTTTTTATCAACTCAATCATATTTATTTCAAGAGCAGAAACAGTTTTTGTTAACAAACATATATACATGTCACATGGCCAAAATAACTTGAACAAAGGTAGAGCTGCCTGTGACTATGCATCTTGACCTAATTTGGTTTCATCTTTGTAGACTTGGGCAACAACTAACTCCACTACCTATTTTAGATGCATAGTTATCTGCCATGCTGGTTCGTCTCTCACAAAAGTGGTCCTATAAATTAAAAAGAAGTAATCTTAGAAAGGACAAATTTTCTTGAGCATTGCAAAGCAACATAAAATTCTTGAGTTCAACCTGAAAGGCCGTCCATGCAAGCTCATGAGGCGGCCTTATAGTGTATTCAATAATTTTAGGTTAATTTGCATCATACATAAAATGTTCATACTTTGATATGTCAAATAAATATTACTAAATAATTCTGGAACCAACTGCTTCACGTATGTTGAATGGTGTCACCTCAAAGAGGGGCTTCATATTTTTATTTTGAGTAGATTTCTATGAATATTGTAGTTTTTGAAAACTATGAATTGCCTTTTCATTTACTAATTTGCTGTTTTTATGGACCTATTTGAAATATTCACAGCTACTTTTTGAATATCCATCAACAACAACTAAAGACCAATAACATAATCTAATAAACATTTCTTAAATGCCATGTTTACTCCTTGGAGACTTGTCCAACATTTACAAGTTTCCTCAATCAGTAGCTCTGCATACCGGCATATAGATTAACAATACAGTTGCGTTCAAAACCTTTAAAGATAATTTCAATGCTTCTGCCAGGGAGTCAGCATTATAACCATGCTGCCGCCATAATGCCTGTCATATGCAGGTTGTACTTAGTAATTTAATCTAATTGCAGTATAATGTAACAGATACTCGTGAAGCTTGGGGGAAGGGAGACAGCAGGAGAAGTGGAGGGGGTAATTAATGAGCTGATAACCAGCAGAAATGACGGACCAATATTCTCTGACATGATTGGTCGGTTAAAAGGAAGAATGGTGGTTGTAGAATATTTTGGACCATATGAAGGTCTGCAAATAAAAATTCCTGGAGCAGAAAATTTTCCTCCAGCCATTGTCAAAACTTTTCCACTGATAAGCACCGGCACACACTGTGTCCGTGCGGGAAGATGTCAAAGCGTGAAACAAGATAACACACACTTGGAGAAAGCATCCAAATGGATCCGTGCGTGAAACCGGGTTTTTAGATGAGATGGGTTCTGCTTGCTGTAAGAAAAGCAGCAAATAAGGAGTTGAATAAAAACGGTGTGTTATGACACACCAGCGTTTACAGATGTGGGCTCTGTGTCTAGTAAAGAGATATCAAAGTAGCACAGTATTGATCCCTGGGAACAAGAATCAATATGAAACCATTGCTCCTTAGTATTTGTTTCTCTGCTGCCTGCCTTTCACTGAAATGGGTAATAATTTTAACTAAAGTGATGGCTGCAGATGGATGTGCTCCTGCATGTATATTATCTTCTACAATACGTGCATGCATGGACACAAACCCGGCCAAAGTTAATGCTTGTATAGACACTAATGTATATGAGACTGTGCCATGGTGTGCGTGTGCTTGGCTGTTGCAGCAGCTGCTGACATGTCCTGCAAGCGTGACAAGAAGCAAGCAACTCCCCAGGCCCTGCATGCTGACTGAGGCTTGTCAGGAAAAAGCACAACTGGTGATTGTCCAGATTTTAAACAGCTCTTCACTTTTAAATTTCCCTCCCCAAATATATGTTAATCACCGTTTTATTCTACTTTACTTATTATTATGAGGTCTAGCACAACTATCTAGGACTTTTCCCCATGCTACTACGTTTAGACCAACTCAAAGTAGTGCATGGTGTTGATGTGGGGAGAAAATGATACATGTTTAAAAAAAATTCTGTATATTCTGTATTCTTCTTTCGGATTTTCTAGGAGGAAACTTCTGATGCCTTCACAGAATGGCTTCAATCAAACAAGCGGGATCCTTATGAAATTGATCATTTCTGATGATTGGTTGGGATAGATTTTAATAAGCAAAACTAGTGGAAGGAGGGATACATATAAAAAATATGGATTGCACTTTTTAAAGATTTTTCTTTGTAAAGAAATTTAGAAAATCACCTTTGTTCTCATCTTGTAAAAAAAAAAAAAACTTGTCATAAAATACATTGAAATTTGAGGTTTTTATTTAAAAATATGGGAAAACCTCAGAGGGTGGCATAGCATTGTCCATTATTTTCTTTTTTTCTACAACCATTTTAGTCCAACTCTGTGTAATCCGTCCTCTTTATTTTACAAATATAAAACTAATATTCCAGCAGAAAAGGAAGGTATCCCTAACCTGGGTTCCTATAAGCTACGAGCTGTGATTTCTCATTCTACCAAATCACTGTAAGATCCATATCTACCTAATCTGGGGAAGCATCAGATTTTTCTCACACATATCTGAAAAATAGCAGAAATCCATGGCTCCCGTCTCCTCATGAGGTGGGTGTTGGCTGTGTCCCTGGCAGCGCTTTGACCAAAAGCCTGAGAGGAAGCGAAGGAAAAATCAACAGCTGCTCGTCTGTTTGTTTTGCCTAACAGCTACAACACCTGCAAGCCCTCCGGCCAAGTGCCTCAGCCTGTGTTTAGCATTGGACTTATCCATCCTATTGTATATTTACAATTTGCCTTTGCCTTGTGTCCATGTTCTGTGAAAGCCCAGTTTTGATATTTGGCTCTTTTGTAGATTACACTGCACATTGTGATCAAGGTTGGCATTTTTGTGTGCCTGATTCACCATTAAATTGCATCCAGCAGAGATCTGCAAATGCACTGAATACAGAGTCAGTATTTGTCACAAACATTTTGGGCGTTTTCCCCGGTTCTTTCCCTCTTTGATTACTCAAGCTGACACCATATGGGCGGATGTAGAATTATTTCTCTTCTTTATAATTTTGAATAATTAAATCCAGATTGTGGATTAAAGGTTTAAATGCAGCTCTTTGAATGGAGAAAACTCCAGAAATGTGTGCGCACACACAAGCACCCTGCTATCCCTCCCCATCTACCACAAATCAATCATGCCTTTAAAAAAATATCCATATTCGTAAACTTTATGGCAATCTGTGTCAAATCACCCCTGTGCATTTTTTCAGAGTTTTATGCAATGGACAAAAACAGAGATATGCAGAACTGTAATGGCATGATGGTGCCACCACCGTGTTTTGGGAGCATTTTTATTTAATCATAAAATTCTTCAACCTTATAAGCAAAACCACAATCCTACTAAACAAATGAGGTTGGTGGCCAGAATTTACCAATTAACAGCTATTTTCAGTAAAGAAATCAAATAAAAAGGAATTTTATTTACTTGAAACAACTATTACAAGTGGATTATCAAATAACAACACAATTTGAGAGTCAACAACAATAGCTCAAAGTTATTAAACCACTTCACTTCTGTCTTTTGCTTTGATGACCTGTATTAAACAAGACGTATAACCAGTCACTAGCTTCCTGTAGCATTCTTTTCCTCTTTCACTTGTGAGTCTCTGTGCTGGAACAACCTTCTTCAAACTGCACTGGAGATGTTCAATAGTATATAAATCTGATGATTATGCCATAATTTCCCCTTATACATGATTGGAATCCCTATTACTTCCCAAAATGTGGCAAGTTTCCAGACCAGAGGAACCAAGGCAGACCCAAAGCATCACTGAGCCACTACTATGCTTCACTGTAGACATATTTTCTCATAATCAAGCTTTAATCTTTTTCCCTGAGACAAACTGCAAATAGGGTAACTTCTGTAGGCAGTTGTTTGTTCTGGATATTGTTTAGTAAAATCAAAGTGAAACACGTTCCTCACTTTCTAAGATTTCTATGTGAAAAGACAATAAAAAAAAAACATATCTTGGTTTCCCCTCGTATTTCACAAATGTGAGGTACTTTGCTTTGCTCTATTATTTGAAATCTCAAAAATAATTTGAAGTGTGTGACTGAGTGTTCCAGTAAGGGTTTTATACATTTGCAAGGCACAGTAAGTGACTTGGTATTTTTTTCCTACATTTCAAAGACAGTTTCCTTTTCATGTATGATACCGTGCTGTCCTCAAAGCTCCATCTCCTCTCAACACCACTGCTTCCTTTGTTTGGTTTTCCTCTTCGTGAAATTGGATACAGTTCCTTCTCGTTTGTCCTGCGTCTTTTTGCCAAAGATCTCTGAAACAGAGTGGAGAGGGTCCCATGGGAGCTGAGCCCAGTCACAAGCAGCTGTGCTCTGCCCTCTGCACCACCGGGAAAGGCTGTGAAATGATAATAACTCCTTTGTTATCTGCTGTTACAGGATGGACACTGAAGCTTTGCTATAAACATCTTTTCAGATTTTTTTTCCAACATTTATATTGAAAAATGGTCAAACCTGGAAAAAAGAAGTATGAAAAGATTCCAAATTATATATGCAACAAGAGAATTTCTCCATTGTGAGATCAATAAAGTTCTATTTGATCTAATCTATTGATGCTTGTATTGTTCTTGCAATGTATTACAATACACAATATTTCAGCTTAAACACTGAATTTTTATTCCATTATTTCAACTTTTTAACTAAGTTCTCTTCCTGTTGTTTTTTTTTTTTTTTTTTTTTCATGGTAAATTAATCTGACCTGCATTCTGCTCGGCATGGTCCTGGAGGGATCTGCTGCAGCCAACAACTTTATGGTTTCCCTTCAAAGCTGATCCACTTAGGTTACAGTCTCCACAGGTTACTGTCTATTTCCTAGACTAGAAATAACTTTCACTGAACTATTACTGTGACTAACTGTATGTAATATCATCTGCAAGACTTAAATATAAGCTCAGAGCCAATCTGTTTAGCTGTGTTCCTTTTCTAGATTGAGGCACTTCAGAAGCTAAACGTTTTAATAACGTTATACTTTTCTCTCCCATAGAATCCTAAATGAGGTCTTGTGTGTGTGTGTGTGTGTGTGTGTGTGTGTGTGTGTGTGTGTGTGTGTGTGTGTGTGTGTGTGTGTGTGTGTGTATTATCTATCCATCCATCTATCCATCCATCCATTTTCTGACACGCTTTATCCCAAGTGGGATCGCAACGGGTGCTGGTGCCTCTCTCCAGCTGTCTACTGGCGAGAGGCAGGGTTCACCCTGGACAGGTCGCCAGTCCATCGCAGGGCAACACAGAAACAAACAGGACAAAGAACCATTCACACACAGTCATGTTTTTGGACTGTGGGAGAAAGCCAGAGTACCCGGAAAGAACCCACGCATGCTTAGGGAGAACATGCAAACTCCATGCAGAAAGATCACGGGCTGCGAATCGAACCTTCTTGCTTCAAGGCACTGCAGCACTGAGCAGCCGTGTATTACCTAGCTCTCTGTTACTTGTGGCAGAAGAACATTTACATTGAGCCCAGTTCTACTGGACGATTCTTCCTATCATATGGGAGTTTTCTTTTCCCCTATCACTGCATGCAAACTCGATAAAAGGGATGCAAAAATTACGAACACAAGAAAGAATGAATTCTGCATGTCAATAACTTGATGCAATCTGCTCAATATCTGTAGATAGAGAACAGCTTAACCTTTTTGATTAATAACATTAAATTGCTATTAATCAATTTAATGTTATTATTATATAAATGTTTGAGGTTTTATGCAGTATAAAACACTATGTATGTTTTTATTTTATTTTATTGTTGTTTTTTTTGGAACACCACAAAAGAAAATGTTATTGTAGTTGTGAAGTTTAAGGCAAATTTCACAAAAAAATTTCCCCCCAGATAAAGGTTTCATTTACATTTTATATCATGCAAAAAATGTGCTAACAACTACTAACATGACTGAAAATATGCTCAATAGTACGGAAGAGGAATAGGACCACTGAAAAAAATTAAAAAAGGTGAATAATTATAAAATTTTATTTCTGTATAATATAAGAAAAAAGTCAGAATTCTGACTCTTTTTCTCAGAATTCTGAGTTAAATCTCAGAATTCTGACTTTTTCTCAGAATTCTGACAGCTAAAAAACATGTTAGCATCAAGCTGTAGCCATGTCTATTTTAGAGACTAAACTAGCTCTCTTGTTTTAATGACCTTCTGCTCTTCCATTAATTAAATAGCATCACCTGGGACCCCTCAGGCATGTAAAAGGTTGTTTGAGAGTTACCCTC
The DNA here is from genome assembly GCF_016077235.1 of Cyprinodon tularosa. Lineage (NCBI taxonomy): Eukaryota > Metazoa > Chordata > Actinopteri > Cyprinodontiformes > Cyprinodontidae > Cyprinodon > Cyprinodon tularosa. The sequence goes on along the minus strand of NW_024039263.1, from coordinate 1,044,104 downwards.
TCAAACAACTCACATCTTTTTCAGTGAAGCTGAGTGCTCCCACATCTTTCTTCATGGTGCCCATCTACATTAAGATCCAGCATTCTGAGATTAAAGTCGGAGTTCTGAGATTAAACTCAGAATTCTGAGATTAAATTCCGAATTCGGAGGGGAAAAAAAGTCAGAATTCTGAATTTTTTCTCATATTAAACTGAAATAGTATTTTAAAATCAGTTAATTTTTTTTTTTAGTTGCCCTAATCCTCTTCTACGGAGCCCCCTAGGGGACATGGGGAATTTTTTTTCTTTTGCGTTCCCTCGCAATACTTTTGCGTTCCCTCGCAATACTTTTGCGTTCCCTCGCAATACTTTTGCGTTACCTCGCAATACTTTTGCGTTCCCTCGCAAAAACTTTTGCGTTCCCTCGCAAAACCTTTTGCGTTACCTCGCAATAGGGCTTGGTCGTCGTGACCATGTTGACGGCGCACTTTACGGCTTCCTTAGACTATTGCCTGTGTTCTCCCTCTCAGCCGTGTTTTATTTCGTTTAATTTCACCGTAACTTGATTTCAACCATGGTAAACCGTTGCTGTATTGTGGGCTGTAACAGCGCATCACATGATCGCCGAGGGAAAAACCTACAAAATGGGATAACTTTCCACCGCTGTTCTGCCTGGAGGCGCAAACACGGAGACCAAGTTTCACAGATAACAAAGAGTCGTCGGCTAGCTTGGATCGCGGCTGTAAGACGACAGAACAGAACTTTCCACAGTATCCTGATGTCAATGCGAGTGTGTTCCCTGCATTTTCATTCTGGTAAGTTAAAGATGCACGGTTTTATTTTATAGCCTACAGTGTTTCCTTCCTTCATCCGTGGCACCACATACAAGCATGAACGCGCGCCCAGAGACTGTTGATATAGCATTTTCATCCTCGTTGGTTGATATAGCATTTTATCCTCTTTGGTAGAACACACTGCCAGTTCCTACAAGGACAGGGACATCCCTCTCCATTTTCAAAAAAAAACCCTGAGGTTGACAGCTGTCATAGCACCACTTATAAATTTTGCTGATCCTAGCGCTTACCAGCCGTCTTGTAATGTAATGTAATCATATAATACAATTTAATAATGTGTATATTGAGGATCATTGATAACATTATGGTTCTATATGTGTTCAACACTGCTGCTGTGGATAATAATTTTAAATTGTGTCACCAGGAAAACCAGCAAATGAAATGTACACCTCGCATCCGGATTGGGCACCATCACTACACTTGGGCCACACTGAGATAAAGGCCACACAGACTGCACGCTATGAGAGACAGGAAAAGAGAAAACGGCAAAGGACTGACAGTACACCTGCGAGGATGAGACAGCTATTGATGACCTTGTTCCACCCGGTAAGCCTTACAGAGCCAGCAGATTCAACACCGTATGTTGCTTTTGTGGCTTTTTCAGCTGCATGATGCACATTTAGCTAAAAGATGTCCTTATTTTATCCATAGTGGAGACACCAGCACCAGCTGAGGATGGAGCTGAGCAGACACCGCTGACAGAATGTGACTTCTGTCAGCGCCGGCGTGCTGAAATCAACCGGCTGCTGGAGGAGAACAGGACCCTGAAACGTGAGCTTGGCCAGAGACTTCAAGCTTAACACTAGCTTTGTGACCATTCATTCAGTGAAAGGAATCTCAAATCTTCATCAAAACATTATTCAAAATATTAAAAAAAAATTTAAGAATAATTTGCTGAAATAGAAATCAGCATTTGTTTGATACTTAGTGTTAGAAAAAAAATGTGTCCTAACAGGTTTTCTGAACCATCTTCTAATCTAGTCTCCCCCAGCTGCTGGTAGAAACAAGATTTTTTTACCATCATTCAGAAACTGGATAGGTGTTACATCTGTATTTTGTTGAAAATCATTTATTGAACATTGTTATTAATAAAATTTTAAGGAATAGATTAAATAGTCAAAGATCCGCAAAATATAAAAAAATAAACAATAGTGCAGTGCTGTGGCCATTCAAGTTAACTCCTAGTTTGAATCAGTCTTTCAAAGTGAACTATTTAGAAAAATGAGTGCAGTATTGACTGCGGGTTATTAAATCTGACCTCATAAAACACTGTAACGGGTAACTTTGAGCTTAAATCATTCAGTCAGAGGTATTATGCAGGTTTAAATGTCCTGTGCTCATTTCATTTCTTTTTCTTTTAAGTGATATAACAATATAACAGCGTGGTTGTTATACTTTACTGTTGTATAACTGTGATTTATATGATATGTATACACATGCATGAGGGGTTGAGGTTAACGTTTGCTTTCCAGCATAGAATGAAATATAATGGTGTCCTTACCTGCATAATTTATGTCTATTTTTTTTCTCCTCAGGTCTTGCACTCTCAGCGCATTAATGAGACTCCCCTGAAGCCATGGGTCATCATTGCTGACGATGGGCAGGTTTGCTGTGCACACTGTACATGCATGGCTGGAATTGCAGAGGCATGTACACATGTTGGGGCTCTGCTGTTTAAGATTGAGGCAGCAGTCCGCATCCGTGGGAAAAAGACTGTGACAGATGTGCCAGCTTATTGGAAAATACCAGCAGGTATCAACAAAGTCAGCAGTGAAGTCGCCCACAAGATGGACTTCACTTCATCCAAAGTGCAGAGGATTGCTCTGGACAGAGTCATCGATGACAACATTCCCATGCCTGGCCTACGGACACGGGCCAGCAGACGCACTGCCCAAGCCACATTGGACGACTTATCGTCAATGTTCCCTGTTCTTCAGAACCATAGGTCAGTTTGTATGTCCACAGTGAAGCCCTACTTTCACAACTATGCTGCTCCTGTCCAGCCAGCTGTGATCCCAAAACCCCTGCAAGACCGTCTGCGCGACCCAAAGTTTGAAAATGCTCCACCAGCTGTCCTTCTCCAGCACTGTGAGACAGTGAAAGACATTGCAGCTGCATATTATTGCACGTCGTTATATTACAATACAATTATAGATTATATTATTGTATATCATGACATATTGCATCGCAGCCTTTATTTATACAATTTAAGAAATGCATATTGTTAAAAGTAATTATATAAGACATTGCACTAACATTGTTTTTTAATGTGTACTATAGTACCGGTAATAATTTGCACTACTTCAAATGTTATTGATATCTGTTATTACTTAATTTGATCTACCTCCAATTTTTATGTTTGTAATTGATGTTTCATGAATACGTATTTTTTATTACTTTGGAATTTTTTTTATACATAGACATTTTTTATAAAAAGCATAGTATTTTGTATTATTACATTGTATTGTTATATTTGCATATTATTGCACGTTGTTATATTATACAATTATAGATTATATTATTGTATATCATGACATATTGCATCGCAGCCTTTATTTATACAATTTAAGTAATGCATATTATTATAAATACTTATATAAGAATTTGCACTAACAGTGTTTAACTGTTAATGTTCACTATAACTACAATTTGTATAATAATAATTTGCAATATCTCCACTTTCCATTTCTCCATTGATGTTTCATTAAGACCGACTTATTAATAGGATTGAACATTTTGTATAAATACATACTATGTTATTGTAAGTAATTGCACTGCATTTTCATCGCGTCCATTTTTTATTTGTAACCATTTACCTACAAGCATTCAAACTGCACTGCTCTGTTCTGCGCTGCACTGTGTTCTCAAGTTTCACTACTTGCAAATAAACACTGAAAAGGATCTGATCGTTTGAGACCTCTTGCTTTTGGGTATGGATGCAAAACACACCTATGGCTAAAAAACAACCCACTTGTTAAATGTTTGCTTAGAGTGTATTGTTGATACAAAGAAATTGTCAATTCCATATTGAGCATCAATCTTTTCTTTAATACAGTAATTCATAAACACCAGAATAAAGTGGTTGACTTTAAGGTGTGGAAGTCCAGTGTAGTATTTCACTTTGACGGTGTCTTCCTTCAGGAAATCTTCATCCATTTTTCTCTGGCCAAGCTCACGTTTCAGGGTCCTGTTCTCCTCCAGCAGCCGGTTGATTTCAGCACGCCGGCGGTGTCTGCTCAGCTCCATCCTCAGCTGGTGCTGGTGTCTCCACTATGGATAAAATAAGGACATCTTTTAGCTAAATGTGCATCATGCAGCTGAAAAAGCCACAAAAGCAACATACGGTGTTGAATCTTCTGGCTCTGTAAGGCTTACCGGGTGGAACAAGGTCATCAATAGCTGTCTCATCCTCGCAGGTGTACTGTCAGTCCTTTGCCGTTTTCTCTTTTCCTGTCTCTCATAGCGTGCAGTCTGTGTGGCCTTTATCTCAGTGTGGCCCAAGTGTAGTGATGGTGCCCAATCCGGATGCGAGGTGTACATTTCATTTGCTGGTTTTCCTGGTGACACAATTTAAAATTATTATCCACAGCAGCAGTGTTGAACACATATAGAACCATAATGTTATCAATGATCCTCAATATACACATTATTAAATTGTATTATATGATTACATTACATTACAAGACGGCTGGTAAGCGCTAGGATCAGCAAAATTTATAAGTGGTGCTATGACAGCTGTCAACCTCAGGGTTTTTTTTGAAAATGGAGAGGGATGTCCCTGTCCTTGTAGGAACTGGCAGTGTGTTCTACCATAGAGGATAAAATGCTATATCAACCAACGAGGATGAAAATGCTATATCAACAGTCTCTGGGCGCGCGTTCATGCTTGTATGTGGTGCCACGGATGAAGGAAGGAAACACTGTAGGCTATAAAATAAAACCGTGCATCTTTAACTTACCAGAATGAAAATGCAGGGAACACACTCGCATTGACATCAGGATACTGTGGAAAGTTCTGTTCTGTCGTCTTACAGCCGCGATCCAAGCTAGCCGACGACTCTTTGTTATCTGTGAAACTTGGTCTCCGTGTTTGCGCCTCCAGGCAGGACAGCGGTGGAAAGTTATCCCATTTTGTAGGTTTTTCCCTCGGCGATCATGTGATGCGCTGTTACAGCCCACAATACAGCAACGGTTTACCATGGTTGAAATCAAGTTACGGTGAAATTAAACGAAATAAAACACGGCTGAGAGGGAGAACACAGGCAATAGTCTAAGGAAGCCGTAAAGTGCGCCGTCAACATGGTCACGACGACCAAGCCCTATTGCGAGGTAACGCAAAAGGTTTTGCGAGGGAACGCAAAAGTTTTTGCGAGGGAACGCAAAAGTATTGCGAGGTAACGCAAAAGTATTGCGAGGGAACGCAAAAGAAAAAAAATTCCCCATGTCCCCTAGGGGGCTCCGTACTCTTCCGTACAATTATAATTATATTATTTCCACTAAAAACAAAAAACCCAAACGCGCCACCTAAACACAACGTGTTGCTGTTGGCTTGTGGGAGTTGTAGTCCAGCTCATGGCGAGTCGCGTTCGTCATGTCCAACAAAGAACTACAATATCCAGATCCGTTAACACGGAAACCCTTTACAAAGCACTAGCACGTAGCAACACACCACGGTAGAAGGATGTCTCATGCTGGCAAAAAGAGAAAACTAGATAAAACCCGCCAGGACAGGCTTTATTTTGATAGCTATTCTGATGTGACGATACATGAAGACATGATAGCAGACCACGTCCGGACCAACACCTACCGGACGGCCATATTTAGCAACAGCGAGTCGATTAAGGGGAAAGTTGTGCTGGATGTCGGGGCAGGAACCGGCGTGTTGAGCATCTTCTGCGCTCAGGCTGGTGCTAAGAAAGTGTACGCAGTGGAGGCCTGCTCTATAGCGGAGCAGGCGGTAGAAATAGTGAAGCAGAACAACGTGGAAGAGATCGTGGAGATCATAAGAGGAACAGTGGAGACGGTGGAGCTACCGGAGAAGGTGGACGTGATAGTGAGCGAGTGGATGGGTTATGCACTACTGCACGAGTCTATGCTCAACTCTGTACTGTTCGCCCGCGATAAGTGGCTGAAGCCCGGGGGAGTCATCCTGCCAAGCAGAGCCGAGCTTTTCATCACCCCAATAAGTGACCCAGTAGTGGAGGACCGCCTGTACTTCTGGTACACCGTCAAAGACCGCTACGGCGTCGACATGTCCTCCATGTCCGACTTCGCTCAAAAGTGCATTAAGAACTCAGACATCACGGTAAACACCGTGGCCATGGAGGATGTGCTTTCCCACCCGGCCCGGTTCGCCGAGCTCGACCTGTACTCGGTGACGGTGGAGGAGCTGCGGGCCGTTAAGGGCCGCTTCACGTGCGAGTCGTTCGGCTCAGCTGCTGTGAACGCTTTCTGTGTTTACTTCACGGTCACATTTCCGTGCCCGGAAAAAGCAGAGTCGCTCGTTCTGTCGACTTGCCCTTTCAACCCGGAGACCCACTGGAAGCAGGCGGTGCTGTACCTGGACTCCCCCGTGGAGGTGGTGCAGGACACACCGATAACTGGAGAAGTTAGCATGTTTACCTCTGAGGAGGGTTCCCGACACATATGCATCCATGTAGACTATTCATTTGGAGAGGAAAAAAGACAATCCAAGACTTTTTCTATCCCTGACTGGACATCTGACCCTCAGTCATGATATAAATGTAATACAAACTAATGTACCATTTCACTTATTTCCTCAAACTGTTCCCAAGCCAGGAATAGTTAGTCGATGCCAACCATTTTGAGTTCAATTTTACATAATATGCTCAATTCTGGTTTTCACTCATTTTTTACATAAGTTCTGAGATGTGTTTTTAAACTAATGTGCTAGAAATAAATTTTGATCTTAATGTTTGTTAGATATCCATGCCTATTCTTAACAAAGAGCTAACGGTGATAATGAGAACATACTTGTCACATCTTTCAGTATGCATTTTGTGAATTGTACTAATAAAAATGTTTTTGGATATTCAATTCTAATATACCTTTTTTTCTGTTTCTTTTTGATACATCTACTTTTTAATATTTATTCTGTATATACACAAGTGAAAAGCAACAAAATGTAGTTTACGTCTATCCAGAAGTGCTATACAAGATATAAATATTTATTTACATAGTTTTCAGAAACTGTATGTATGGACTATGAATAGTATGTTTAAACAGAGTAATTGTAAGAGGCTATAAAATAAATATGGAAGTTCCATACAAATAATCCAAGAATGTTAGGATATGGATTATATATATATATATTAGTGGGGTTATAATAAAGGATAAAAAATGACATAATAGCAGAAGATGCACATATATACAGCTATAGTTGAGAAGTATGTGTAAGTGGTTTAGGATCCATAGGTGGTTGTGTAATCATGGACATAGTAAATTATAAAACAGGCATGTATTATTTTTATTTTGCAGACTCATAGTCCACATACAAATAAAGAAGAAAAATTATAAGAATATGACATTACAATATGAAGATTCATGGAGCTCCACAGACGACACATGAACTTGTATATCAGATTTCTCATAAGTGCCTGAAATGTCCTGACACATGCATTACAAAACTTCTCACGTGCACCACTGCACCTGTTTTCTTTTAAGCAGAATTCTTACTCTTTTTTTTTTTTAGCTACCTGAAGCCTCTGCATGCTAGATTTTTAAAAATTGCACCATTAGGAGCCGTTGACAGAGATGTACAGTAAGCATTAATTACAATTGTTATGCGGTCTTGAAAACATCTTTGTTTTTATTTATTAAACCACTTGAAGTGGGCGAGCTGATCAGATGCCTTGGGCAACAATAAACCCAGCTAACACAGATGAGATATACCTTATATATGTTTTGCTCCCCGTCTCCAACTTGGCTCTAAAACCAAATTATCTGTTGTACAAATAAACAGATTGAGATGATCAAGCAGATTTTTATTTCCCAAGGACTTTAGATATCACAACAGCTTATGGCTGTCTGCCTTTAATTATGAAGACTTCCAACCTTACCAGTTTTGTCCTTAATTACGGGCACCAGAGTAATAGAGAGTAAGGGGTTAGGAACATGGTTCATAACCCCAGAGAAACACATGGCAAGCAGCACACCAACTTTTTAACTTGCACACTTCAGATGTTGTGCTGAGATGTTACCAGAACCTGTTGCCTTGTTTTCACAGGAATAAACTATAGCTTACTAGACTTCTAAGGGGGTATTATCACAGAATCCCTCTTAGCAGTGCTTTCCCTTTCATAGGGTTCACTTTTAGCACAGCCGAATAAAGCAGAATAATTTTTCCAAAGCATTATATAATCCAGAAGAGACCCAACTCTGGTTCTACCTGCTACCCCCACATCATATATGCCTGCATGAAAAACTGAGACATGCCTGTTCCAACCTGGCCTGATTTTCCTTTTAACATTTACGAAACCAGTGCCATTATAATGAGACATGATCTAATAAGGAATACTCATACAAAATTTCCATTGATTTTACAACAGTGTGGGCATCAGCCGTGCTAATGCAATGGTCAAGTCATAATGTGCAAAGATTTGCTAATGTAAGCAAAGCTATCTGAAGTTAGCAGAAGCTGACTAGACAATATGAGACTTATCACAAAACTGACACATGTGCTTGGCAAACAAATAAAGGTTATTAAATATATCTGCATTCATGTCACCTACTACATACACAGAGGTAAAATAATTCTCATCAATAAAGGAATTTAGTAACAGTGTGTAGATTGCCTTTGGAGCACAAAATAAATAACAAAGCAAAAAATTTGAAATGGTAAAATCCCCATTAACCATCAGAGGTGGTATATCTAATTTGGTACAGTAGTACTAAACAACATACTATAAAATCTTCAGACAATATCACAAACAGTGAGAAAAATTGGAATTTTAACACCTGCTAAGTTGCAAGGTCTCCCACTTAGAAATCATGGAGGGGTCTGAAATTTTCATGGTGCATGTCCACTGTGAGAGACGTTAATCTAAAAATAAATCCAGAAATCACAATGTATGATTATTTTAACTATTTATTTGTATAATACAGCTGCATATCATACAAAATTCCAACCAATTCTAAATTAAAACCGTGAAACCTCTGGAAAAAGGTTTCAGCTTAGGTAGTAAGTGGTCATATCTGTGATGTTGAATTAAACGCGTTCTGCTATTTCTGTAGGTGCATTATTGTTTAGTTCTTATGGAATATTGTGTTACTCAAAGGTCAAAGGAAGGACAACATGTTGCAACAGTAGTAGACGCCATGCATGCAGATCCAAAGCCAGATGCCACATTTTAAGGGCTTATATTACGTCTAAAAACATAAACACAGGGTTGTGGTTAAGGACATAAACAGATGTTTGATCAGCCTTTTATGATCTTTTCCGGATAACAGAATTTATTCTATTCAAGGTTAACAAAATAATTGATAAAAGCATGAATTGCAGAGAAAGAGCCTCAAATTCTATTAGGCCCTTTTCACATCTTGATCACCCAGCTGGGGAACCAGCTGAATGGCAGCCTCTGCATACTTTTTCAGTTTTTTTTAAAGTCAGCCAGGAAGTGTCTGCCCCAAAGCCCCCAGATCATTGGATCTGATCTCTGTACAGGCCTTTTACTTTCTGGAACTGAATTATCCACATCTGGGCATTCAGTGCTTCTATATATATATATATATATATATATATATATATATATATATATATATATATATATATATATATATATATATATATATATATATATATATATATATATATATATATATATATATATATATATATAAATGAACAGATGTAAAAGTATCTAAAACAGAAAATAAAATACAAAGAAATGTATCTTCAACAAAGATGTGCAAGAAGCTCCCTCCCATTGAATTCAACTGCACAAAGCTCTCCTATAGTTGAAACGCTGTTTCCTTCTTTAATGGTCATCAATTCCATTATGAAGATATTTAACCAGACTTAAACCCCACAGACTTAAACCCCAAAAACTCAAAACAATTATTTAGTTTTAGTTTAAGAGGTTTATTTTGCTTGCTATTAAGAATGTTTTAAAAGTTATGAGCAAATAAATCAGTGTAGATATCTTCAGATCAAACTGAGGACATTCCAAGCTGTAGTAAAACTGAAAGTTTGGTTACCCCTCTCAGTGTGAATACATGGAGCAAGGAAATATTGTAGGAGCAAAGAGAGTAGTAACTATGTACATGTTTAGGAGGGTACTAATTTTATGGAGCCTGGAAAAACAGAGTTTTAAAAATCAAAGTCATCCAATTAATGTATCTACATAGGCAGAGAAAGCAGCTTTGGTATACAACTTAAAGTGATGCATTGAATATCTGCATCATTAGACAAAACACAAAGCACATTGGGAAAGTGTATTAAATGACTAAAGACACCTGATCAAATCATTTATATGCAGAACATCCAATAATCAATCATAAGACATTTTTATTTTTTTGCTGAGAGAGAAACGTGATTGTGGTAATTATTACTGCAGGTCAATTCTGTTGTTAAGAAGTAATTCACAGTTAGATATGCGATATTAGTTGTTTTAAACAACTAACTTTGCCTTGACATCTAAGTCTAAATTTGATAGAATTCCATATTCTATGCGATGTTTGATTAAAATAGAAAAATAAAAGATTTTCTGATTTATTCTCATTTTTTATATGGTCAGGCAACAGTAAATGGCCTGTACTGTATAGAGCTTTTTCAAGTCCAAGGACCCCTAAAGCACTTTAAACTGCATTTAGCCAGTTATCCATTCTTGCACACATTCACACAATAATGATGGCATCAGCGTGTTCCATTTTATATTGTAGCCACAGCTGTCCTGGGGCACACTGACAGAAGAAAGGCTGCATTGCCCAGTCGCCACCTCTGACCACCAACAGTAGCTGAGTGTTCTTAAGTAGAGGTGTCAAAAGTATTAATGTTTATTACTTAATTAGAAGTAGAGATCCAACTGTTTAATTTTGTACAAGTTAGAGTATCAATATAGGCTTTTTACTCAAGTGAAAGTGTCAAATTAAAATTTTTAAAACTACTTAAAATATAAAAAATAAAATTAATGCAGGGAAATGTTAAGGACAGATGCTTAAAGGCACATTTTTCTACAATTCTGGATGAAAATTTCCTTACATTTAATTTTCTTAGTTTTATAACTAAGGGTAACAGTGTTAAATTTAACTTTGCATCATCTTGAAAAACTATTCATTCTGGTATAAGGCAAACAACAATTTGATGTAGTACCAAGTCCACAAATAAATTAATTGTCTGGATTTTAAATGTAAGTAATCAAAGTAAAAAGTTATCCCTCAGGAGCTGACCCTGGTGCTGATTTGGGAAATCAGCACCAGGGTCAGCTGCTATGGTGCAAGAGGTACAGTTGGAAATAAAAGGTGAGCAGAAGAACAGTTAGCTTTTCCTAGTAATTTTCTTCCATAATACAAGAGAGTTAATTACATATGCTGCAAGTACACACTCCCAGCATGTAAAACAGTATCTATAAAACCACTTGGTGTTTGTTTTTGAGCATCTCTATAGCAACAATTCTAAATCTAGGTCGATATATAACAACTCTTAAAGTCGTAGGGAAGTCATATTTGAATGTCAAACCATTCTGGCTTAAACATGTATATAAATGTACTCTTTATCAGACTATATTGTCTAAATTAAAAACTATAAAAAAAAAAAAAAATTCTGTCTTAAAATCTGTGTTGATGAAAAAGCAGGGGGTCTACAGCAAATTTGTTATAAACACCATTAACCGGCTCTAAGGAAATTCAATACACGTTTATGGATGTTACTACTGACCTCCTCAGCTGTCACTGGAAGTAACCAGTATTGTTCCCCTTTCAATAAGTTACATTTTAATGACATAAAAAAATGAATACTCTGGAGAAGAGAAGCACAATTTGTTTCTTTAGTCTTTTCAAACAGTATCCTATGGAATGAAAAAAAAAATACTGTTTAATTTTGTTTTATTTATATGATCACAGTTAACATATGTAAAAAATACTAACCACAGTAAGTAGAAATAATTTTCTGCTGACACTGGTACTTTTGCTTTCTGACAAATGAATGAAACAAACATAATAGAATATATTAAATCCTATGTAGCTTTATTTTGTTTCTGTAAATTATTTTATGAAGGCCCCTCCTTGAATCACCACCTTCACATGGTGAAAGGGTTTCAGTGCCCAGATGATTCCAGAGGTTATGTTGTCAGGGGCTTAAATGTTCCTAGTAGTTTCTCCCAAGGCAAACAGGCTCTTGCTAACGAGTAAAACAAAGAGCGGTTCAAAAAGCAGGACACATGACATCGGCTGCTACAGAGAGATGGGACCACACCCTGGAGCTAGGCTTTGGCTTGTTTTGTGTTTGTGAGCATCTGGTAGTTTGGTTCTTCCTCACAGGAACTAGCAAGGTCTAGTCAAAAGGGGGGGGTGGGGATGGATTACTGAACACCATGTTCAAGCATACCCGGATACAAGCAGCTTAAATTAGTTTTCTCCATAGTGTGTCTGGGCTCTCCCTTAGACATAGGGTTAGGAGCTCAGTCATCTGGGGAGGACTCAGAGTAGAGCCGCTGCTCCTCCACATCGAGAGGAGCCAGTTGAGGTGCCTCGGGCATCTGATTAGGATGCCTCCGGGACATCTCCCTGGTGAGGTGTTCCAGGCAAGTCCCACTGGGAGGAGGCCCAGGGGGAGACCCAGGACACGCTGTAGGGACTATGTTTCTTAGCTGGCCTGGGAGCGCCTTGGGATTCCCCCAGAGGAGCTGGCCCAAGTGGCTGGGGAGAGGGATGTTTGGGCCTCCCTACTGAAGCTCGACGCGACCCCGGATAAGCGGAAGAGGATGGATGGATGGATGGATGGATGGATGGATGGATGGATGGATGGATGGATGGATGGATGGATGGATGGATGGATGGATGGATGGATGGATGGATGGATGGATGGATGGATGGATGGATGGTAAAGCATATGGATATATTGGACACTCAGGTGAAGTAAGGGGTGTAACTGTTCATAAATCACCACCTGGTGCTAAGCTGGATATGCCTAAAGAGGAAGAAAGCGAACAGACTTGGCAAGTGAAGCAAGTAGTGAGGATCAGCTTTGAACGTCTGGTCGAGCATCCACCTCCGGGAGGCTGGTTTATACTCAGAAACCAAGTTGTCTGCGTGTGTGTAGCAGTTAATGCACATATGCCCGCGTCCCTTCCACAGACACTCTGCTGCACCTCTCCAAAATTGTAGGTGGCCACAGACAGTGCCGCAGACAAGAGGCCTCTGATTGGTCAAATCTACATCCGCTCTACCCTATCCGTATTTCCTGTTTGGTACCTTACCGGCTTATTATTGTTTATATGACATACATTGTGGAAAACGACTCATGAAGATGGAACAGCTAGAAGAGGAAGGTGCACGAGAATGTGCACCGGCTCTTTTTCACCCTTGTGTCCCTCCATTGTCACACAAACTTGCCCCTGGTGTTTTTCCACATCCTCACCACCTCGGCACACACACACAAACAAAGAAAAACACAAAGCAAGACATTACATTCAACCAGCTGCATTTGGCTTTTAATAAAACATCACTTCTCAAGATATTTTGTTTCATTTGGCTCACAGGTCTTATCAAAATGCCTCCTGGGAACCTTATTTTGTAGATTTCCTAGACATGTTTTACTGCAAGAAGAACTTGGTACTTTTTTGAATAGCCTCACATTCCTTTGGGGCTGAGAATGTCTAGAGATTCTCTGAAATGACCTGAACAATAATACTGGGTTGAGAGGTCAAGAAAATAAAATACAAACAATTAGATCAGTACCATTCAGGACAAAGGTGCCCTTCACTTATAAAGTCATATAAATCTTTAATTATTGTTGTGAAAAACATATTTAGTTGTAATCTGCCTATTTTAGACAATATCTGCACTGGCTTGCTGTCTTTATAGAAGCATAGCAGTTGTAGGCAGGACAAAGGAAGGTGTCCAGAGAAGGGAAATATTAAATGCGGTACAGGCAGCCACTGTCAAGTGGACAATCTCACTCCTGCATGCATGGCCACTCTCTGGTGGAAGATTTTAAACTAATTGCGATCCATTCCTGCCTGAAATGATTTGGAAACCAATGGAAAGAAGTGTTGGTACTTGAAATGGGATTATTTGTGTAACACAGAGCAATTTAAGGACCAATCAATAGACTATGTGCTTAATCTAACTGATTTCAACACTCATTGTTCACTGGACAGTTGGAGAACAAGACAAGAGGGCTTAAAAAGAAAGAAGTGCAACAAAAATGCTCTCTTTGGGTTAGTGGTTACGATGTATCCTTTTCTTTTCTCTGATGAATTTTAAACAATTGTGACTGGCGACAAATGATCTATATATCTACGATTGTAGAACAATTACTTTATCATTATGTCAGAAATGTTTCATTGACCTACTTAGGATTTTGGCATTGTAGTCTGATTTCTTGTCATTGTATTCAGAACAAACACAGAATGTTGACAGAAAGGTGGATTTAAGGAATTTTACAGACTTAGGGATGTATATGATGTATCCTAATAGTAGAAACAACCTTCAGTTTAACATAACCTAACAGTCTCTAGTTGCCTATATGTACAATTTCAATGTCAATCTACAAGTGCAGCTTTTTTCCAAAATAGAAAAAACAAACTAGAACACCCAGAAAACATAATATCTGGCTTAGAAGTTAAGGAGCTTGAGAAAAAAACCCAACTCCATATGTTTGACATATTTATCAGACAAAGTCAGAAATCCAAAAGCTCCATGCTAAATGTAATTGATTGATTATCACCTTGCACTATTTTTCATCACATTTATCAGTCACAAAAGACACACAATACCAAAATTACCTTTCTGAACCTGCAGTATTTTTGACCTCAGTGCTGATCTCAGGTATATTTAGATTAGAGCCAAGACTTTAATGTGTTATTTTGGTTAATTAATTGTATAGATTTTAACCTGTTAAAACATTTCACATTTAATTGCATTTCTCTTTTATCTTTTTTTAAATACATGCTTAAGTCCCAAGCCAGGGACTTTGTATATGCTGTTTTTTAGTACAACTGTAAATCTAAAGCACAAGCAGCAGCACAGATGTTGGTACACTTGGAGTATTCAAGCTTAAAAAACATCACACTGCAAATCATTTTGCAAGAAGCCCAGATGTTCGTAAAGCTAATATGAACCTCCACAGGGCACAAACTCTCCAGCCAGTCCGTATCGGACCAGAGAATGTTTGTCTTAGAATCTTGTTTAAGAAGAAAAAAAAATAGCCTCACAGGTATTTATAAGTTTAAACTGGACTAAATGCTGGATGTTAAATAGAGAAAAGGCAATGCTTTATGCACAGCTCTATTGTCATATTCTTTTCTCAAAATTAGATATGGAACTTTAACTTCTGTTAAATGTAAACTCTTAAAGGCAATATTGCATGCCTTGTTGCTGTATGCTATTTACCATATTGTCACGATTAGAACAGTAGGACCCAGTATTCGCGGCAGAGAGACATTTATCCAAATTTTTATTAGTAATGGATCTACAGTGAACAGCATGGCCATCTAAGACAGGAACCTCTGCATGAGGAGGACACAGTTAATTGAACACGTCTATCTGGCAGAGGATGATAATGAACGTGTGAGTCACTTGTCTTAAAGATCAGTCCGTGCCCAGAGGATGAGGTTGTTTCCATCTGGTCAGCTGCCAACGTGGCGTGGCGAGCACCACTCTGAAAATCCCAGATGCCCAGATGTCCCAGAGGTCAGAAAACAGGCAGGAGATCAGAACAGAGAAAACAAAGGAAGTCAGGATAATCCAGACCGTGAAGCCAAAGCCAGTGACGAGAAACAGTTTAAGTCTGAGGACAGGTCAGCCAAACACATCAGAATGGGGACAGCCAGGCGCAGAGTTCAAGAGGCAGAACGGGTCAGGATCAGGCAATCAGAAACACTAGAAAACTCTCACCAGAGGCTTGGATTATCTAGCACTGATGAGTGGTTCTGCCTCTATTCTTCCAAACTGCAGAATCTGTTAGTTCAATCTCTAACGTTATGCTCTCTCTGCTTTTTCTCATACTGTAGTAGCTTTGCCTCGTCTGTTCCTGTTTGACTGTGACACCATCCTGGAGAGACATATCAGCTGAGCTGCTGCCATCAACACCTTTGTTTATAGATTCTGGAGATCGGCCTGTTTTCCAGTGTAGTCCTGTTTCTTTGACCGTGGGTGGCTGGATGTGCTCTCTTCATCCTCTGACATGGGAGCTGGCTGGCCACCTTTTACAGCTGCTTTTTGTGTCTCTGCTTCTGTCTCCTTGAACCCCAGTCGGCCTCTGCAGATGGCCGCTCACACTAAGCCTGGTTCTGCTGGAGGTTTCTTCCTGTTAAAAGGGAGTTTTTCCTCTCCACTGTCGCTACAAGCATGCTTAGTGTGAGGGATTGTATTTGAGTCAGTGCAATCAACTGGTTTTCCTTAGATAGAAAACTTTGAATCAATTTGACTGTATGATCTGGTTGAACTGTAAAGTGCCTTGAGATGACTTGTGTTGTGAATTGGTGCTATAGCAATAAACTGAATTGAATTGAATGGTTGAAGGCATGTTAAGTAGAGGCTGAAGCAGGTGGATCAGATGAACGGTAATGAGAACTGTGCGGAAAATGAGTTATCAGGACAGTCATCAGATCATGACAATATTCAATGAAAGGAATTGTGCTATATTAAATGATCATGCAATGTTCAGTTTTATAAAAGTAGAATTTGAAAAAAGTTGAAAAAAATATCAGAGGTTTCCAAAAATCTAAATGATTTTAACTTTCAACGATCGGATGGTTTAATAGCCTAAAAAAATCACAGCAAACATATTTGTATTGCTGTGCTCCTAGGTCTATTTTTTCAATGATTTAGGATGAAAAGGAGCTTTTTAATTTTAAAAGGTGGTTTATTTCTCTATACATGTTTTTGGATTAAAATATGATTAATTGTGATTACAGACCCTGCAATTAACTCAATTACAAATTTAAATGGAGTCCCAACTCCAAGATTAAAAGTGTTAAATTATAGTTCTGTTCAGAACTCTGTTCAGACAGTGTTTTAATATTATTTTGTGATAGAATCTGAGGTAAAAATGGAAGAAAGAGACACTGAGGCATCAACCACAGACTGAGAGCACAATGTTTATTCATACGTTAGCTACTATAGACTTGTATTACTGATTTTAAAACTACTAATGTGCTCTTCCTCTTCAAAAGAAAAGAGTTGCAAATAGTTTTCCCTATTCTCATAGAATTTCTGTACAACTTGCTTTTTTTTATTCCAAATTTACTATTTATAAACTTATTTATGTCAGCCCGATGTTTTGTGTAGCACCTTATCACCATAGCAGATTCGTTGTGGTGTAAAACTATGCAGCGATAAAACTTTTTCTAAGTCTGATTCTGGGCTGGATATAAATCAGACCCACTTTTCTTGTCAAATTTGTGAAAAACACTTTTTTTCTTCTGTATGATCCTGGAATGGATTAATTCTTCTATTTTGTTGATCTGAGTTTTGTCTTCAAGTTAATGACATGTCTTTAGACAATTGAGGGATTTTAAGTATTAGTTTAATGCTTATTTCAACAGAAGTGATTGCAAGAAAAGACCAACAATGTGATAATGGATTTTTAAAGAAACAACAGCACTCTCCTGTATGGGGTCTGCAAAAAAAATCCTCTATCAGTCAACACAATTATAGATTTGGGGAAATGATTCTTGATTTCAAAAGATGCAACTGATCTGGAGTTAATGAAAGCATTGCTGGGACCCTATTTTGATCCTTCTATTACATTTTTCTGTTTTCTTTATCAACTAGAGAAGCATAGACACTAATGTGATGAACAAAATGACATCCATTTTGCAAACTTCAATCTGAAACCGTTTTTACTCAACCAAATGTGGTGCACAAATCTTAAAAGATATTAAAAAATGGAAAAGGAAAATTCATCATAACTAGGTGAAGACTCTGTTGGGTCTCTTTAAACATTAATATTACCTAAAGTCAGAAAAAAGATGTTGTGGAAATATAAAAGGATTAGTTTTAACCTAAATATATGGTGGCAATGGACATTTTGAGGCTAATTGAATCTTATAGGATGCTCTAAACCTGTTACTGAAAAATAAGTGTTTGTAGCTCTTCTACTGAAGGCTGGAGTCTGGTTGCAAACAGTATCTAATTATGGCCTCTCATTCATCCTTTCAAGCTAATAACACCACAAATTAGGCGGTAGGATTCAATTCCCACCTTCAGTTACAGTAACAGTATTTCTGTCAGCATATCCTGAGAGGACAAGTTAGCAATATATTATTGACAAAAGCTAATCTGGGGTAGCAGCAAACCACAACATTTGTCATCATTAGCAACAAGAACTGACCCCTGTGGCCACTCCTCAACCCCAAAATAACTGCCCCCGCTGTATTGTTTGTCCCTGTGTATTTGTTCCTTGAGGATAATAGAAGCCTACACTTTTTTAAATGAGAAACAGAAACAGCATTTATTCCAGCCCTGAGCTGAAAAGCTCAGCAGAGGAAGCCGCTTGCCTATCAGAAATGCATCCAGCTGAAAGCACTGAGGCGTGACTCGACGGACGGACACACACACACAGCACAACAAGGACAGATCAGGATGCCGCCCGTTAAGAAAGTAAATCCCAAAACGCTCGATGTGGCACGTAAATCTGAACGGGATGGCCCCGATTCACAATCAGCCCGAGGCAGACGGCTCTCAGCCTGTGAGCATAGTACAAATCCACTAAACTGTGCTGCTGCGTCCTCCACCCCCCCACTAATCCATTTTCAATCATGCACTTTTTGGATTATACCTCCATGTAATTCTTCTCAGGTATTGTTTTATAACTTAATATTATATTTCAGTTTAGGTGAGGTGGGTTATGAGTTTAGGACACTGCACAGGATTGGATGAGTAGCACAGGTCTGTAAGCAGCAGATTGCAGCTGTGCGTCAGTGGCAGGCTGAAAGGAGCCTGATAAACCTTGTACTCAAAGTCCAGACAGAGCAGATGCAGAAAGGTGGCAAGAATGACCTGATTCAGTCTTTCTAAGTCGATCTGCTTTTTGTTGTGAACAATCTGACCCACAAAAGCATTTTCTACCAACTACATCACTTTGAATGAAGGCTGAAATCTTAAATAGAAAAATTAGCAGTTTTTCCTGAGGATAAATGCCTCTCCCCATCTAACCTGTATTCTAAACCTCCAACAATAAACAACATTATAGTATAATGGTGATCGAATGCAATCAGTATAACAGATTCTTAATTCACTTTATCATTCTGACAAAAAAGAAACCTACAGCTTTTGCATAGGCAATTTTTATCATGGTGGCCAGGCAGGGACCAGTGTGCACTGAGGCTGAAAGCAGATAGACGCCAGACCCTTAGGCTCAATCTACACTTTTCCAAGAGGAAAATCCGTAGTTTCCAAATAAAGATAAAAATAGATTTTCCTAGAGTCCTTGCCGTCAAATAAATAAATATATCAAAACACAAATTCTTTCTAAACTAAAGTTATAGCGGGTGATCTTCTTTAAGCTTTGAGTCCTGGAAAAAAAAGTCCCCTATACTTTTATTAGTAATTGTTTTGCATAATATTAATATTTAGATTTACTAACACATACATTAAATGGATTTAGCTTTTATTTTGCTGTCTTTTTTGCCCATAAATCACCCCATAAATCACAAAAACTACTAATAAAAAGTGCATGATTTCTTTATTTATAATTCTAACTCTAGATTGATGTGAGCAAATAACTACTGTAGGTTTATTAATAATATACAAACAGTCACAGAAATGTCAAATTAGTTAAATCATTGCGCTTATCAGTATTACTACAGCCACCCTCTGTTTTAGAGGAGAACTGCTTGTGAACTGTGTCAACAGGAGTATCTGGTATGGGTGGCTTCAGCGGTGGCCAACAATTGGCTAAGGGGGGGACATGGCCACCCCTGGCCCGCAATCTAGGTCCGCACCTGGTCATTGGATGTGATCAGCTCTAGGAGAACAATTGACAGTAAGCTTTTAAGACTGAAAAAGTTTGCTTGCACTTCTGGTTATTAATTAAGCGTTAAACAACAAAATTTATTTTCTTGATTGGCTTCAGGTATTAATATTTGTTACTTTGGGTTTTGTTGTTGCAATTTCCTTTTTTAGACCAATAAATCTAATAGATTAGACCAGGGGTCTTCAACGTTTTTGAGGCCAAGGACCCCCAAACTGATTGCGAAATGGAGCGGGGACCCCCTAATTAGATATATTGTATGAAATTGTGTTATATCAAACTGGTCCTACAGTCACTCTATTACATATGGAGTCATGTAACGAAAGTAATTTCTCCCTGGGATTATTAAAGTATTTCTGATTCTGATTCCTGGTTGATGGGACAGGTGTTGTGAATGAAAAGGTGCCCAGGTTTTAAAGAGCTCCTGTGTGTCGCTGAATGTGTGCATTGATGACTAAAAGACATCTTCTGCTTTCATTTATCAT
Source organism: Cyprinodon tularosa (assembly GCF_016077235.1). NCBI lineage: Eukaryota > Metazoa > Chordata > Actinopteri > Cyprinodontiformes > Cyprinodontidae > Cyprinodon > Cyprinodon tularosa. The sequence continues at coordinate 1,023,631 of NW_024039263.1, read as the reverse complement.
TTTACTACAGTGTTTTGAATTCATGTTAATGTGTATTTAAAGACATTTTAATTAGTGCAAAAAATTGCAGGAGGGAATATGAAAAAAAGTAATCAACCAAGACCCCCATGCAGTACGTCCGCGGACCCCCTAGGGGTTGCGGACCCCCTGTTGAAGACCTCTGGATTAAACAATACCTGGCTGGATTTTCAATCTTAGAATTGATTTGGTTGGGTTAAGGCAATAAATCGACTTGACTGAATTCAAACAATAAATCGGCTTGATTAAGTAAAGGCAATCAATATTCCTGTTGGGGTTACAGTATGCCCCAAAGTTTTTGTGAAAACACAGTAGATACATTTTTGAAATCCAGTCATATTTGCAAAGTTATTTAAAAAAAAATATTTTTTTTTTTTTCTAGCAATGGTCTTATTCTTAAATTAAAATGTTTAGAATAAGACCATTGTTTTGAAAAAGAAGAAAAGCCCCCTGTTGGTGGTCTAAATATGGTCACACCAGATCAACTACTAGAATATGAGCACCATAAAAGACTGATGCAGGAGCTGAGGGTAGAAGATGAACGCATTTGCAAATATGTGTGAATATCACTCTTTGTTTGGTGAGTTACTGCAATTCTTGGTGAAAATGGCATTCCGGTCTTAGAATCCCTCTGATATCAATTGCTTGCTCCTTTCCTCAAATGTCTGCTTTCTACACATCATACGTCCTTGGTTGGACTTGGTATAGCATAATTATTAAGGTTTAAAGGCATGTGATTGTATCAAAACAAGGTTGTAGCCCAACGAGGCCGTCTGAAACATCAAAGAACTGTCATTTTTTTTCAGTCAAAGTAGTTTCGATGCTCAATCCCAACGCAGTGATTTTTGGTTTTATGTCTTAACCTAAAAAATAACATTTTAAATTCTTAACTTTCCATTTCCAAGAATTCTGAAGTCTGAAGATGCAGTAAAAATATGAATAGGTGTCACATTAATGATTATTCTCTAGTAACTCTAGAACACAGCTTTTTTATTTGGACCACAGGGGAGACAGTTAGAAAAAAAAAAAGCAGATGAAGAAAAAAATGGATGGGGTTTATAGTAGCTGTATACACAGATAAAAATATAGTTTCTGCCTGGCTATTGAAAGATCATGATCCGTGAAATTTGGTTCTGAAAGGAGAGGCTTGTTTTACTGAGGTTAATGCTTTACAATTATTTTAAAAGATGCACAGAGCCGTCACCAGCATAAATAAATGATTATTTATAATGATTATTTTTTAACAACTATGCGTCTCAACAAAAGTAATCGTAATAAACAATTACAATACTAATAGTTTGGTGGTTCTACTGAGATTTTTTCTATTACTTTTCACATTTGTTTGACATTGGAATGTCTCTTTAAGAAACTCAAAAGGATATATTTTTTTTAGAATTAACCCAACCTCCTCTTTTTCTTCCACTTCAGCGGATAAAGGCAACATTACCCTCCATTGAACATTCGTAAAAATCCAATACCTCTGCTCTTGGTTTCCGGCAGACAGTGATGTGAAAGAAATAAAGAGCTTAGACCATCAATCTTCTAATAACCATTAGAATATGACAGGAAAAAATAAAAAAGAAGTAAATAATACACAAGAGACGGAGAGACATATTGGAAAACAGAACCCTGTTCTTGTGTCTCTCAATCTAAGAGTCATCGACCAAACTCGCTGATGGATTTCTAGGCACGTCCGTCGCCGGTTCATGAATAGAAATCCTTCCGCACTTTCAGACATTCTCATTGGTGACCTCCAGAACATCTCACATAACACCATCTATCCTTAACACATTAATATGAACTGGTGATTGGTGTTTAGCTACTGTTTTCTGTGAGACGATCCCCATACAGAGCAGGAGCTCTGTATTTCTGGCCCTTCAAGGTATAAGAATGAAACAGGCCAAACAGTCTAAAGAAGAGCTTCAGAAATGTATTGTGAGGGAACATTTTACAGGGTGTCTTTGTGTCGAGTCAATAAAAGAGGGATTAATTGAGCTCTTTGGTAGCCTCGTGTGGCGCTCTCTCCTTTCTTGTCGCTGAGCGAATTACAAAAAGAGGCTCATGCCAGGCGAGTTGCCCTTGGGCTCAAAGAGGAGAGGGGAAAATGAGAGAGGCAGCTGTGTGAGGAGCCGTCTCCCTGGATGAGGTTGTCTGTACCTTGTTTCCTCAACCTTTCCACTATCACAGAGGTAGCTCTGAAGATTTATTAGGTGAGATTTGAACTCTGCCATAAAACAAAGAGATGCCATTAGCGTACTTTGGTCTCTGATTTGGGACAATAAATCACTTTCTTTCTGACTGTCTGTTTGGCTCACATGTTGCTTAAAAAAAAGATGGTCACACATTAGAAATGACCCTGATAAAGAAATTAGTTTGTCTGCTTATAAAGTTGTTTCCTATGTCAAGTGTTATGGAGTCTTCATCTCATGCACCACACATGACAACTGACATTTCTTTTTTTAAAACTGTTTTTGAAGATACATTTTCGGATTTGCTTATCAGAACAAATTGCATGCAATGGCTTCTTTTCTGTACGTACTGATGCAACATATTCTCATTATCAGTTCGTATGAAATCCTACGAAAAGTTATGCACAGTATTTCGTACGTTTTGGACGTTTTTCCTCGAAAAAACAGATCAGTGCGCATGCACAGCCAGACAGACGAAAAAAGCAGATCCGCGGACGGACGTAAAACTGGGAAAAACAGTGCAATACCTACTTCTTGATGTCTCTCACTAGGTTGCTTGCTGTTTTGTATCTTAGGGTTAGGGTCAGGGTTAATTGTATGTTAAATTCTATGTTATTGAATGGTGCGTAAGATGCGCATGCGCAAGGATATCTTGTCTCGAGGCAAGACGTAAAAATACGACGAAATACCACGAAAAAAAATTCCAAAACGTACAAAATTACGGTGCATAACCTTTCATACGATTTTGTACGGACTGATAATGAGAATACACTGACTGATAACAGCCTAACATAGAACCTGTACTCATATAGACGGCAGCATTACTGAGCTTAAATTGTTTTGTTTTTTTTATTTAGACACATTTATGAACACTTATTGGAATGCCTTAAAAATAAGCTACAGAACGTTCACGGATTTTCCACATTACAGATATTGAGAATTTTATTTGGATTTTATACAATACACCCACAGCAGGTAGTGTAACATTGTAGAATAAAGAGGAAAGGTTGAGTTGTTTTCACTTATTTTTACAAATAGAAATCAAGAACTGGCATACGTATAAACCACTTTGCTTAGTAGCACCAGCTTTGGACCCAATAAATGGACTGAATATTTTATCCATTCTTCTTTGCAAAATTGCTCAAGCTTAGTCAGACTGAATGGCAAACATTTGTACATATTGTCTTGCCACCGATGCTCAATGGGATTTCATTCTGGGCGTTGACTGGGCCATCCTGACAGGTGCTTTCAGATTAGGATGTTTGCCTTTCGGAAGGAAAATCTCCACCTTAGTCTAACCATGTTTTTTTTTGCCTTTTTAGAGTGGCTCCATCCATTGTGCGTTCTGAATAATGTGCAGCGTGCAGAAGCACAACACGCTCTCAAGCACCAAAAGTTCAAATTTGGTCCAGAGCTCCAACTTTCCCTTTTATGTTGGTTGACTTATGACTTTAAAAAAAAAAGTGTTTGTCTTCTAGCCACTACATGCATTCCAGATTTGAAACTATGCCCTGAGGAAATAGCACCTGAGCTCTGGTTCTCTGTGGCTCCTCCAGAGTTACAGGGAGGGTTTCTGGCTGCTGTTCTGGATAATATCCTCCTTTCCAGTTTGGTTTAAGTGGACAACCATATCTTTAATTTTAAAATAATTTCATTTTCAGTGCAACCGGAGATGATAAAATCTTGGAATTTGTTTTATAACTAGATGTTGTTTAGATATCTATGACCATGTGGTCTAGACTTTTATTGACCACTCACGTTATTTAACAAACCAACTAAGCCTTCAAAAAAACTGCTTGATTAATGTTGAAAAAAAGGCTTCCAGAAAAATGATTGGTGCAGCTAAATGACGCACTGAGACTCTAGTTTAGAGAATTAAAAAACAAACAAAAAAAACGTGTTGCATTTGTGTTTATTTCAGGGTATCAAATGTAGAATGATGTACCCCAAGTGCACTATTAAAAAATGTTTTAGTAAAATACAATTAAATCAAATTTCCTCTTTTTTTCCCTACTTAATCTATATTCTTTTGGCTAACAATCAATCAATTAATGTTTGAGGTGATAATGTGGTGAAAAACCATTAATAGGTGTGAATACTTTTAAAGCCAATTATCAGGTTCGATAAACGTGTCAATCTTGGAACAAGTTGCTAAACATTAATTTTAACCATTAAAGATTCAGATGTCTGTAAAAAGAGGGTTATTTGTTGTTTTCTATCTGTTTAAAACCTCCAAAGGTATAAAAAAAAAATCCAAAATGCTTGTGAAATATAACCTTCTGTTGTCGCGCTCTAGGATCTTTACTGTGATCATAATAAAGCGATAAGTGATGAGAAACATCATCAACTCATTCATAATTAGTGTTAACTTGATGTTTGTGTGGTTGGGTTCAACTGCTGAGGACGGGCTTCCGCGAAGAATTAGACTTCAGGTGAAAGTCAATTGTCAAAGCCTTAGCGCCTCATTGTGTCTGAGAGCAGCGCGTCTGGCCGCTCGCTGCTGTGTCTGAGGCGCTTTCAAGGAAACCACCCGGACTATTTTTTATTATTTATGTTTTAGCCAGCTTCATCCTGCTAAAAAATATATTTCGTCGTAGGGTTTTCTACACCGTTGAGCCCTGACTGTGGTTACCGGGAGCTGTCCATTTTACCCCTGGAACAACGGACCCCAGCCCCCGCTGCAACGCGCCTCACCGCGCAAACATGTCCCGCTTTAAAGTGGATTTATTAGGCTGCAACCGGTCACTCCACAGGGCTGATCTGAACGGAGAGAAGCACTGAAAAAACAACGGTAAGAGGCTCAAACAATTCAACTTATTGATAGGACTATTATTTTGTAATGAATCTTGGCGCAGACGCCTGGGGCGCGTAAAGTTTTTGAAGCTCCGCTGTGACGCACGCCGGGTAGGTGGCCAAAACCTGTGCGTCGTTTGTAATGAAAAGTACGATTTAAGAGCAAGAGATATCTGTTTTCCTTTGCTCTTTATCTGCTTGTGTGGTTTAGTTTCAGGTTGCACCTTTTCAGTGCTGAGAACAAACAACCAACGTCTTGGTAAGAAATCAGATGAAATCTTGACGCTCGAGTTAGAAGACAGGCTTCAAATATTAGAATTTATATTTTAGAATGTATTTATTATTTACCCTCTATCATCTCTAGCGGTTTATTTCAAGGGCGCACGTAGGTGGAATCTGTGCGTAAAAGAATCCGTTCCCTCTCACCTTTCCTTTGTACACTTTTCGGTGTTTCTTTGATGCCTCTGATTCTAATGAGGACCTCACAGGTGAAACTTCAGCAATTTTCCTGACCTGCATTTTACAGAGACTGAGCTCCTAACGGGAGACCTCCGACACACCGAGACGTGTAGGAGGGTTGTCAAACTGTAACCCGTGCGCTAAGTGCCATGACCCAAGTCCTCTTGGCACAACCCGCCTCGCCCACTGTGATAATCAGTTAAAGTGTGAATCTGGGAAGAGCTGGAGAAGCTAGAAGAAGAGAAACAGACTCTGATTATGATGAACTCAAAAGATTAATCTGCAGGAGCGCTTTCGGAAAGATTACTTTAAAAAAAAAAATACAAGGTCCTGATCAGACCTCTACATGTGAACCATCTCATACCTAAATAACACATAGGTACTATATCAGTTGTCCTTATTATATGGGTGTTGGTATTGGTCCAATCGATCCACATTAAATTTCCCTAATGAAATCGATGGGAAAGCATGTGGCGTCCATGTGAATCCATGACTCCACATGTTGAATGTTTTTCGCCTCTGAGTGCATTTCACATAAATGTAGCAACACGTAAAACATGCAGGAAAACTTGTGAAAAAAAGTTTCCACATGCACAACAAAGATGGAAGATATTGGAAACTTTTTAGATATGTTCTGAAGATGAAACGTTCTCATCCATTAAGGAAAATATCTATTTCCTATATCTGAGGAGTTAAGTCATAGGCTCCTTTACGCATGATAACATGATGAGAAAAGGTTTAATACATGTTTGTTACAAATACCAAAATAGTATATATTTGAAAATATTTTGTTGTTGTTTATTTCTGGGCCTCTTTGTAATGTATCCACAATTTTGCAGTGCTGCTAATATCCTTATATTGGTCCTATACATTTCCTCAGTTGATATTTGAGGGCGGGGTAATGAGTGGTTGACTTATATCTGAAAACTGTTCCTATAAAGGACAGAAAAGGATAATGCATATTAATAAATAAGCATACCGGGGAAATTAACCATCCATGTCCTTCTGATCTTACATGATAAAATCAAAATTTCACTTAAGACCATGACATTTCAAAAAACCATGTGATGTCAGATGATATCAGCCCAAGTTTTCCTTCCACCCAACTTTCCATTTATTTGCTTGGATGCAGTATTTCCTTATGACATCAGTTTCCAACGCTCAGACTAAAAAAAAAAAACTGTTGGAAGTTAGCTTTGATGCACTTAATCAGTATTATTTGAACTGTTAATCACAAATTAGAGCAGAAAAGATCCAGTTGTTGGCAAATTGATTGGTACATCTCTGCCAGCCTGCTTCTTTTTCTTGTATTAAACAAATAAATCAGTTATTGCGCACTCCTACTGGAAATGCGTTTTAGATTACCATCATAGCTCAGACAAATATTTTTCAGATGTAATCCGAACTCCAAGATGTTGTAAAATTATCCAGATGTCTACTGCTACTTTTATAATTACTACTTTTGACTTTTTTCTAAACAATATAATTCCTTTGAGGCTGCTGGGGCGCGCAACGTTTGGGACACTTAACGCGTCTAGTGAAAAGAGGTTCAACTCCTCCCTTTAGAGTTTCTGCGTGGTCCCGACAGAGAATAATGGTGCTGATGCTAAATGTGAGCGGCTCGGTGGTGGCTGCAGTTTGAAGACGAGCTGGAGGAGGTGGGGATGAATACCATAAAGGTGTGTGTGCGCGTGTGTGTGAGAAACCAGAAGGAAAAAGCTGAGTGCGCTGAGCGTGAGCCCGGGAGCGCATTATCTGGGCGCTCGGTGTGCCACGGAAACGCGACCGGGAGAAGATGCGGATCTCCTCAGCAGTCGAGAATAATAAGTGGTGGGCTTCATGCACCCCCAGCTGAGAGACAGATATCTATTTGTAGGATGAAAATAGAAGGATCTTTACACCAGCGGGTCAAACTTTCCTCCTCTGTGGTAGGATTTCTTTAATTCTTTCTTCCCTGACGCGGTGATGGAGCGCCACTTGGGAGAGAGAGGATGATGGACACTTTGGCACCTGCAGCTCTCGTCCAGAAATCCCTCCGTCTCAACAACAAGGCGCGCTGCTGACCGAGCCCTCAGGACGGTGATCGCTCATTTATTTTGAAGTGGCAGGAGGGTGGAAAAAAAAAAAAAGATTGGAAGGAAAAGAGTGAGCTGGGGATGGTGCGCGCAACGATTCCTCGGAGACCTACGTGCGCACTCATCACATTCCCACCGAGGAGCGCACCTTAAAGAAAATAGCTTCGTTTCTCCTTTCACTGCTCATTCCCGCTGCTCTGAACTCGTTGAGCATTTCTAGAGAATGGACTTTAACCAAGGGACGTGAGAAATGTAAGTTCTTCCTTTGTTCGTGAAGTTTGGGTTGAATTTGAGAACAACACGGAGGTGGAGTGATGAGAAGATGATATGTTCAGGCTTTGCTGCATTCCCCCTTCCACCAATGAGTAGAATATTGAGCAGACAAATACTCGCGGAGGTGGGAATACATTTGGAAATCAGTCGTTTCTTTGGGGGCATTTTGGGATGCGCCCCCTTGTGGAAGCTCTTCCTACATCGCTATTTACGGTATTGCATTTGGATCAAGCTGTTCGGTTTATCGCTATTGCATAATTATATAAACAGACTTTGCATCAATGAAGTCAAACATTCATAGTTTCAGTTTTAACATTTGCTGATGATCCCATAAAATAAGACCTGATGCAAATGTTGACATCAGCAGAAGCTGTTAAGAAACAACAGTTTATGGCCTTTATACTAACTTTTTCAAGAGACATACCCTCTACTGTTATCATAAAAAATGATTAATTCACGTTAATTATCGATCTTTGGCTCAGGGGCTTTACATAATAAAATAATTTGGGACTGAAATTTATAGCAATTGAATTAAATCGACATTTTGAAATAATTTAAAAATCAAATTACAACATAAAAGCACTCATATGTTAAAGAAAAATTACAAATATTCAACACATTTTTTCTTTTACGAGTAAACTCATTATTTAGGTGGCATTGCCTATCAACATATTCTTATGGAAATTAGATTATATTTAGAAACTTAACGATGCGCCCCCTAGTGGAGCATTTGGCCACATCGCTATTTTCTACATCATTACTTTGAGTACTTAATGCCTTATAACAAGTGTGTCAGTTTTATAAGAACAGCTTTTCACACTAGATTTTAGCATTATCAAAAAATATACATATATATATATATATAAATATAACAGCAAAAGAAAACAAAAACCTGTTTAAACTGATGTTCAACATTTAAAAAGAATTTTGAAAGATATCAGATTTATTCCAGTAAAATAGACATTCTTGTATATATATTTAAATATATAATCTATATATATATATATATATATATATATATATATATATATATATATATATTTAAATATATAATCTATATATATATATATATATATATATATATATATATATATATATATATATATATATATATATATATATATATATATATATATATATATATAACACATTTGTTAAGACGGATTACAGTTCATGTTTGACACTTTAAAAAGGTTACTAATTATTTGCATTCCGTTCAAATTAATAGGGTTTTTAAATTATGGCCACAACAAATAGGTAATCTAAATAAATTAAAACTGATGTGTTTTGGTTGATTTCTCCACTCTAGGTGAGCTTATTATTAAACTTAGACATGGCAATAAACTGTGGATCTTTACTTCTGAACGTTTAAGGACGCGCCCCCTTTTGGAAGCTATGCAATGCATTGTTACATTTCGGCCAAACTTATTAGCTTAACTCCAACGTGTCATAAGAAAAGCCTGATATAACCTGTGTTTTGTTATAACCAATGTTTCAAGCCTCTTTTAAAATAAACCACTTCAAATATGCTCAGGTTTATTGCTTAATTCAAAGCAGATATATTAAACTCTCTTTTATTTCAGCCCTATTTTGTTTCTTTAAGAAGGGGCCTTCTACTCTCATCGAAACAATTCTTGTTTTTATGGCAGAAGGAGTCCAATATGTTAAAAAAAAAAATCCTGGCTGCTGTCCTGCAGGGTTTCCATGTTTCCCTGCTTCAGCACAGCTCAATCTGATGATTGCAGTTTTGCAAAAGTGCTGTTAATCAGCTATCCATGGAGATGAGCTATGCTGAAGCAGGGAAACCTCTAAAACCTGCAGGACAGAGGCCCTAGAGGGCCAACTTTACACTACAAGAACAGAATTGGGGTGTTTTTTATTTGAAGTAAAGCAAAATATATCAGTTTTGTAACATTGCTCCTCCAAGGATAAAGTGAAACTAATGATAAATTCATCCTCCACCAGTACGGTGATCATTTACCAGACAAATAACAATGAAGATGAAATGTTAAATAAATGTACTTAAGACATGTAAGCATGTGACTCTATGTAAAACCTCTGATCACACTGTTGCTTCCCATATCCAAAAATGCATATCTATATCTCTGCCAAGCTTTAATAGCTTGTATTTAACATTTTAAGATTGGCTTTATAAACAGTATTAAAAGTCATACTTGGCTACTTTTAATGGATGCATGGATAAAATACCAGGCATATATGGAACTGAATAGAAAGCTGTTGATAAACCCTGTAATTACTTTTACTTTATTTATTTCCTTCTATTGTTCAACTAAATCATTTGCCCGTGCTCTTAGTTGAGCCAAAAATGGACATTGCAATTGTCTAAATCATGTTTATCCCATATCATTGCAGCTGATGTGCTGCATTTAAAGCATTTTAAAGCATCACTTATGGGAGTACAAATGAAAATTAGCCATTTATGTGTAAATGTTTTAATAGCTATTGTCCCATCCTGAAAAATAAACTCAAGGGGCTAAACTTTACAGCAACATCTTGAAGGGAATCAGATATTGCTGTTCAAATCAGTGTTAGCTGATTTATATTACTGACTTTAAATCCCTGTCGCTTGACGACGCTGTCAGCAGGCTGAAGCTACCTGGCTGATCATATCCTTGAGGGCCACTGTGCGGACATTTTCAGTCTCCAGATATGTCACCGTGGTTGCAGAATAATCTGCTGGCAGCCTTTTAGGAAAAGTGTCTTTTAATAATGCATAAGATGTTCCTGTGTCGCGCAGAGAGGAATGCTTGGTGGCGAGGAGAGCCGGGGGGTGGGGGGGTTGTGGAGGGAGGGGTGGACCCTGCCTCTGCTGTCTCATTGGGTGCTGTACTGCTGTGTGTGCAGAGGTTGGAGTAACTGGGGTCCCTGGGGGTATTTTAGCTCAACTCAGGGCAGCAGAGCCGCAGTCACCCTGTCAGAAGTGCTGCCCCCGCAGACGGCGGGTGCACGCAGGGCGGTGGTGGAAGGAGCTGAGAAGAGGGAATGACAGAGGGCTGTGGCTGATGCAGCTGGTGAACGAAAGTTGAGCAGGCACGGCTTTAGCAGTCAAGGACTCGCATGCCTTCAGAGGCCATACTTGTCTGAGAGGAGGCTGATCTATGCAGACAACTCCTGGGGGTCGTAGAATATGCCTTTAAAAAAAAGGAATTTGAAAACTTAAAAAAGGGAGAAACTTGTTGAAGCTCAAATTTCGATCCTCAGATGATAAGAAAACCTCAAATGGAAGACCAGGTGATATCAGCTTGTTTTTCTCCTCAGTGGTGAACAAGCAGCATGAACAAGTATTGAAATTGATTTGAAGTATTTTTAAGCTCTGGATAAAAAAAATGAAAGAGAAAATAGATATGAGAATACAATTGTGTTGACAAACTTCATTCTTTCTCATGAATCCATCATGTGTGCAAAGTGAAAGAGATTGGAGAGCATAGGTAAGGTGGTCTGTTCATCAAGATCACTGATACTGATTTGAGACATCCTAATCAGACCGTCAAAATAAGAGTCTATAAGGTAGACGCCGCTACAAATAAGGGAACATTAATGTATTCCATCCATCCATCCATCCATCCATCCATCCATCCATCCATCCATCCATCCATCCATCCATCCATCCATCCATCCATCCACCCCTCCCACAATTTAGCAAACCTGTCACCTGATCCCAGACCTGCCAACTGAAAGCGGCATCATTTCCACAAGTGGTTCGAAAAGGAGCTAAATCAGATACAAACCCCAAAGGAAGCAATATAGAGGTCCAACACATCCCTCTGCATCGCCCACCTTTATGTTTATTCACATGAACGACTAGCAGCATCAGCACCAAGCTGTTAACAGACAAGATTAAGGATTCTGGAAAGGCAGAGAAATGTGGTGAGTAAAGGAGATCTGGCTGAGCAGCTTCTACCTTTATCAGGCTTTCATCTGTTTCTGACTGTCTGGCCTCCTGTCTCACCACCCCCCCCCCCCCCCCCCACCCCCACCCCCTGTGCTCTTGTTGCTCTTTTAGTAAGACACTGGTGGGGAATATGAAACAGGTGGACTCGGAAAAGATGAAAGTGGGAAGAGACAGTACAGAAACAAGTTCAGAGATTGCCCTTGAAACCGCATAAAAAAATGTGTGAAATAGAAAAAGAAAAGTGCAAAAATAGCCGTGATACTGGAGATAGCTGTGTAATTAATCCACCTTAGTTTGACTTAAACACGCTGCTTTTTAAAGTTGACGCTGCCAGCTTTTACAGCTCAGGGATTTATTGGGAAGTAAGGTGGCACGGAGGTCCCTCTTCCTTTTGCGGCCACCGGAGATGATCATTTCTCACTTCACTCTGGTTTATTCAGAAGGAAAATTAAAAAGATTTTATTTAGAGAAGAAAAGAAGAGCAGTCTAACAGATGATGCTGCAGAGCAAACAATGGGAGAAATAACAGTATGCAGACAGCTGTGGTTTAGAAATAAAATCAAGCAATCAATTTAGACAAAAACTAAAGGCAAAGACTGGAAAAAGTGGCCAGAACAAACACCAAACATTTTAATGTTTAAATGAAAATAGCAGAGCAAGCACAAAGTAGATAATGAAGGATGTTCTCCTCTTGTTAGTGTCTGTGGCTGTTGCTAGAAAGAGCAACTCTGCTCATGATTCGGGGAAACGCTCGGTCATGCTCGAGTGGCCTCGGGGATGAAATGAAAGGAGACGCCAGGGGTAGCTCAGCCCCGGAGGCAGGCGGAGTGGACTGATGCAGAGTCTGGCTGTTTGGGTGAACACTGACCTCACCAGCCCGACAACCCCAACCCAACTCCACCTGCGCCTCTAAAACATTCATGGGCTTAAATATAAAAAGTTGCAGGTTGCAGCACTGGCAGCCTGCTACCTCCACTCCCTAGTCGTTTCATACAGACTGATGCAAAATATATATATATGTGTATATAATTTATTTATTTTTAAATTTTTTCATTCTTTGTAGTTCTGAAAGGCCAATTAAGTGGAACTTTATTTTACATTCCCAAAGACTAATACATTTTTTTTTTTTTTATAGAATAAACTGAACTTAGCTTTTAAATCCAACATAACAGAGAGTATTGTGACCTCCTCCAAAAACAAAAGTGACTATATGGTACAACCTTCTTTTACAGTGTCTCACTCTGAAAGAAAGATAATAAAGGGGTGGAACAACACATACACAACAAATTACTGTTTAGATGAATAATGACATTTAACTGTATGTATTTTTGTGTATAATTCATCGAAAAAATAAAAAGCTGAAGCATCGCCTATCACGCTGTGCCAAAGGTGTTAGATCATAGACCAAGGTGGGAATTTCTAAAGTACGTGTTGTACGGTTTGAGCGTTTTTGGTTTCGCGCCACACATTTACAATCACGTTGTGTTAGAACACTGGAATAGATTAGATCCCATTATCTTTATACAAAAGCATAGGGATGCACGATATAATCGGCCCCCTATTGGTATCAGCCTTAAAACTGAATATCGGACATCGGCCACCCCACCGATATTTAACCCGATATTTGATCAGCTTCTGAGTTTCTAAAGTCTAAAAAAAATAAACAAATACTACTTCTCCTTCGTCCTCAAAAACTTCTTTTTTACAGACTTAAAAACTTCTAAAGACGAGGGAAAAAATCTTGATACATTAAAATATCACAATATGTTCATATGCTGATATATTGCCATTTAAAAACACCATATCAATCTCTTTTACTAATGAAATATTGCTATATGTCAACGTTATGCTACGAAATCCCCCAAAAATTCACAAAATCTCACAAGAATTTGCAAAATATCACGAGAGTTTGTAACAGAACTATGAAATTTCACGAGATTTTGAAAGTAAAATAGATCGATACCGCGTTTTTAAAAATCAATATATCGGCATATGAAAATATATTTGAGTATATTATTTTTCAAAGTGTCAGAAATGGATAACAAAACTGCTATTTTCAATGACTACTTATTTTTGTCCAGCTTTAACATCGGTATCGATATCGGTTATCGGCTACATGAGTTTTAAAATATCGGCATATCGGATATCGGCCAAAATCCCAATATCGTGCATCCCTACAAAAGCATATTAGCCACATGTGTTTCTTGCAAAATCTGTTAACAGTTGGAGTAAGTTATAGTTCTGCTCTTGGCTCAGCAGCTGTTGTACCCATTGCATGACATTATGTCTCAGAGAGGTGGAGTAGGGATCCCCTGCTGGGAAGCAGTGTGTACACTTCCAAAGTGGGCAGAGACTTGACTTAGGTGTTTTGGAGGAAAACAACATTTTTAGTTTATTCGGGCTGCATTTCCCTGTAAGTTTGACCATGTTTAGACATAAGGGAGTAGAATGGTGAGTGTCCCAAACAGGGTGTTACAGTAATTGGAGACAACTTATTTAGAGAGAACCCAGAGTACAGCAACATTATGATTAGTTTAAATCTAAAATTTGAGTCACATTATTTTTCACTTAATGGAGTGTATAACAGATCACCATATATGGTTTGGTATGCTTTAAATCAGAATCAGAATCAGACATACTTTAATAATCCCAGAGGGAAAATATGTTGATCTGAGAAATAGTTGCCTAAGCTTAGTACTGAAACTTTTTTGTACATGGGATTCCTTCTATGGCTGTTGACTGATTTAACTATGTGTTCATGACTTAAAAAATGTTTCCTCAAGATTTTTTTACTTGCAACATGAAGACATATTTACTGTATGTAAATCAAAGCTCACAATAAATGCCATTACAGGATGGTGATGATCTGAGAGGGAAACGGGATGTACTAAAATCAAGATGTTTATCTCGTTCTCATATCATAGAACGTTGTTTGTCAGTTTTACCGGTGTCACGCCTGGATGTTAACAGCCATTGCAGGTGGTCTCTTTCAGGTTTGAGGCTTTCCAGGAGACGGCACGCTGCAGCGATGTCTCCTAAGGTTCCTGCCTAAATGCTCATCTTGATTGTTGACATGACAACAAACGATGGAGCCTCCTAACTGCATGGCATCAAAAAGATGCTTTTCCTCACAATGCAAATTATTCTTCTTTCATCTTCTAGATTAAATCTGTGACTAAATGCAAACAATTATATATTTTTTATTAAGAATATATATATATATATATATATATAAAAAAACAGAACTATAAAGTTTTTTTTAAGAATATTTGTTTCAGAGACGTCTTTAGGATATTTTTTAGATTTGTAAAAAACACTATTTGCAAATAACTACTTTTTATTTATTTTCAATAATATATTATAATTATAACCTGGTGATTATGTTTCTTACAGTATCAACTCTACTCAAATAACTTATGAATATCTTTGTCTTTTCCCAGTCATTCATCCCACATAAAAAAAGAATAAACCATATTTCTACTGCAGATTCCTATTAATCATTTTAAATGTTAGTTTTTTCCCTATATTTCAAGATAAAATGTCCGAATGAACATGAATTCATGACCTGAAAAGATGATATACTATACCCTATAGGTGTAGTTATTCTCTTTAAGTGACAAGAAACATAGGTTTTTCAAGCTTTTAATGGAACATTTTCTCGCCATGCATGTTTTTTTGCTTCGAATAATTCCTGTCTTTCTCCATTTTCGCCTCCTCTGATGTCCCAGGATCTTGATCGATGGTCCGAGGAAGAGGCCCGGCATAAAATAAACCCTTTTTCTCACTTAAAATGCATGTCCACACTTCATCCATCTGCTCTCCTTTTCTTTCCCTCACCTCTTCTCCCCGGGGCGACGGAGGGTTATAAGCAGGGGAGTAATGAGGGAAGGGGCTGCTGTGGCCGGGATGGTGCAGTGGTTACAGCCCAGCTTTTGTGATTGCGTTGCTTGTTATCGAAGTATTCGCTAGCGTTTGTTGTCTCATTACCCGTGACTTGAGCGGCTCTTTATCCAGGGGTTGTATGTGAGGCACGTGAACACACACACACCATCCAGTGATCCGGTCATTTCTTTAGTCTCCTTCTTACCACAGTAATATTATGTCTCTTAATGGGAACAGGGAGCTCTGTGCCAAGAGTTCCTCTGGATAATTGGCTGCTTCCTCACCTGCTGACATCTCCCCCATTGACATCCTTACATTTTACATTTAAGGTGCTTCATTTCTTCTCCCCACCTTAACCTCTTTTTTTCCCCTACCTTCTGTCCTCTGACTTACAATACTTACACTTGCCTTTTTTTTTGTACTTTTGGACGGGTTCTACGTTGACATCTTGTGTTAAATTTAATTCCAGCTCTCAGTGAAAGGCATCCAGAACGCTCATTGTGATTCATGTGATGGGCTTTTTTTTTCTTGTGAGCGAGAATAAATGCGATGAAATTCTTTCATTTCATTTGAGCAGGACTTATGCAATAAAAGGCAATTTGAAGATATTTGAAGGAACTTTTTTAATCTTACCCTATTTCTCAAATCTTTTTAAAGTTCCTTTGACTAACTTTTTGTTTCCAGTTCCATCAATGAATGTGTTTTTCATTGTGCCTTTGTAACGTTACCCTCTGCAAATCAGTCTTAGGCTTTCCTGCTGACCTTGGCTGTTCGTTAAAATGATGACTTTTATACTCTTAGATTGAAATCAAATGTATTGTTCTATGTTTAAGTAATATCATTTTCCAGTTTGACATGCTTTCAGTGTTAACTTAGTTTTACTATGCATCGTTGCTCCTTATGTATGTTTTATTAATAATAAAAACCATGTGGTTAAAATAATTTCAAGCCTTTATTCACTGAAGGATACAAATGTGTTGATGGAATGTATATTTATGGATGATAGCAGATAAGAAACACTTCATTTTAGCAGGGAATTCAAATATGAAACATGAACTTAAATGTGATTTGAAAAAGTTTTTTCCTTTTCCTTCCTTCCTTCCTTCCTTCCTTCCTTCCTTCCTTCCTTCCTTCCTTCCTTCCTTCCTTCCTTCCTTCCTTCCTTCCTTCCTTCCTTCCTTCCTTCCTTCCTTCCTTCCTTCCTTCCTTCCTTCCTTCCCAACAACATCACTTCAGTTTGGGAAGTTATATTTTGATGCCTTCAAAGAAATAAGTGTAATAAAAAATATTCAGATTTATATTCAAAATTTTTCTTCATCTTTTATTTTAAAAACAAACTTCAGTTTATTTATATTATGTGTTTATTTAAGCATGATGCTCTCATCATTGTGGTTCACTGTGGAATTTGCAAATATACTTTAGTCTTCTTGTCTCTGAGTGATGAGTTATACAAATTCTCCATGGGATTTTAAAGTGTGGGATATTGTTTTATAACTTACCATTGCTTTTTATCTCTGCTGTAACATTATACCTCACTTTTATGCTGTCTACTTTGTTCTACATGATGCTGTGTGTTCAATACCATTCTCTAACAAACCTCTGAATCCTTACCAGAGCAGCTGGATAAAAACTGAGATGAACTTTGCACAGGTGGTGATACTTTTAACAAATGTTTCTTTTGAATTTTATTGAGTATCACAGTAATCAAGGGTAAATAAGAAAAAAGATTAAAATGTCTTTCTTTGTCTGATGTATATTTTAGATGCAGATAAGTACAACCATTAAATATTAAACACATTTCCTTCATTGTGACAAACAATTCTATGTATTCTGCTCTGCACCCCATTTGAAGGTTAATAGAAACAACCCTTCGGCACCAGAACTTTACAAGGAAAAGTAAATCTATCTAGTTATTGAAATGTGATGAATGTGGACTAATCAGCAGTGCATATATACTTGTGAAAGAAATGTTGAAAGATGCTTATATGCATGAGTTTAAACCAGAGACAAGATACAGTGTTTATGCAAACATATCATGCCTTCTTATAAATCCATGTCACTACATGGGGACCCTGTGCCTAATTTGGACTTGTTTTCATTTTTTAACAGAGTTATTTTTATAGTTGAAATACTGAACCTTTAAATGCTTTATGAGCTGAAATGAATCAATAATTAATAATCGTCTCAAACTGTCTTTGTGATAATGTGGAGCTGGAATGAAATTAACTATAGTAATTTGTGGTTCCTATGAGTCTGTAAGAGAGGAAATTAGGATATAAATGTGTTCTAGGTGAAAATATTTTATTATTTTAGTGAACAGAAAAAGTGCTAAGATCCAAACAGCTGATGCAGATCCATTAATACATTTTCCGTCACGCTTATCCCAAGCAGGGTCGCGAGGGGTGCTGGTGCCAGCTGTCGAGAGGCCGGGTCCACCCTGGACAGGTTGCCAGTCCATCGCAGGGCAACACAGAGACAAAGAGGATAAACAGTCATTCACACACACACATCTAAGGAGAATTTAGAGAAGCCAATTAACCTAACAGTCATGTTTTTGGACTGTGGGAGGAAGCTGGAGTACCCGGAGAGAATGCCCACATG
This sequence comes from Cyprinodon tularosa, assembly GCF_016077235.1. Taxonomy (NCBI): domain Eukaryota; kingdom Metazoa; phylum Chordata; class Actinopteri; order Cyprinodontiformes; family Cyprinodontidae; genus Cyprinodon; species Cyprinodon tularosa. Next base: position 1,005,428 of record NW_024039263.1, on the reverse strand, counting down.
CAAAGAGAGAACATGCAAACTCCATGCAGAAAGACTCCAGGAATCAAACCTGGAACCTTCTTGCTGTAAGGCAGCAGTGCTAACTATTGCTCCACTGAACAGCTCTGAAGAAAATTCAGTTCAATTCAATTCACTCCAATTTATCTGAATCTATTTAGTTCCAGTCATTCATATATGTGAGTGAATTTGTATGAGTATGTGTGACTAATAATGACGCTGCATTGTAGCTTAGCTAGTTTATTATGCCAGCTGATAAAAAGTTTTTCTATCCAAGGAAACCCAAACAGCTGCAGTGAGTCCTTAACTTTGCAGAAGTATCTTATGTTGAGCAACAATTTTTGCAACCAACTGGGGATTCAACAATAAAGAGCAGGCTCAAAAGTTTACATATTTTTAAAAGTAAAGTTCTTATTTGTTGTGGCATTATAAGGACATTTGGGAGGTTTATTCTGTGATCCTTATATTGAAGCTTAAAGGGGATCGCACGGGTGAAACTGCCATAATCATGAAGCAATTTTTCTCCAATTTCCGTTATTTCAATAGATAATTTGTTAAGTGTTGCAGAGGCAACTGTAGCATAGCTAAAAAAAAAATACTATCCCTGGTAAGTTTCACAGTCAGAATGCCAGTGAAGGCTTTTCCATCTACTAAAGGGTGTTAATGAATGGTGACAGTTAATTTATCATTAAGCATTTAAAAAATGGATTGAAAACTGGCCTTGCGATGGACTGGCGACCTGTCCAGGGTGGGCAGTGGCGTTGGATGTAGGGGTTCGCCCTGAAATTGAAGGATTGACGGTTCAAGCCCCAACTCCGACTTTCAGTGTTGTGTCCTTGGGCAAGACACTTCACCTGCATTGTCTACTGATGGTGGTCAGAGGGCCCGGTGGCGCCAGTGTACGGCAGCCCCGCTTCTGTCAGTGAGCCCCAGGGCAGCTGTGGCTACAATGTAGCTTGCCACCATCAGTGTGTGAGTGTGTGTGTGAATGGGTGAATGAATGTAGTGTAAAGTGCTTTGGTCAAGTCTCCTGACTTGAATAAAGGCGCTTTATAAGTACTGCCATTTACCATTTACCCCGCCTCTTGCCCGTAAACAGCTGGAGATAGGCACCAGCACCTCTCATGACCCTACTTGGAATTAAGTGTGTAAGAAAATGGATGGATTAAAAATTGCTGGAATAAATATTATTCCGGAGGTTAATAATATCTGTGCATTTCATTAACAATTATTACCAAATATCATTCAGTCCCAAATAAATAGTTAATTGTCATTATTTCTTCATCTTAAATAATCAAAATCTAGAATCAGATCAAATCAAAAGTCTAATATACAAAAATGTAATTTGGCTTATATATATATAAGTTATATTAGGCTATATTGTAAAGAAAAAAAAAAGGTATTTCAAAATATGTGCAGGGTGTAAGAAAACAATATGACCCAATTGATTTGGTTACATAATGCCAGCAAAAAAATTAAACCACTTTCACCCCTGGTGAGGCTGCTGACTGGCAGTGTGCAGCAATATATGTGAGAGGTTCGATATATCATTGCTTTATTTATCAATACCTTCTTAAAGAGCTCCAAATAATTAATTAAATTCCATCACACCATTCCAGTGTAAGAAAAGGTATGATGAAAGCCCATGCTTAGAGCTGACTGCTTTAAAAAAAAAAACCTGACGGATGAAATCCTACACTTAGAGCTGCTATTAAAATGCTCCTATACAGTCAGAGGAGGAAGAACCCTGAATTTTTTTTATTGGGACAAGCGGCTATGTAAATGCCTCATTAAGAATAGCTGTGTATGATTTGGCTGTGCAGACAGGTATAGGTATCTAGTTCCCTCTAAGCCTAATCCTTACGTACGTTTTAAAAGCTGCTGAGCATTTTTGTATATCAAACACTGGAAGTGTTCAAAGTTGAAAGGTTTTTCCAAATCTGCTCATGAGCACAATTCTTTCTCAAAGCGCTACGGATATTTCCCTCCACCTGGCTCGGTTTTCACTCTGGCATGCACCATTAACTGTGAGACCTTACGCAGAGAGCTTGAAATGCAGTCAGGTTGTGAAAGTGAGTCAAAGACTCATGTTGAAGTCAGATTCATCCAGGCTCAGTTTTCACAGACAGTCTGAATACATTTGTAAATTGGGAAGATTAGTCTAATGGTTGCAGTAAAGTCCAACAATAACTTTGTTACTTAGAACTGTTTTGCTCATAATGCTTTTATTCTTTAAATTACAGAAGGCAATGTGGAAAAGCTTTTATAAACTAAAGCAAATGTTGTTTTTCTTTGTGTTAAGGTGAGAAGATTTTCAGGGATGTGGAGGCTGGAGAAAGCTGTAACATTGTAGGTTTGATACGACTCAGTGTGATGAAGGCTTGGTGTGAAAGCAGCAGGATCTGGTTTACCCTGATGGCCTCAATTACCGATTCTCCTATTTTCTGATGGACAACAAACACCGTTGTTGCACTTCTTTCTTACACCCGTCCGACTTTCTATTTCACACTTAGACCTTTCCTACCATGCTGTGGCCCGAGCTAATGTTGTCTCAGTGTCAAAATCAAATCCCATAAGGGAGATTTTCTCACATTCGCTCTTCTTGTGTTTCTCCACAGCCCCAGATCATCAATCGGGACGTGGACTATGATTGACAGCCGAGGGAGCTAAGGAGACCTGCCACTCAGTTTGCTATTAGCGTGTCAAGGGGGCTTTCTCTTGTTCATCTAGCCCCCTTCTCCAACCTCAGCTCGCTTCTTATCTTTGGACCTATATCCTCACAGTCTTCAGCCTCTCTGAAAACAAAACAATACTTCTAAATCAAGCCAGGTTCCCTCCCTCCCACAAAAGGAGTTGGACATGCCTCCTCACTCCGTTTGAGACATTGGAAGAAGAAGTCTACAAACCCTGGTTTGTGCATTTTAAGAAGGAGGAAGCGCTCCATCTGAAGGAGCTGAAAGAGGAGTAGTCATGAGGTTCCAGTTTGCACTTACCCTCCAGGCGATATGGACTGGCATGTGCCATGCTGCCATGCAACACTACCCTGCAGCATGGGGCCACTATGACGTGTGCAAGTCCCAGGTGTATTCGGATGAAGGCTTAACCTGGGACTACATGGCCTGCCAACCGGAGGCAGCAGACATGACCCAGTTCCTGAAGGTTACCCTGGATCCCCCCAACATCACTTGTGGAGACCCTCCAGAGACATACTGTGCCCTGGTGAGTGCATTTAGAATCTAAAAGTCTACTGTCAAGACCATCTTATCAGTTCATAATATTGTGTATCTACTGGGGATGTTTTGACCCCACAGCCATGACAAAGACTCTCAGAAGCCTGTGTTACTCACATATGTAGCTGTGGATGAAGGAATTGAGGCTGGTGCCCATTGACGTCATGTTCTGCTGTTTCGAGAGCTGTGGCTCAGTATGCACAGCAAACACAATCTGATATCATGATGATGATGATGATCCAGTTGAAAAGACATGCTTTAGTCACCTTGTCAACATGTACAGACATCCCAAACCATTTGTTCTCCCCTTTGAGTTTTTAATTCTCTACCTCCTGTTAGGGAACACAATAGTCTACCAGGTCACAATCGTCACACTTGATTATTTGTCTATTGGTTCTTGTAATTTAGATAAAATAATCTTAAAACACATATATCTGAATAGGTTAGAATTAAGAATACCTCAATCAAGACTTTTCATCTGAGATATTGATCCAAGTCATTTAATGACACCTTTGACTTAATTTTCAAGATTTTTAAAGGGAAAGTTGCTGCCATATAAATTAAACTTCATTATTTCATTTACAATGAGCACATTGATTTGGTATTATTATGATTTACTCACGTTTATTTAGTATTTGTAGCATCTTATTAAAATTTAAAAGTACACATGCCCGTACTTTATGATATGATCAGCCTTTTTTGGGTTCTAAGGGCTGGATAATTTGCCATGTTGGTCCAAACTTGACCTGAAGGACTTCTATTTGGCGAATGTATATTACTTGATATTGATCCCAGTTGGATATTTAATTGCACTTCAATGCGTTATGTGTTATATGAGATTAATTAAACGGTTTTGGCCCCACAGACAATATAATCTTATGGAGCTGTTTGCTTCACACTATGTTAATGCTAGCAGGATTTTAATTTGATCCTATTTCAGAGCAGTCTGGATAATTCATGTGCAGATAAAAATACAAACCTGGCATGTTACTTTGAACGTATAATTTATTAAATAGTGTTTTAGTAGCTCTTCTTCAGTTGAGGTGCAACAACAGACAACAGAATCTCTCTTATAAAAGGTGAACAACATTTAGATTGTTTTGGAATTACATTTGAAAAACAAAATAATCTACTTGACCTATAAAAGTGTTTTGTAATCAACACATAATGGGGTGTGATTTTGAATAGATTGTCTGTGAAAAAAGGTCAAGATGACTTACAGGATGCAGCTGACAGTAAATTCACAGATCATAAACAAAATTAGGGTATCAGGATTTGGGTTTAGGGCTTAAACCACATCATATAAAAAATGAGACCTAGGATTAAAATTGGGATTTTCTCATTTAATGTAATAGCAATATCTACACAAAAATAAGATGTGAGTTTAAAGTTACATTCTCTACGTTTTGCTTTTGATTGTTTATTGTGCAGTTTTTTTTAAACACTGAAGAAATAATTGGACTCTTGAACTAAGCAAAGACAATCATATCAGGTCAAGTATTTAATTAGCTAACCGCCTTCTTCTGGGTACTTTTCTTCTTGAGATTCACAGCTGGTCGCTTTAGATTAATCCTAAATGATGAATCTGTTTTGGGCCACAGCGTGTCACCGAGTCATCATAGATTCCATCTGAACAAATGCGCTACTCAACAGCTTGGAGAGCCCTTTTAGAAAAACAGTGAGATGTTTCAGGAAAAAGTAGTAACTTGAGGCGTATAAATAGATCGCCACCATCAGCACAAATTCAGCTGAGAGGGAAGATAGTGGAACAAAGAGGGATTAACAAAACACAGATGACAAAAAAAAACAGCAAAAGAATGATCAGAGAAGCCAGACGGAGCACACAATAGGGAGACAGAGGCTCTAAGGACTGTGGAAAGCATAGGTTGACTGAAGAACTAATATCTCGTGTGCAGGGAGGAGGGATGCAGGCTTTGAAATGTGAATAATTCAACATGTTTTGTAGCTAATGTGTTTTATTCATAGGACACATTATTCAGCACGACACCTCAGAGGCACTCAAAAATGCTGACTCCCGTGACTCCAAGGTTGGTTGAAGGCAAACCGTCTAAGAAGGAGTGGGCGAGCTTATTGTCACCCTATGTTTGTGACGGTGTGCGCAACATTTGAATGACATCAAAGACTAGAGGGCGTTTATGGAGTTCTCTCAGAGTCCTGTCAAATTTGGAAAATCTTAAAATAGGAAAAAAATACATATATAATATAAAAAAAGATTAATATTTCAAGTTTTTGATACCCATAAACGTTGTCCTACCTTCATTTGTTTATTCCTTTCTTTTTCCTTCCTTTCTTAGTTTCTAGTTATGCATTCTTTATTTCCTTTTTGGCTCCATCATTTTCTCCCTCTATAGACCCTTTTTTCCTGTCTCTTCTTTTTCTCCATCATGCTTTCTTTTTTCCCCTCATCTTTATTCCATTGAGAACTTCCTTTCTTTCCATTTTGTCCTCCTTTATGACATCCTTTTCTTCTTCATTCCCGTTTTCTTCCTTCATTGTGTAATTTTCTTCCTTTGACCTTTATTTACATCCTACCTTCCATTCTTTTACTCTCCTTCCTCTCAGTTCCTCATTTATAGCCTGTAGAAATGGTTTCAGATTAGCTTCGCTGCAGCTCAATGATCTAAACCCTGGATAAACATAAGCAGCCATCAGATTCCTATTTCAGGAAACACAGCATAAACTAGGTTAACAATTATTTTTGCCAGTCTTTTAACAGTCTGATGATGGCTTATTGAATTAGCAGCAGTTTGCGCTGCACCGCTGCCCTCATGTCTCCGGCAGTCAATGTAATAGGAGGGCCTCAATTAACCAGGCAGCGGTTGGCTCCTACATAGCCATTTCCTCTCTCCGTTGTACTCCGCGGATCACAAATCACACAAACATCAGTGAAATATGACCTCCTTTCTGCTTTGCCATGGAGTCCAATTCTCTGTGATTGTTTTATTTTTACCTCGGGCAGTGACACGGATCCAGATCAACATGGAAACAATTACCATTGATATTTCAGCCACTGAGCATGCCACTCTGCTGCTACGGTGTCGATAACACTTATATCATAAGTCAGATCGTCGTAGATTTGGGGTGATTATTGTATGTCGGCGTTATCGGTGAAAATCATCTTTCTGTAAATTGATTTTTTTCGTGCTCGTAGAGGAGGGTGTATTTTCAAGCTTGGCTTCCTCTTCCTGGACAGCTGAAGGTAACAGACACCGAGACCTGACAGGAGTAAGAGAGAGAGCGAGGGGAGCAGAGCAGGATGCAAGATGAAGAGGCTGGAGGGCGTGGTGCTTATGTGAGCACGGCAAGCTCAGGTTGCGGCCCCTGTCCCAGGGTCAATGATAAAGGAAGATGGCATCAAACACACTGCACATCCACATACACAAAAAAATGCTCACTCCAGTAAGGACATTTTATTCTCCTTCCAGCCTGCTAACCTTTTCAGTTGCAATAGGCTGGCATTCTCTGAACTCTGGTGCATGAATCTGACATAATATCAGATTTCTGTGTCCCCTCCAGGTAAACTCTGGCTTTTAAATACTGGGACAGCTTTCCCAGACCCGCTGATCGTTGACGTTGTGTTGGGATGTAAAAAGAGCAGCTGTATCTTCAATATTCATGAACTATTAATGAATAGTTTTAAAGTTAGCAGTTTCTCAGAAAAAAAAAATCATGTCAAAAGCATGAAGCATAAAGTTTCTTCTCGTGATACTAAGTTTTTTTTTTTCAATATAAAATACATTCTGCGTCTGTACTTTAAGGGCCGTCAGTCTGATAGCTGTTAAAAAATACATCGTGTTCACCAGCCATTTGATTCATGCTTCATGTTCATGCAAAAGGAAAATGCCAGGAAAAGTTGCTGGATTTAATGTATGTTTACCTTTTAAATAGGCATATATGCAGATTTGGTTGCTTTCTGAAGTCATAAGAAAAGCTTTTGAAAAGTCTACTTTTGGACTATTCATAATAACTGTGAATCTGTGTATGTATTTTATAAATATCTTTGTCACACTACTTTAAATCATACAGACTGATTGTGCCTACAATGCAAGCTTAATAAAATGAATTAGTGGGTTTTAACTGAACTGTGAAATGGCTGTTTTGCTCTCAATCTGGTCCAATTTCATCTCCTTCTCTTAAAAGTTATATGAACCGCTTAGGCTTGGTATTGTGCTTGGTTGACTTCATGCAGCCTTATTTTATAAATAGGGTTCATTTAAAAATAAAAAATCAGAAATGTTTTGGTTAATATGCGTAAATATAGCTATTCTGGATCAACTTACACCACACTTTTTTAGTAAATGTAGTTTTTCTTTTCTTATTTTCCTTTTGGAAGCACTTAAATAAAAAAAAAGAATGTGTAAAAAGTAAATTACACATTGTGCTTCACATTGAATAGTGCCTCAGGTAAAATATTTCTAAAATAAATTAAATATTACACCTCAGAGATTTAATTCAAACTTTAGTTAAGTCAGATTTGTGATAAATCCTTTTGTTTATGTAACTCACACCTTACTTCTTTTAAGATGGTCAAAGTTTGTGTGAACCTTCACTTATCTCAGTCGTTCTTTTTCCTTTGAGATGGCACATCTTTGCAATGATGAGCTACGGCAATATTAGTTTACTGTTTTCATATGGAGCTCAATCTTTCTTAGAGGAACCATTCAGGGGCTTTTCTTGGTATGCGAATCAGGGAGGTGGTAGCTTCAGTGGATTTACATTGTAGTGTAAAAATCTGACCTTTCCCTAAGCGGATCCTGATTAGAGGTTTCAGGCACACAAAGCATTGAAACCCCCCCCCAGCCCCCTGTACCTTCTCTGTCCCGATTTGCCTCTCAACAAGCTCTGCGCTGACATTTCCTTCAGAAAAGAATGCGCCGTCAGCAGCAATACGTCTCATTTCATGCAGCAACACAGGGTAAAGGATGAAAGAGGATCAGGTGGAGAAAATTAGGAGCTTTTTATTTATTTATTTAGTTATTTTAACAGGGCTGTGGTCCTGAACTTCACATTTCTATCTGCCGTTTGATTTGAATTCTAGAACGTTGTTGCAAATAGCTGTTAATTAATCAAATTATTACACGTTTGACGTAACTCAGCTTGAGCTCTTTGTGCCTTTCATCTTAGCCAGACCAAACAAAATCAAAGGTTTTTTGAGGTTTGTGACAGAGGCGAAGGACACAGACCAAAATAAATTAAAATGAGACAAATCAGAGTTATTCCTCCTTTTTTTCCCTCTTTGTTTGACTAATGATAGCTATCTGGAAGTCTGAACAAAGGTGCACTTGTTGTTTCTGCATAATTACCAAAGATGCAGTGTCTGGCGCTAGACTGATTTTTTGTTTTTTTATCTAAAACTCAAGGGAATATTTTCTCCTTTATGTGATTTAATTTGCCTATTCGACTCTTAGTAGCAAGAAGTTTAAGCCAATGTTGTGGTAGACAGAGCTACTGGTTTGACGGATAGCTTCCATGATTTTGCATATATATATTGACATTTAGACATGGCACATGGTATTTTGTCATGTTTCATAAATTTCAAAAACGTATAAATTAAAACAGCTTTTTTTTCCTCATAATATTGTGCTTTTCTCTAATATTATTAATGCCAATATAGTCTTATCATATTATGACTTTATGTGCCTAGTATTACAACCTCTTAGTGTGACCCTAATACTTAATCATACACATCATTAAAATTAACAGCAAATATGAATCAGATCACTCTTGGCCTATATAATCTATTTTAGTATTGTCATTTTAACTAAATTACTAAACTGCATAATTTTTTCTGAAATATTGTTATTTATTTATCTGCAGCAATGTATGATTGAACAACTAATTAGGCATCTTTTTTCTTTCTTCAGTCTTTCAGAAGTTGCCATCTGGCCGCAGGCTTTACTCCCCAGCTTATCAGACCCAGAGAAGGAGAGCGACCCTTTTCCCCCTCTGCTGTTCTTTTACTGAACTCAAAGGGGCTCTAAGAACAAATTTCTAATGAGCAATATCAGAGCATTTCCTATGTGCGTCATAACATTGGCGCTAGACCTGCTGTTTGCTCATTGTTTTAATTGCTGCTTTCCTTATCTATTTCCTATATATCTATTTATACCGGATCATGGTCTATTTAATTGCTCCTCTGGGATAAAACAAGTAATTATGGTCTATTCCACCTAAAACAAAACAGTGTAATATATTATCATCAAAGCAAATGTGGAATACTGAGTATGGAATAGAAGAGTAGAGTCAAACATACGTCAGACAAAATAAGAAATCTCTGTTGTGTGAAATCGCAGCCTTCACCACCTGCTCTGTTGTCTCCCTAATCTTCTTTTCTGAGGATCTCTAGTGGCCCGGAGCTTTCAGCAGCGAGCGCTACACCACACTTTAAAATTTAGTGTCATTACTGACAGCGTTAGATGCTGGCTTATATATGCTATCAGCAATAATGATGCAGCTTACTTGCTGCTTGGAAATCATTGACTTGCTCTCCCCCTCTTACCCAGAAGGAAGAGAAGAAAAAAGCTTTCTTTCATAAATAATTTTCTTCTCATTTATCAAGTACTTTATATTTAGTGTCTTTGGTTACTCAAGTGCTCTTACCAGAGGTTTGGAATCAAAGTTTAATTTTGCTAAATGTTGACCACAAAAGCTTGCAGAAAAAAGACATAGCATAGCTCTTTAAAAACGCTTTGCTGTGCAGCTTAGGCCATATAAATATCCTGGTTTCAGAGCTCAGTGATTTCATTGTTTATTCGAAATGAAAGTACAACAAGGCCCTGTACACATAACAAAATGTGGACTGACACACTCCCTGTTCAGTATGGGAGTACTTCAAAAGGGACACACATTTTTCATTGACAGGATCTAAAGTTCCAAAATAGTTTTGTCATTTCTTTAGCATAAGACCCATGTCTCTCCTACTACATCCCCATACTACCCAAAAAAATACCCATTTTATGATGTGTTCTACTTTATGGTGCTGCATGAGAAGTGCTCCAATGTTCCATCTTGCTGCCCCTCTTATTTAATATCACTTGCTCCCCCAACTCAGACCATGACAAACCATGCAGGTGACTCACAGCTCTACATTACAATGTCACCAGGTGACTATGAACTCATTCATGTGCTGGGTCAATTACTTCTATGGGTTTTTTCAACTGAATGGAAACTTTGAACTTGAGTAATAATTGTTGGAGTAAGACACATGGATCAAAAGTTAGCATACAGTTTCTGTTACTTTAGTTAGAAACTACTGGTCAGGCTCAAATTTTTAGGACTTCTAGGACTTGACCAGGATTAAATGATGAAAGTTGCAGCAAGAGCTTTAAAAACTCATTTATGTGTTTATCTTAAGCAGAATCGATTTCTAAAACAGTAAAATCTCAAAATCAATCAAGCAGCAGCAGTTGATCCGGAATGCTGCTACCTGTGTCCTCACTGAATCTAATGAAATGGAGCACATCATGCCATTTATAAAGTCCCTACACTTTTTCTCTGTATCATATAGAATAGACTTTAAATTATTTATGTTATGGTTCTGTCACAGCTTGGTGATTTAAAGAGTGTATGCTGACGTAAAAAAAATTATTTCAAAAACGCTGAAGAAGGTTGGGTAAGTTCCGGTGCGTTTTGTATTAGTTATGAGCATGCTGAAGCCGGTTGACATACGGCAAGTATGCCAGCGTATCCTCATATGTGGGCCATAAGTTACAGGTAAGTTATGTGATCGTTCACACATGTTAAGTAAGTTACTTATAAGTCGTGGTGTCCCTCTTTTCCAACCTGTATCATCCCCATCATAGGGTGAGTGTGACAGTGAGATGGATCCTCCCTGCATTCATGCCCACGACCAACTTCCTTCCTTCCTTCCTTCCTTCCTTCCTTCCTTCCTTCCTTCCTTCCTTCCTTCCTTCCTTCCTTCCTTCCTTCCTTCCTTCCTTCCTTCCTTCCTTCCTTCCTTCCTTCCTTCCTTCCTTCCTTCCTTCCTTCCTTCCTTCCTTCCTTCCTTCCTTCCTTCCTTCCTTTTTCTTTAAATTTTTAAAACTCTTACTACCGGTAGTTTTTTTGGTGGGCGATAAACAGCAGCTACCACAACTTCTAAGTTTAGAGAATGTTTCTGCTTGTGCTTTCTATGCAGGCCTAGCGCCTCAGGGCTCATTTCCATCCCCCCTCAGGACACTGGCTCTTGGCATATCATAGGCATTACGTTGCCGTGTGATATGCATAAGTTAGGCTGTCGTTAGACATAAGTTCTGGACTCGTTATGAATACTCTATGTATACGCCCGAAATTGAAAAAAAAAAATACATCGAAAGTTCATGGTATGCAGCATTTTAGAAGATTCTGGGATGTCGGCATACGCTGTCTAAATTGTCAAGGTGTGACAGCGCCATTAATTTGCATATCACTGAATGAGTCAGCCACAAAATACAATACAGGTCATAATGATTAATATTATGAGGACTGCATTTGTGTGTTTATTGTGGAGCTACTGCATGATATGACTGGGGCATAAATAACTTCAAAGATAAATGATGAGATTATTTTTTCAGTTACACCAGCAGAAATTCTATAAAATTTTGGAAAGAAAATATTGTGTTTATAGCATTTCTGAGTAGTGACGCTTCTGGACCTGAATATGTTTCCCTGAATATTTTTCCCTTTCTGAAGAAATAGCGTTTCAGAAACACTTATAGTGTTCAAGCCTAACCATGACCTGGATGAATGAGAATCTTCACAGATGTTAAAGAAAATAATGTTTACTACAGAGTTAGTTGTGCTCAGAGATGGACTGTGAGAACTAAAAGTGCTCTTGGTATCATAATAAACAGAAACTGTGTATTGATGGATGGGTTTAAGAAATATAACTCAAAGCAGCGATAAGAGTTTTAGATTTTTTCTTAAACTAGTATATCAGTTGTATTGTAATAAAGTAATTATATCAGGTTGACTCCATAGACCTAGTTTAACTAGTGGAAACCTGCTCTGTGCTCACACTCTTCCCACCTAATGCCTCATTATAACCTTTCATTTTGTAGCATTTGGCTGAAACTCTTCTCCTGCTTTGGGAATCAGTTCAATACCAGCAAACACGGCAGCCAAATGTCTCTGAGGCTTTTATCTTTCTGACCAAGATGAAGGGTATAGCTAACTACAGCCACAGGAGAATCTCATCACCTTCTCCCAGGCATGTCCTATGTCATAAAGTTTGCATGAGCGTCGGGCACAGGCTGAATTTTTTATCATTATTGTACTTCCACAAACCATTCCTTCTCTGAACATTCAGAGTATAAACAAACCCAGTTTTCGTTATCCAAGCAGAGGCAGGCGCAGCAGGATTCACAAAATTAATTGTTATGAGAAAGAAATGGCATATCTGATAATTGGTATGTTGAGACAATGTTTTTTTTTTGATATCCCAATGACACCAAACTTAATTTTTGTGTTAAATTCTGTTCTGGAGGTGAGGCTGGTTTCAGATAATATTTTTTTTAGCTTTACTTTGACATACATGGCAACAGTTACTAAGGAAAGGTGATGGTTTCTCTCTTTTTTCCAGAATCAAAATCCCTGCGTAATCCTTATCACATCTTATGATTGCCACCACATCATTATCATCATGTGGTCGTGACTTGTTTTGGTTGCAGTGTGAATTAGATCATTTATTTTCCTCTGTGCAAACAGAAATAAATGTTTCCTCCCTGAAAAGGAAAAAAAAAGTTTACGAAAGTGAAGTCGACGAGGAGTTGGTATGCAGACAACATCAGGAGTCGCTCTGTGATGTTGCCGTGTGAGTGTGTGACTCGTCTATCTGGGCTCCATCAAGGCATTCGGTGCTGCCTTGCCGTTTACACTGCCATAACAAGATAACAAGGGGCCCCCTTGACTCCAGCCTCCCACAGGCTTTGCTGCTGACAGTTCTTTTTTTCCCAAAGTTTTCAGCAAAACATTTTCTTCTTTGCCATAAACTACAGGGGATAACTTGGAAATCATAAAATATCTGCCTCCCATTTCTCCATTTTTTTTTTCAATGTTAAGATGAACCCACATGTTGGTGGAATGTGCAGTGGCAAATATGTCAGTAAAGGAGCTGTGCAATTTCATACAATCCTTTGAAACAAACAATTAATTTTCTCGCAGATTTCAATAAATTGAGTTTAAAAATGATGAATTCCTAAAGCCACCAAAAATAACCAGAACCTTTCTGAAAAAAGTGAATACACCCTAAAACTATAGTGATGCCACCCTTGGAAATAACATCGTATTCAAATAATATAGATTAATAAACAATACATTTTTTAAATAGCTTTGCAAAATTTTATATTTTTACATTTGAGCTTAAGATAAGTAGCAGAATTTGAGCTCAGAAATGAGGATTTAGCCAGTTAATGTCCACGTGCTGAAGCAACAAAGGAACCGCAGAATATCACATTAATACCACAAAATATGACTGTTTTTAAAGATTTCATTTTGTTTGTTAATTTGTACATTCCATTTTTGAATAACGTAACAGTTTTCACTAATTTAAAAAAAGAAACATTATATTATCTTCTTAGAAAGTTCAACTTTGGATGTTTTTTTTCCTGCCCAGGATGTTTAGCCTCTTACACCCTAAGGGGGTATAAATAAATTTCTGCCTGACAAAAACACACAAAAGTAAATAACTTATAGCCTCAAAGCTATTAGATTTAAGAAGAAACTTTTGGTACGTCTGTAAAGGTAAGATATCATAGAATGGTTTTCTGGTGTCAGCACCATTGTAGCTTTGACCCTGCCTGAAATATTAGGGACAAAATACAAAATATTTTGCATTTTTTGAACCTCGCCAAAATTTTCTTTGAAATAAACATTGCAAAACACTACCAAAATATTATTTATAGCACAAAAAAGTAGTACAGACTTTCAAATCTAAATGTTGTGTAAAAATATACCAAATTTGGACTCAATCAGATGAATCATATTTATTTTAGAATGGTATTAGTGAGAAATTTCTTAGGCGGAGAGGCCATTTTGGCACATTTATCCATAAATGTCACCAAACTGTGCCAAATATGTTTTTTACATCAATACTGGGGGTTTGGTAAAATTATGAGGTCATGTAGCAGCTGGACCCGCCGGTGGGTCCGTAGGGTTCAAGGGGTTAGTTATGATATAGCAACTGTATTTTGCATTTACCCATATATATATTTGTTATTAAAATGAGTTTAATGATAAAAAAAACATTTAGGTGTGACAGAAAAAAGAAGGCAAAAGATGAAATGTATGAAGGCAGAAATACTTTTTCAACAGTGCAGCTAATTCCTTTGCTTGTGACTTTTAAATCACAAATAAAAAAAAAAACACACAAAATAAGCATCTAATCGGATTGTAACTGAACATACAGAAAGAAATATTGATCTCAGTTTCTCATTTATTCTGCTATGGAAACTAATATTCCTTTACTATGTCTAACTTAATTTTATTCACCCAACAAACACAATCATCTGTGTATTTTATTTTTATATGATTGATTAAACCAAGCAGTATGATTCTGCCAGTGCCCTGTTTCAGTCGAGGGCAAAGGTTGAAGAGAGACATTAATTAGGAGTACTTTTCCTGCACTCTAGAACATCTCAGCAATCTATGCAACTTACTACAATCCATCCAGAAATATGTCACTGTTTTATTATCATGCAGAATACAAGCCAACCCTTTGGGGTTTTACTGTCTGACCTCTTATGCTGTGATTTCTTTCTTTCTCATTTATTTTACCTGAGAAAGGCATTTTTCCCACCTCCCTTTCTTTCCCTTTTCTCTGTAGGCAAAAAATCCCTCATGGAGTAATGGGAGCTTTTGTTGCATTTCACACTTCATCACTCGTGGAAAATTATGGTCCATTCCCGTGCATGATGCTCAGAGATGGATAGAGATGCCGCTGTGGGGCTTCTGGAGAGATCCGTTGACTTTTAATTGCTCCTTGAACCTTGCATGGGAATTTCTCTCTTATAGCTCACATGGCTGAACACAGTTTTTTTTCCAAATACACCAGTCCTGCTTTGGGATGTAGATGTGTGACCACGCACAGACAGCGCTTGGTATTTTAAAAAGCCAAACATACCGTAGTGAGACTTTTGGTTTTAATGGTGCTTAGATTTTAATTTATTTGTGCAAGGGGATGGTAAAGTTAATTACTGATGCTAAGAGATGTTGCTCTGAAAAATAAAAAAACTATTTTAGCCATCTCATCTCTCATTTTTGTCAATAGTGAGGGGGTCAGTTGCTATAACAGTCAGGGTAAAGGCTCTCCATCATCTGCTCGTTGTCACAAGCAGAGCTTCTGATCTCATATCAGGATAATAAATGTTGTACTCATATCAGGACAATAACTATTGTACCGGCTTTGCAATGATTTTCTGCTTGCGTCTGCCACACCGTCTTTTTCTATTTGCGTCTACTTGTACAGTCACCCAACAGGCTTTCATGAATCCTGATCTGGCATTCACATCTTACCGTTGCAGGTGACTGTTCACTTCTATTTTAGGATCTGAGCCACTGTACAGGCCATAATTAGGATTTGTTAAAAAAATAGATTCATAAGAAAGCAGAGCATGTCTGAAACTGGGTATTCTAACCTAATTTGGAGTGTTAGCACAATTTGGTTTGCCACTACACAAAGACAGCTGTGTTGAAATGTAATACAAATAGCTACATCAGCTACAGGGGCAGAGCTTTTTTGAATGATTTAGGCATCATTTATAAGGAATGACAGTTTTATGCAGATGCAAGATGTATCCAAAAATAAACAAGCAGTAATGTTAGCTGACATTAGCACCACACAGTACATCTTTAATCTGCTGATCATTGTTCAAGGAGATAAATAACCATGACAACAGGATCAATGCAGCCTGACAACATTGTGTGTAATATTCATGGTAGAAACTGTAGTTTCACAATTAAGGATTAAATGCAGTTTAATTACTTCATTTCATCACTTGGATGCATTTCACACAGTGATGAAATGCTTTTCTATAGCTGCATACATCTTGGTCTGGGATGATGACACTTGCTATGTCACCATGTGGAAAATCAGCAATTTTAACTTAAAAATTACAGAGATTGGAGTTTGTGGGGAAAGGCAATGATCCTCTGACTTTTAAAAGGTTGAAATTTCTAGTTAGACTCCAAGGGCGTTTTTTATGTATTTCCGTCTCTTTTGCTTTGACTAGTGTGCAAGCATAAGTTATTTCTTGATTAAAGAATGGTAGCTGTTATAATCTTCCTGTTCTTCACTGACTGATCCCATTTCATTTCATGTAGAAACAAGTTTGAAACATCTAGATTACAAGCTCATTCACAGCACAATAACTTTTTATGTGGCCCGCATTTTCCCGTTTCTATGATAGATTGTCAAAATCTCTCATTAGAGGACAACATATCCAATGTTCATTGATTGATATAAGGAAGATAAAGAATCATTCCAAGGAAAAAGTTTTTTACTTGTCACATATATAAAGTTAGCAGCTTGGGGACTCATTATATATCTTCCCTACTGTCCCCCTTTTATTCCACAGTAATAGTAAATATTGTTTTACAATATTAGAAAATATCTGTATATTTGAGTGTTTGCTAAAGCCCAATTACTTGTTCTGAAAGTCTTCTCAACTTAAACATATAGCTCTGTATTATTTTCCTTGTTAACATTTAAATAGGAAATAGATTTCCAACACATTTTAACAAGAGCGAACTAGAATTATCTTGGCCAATGACCATCCATCGTGAAACTCACATGCTGAAGAGGATACAGACATCTCGTTAGTATTCGCTCATACAGTGAGACCAGTACACAGTACACGGTTGTCTACCTATAGCTCCTTGACAAATGGACATTGGTGCCATTTCTGAGGTTGCTTGAGAGAAGATAATTGTGTATAAACAAAAGATGTATTAATGGAGGTTGACTTTCCAGAAAAGGCAAGGCTTTGCACCTATCTGCAAACACAAAAAGTTATACCTTGTACCCAAGGCAACACAAAGACATTCATAATTGATAACCATTTATGTACATGCAACTAAAGCTAAAGGCAACTGTAATACCCTAAAGTTATAACCTTGATCTTTATGGGCAAGGTCATAGAACTTTGATAACTGAGGGGAAAAAACAATGCATACTCTTTCGATGAAGGGCAGAAGAGATTGTTTGTCCAAACATATCAGCTTTCAATTAAAGGTATTGTGGAGGATTTTTTAAAAGATCCACCCTCTCCACTTTAAAAAGAAAATTTGCGTGCAAGAGCATGCACAAGCTCATTTCTCCTTGTGCACGCCCGTTTAAAAAGTGATGTTTTCATAGTTCATACAAGCTTACTGTGTCCATAAACAGTGGGGACTATATAGTGGACTTTATTGCAAACTCAGTTAACTTACCGTTCAGACGGATGATTGCTGCTTTTTGCTCCTGGTTGGTGACGTAACTCCTCCTCCACCTCGCAGTACCTTCGCCATCTTTGTTATTAGTTGCCAAGGAGATTGCGAGTAGAGCTCTCCTTGCAAAGCATTCTGCGATATATCTGCCTTTTCTGAGGCCTTTCTTTTCTACTCATACACCTTGCAGAGACTTTTTCTCTTATTACCCTCGGCCATTTTCAAAGAACCGCGTTACAAAAGGTGAGCTTCAATGACTGTCTGAAACCATAGCTCACCACACATATATCCCTGAAAGTGCGCATGCACAAAAAAAGATTGCTAACGGGGCAAGCACTTAGGACAGCATTACATAAACCTATCCCCAGAATGATTGACAGTTAGAAGGACCACTTATTTAGATGATCCACCCAGAAATAAAAAAATCGCCCTCTATATTATAAGAAACTATGTAACACAACTACAAATAAATAATGAGTGTGTGTGTGTAAAGCCCCCTGGTATATTCTTGTATACGTTTGAGGGAAATGTGAAACTGCCCACCTAAATCCCGCCAGACTAAGAATGGAGAGTCCTGGACAGCCTTGACTGACAGCTCCCGAACTATAAGCTCTGTTTGTCTGTAGTGCACTAGGCACAGGCCAAACGCAGGAATCAATAGCAATGCTATCACTGATGGAAACTGAATGCGGAATCTGAACAATGAGCAGCCCCTTATAAACCACATAGGAGCATTTTTCCATTGCTTATCTCAGGTAGTTTATTGCCTGGCAGGTATTTGAACAGCCACAGCTAAGATAGGAAAGTTTGTTTGGATATGCATAAAAATGAAGCCTCAGAAATTTTCAGTGAGATGAAAGTGAGAGAGCTGATGGGCCCACAGATGGAATTGTCTTCAAAGCACAGAGTCGGCACTCTTTTAAAGTGGTATAACACTCGCAGAACATTTTTATGCTCCCGTGCACTCAGCTTGATCCGACGCTGAGAAGAGATTTGACATTTACTACCAAACATCATCTTAGATGACTCCTTATTGAAAGTGGCAAACGCGCTGTATCACTAGTTCAAAGCGACAGCACATAACAAAACATGGAAAAGGATACGACATCTCCTGCTATGATCCTTCTTCAAACACACCAGGGATGGACAGGACATTATAAATACCCGCATTAAAATGGGCCCTCAGTGCACTGTCCTACACATGGCTAAACTGCTTTGTAAGCATCCGGCCCACAGAGGGATCTGGATGGTCAGCTCACAAGACAAAAGACCTGGAAAAAGTGCTGTCTTAATTAAAGAAGGGGAATAACCAGTGTAGCTATTTACACCTAACTCTGGCATAAATCTGCAGTTATCGCACTGGTGAGACTGTCTTCCCCCCAATTTAGGATTTACCCAAGAGCTTTTCCTTAATAAGCAAGCCTCCTGATTAAGCCAAGGCAGGAGTCTCTCTCTGGCTGAGGGTAAAAGGATATGAGACACTGAATCTACCTAAAGGGGAGATAGTTAGTGGAATGCCATCATGTATATTGAGCTGGTTTGCACTTTATGCTCTCAAGCTTGGATGGAGAGCAACTACCACACTGGATATGGACTTGCTGTGTCAGATGGGCTTTGGTCTAACGATGCAGAGATAAAGACTCTTGGTATATCAGAGCTTTTGCCTCAGTGCATTGCTCCTCTAATTAGTAAGTTGTTGTTTTTTCCCCATCAGTGCTATACTGTTTTGCGTTCTATTTTTTTAATGCTCACCTCTAGGCTGTAAGGACATACTTGGCAAATATATCTTGGAAGGTACCAAGCAGTTGTTGGAAAAGACTGAGGTGGCAAGGCTGCAGAAGGTAATCTGTTCATTATGTTCGAGGCAGTGAACGATTGAGAGGCTGGGCATGGAAAATACATCCGTCTACAGGTCTGAGGCTTGAATGAAACAATTTCATTTGAGCTGCTGGGCAATAGGACATTCTTAACTACATGTATTGTTGCGATGTTGAGGACTTCTTATCAGCAACATTAAAGGTGGCCTGAGACTGTCCCCTCATAACAAACACAAAGGCAGCATTCTATGCTGCTAACACTCTGGGACAAAGAGCAAATCAGCATTTCTCTTAAAACTCATTGAAACCTTTCTCTACTTTATGCCATCGGCCGACTCTTGGTCTTATAGAAAATACATGAGAAATACCAAGAGGCAAACCTTTTTAGACGGCTTGTCAACTATATTCATGTCACTTTTGTCAGCTTGCATTGTGCAATGTCAAGGTTAAATTTACTCCTTCATCCAAGGTCAGATGTTTTCTTAAACTTGCCCTTAGTGATAGTCATATTGGGCTTTAAATAATGCATATTAACTGTTCTCTTGGAGATGAAGTGGTAATACAAAACTTTAATAAAATGTATAAAGTATTTGATGATCCATTGAGACAGAAGTTGAAGTTCTATTTCTAATAGGCCTACTGACAGCAGAACTATGCCTGTTGATTTATGAAGCATTGCCTTTTAGATCTTAACATTTGCTATTTAAAGTGCAAAATTTAGTGTAGATAAAACACATATATACGTGAGCTGGCTTCCTAAATTAGGAATAGACTCCACCATTAATATAGACAGGGTTCTTGCTGATGGTGCCACATCTGAGCAAGAATGAAAGGAAAGCCCTGACTTCTTTATAATCTTATAATTTTCCCCTTTTTTCCCTACATGAAAATTTAGGTTTTATCCCAAGCATATCACATTAGTGTGATAAATCTATGAGCTCAACCTGTTATGTGGTAATACTTTGATTGTTACCATGTAAAGTCTTCAGTAACTAAGATGATAAACCAAAAAATATCACTATGTCCTCACAGTTGGTGCACCAGAGAGGTAATGTAGTCCTCCCAATGATCTGTTTTCCTCCCCAAAACAGAAAGAGCCAAAATGAAAAAAAAGAACTTAAATAAAAAAATTCATCCTCATTCCGAGTATCATTCGATGTTAATTATATGTGTCTCTAGCCCCTGACTCCTTTGAACCTTTTTGAGTGCACCAGTAAATAGATCATAAAAGCCAATGTGTCTGCGTGTTCGTCGGTGTGTGGGACTTGCGCCTCGCTGTGTATCCGGGTGCCATGTGGCACAGAGCAACTCGGCTTTGCTCTGCCAAGAGATAAGAACAGAGCGTAAGCCCCTCGCTGCGTCACTCTGCTGGATCCTACCTCAGTTTCTTCTTGCTGAAAACTGTGGGTTGGTGTTTATTCTATTGTGGCAGCTCTAGCATAGATAGCTCATTGTTGACTTTAAATTGCCACCAGTGGACCCTGGAAGATCTGATTATTTTGATTATGTAACGAGCTAAACAGTAAGCACTTTACGGTTCATTACACCCCAATTAGAAGAGAGATACCCTTTAATCTCCTATTTCAGATCAGTTCACACTGTAACATGAATGAATCTGGGACTGGAGTTAATGTGTTAGACTGTTGTGCTGACTTGATGCATTTCTTACCAAAGGCTTTTGCCAGTGAAATGTTGGCAGGAGTCATTAAGCAAGTCTGCAACAATAGGGCAGTGCCTGCTGGGAAGTGTAGGCGGAGGCTGGCATATGCTTGATAGCTCTCACAGGTTTTTGCCTCAAGAGCGCTTACTCCTGTTTTGGCTGCCTTGACTCAAGTGAGCGTAACTGAGATAATCCTGTGCTGGATTGCTAAATTAGATAATTGTGCTGCAAGGCAATGGGGTCACCAAGATTGCAAAGCCATGCTGACCATTAACAGGATATCCAGTTTGTTGGTAAATAAATTAAAATTGAGCGTTACTTGCTGACTAGGTAGATACTGGGAAAGAAAATAAAGATTGAGTTCACATTAAGTGGTAACATGAAAATATGTATGTATTCAAATGAAGGTTTATTAAAAACTACTCATCACAAAAGATGATAGAAATACTGACTTATGCTTTTTTACCTCTGCTATGGAAAACAATGTGACGACATCGAATGTTAAACAAGTATTAGATGAATTTAGCTTAATTAAATTCAGTTTTCATTGTTGTTCCACTTCGATCCTCAGAATTTATTTAAGGTCAATATTTAATTCCAGTGGTAGGGATGCATGATATAATCGGCCCCCTATCGGTATCGGCCTGTATCGGCCTTAAAACTGAATATCGGACATCGGCCACCCCACCGATATTTAAGCCGATATTTGATCAGCTTCTGAGTTTCTAAAGTCTAAAAAAAAAAAAAAAAAAAAATACTACTTCTTCCTCAAAAACTTCTTTTTTACAGACTTAAAAACTTCTAAAGACAAGGGAAAAAATATTGATACATTAAAATATCACAATATCTTCATATGCTGATATATTGCCATTTAAAAACACCATATCAATCTCTTTTACTAATAAAATATTGCTATATGTCATCATTAAGCTACGAAATCCCCCGAAAATTCACAAAATTTTGCCATATTTTTATATGTTCATATATTGACGCGGTATCAATCTATTTTACTAACAAAATCTCACAAGAATTTGCAAAATATCACAAGAGTTTGTAACAGAACGATGAAATTTCACGAGATTTTGAAAGTAAAATAGATCGATACCGCGTTTTAAAAAATCAATTTGATATCAGCATATGAAAATATATTTGAGTATATTATTTTTCAAAGTGTCAGAAATGGATTTTCAATGACTACTTATTTTTGTCCAGCTTTAACATCGGTATCGGTTATCGGCTACATGAGTTTTAAAATATCGGCATATCGGATATCGGCCAAAATCCCAATATCGTGCATCCCTAGTTCAAAGCCTACTACAGAAATACTGGCATGCCCAGTAGAGATCTGTGAAATTTCTTAAAATAAACTATTCTATTATTTTGATACCATTTCACTTCACTCGTAAAGTACAAGTTTTCATAAATCTAATATTTGCTCCTGTTCCTGACTCCTGAATTTTACTTTAGGTTAGATAGAAAGTTATTCAGATTAACCTTGATTAATAACCTATTTAAATATCCGTCAGCTAAGCTGGTGATCCGATAAACGTTGACTGGAAAATCTAGGCTCTAGTCTAAAACATGCCATTTTCTGTGATAACTTCACACAAAGAACAGTAGCTAAGCCAAAAAAAAGCTAAAAATTTTGGATTTTATAATTAAGGTGAAAAATTATTATTTTATCTATATAAACACTATGCCCCAATTTTGCAAGTAGCACTATTTTAGTTTGAGTATTAATGGCTTAACTGTAAAAAAAAAAAAAAAAAATAGACATATAAACAAATCTGCAAAATGATCATTGCAGCTTTGCTTTAAATAGTGAAAACCTGATAAATTTGTCAACAAAAGAGTACACTTGCCTTTGTTGGGTAAGAAAAGTAACCTGGAAGAAAAAAAAAAAACAACTCTTTGGTCAACCTTGCGCTAACATATAAACCATACATATGGTCATAGCAATTAAGTATAAACTGGATGGGCATCAAACACTGTGAGGTCGGTCAAAGAACTTCAACGAAGGGTTTCATGCTGGGATCATTTAAAAAAAAAACAACAAAAAAAAACAATACGATTATTAAATGCTAAAGAAGGTTCAATCTATTACCACACAGAAACCATAGCTCTGATTTGAGAACTAATCCTACTGAACAACTTGGCCACATGGCAACAGCTCACGCCTTAATAAAATGTATAAATCACAAATTATATCTTCCCTGAGTTTCTCACATTTATGGAACCAGCATGCTAATCTCTTAAACTATCCAAATTTAGTCCTAAGGGCTGCTTTCTTAGATGTTTAATTTGCATTTCAAGAAAGAAAACAGCAACAGTGGATTAAAAAGCTAAGCTGTGTCAAAAGAAACAAGTAACTAATAGCTTCATAGAAACGGAGTGGAGTAGAAAGTACAGTGTTTAACTTTGAAATGTAGTGGAGTGAACGTTTTTAGTTCAACCACAAAAATGACTCAAGTAAAGTAAAGACACTCAAAAATATTACTTAAGTACAGTAATCAAGTAAATGTACTTTGTTACTTTCCTCCATTGATACACAGTAAGGTAAGGTGTAGGAGGTGTGATACCTTCGGCCTTTTATCTCCCAAAAGAACTGAGAATCACATAAGAAAACACACCATCAATATCATTTTGACTTGTTGTCCAAATGTGATAAAAAAAAAAAATAATAAAAAATAAATAAATGCAGATGGTGAGAAAAAACATGATCCAAAGCATATGGTCACATGAATGCAGAGATGATTCACAAAACACAAAACCCAGCTTCCTTCATGGCCTCAGCCAGCTCATCTCATCCTGTAGAATTCATTAAGGAAACTGAGCAAACAAGAGGACCCAGTGTTAATTTAGAGATCTTAAAGATTGTATGGAAACAAGAAGAGTTAGATATATACAATAGTTAGATAACAAGATCAATCCTTCTTTTTTGTTGCAGCTTTGAAAAAATATAAAAATAAAACAATACACCGTGTTCTGTTGGTAAAGGCAAGATAGATCAAGTATGGACAGCAGGGGTGCTGTCATTTTTTACAGAAGGGCCAACAGCGCCATCAGTGGTTCTGCTAAAAAGGATTAAATGAGTGTGATCAAATTAAACGTTGGATTGTTTTAATACTTTATTAGGAGATAAGTAGGACCAAAGAACAGCAATATTTAAAACAATTCTATATGAGTGCGTTTACTCCATTTATGCTCAGTTTTTTTTTTTTTAAACACTGAACCTTTAATTTAAGCCTGTTTTGTGTTTTTTTCTTATTTATTTATAATCATCTCTGTTTATGTTCTCCTGTTGCCGCTTTTAGTAATCTGTTTGGGATTAGGTTTTGGATTCTGTTTTTCATATCATTATGGATTCCTTTCCTGTTGCTGTTTAGTCTTGTTCTGCAAAGTATTGCACCTCAGCTCATTATCCTTTACTCCTCAGCTGTTTCCTCTTCTCTGCTGATTGTCTCACCTGCCTGCCTCGCTTTCTTTTCTCTCTACTATGTTAGTGGTTGGTTTCCTACTCCTTCTTGCTGTTGTCTATTTATGCTCCACTGTATATTTCATGGTGTTTTCCTCAAGTTTCTTTTTAACTTTTGTAGTGGGAAAAAAGTATTCAACTATTCACCCTAGATAAAGAAATGGAGATCAATGGATTTTACTCAGTTTTTATTTTATCTTATCTTTGCAAAGAGAGAACAGTTCATCATGCAGCCCTTATGGCACAGTATTCAGCCTTGTTCTGCCTGAGCAGCGTTCGTTCCCTCTTACTTACAACAATGGAAAGTAGTTAGAGTCAAAACAAATTACAGACACTTTGGTTAACAGTAACATGTTATGGATAAACCTTGATAAAGATTCTGGTTTGTTAAAGGAAGAAGCTATGTCTGGTATAGAAACACCCTCAACCAGAGAATAGCGTGGCCTTGAAGTGAAACAGACTGAGTGAAATCTTTTTTAGTGAATGAATAGGATAAATATATATTTAATAGAATAGAAATCTAAATTGTCCGACAACACTTTGCTCCTTTTTTATTTTATTAAAATGATCAAGAAAAACAACACTACTGTGAACCTTATGGTTTTCTGTTAGTCTTTTTTTTTTTTTTTTTTTTTTACAGTGTCCTGTCTGGCAATGTGGCAATAAGAATAATTGTCTTGATGCCAAAAAGAGCCCAACAGATTTTACTTTCACAAGTGTAGCAGTATGGCAATTGCCATATTGCTCCACTTGTTTCATGCATATAAATTGCTTTATTACAGGTGCTGGTCATAAAATTAGAATATCATGAAAAAGTAGATTGATTTCAGTAATTCCATTTAAAAAGTGAAACTTGTATATTATATTCATACATTACATACAAACTCATATATTTCAGATGTTTATTTTGTTTAATTTTGATGATTACAAATGACAACAAATGAAAATCTCAAATTCATCATATCAGAAAATTAGAATATTGTGAAAAGGTTCAAAATTGATGGCCCCTGGTGCCACACTCTAATCAGCTAATTAACTCAAACCACCTGCAAAAGCCTTTAAATGGTCTTTCAGTCTAGTTCTATAGGCTACACAATCATGGGGAAGACTGCTGACTTGACAGTTGTCCAAAAGACGACCATCGACACCTTGCACAAGGAGGGCAAGACACAAAAGGTCATCGCTAAAGAGGCTGGCTGTTCACAGAGCTCAGTGTCCAAGCACATTAATAGAGAGGCGAAGGGAAGGAAAAGATGTGGTCGAAAAAAGTGTACAAGCAAGAGAGATAACCGCACCCTGGAGAGGATTGTGAAACAAAACCCATTCAAAAATGTGGGGGAGATTCACAAAGAGTGGACTGCAGCTGGAGTGAGTGCTTCAAGAACCACCACACACAGACGTATGAAAGACATGGGTTTCTGCTGTCGCATTCCTTGTGTCAAGCTACTCTTGAACCACAGACAGCGTCAGAAGCGTCTTGCCTGGGCTAAAGAGAAACAGGACTGGACTGCTGGTGAGTGGTCCAAAGTCATGTTCTCTGATGAAAGTAAATTTTGCATTTCCTTTGGAAATCAAGGTCCCAGAGTCTGGAGGAAAAGAAGAGAGGCACTTCATCCACGTTGCTTGAAGTCCAGTGTAAAGTTTCCACAGTCAGTGATGGTTTGGGGTGCCATGTCATCGGCTGGTGTTGGTCCATTGTGTTTTCTGAGGTCCAGGGTCAACGCAGCCACATACCAGGAAGTTTTAGAGCACTTAATGCTTCCTGCAGCTGACCAACTTTTTGGAGATGCAGATTTCATTTTCCAACAGGACTTGGCACCTGCACACAGTGCCAAAGCTACCAGTACCTGGTTGAAGGACCATGGTATCCCTGTTCTTAATTGGCCAGCAAACTCTCCTGACCTTAACCCCATAGAAAATCTATGGGGTATTGTGAAGAAGAAGATGCAATACACCAGACCCAACAATTCAGAAGAGCTAAAAGCCACTATTAGAGCAACCTGGGCTATCATAACACCTGAGCAGTGCCACAGACTGATCGACTCCATGCCACGCCGCATTGCTGCAGTAATACAGGCCAAAGGAGGCCCAACTAAATACTGAGTGCTGTACATGCTCATACTTTTCATGTTCATACTTTTCAGTTGGCCAACATTTCTATAAATCCTTTGTTTTTATTGGTCTTCAGTAATATTCTAATTTTCTGATATGATGAATTTGAGATTTTCATTTGTTGTCATTTGTAATCATCAAAATTAAACAAAATAAACATCTGAAATATATGAGTTTGTATGTAATGTATGAATATAATATACAAGTTTCACTTTTTAAATGGAATTACTGAAATCAATCTACTTTTTCATGATATTCTAATTTTATGACCAGCACCTGTATAATTATGCAGGGTGTTTTACAGTTTATATGGACACTGCAATGTAAATAGAACAGAAAAACAGAAGAAGAAAGGGGATAAAAAGAGAAAAGATGAAAGAAAGAAGAGATAGAAAGGAGACAATGACAAAACATTTTTAGTCTGCTTCATCACCTGTAACGAGATGAAAAAAGAACAGCATAACCGAAAGACATGGTGCGAGATATACAATAAAGCAACACCTTGAAACTATCGCTAAAGTAATATTATTAAGTCTGACATGTACTCTGTGTTACCTGAAGATATGAATGTGGGGTTTCTGTTTGGAAGTGAATCTCTAAGTATTCTGGTTTTCTGTTAGTCTAACTACTAAACACATCATGACATTATATACGGTCTGACATTTTTTTAAACCAAAATTTTGTTAATAAGGAGAATTTTAAATGTGGGCGTAATAGGTAGTATGATTTACAAGGAGCTCTGAATTTGACGTCAGTGACACACTTAACACATTTTATTGAATAAAACATTATTTAAACGCCTTTTTTTTTATCTTTATCAGCAAATTTAACCATAGGTCTAAGTCTTCCGGGTCAGCCAACAGATGTGACACTGCATTCTGAATCTTTCCAATCTGCTTACTCAAGACGTCCTTAGATCAGCTGACTTTACAAAATGGGCCCTCAGGGAATTTAAACGTGGCATTAAGGGTTCATGATGAAGCTAACTAGATTAGAATGAAATGCTTAATATGTGTTTCTTTCAGTTGCAGTACCCTTAGTGACACTCGTTTAACATGTCAAATTAAAGGCGTTTGTCAAATGAAAAAAAAGGGGGGTTATTCGCTTTAATCTCACTGCTGTTTAAAGCTGTCATCCACATAAGGAGATTTTTATTGAAATATGCAGCTCTTTTGCAGCTGTTCTCCAATCTATTCTTTTGTCCTTGTTAGGTTTGGTTTTTAACTGCTATGTTCTTTTTTTTATGTTTTTGAAGAGTGTCATACGTTTAACATTATTAGTATCCAGCACAGACAGCGTAAAAGGCCTCTAGAAGTCTGGAACCCATTTGAGTGACAGCCACTGAAAACACACCCAGCCCCCCACACTTCAAATCCCTTCTGGACACCGCCTGGCTGCCTCGTGCACAACCATTTAAATCCCACCTGATAATACCTCTTGTCACACTGACAGCTGTCATCAAGTCAGCCATGTTCTCTGTTTAGTTTGTTTTTCAAATTAACGAGTGGATATTCTCGCTGTGGTTTTTGTTTTTCCTCTCCTGAAGAAGGGGAGGGAAATGCGCCCGCAGGGAGCGAGTTGTGCTCATGTTGCTGAAAACTGACAGGCGGTCTGATTTGACATTTGCCGCAACAAATATGGAAGTTCTGAGAGTTTTGGTTTTGGAATTTGTCTGATAGACCCTCATGCTGCTTAATCTGCTTTGTTTGCTGCACATGGTGTAAACTCCCAGATGTTGTACATGAATTAATCTAGTACTCTGTACAAGCAAAGCTTTTTATTCTCTAGTTACTTTAGCTGGTAGCACTGCATTTAGAAAAGGCAATGTTTTATTAAATACAGAGGGAGATATTTGTATTCCCAATTTCTTAATTTCCCTTTTCTTAATTTTTTCCAGTGTGTTGTCCTGTAAGAGGGACTTACTATCCTTTGAATTTGGATTATTAAATCTGAAAAGTGGGGTTTTATGTTTGGTATAAAGAAGCCCCTACTGAGACCATTAAACAAATTACAGCAGAGCCAATAATCCTCAAAAATAACCAAATTGATAAATACGTCATTTTCCTCATTTGTCTCTGTGTTCCCAATGCCTTTGACAACCTTAGCTATATCCATTGTAATAAGCATATCCACACCATGATGCTGCCACTACAACAATTCACTGTGAAGACGAGTAGATCAGACTGGGCAAAGAGAGCATTAACCACTTAAAACCTATTTATAGTTACATAAAACATGCATTTATTGTGTTTTGAATTTGTATACAGCAATTATTTTGGAGATACTTTTGGGTATTTGAAATTTAAAAAGGCTTATTTGGCATAACTAAAACAACCAAATGGCAGTAAGGATTTGTAAATAGTTCTTTTGAAAACAAATCTCTTATTTTTTTGCATACATACATTCTGTCATGTTCGCATTAATGCGTCTAACCCACATGCAGAACAGGCAGAAGAAAAGTTCAAAGATTTATTTACAATAAATGTACACAGTTTGATTAGATCCAAGAGGGGGCTTGACTGGTCATGAGTGGGTTCACTGTTCAGGAGTGAAGCAGAGCTGCAGAGGGGGGGAACCTTGAGGGTCCAGAGGTTGTCGGCAGGCTGAGGGCAGAGGCGGAGGCAGAGCTTACAGAGTGCAGGCAGATCACAGATTGAGTTTCCTTCCCATAATCTTCTGAGAGCGGGCAGGCAGATACTTGACAGAGACAGCTCTCCAGAGTTCTACTGAGAACGAGCAGACAGATCACCAGCAGAGAAACTCTCCAGAGTTTCAGGTATTCAGGCAGGATCAACCTGGGAAGCAGAGAGGAGAAAACGGGATCAGGTTTGGTTCACAAAAGTCAGAGATCACAGACAGGCAGGTTGGCTCAGGCTTGCTAACCGTTACTGGCAAACACTCTGGCACTGGAGTGAAGCCCTCCGCCTCCTTAAGTACAGATCTCCTGATGAGCAGATGGGAGACAGGTGGTGTGGTCGGCTCAGGCTCCAGGAGATCTCGTACGCCCTCTGGTGGAGAAAGTGGACAAACCTCCAGATCCCAACACATTCTTATAAATGGAAAAGAAACATTTTTGTTGATGCTGTGAAACAATGTATTTAAACCTACAACTTCTGATTTACATTCACAAAATATATGTTTGGAATTTGAGTCCATAGCATCTGGGAACTTGGAGGTGAACTGGTGACAAGATATTAATCATAGATGCAGCCAACTGGTTTATTGTAACTTTGGAGGATCCATAGGAATTTATAGCCAGCAAAGAATTATCTATTAATAGGATGATCATTAATTGATTAGACCTTGATTTAGGAGAAAACAAAGAGAAAACAATTGTTGAAAGTCCTGTTTACAGTTGCAAGCCATACAGGAGAACTTATAGTTAGGGCACTGGGTGGATTTTTTTTTGTCCTGCATAAAACTGCTCTGTGTTTCAGAGAGCTAATAAGAACATCATCCTGGACACCCTATCTCCACTGTATATCATGGCCGTGGCAACATCATACCATGGGTATTTATATTCTTTAGCAGGGGGACACAATCTGATTATAGCTAAAGATGGAAGTTCATTGCTTCTGCACCAGACTGCAAGAGACTGGAGACCTTCCATAAGAACCCAAAACATTAGGTCAGAGCTGCAATGGTGTACCAATTTAGATTAAAGCATGTTAGCATATTAAAGAAATGTCCAATCCAAGTCTAAACTTAAGTCCATTTCCAGAATCTGCTGCAAGACTTAATTACATTTGTTCAGAAATGGCATCATAATAATCTGACTAAAACACAGCTTTATGTGTGTCTATCCACATAAAAAATGCCATTAAAATTTGCTGCACTCTCTAGTTGTATTCAGACAAAAAGTAGAAAAGTTCAACAGGGTGTCCATATGTCTGCAAAGCACTTTAGAAGTTATTTTGCTTTAAAAATGTTAAAAAATGAATATACAGTATTATAATGGTAGCTTAGACATCAGAGTGGTTGTGTCACATCTGTGTGTTAAATATCAAAACGCTTGCAAACCTCAGCTGCATGTAAAACAGCAAAACAATCATTACTTGAAATTAGAACAGCATTATGTCAATGATTTAGGCTTATCGCTGGCTATAAAACATTGCTTAAGTGGAGCCCGTGGAGTAATCAGCTAATGTTCTGAAACCAACAAACCATAATTTAAAAACGGCTGATAAAGCGGAGGGGAGAGGCGTGTCAATCTGTGAATCACTCTCCTCTCCAGTTAGCCCAAGCTGGAGCTGTGAACCACAGCTTAAACAGCGTACCAGAGCTGTGACTTTGTGGTGCTAACGAAGGCTGAAAGGCTCCAACTGTGTCTCATCGTGTTTACTGGTGGAGTTAATGCTAAGATTCGGGAAGTGGGATTGTTTCTGTGAAGCTCAGGGTGAGCTTAGGAGCAGACCCTTCTGAATTATTGAAAACTAGCACACCGACCCTCCTTTCCTAGTGGAAATATCCTGCTGCAATGAGAATCATGCTTTTGTCAAAACACCACCTCCTTAGTCTGCCTCAATATATTGTATTTTAGCTCAGTGTTTCTGAAATAAAAAGCTACAGAGCTAATTGGATTTTAGCAGTTAAGGTAATTCGTTGAAACACTTCTTTTACAGCTGGAGGTAGAGACTATGGTACGTGCTTCTTCCGAAATAAAGACAGAGTGTCTCTGCTGAATTTTCATCCAACCTTTGGCATGGTTAAATGGAGACTGCGCTCCCCGATTGCATGCTGCTGTTCAAGCATGCCCCAAATTTCACCTCAGTTCCTCTCTCTGTCTCTCTGCCTTATTCTATATTTTATTTCAATGCCTTTCCTATATTTAACTTCCATCAGAGTTCCTCCAGAGTACAGGAACTCTACCTTTCGTTATCTAGGTTGAAAATGGATCATCCCTTGTAGAAACGCTGAAGCTGCACAACACTGTGAGATGAAGAGCACCTTTGAAAAAGGTGGACACTGCTGACGTGCTTTGTTTTAGCTTCAGATATGTATAACAGCTGGTCTGAAGCAGAAAAAATATATAGAAATTTTAGACTGAATTTGACATAAAGTAATGCAAAAAAAAAAAAAAAGTTAATGAATAAACATTAGTATGTATTTTTTGAATCTATAGTTTGAAGCGTTTATCAGTGTATGTAGCTCAATTCATAACATCAGCTCATTTGTGCATGCGCAACCAGATATACATCTGGGTCACCCTCGATTTTACTTGAAAAATACCGAAATTATGTCTTTCCCTCCCCAAAAATAATATGTGTACAAAATTATAATGAATTAAATGTTAATAATGTATTTCTGAAGAAAATAAAGGCCTTTAAAGCCTTACTGTTTTATCACTTGTTTGTGCCCGATCTCTACAGGAAATGGGATCTTTTGCTAACTTTTTCGGCTTTGGATTTAAACATAAATCTTTTTGAGATTTATGTTTTCCTTTCATATTAATATTATTCTATATAGTGCGTAACCTAAAGAAAGAAACAAATAATATGTAGATAAACGTGGTTTTATCATATTTTGCCGAACTACTCTTAGCATGTTTAGCAAGCAGTTAGGAAAGTTTAGGAAAGCATCAACATTGTCTCAGAAAAGTTATAAAACATCTTTTTTAAAGATGTGTATTAGCATTCTTTAGTGATTTAAGTATAGAAATAAGTACTTTTAGTTCTATCATTTCATTAATTTTCGCCACCTGGATGAATATCTGCTTGCATATGTACAAATGAGCTGATGGAAAGGATCTTGCTTCCAGAACAGATCAGATAGTGACACTGGTTAGGCAGAAACCTCTTCAGAACAAGAGAAAAAGGGGAGTGGTTGTAAAAAAATCTTTTGAGTACTCTATTTTCAATGAATATGTTACTTAGATGTTACACTTATTGTTTCAAAATTTCCCTTAATCAATTTGCCTTAATAAGCTTTAAACAAAAATTGTTTTCTATTTCAAATAAATTTGAGTTTGTTGAACTTCGCAATAAAATTGAATGGTTGCTCATGTTTGCGATAAAATTTCTGTGGCAAAGAATGGGTCAAAAATGACTTCCCGAACCATTTAGCGTTGTAGTGGATTTTGTGGTACTGTAGTCTTTACCATAAAATCTGGCTATCCAGTTCTGCCGTTGGGCATCAGGTCCCAGAAAAGATGAATCGATTACTAGTAATAACGAACTGCTTAAGTTTAGAAAGCACTACTACACCTTATATAAGCAATGCTTTGTACTGTACTAGTTTACTATCTGCAGTGTTCCACTTGTTTCAGAAAACTTTTAGTGGACTCAATGTGATGTAAAATCCTCTGAAGACAGATTTTTAGTGGTGGAAGAATTTTAACTCCCCTCAACACCAGACGTCAATAAAGGCTTTGTGGGGCCAAGCAGGCTGAAACCTTATCAGTTTAGCTGCTTGCTTTAAGGCACTGATTTAGTGATGCCTGAAACTGGTGCTGCAGAGACAGCCTAGGACAGAATGACTATCTGCAGAGGTGTAGTTTATGTGCATTTATACCAGAATGCCGGGCTGTGATGATTAAAGCATTTACCAGAATGCACAGTTTAAACTAAAAAGACAATTCAGCTACATTACAAGAGCCACTGTTTAACCTCTTGTGGAAGTTTGGAGACAAATATTGCTGAACTAAAAAAGCTTAGATGGAAATATATACAAAAAAAAAAAAGAATTCACACTAACATTTAAATAGTACATCATAGGATCAGTTTATGCAGTCTTTCTGCAACATCACCTGGAACCACCTTACATACCAACTGCCTGTTTAGGATGTATAGTTGATATACAATTTTCTGCTAATGGACTATATGCCAAACTCCATGAGTTCCTGAACTTTAGCCAGCTTATTTGTTTCCTGTCCTTCATTACTGGACAAACTGATTAATCCAGGTGTTTCTAACCTCAGTAACCATGACAACATTAGCCAGACATGCCTTGATTAATCAGCTTGTCCAGTAATGTCCCGAGCCCATAACATAATCCGTGACCCCTCAAACCCCTGCCATGGATTGTTCTCCCTGCTGCCTTCTGGGAAGAGGCTTCAAGGTATCTGCTGCAGGCCATTATACTGTTAAACTCATGAAACTCTAATCAACTCCAGTCAACTTCATCATACTTTAAAACATAATATTTGCACTACCAACATGGCTGATTTTTTTTTCATAATCTCTTTAAA
The DNA here is from genome assembly GCF_016077235.1 of Cyprinodon tularosa. Classification (NCBI taxonomy): domain Eukaryota; kingdom Metazoa; phylum Chordata; class Actinopteri; order Cyprinodontiformes; family Cyprinodontidae; genus Cyprinodon; species Cyprinodon tularosa. Next base: position 971,530 of record NW_024039263.1, on the reverse strand, counting down.
GAGAACAAAAATCTATGTTCTACTGCATTTTGCACCATATTTATTTATTTTGCTCTGCACTTAACCTTTCTATATCAATGCCTTTGCACTGACTTTAAACTGCTTTCCTTTTCTCCTACACTGTCTACATTCTTGATCACTGCTGCAATTTATAAAATGGTAATGTTCATTCACTGTTGCAAGCTGCTCATTCACTGTTGCAAAGCTATATGCATTGAAATTTTGTTTTGTATACACCCTGTGTATACAAAATGACAATAAAGTTTGTCTAAGTCTAATAAAAGATGGGAAACAAAGGAGCTGGCTGAAATTAAGGAAGTGGAGAAGTCTGTCATAAAGACCATTGTCATAATACTACATATCCTGAATGACACTAAGCTATTTGACTCCAGACATGAGTGGTGTAACTCAAATGAACGAAATGAGAAAAGTACCTCATGGTTGTTAAATATGAGCTAATTGAGTGGTGGTTTATCTTTACTGTAGTCAAGTCAAATCTGGTGTCATTTTCCAGAGAACTAAAAAGTATTATTACAAGATATTAAAAGCATTAAAAATGCATTAAAAATTAAAAACTACATTAAAATGCAAATGGACTGCACTAAACCAAAAAAATAAAATATATATTCTAACACTACAAAATTTATATAGACATTCTCAAAATGTGTCTTCCTTGCTAAGAATGCACAATTTGTTTTAGGAAACACCATACTTTATCAGAACATAATATAAAGAGTTAATATAATTTAAATAGTATAAGAATAATCCTACATTATTGCTGGATCTACATGTTAAGTTAGTTTTTGCAATTTAATGTAATGATGCTACATTTTCAACCACTTCAGTTGCTTGTTTAAATGAGCGTCTTCATATCAGAAGGTTTATCAGATCAGATAGATTGGCTGCCACATTTCTATTATGAGGGTAAGACTGGGAGGAGATCTGGCAGGCCCAAATCATCTTTCTGCCAACAGACTCTCTCTAGTGGTTTAAGCCTGAAACCATTGCAGCGCCTCACAATGCCTAGGCAGTGAAACAAGACAGCTTTGGATGTGTGAGTCAGTCTAAATATCCCCTTTTGCTTTTGTGAATGAAGGAACTCACACATTTCATTTTTAGTTGATTGACTGATTAATTATTATTTGAAAAGAGTCTTAAATATTCCTCAGAGTGCACATTACCCAGGTTTAAAAACCAGAAATTGGAAAGCAAGAGTGTATGCTGTGCAGAAGAGGAAATCTGAAAGAAAATTGGAAATATAAATTAAAAACAGTATGTAGACATGTGATTTTGTAGTGTTGGAAGTAACTTAACTGTTTCTGATTTTTGTTTGTTGTAGAATTTGTTCTTTTTTCCTTTATATATATTATCTGTTTTTATTCTCTGTGAGTTTCATGTCTCTCTTTATCTTTATTATTATCTCTTTGGCACATTGTTCTCTAGTTTTGGTCTAAGCTATAAGGGGCTTTATTGTGATGACATCATGTAATGCCTAGATTAGACCTCTGTTTACATTACCAAGAAATCATTTTCCACATAGAATTCCCAGACATGAGCATTGTAATTCTAGATTGAAAAACAATAAAAAAAAAATAAATAAATAAAAAAAAAACACGAGGCGGAAGAGGACTGTAAAAACATGCTTGATATAAAAGACAAGGTACTTAGGGTTGTAAGGTTCCAGGTTGTGGAGGCAGAAAATTAAACAGCAACTCTGTTGTGTTTGTATATGAACACTAAAATTATTGTTTTTCAAGCACGCTTTTGTTTCCTTACATGGAAATTTTTATAGATTTCATACAACCCATTAAGTTAAGTAAAATAAACTAGGCCTAATACTAAATAAGCTCTACAAATACTTATCGTTTTTGGTTATCTGGGACAGGGTCACTGGGGCATCAGTCTCAACAGAGACGCCCTGACTTCCTTCTATTCAGATACCTCCTCCAGCCATTCTGAGTGATGCTCCAGAGCCAGCTGAGAGACATAGGGGGTTTCTCAATATGTGTACTTGCGCGTTCTCATGTGCTCATGTACTCAAACGTCATCAGCCTCAACTCTTGCACTGTTCCAATTAACAAGAACAAGAAGACAGAGAAAGGACAAAGTCCCCGGATGTTGATCTTGCCCCTCCCTCTTTACTGAGCATGCATCAGAGCTGTCACAGTTCTGGTTCTGTTATGTTTACTTTTGAGTTTTCAATTTTACTTTGCTTGTTTTCTAGTTTTAGTGGTTTAATTCTTATTTTAGTTGTCTTCTCTGGTTATTTTTCAGTTTTCAGGTTTTTATTTGTTGCCCTCTGCTGCCCTCTTGTGTTCTCCTTTTTCTCTAGCTCCTTTCCTATTCTGCTCAGTTCTCACCTGCTCCAAATCTGCTTGTTAGTCCTCTATTTGTTTCAGTCTCCCATAAATACTCTCTCTGTGCAATTCTTCAGTGCTGGTTCTTCGTCTAACTTCCTCCAACTCCGTCACTCTGAGTCCTCCTCCTCCTCGTAATTGTTTTTCCCCAGATGTCTCCGTGGTTTCAGGTTTGTTTGACTTTGTTTTCAACTTTGATTTTGGATTCCTGCCTCAGTTGTTTGTTTATTCTTCATTAAATCATCAAGAAACTCACCTCAACCTCCCTGCCTCTGCATTTGGGTCCATTAACCTCAACCAAATCCTGACAAGATCAGTCTTGTCCATTCTTGAGAGTAGCAGCTGTCACAGCATGCACTGTGGTAGCAGCAGCTTCCAGTGGAGCGCTCACAGAGCTCAGAGTATTAACTTCAAAGTTGTCTTTTCTGTATGTTTAAGATCATTTGAGGCAAGATCATTTTCATTTTAAGCTTCGCTATATGGCCCATTCACTGATTTTGTACATAATTTGGAAAAAAGTTCCGATGTTGAGAGGACGGTGGCAAACAGTGGACCTCCGAGGCTAACCGCAGCCTGAGCTAATTTTAGCCCGTCTGCAGCAGCCCTCTCTCGGCATAGCTGTGTGTGAGAGTACCGCTGGCTATGATACCGATTTATTTGTTTTATTTGCCAAAATGTTAATTTGATTTGTGTTTATCTGACTGTGTTCATTATTATTTCCTGACTTAATGAAAAAGTTAATAGTTTACTATTATCTGGAGACTATTAATAACAGGAGGTGAAATGCAGCTCCAAACGAGCCGAGGGTGTGGTGACGTCACAAGTATACTTCTGTTCCAATTGACCCATATTTATGCTGCATGCACCCATTCTCATCAAGTCCCCATTTTCATGTGTTCATGTCAAGAACATCCTTGGCGTGGACACAAGTCTGTACTCATGTTCTTGTGAATTGAGGAATACACGAAAGAGGCATTCAGAGAGTATCCAAAACAGATACACCAGCCACCTTTGCTCCTTTCTATATGGAATAGAAGGGGCTCTACTCTCTGATTCTCTGGGAAGAAAGCTTATTTTAGCTGCTGGTATCCAGGATCTCGTTTTCTCTGTCATGATCCATATTTCATGACTACATGTGAGGGTTGGAATGCAAGGTGAGGCAAGTTTATTTGTATAGCACAAGTAAATAAAAAGACATTTCAAAGTCCTTTACATGAATACTTGGAAACACTAAAATAAAAAGGAAAATAAAAGCAAGTAAAGAAAAAAACAGGTAGTAAAACAAATCAAATAGTTTCATCACAGTCAACAGTTCAACAGTCAAAGGCAGCTCTAAACAAAGGGTTTTTTATTTTTATTTGAGTTTGTTCCAGACAAGTAGAGCGTAGGAACTAAATGCTGCATCTTCATGTTTGGTTCTAGTTCTGGGTGGACAGAATAGGCTTGAACTAGAAGACCTGAGTGGTCTGGGAGGTTGAAACACTGACAATATGCCTGTCAAGATTCCCAGTCATCCAGGTCATTGTCATTCAAAAAAATGTCAATATGTGACATGCAATCCAACTGTGCAGGAGTTTTGTTCGGTAGCAGGCTAAGGTGTGGATTTGAAAGTATTTCAAGCTGGTGTCTGAATGCTGATTGGACTTCAGAAGGTGTGTCAGATACTGATTGGCTTTCTAAAGACAGATAAGTCTCTGGTTGAATGTGGGTAGGTAAATTAGTACCTATAAAGACTTCTACATGTTTTGCAAGGGGGAAACCCTGCAAAATTGCCAGACTATCAAATATTTGTTCTCTGGTAAACTAACAGTATTGGGATGGGCGATCTGTTCTCAAATGTTCTCAATCTGTTCTCTGATTGCCCATCCTAATACTGTTATGGGCTGTAATCTCAAAATTGGTATATTGCTTTAGAAATACAATATTAAAAACCAAAATTTTAATTAATTTGTTTTCTTAAAGGTGGTTGTGGATTAGAAATCCTTAATTATGCACAATTCCTCCAAGATAACACTAAATCAAGTGTTTGAGGTACAATTTCACTTCATTTATGTGATTATTGTGAAGTTTTATAAAGAAAGAAGTTTACGGTTGACAACTTATTTACTGTCAAGTAAGTCAATATTAGAGGTATTGCCATTGTATTATATAGTACAATGCTGTTATTTTTTGGTCTCTGATTATATACAGACTGCTTTTTGTGATATTATGTGAGAAAGACAAAAAAAGTGGTTAGAATATCAGAACTTTGTTCCTTTCTGTTATCAACAATTAAAATTTCAACAGCCCTCCCAGCAGCATCTGTCCCCCTGCTTCCCCAGCAGCACATTTTACCCTGCCAGTGTCAAAAGTAGGCTACCTGAGCTGAGGAGGCACAGAGCAGTTTGTTGCTGTAGTTGAAATGAGAGATGAAGGCTGAAGTCAAACAGGCGGTAGCAAGGCAAAGCGTCGCTGCAGCTTTCCCAGGCTGCATCTGAGAACTGTCGAGGCGTACATTTCCTGCCAAGTTCTGCGTTGTGACAGAGCATTTGTAGCGCCTCCACCCATGGCTTCCACAGCTCTGTCACGTCAGATGAAATCAACTTCTAGGGAGGAGAAGCAAAAGAAGAGGTGGATAGAAAGGAAACGGGGGGAGCCTACACAGAAGTAGACACAAGATCTTTTTTTCTGCTTGACAAGAAGATTTTTGAGATGTTGATGGGGCTTAAAACAGTCAGTGCACCTTAGTTTCATGAATTATTGCAACCGCTGTCAGTCACAGGAAAGAAATAAAGTACAAAACAAGCCCAGCCTTGGCTAGCCTCCAGGTGAGATGTAGAGGGTGGTAGATAATGCATGAACAAGTATCTTGGAGTAAAAGGAAAAGACAACTTAGCATGTAAAACAATAATCCTACATGGAATTTAAGTCTTGGTTTGTAAAATAAAAAGTAAATCCTTCACAAAAACCCACCATTAGTTAAAGTCGTAGGGAAACGGCTGTTCCAACAGTTGCATTTCTGAATTCTCCCGAGTGGTGCACGCCTTTACACGAGTGAATAAAGTGAATGTGATTGGTTGTTTATCAAGAGGGCTGGATTGTTGTGGTGGAAGGTTCGCAAGCATGTTTAGGTGTGGCCAGTGTCTCGGAAGCATCTTGGTAACCAGTTAGCAACTTAGTGGTAGTAGGTTCCCAATGGGAAATTACATTGGGACCAAGTAGCACTAAATTGGTGACCTGGCAACGACACTGTCAAGGAACGCTATGGAGAGCAGAAACATGCAAGAGGAGGAGAGTTTTGTGTCGGAGGTCGGGGATGAGTCTCCTCCATCATACATTTTTTTTTTATTTAGAGGAGGAAAGTGGGGATGAAGATGTTGTGGAAGAGGACGCCAGGGCGGCAGGAGCTTGGTTTGGTGTAGAAGGCTTACAGTCATACATGTTTGAGCCCTTGCCTCGCAACGTGGCCAGTTCTGTTAGTTCTACGCCTGCAGAAGACACAGACGTCCATCCCCGTGAACACTGGGACGGAACTCAACGGGAAAGGAAATGATTCTGATTTCTTACTTCAACCGTTGTGTACATTAGCTGCGACATATGAATCAAGAAGCTATGACCAAAAAAATTTGATTGACAGATGACTTGATATATGATTGGCCGAATTTAGGTGTACAAGCTGACGTGTATAAGGCCTGTATAAGATAACGAAAAAAACCAACACAGATTTTAAGACAAAAACACAAACCAAGGATTTTTTTTAAATAGACATTTTGTGACATTTGAGACAATATAGCCTGATAAAGTGTAATTTTATATACATGTTTAAGCAAGAATGGTTTGACATTTAAATATGACATCCCTATAACTTTAAAAATGGGAAATACAGAACAGCTATGTTGGTCATTGTGGCCAAAAGCAAACATCATTTCAGTCCATTTCTTTCAGGGCTGCCTCTCAATAAAAAGTGCGGTCTTTGTCAAACACCAGAGAATAAAATTAGAAATATAATACATTTAAAATAAACCCCACTGGTTATTGTCACCATCTGATTATGCATACAGCCAGTCTTATGTACATAACCACCCCCACACCTCAGTATGATGGCAATATACCATCACAGGAAAGTAAATAATGAGCAAAGTTACAAACCGCAAATGGGTGAAGTAAAAGAAGTTAAAGTAAAGGTTTATTTATAAATTTTTTCCTCAAAGTGAAGTCCAGTTGTTATCCAGATGACAGTTAAGATATTTTTTTGAGCTCCAGATATCAAGTAAAGGCATTTGAATTTGATACCCGGCGGAGTATAAACATTCTTCTTCTAAAGTAAGGAATGATGTTTGATTTTTCCTGTTGCGATAATGCAGACAATCATTGATTTCTTGTTAGTGCCAACACCTCTGAATGGAACGTTTTTGACTGCTCAGGTTTCTAATGGACTAAATAAATATAATTGACTCTTTTGCATCATGGGTAAAGTGCTTGTAGTTGTTAAGGAGCTGATAGAAAAGAGAGACAGAGATGTGAAATCGCGGGAAGGAAATGACCCCTCTCTATGAGTAACGTTAAGATCAGCAGTGCATTAAAGGAAAAACACTGCACTGCAAAAAAATCTAATCTAAATAAGCCATTTTGTCTTGAAATTAGTGCATTTTTTCTTGAATTGAGGAGGTAAGTGAGCAACTGCCAATGGAACAAGACAATTTATGCTTAAAATAAGAAACACAATTCATTGTATTTTAAGTGCATATTATCTAATTATCTTATTTTAAGAGGGGAAAAAAACGTTCCATTGACAAATTATCTTATTTACCAACTCAAATTAAGGGTAAATACACTTAATTTAAATTTTGACTTATTCCTAGATAATTTTTGCAGGTTATTCAATAGGATGGCAGGACTATATTTTCCCACAAATCTGATTTATTCTCCCATATTTTGACTCATGTAACATGTGTTTTTCAACACACCAGTACGCATGGCATGATAGGAAATGGTGTGACAGCAGCTTAACATGAGGATGAACATCTGCTCTGAGTGGATGCACACCATTTATCACCTGGTAAAGAAATCTGTGGGTGATAAATGGCTGAGTATGCGTGTATATGTGTGTGTGTGATCTTTTATAGTTTATGTTTTATTATTGCACATTTACGTTGTCAGCGGTTGACGGGGTAATAAACTTGGATTGCGCTGACAGGTCATCTCGTCCTGCAAGCAAGTGCATTTAACAGAGAGCCAGGAAGACCATCAGTGCTGCAAACTTAGTTACTTTGCTGCTATATTTAGAACAATCTCAGGACCTTCCATAGACTAATAGAAGGAAGCATCGTACCAAGGCAGCGTTTTCTCACAGTATTGGACAACTTATCAAAGAATTTATTGGTGCCATTCCCCCCCAACGTGATATGGGCGCTGAATTGGGGTCTTTTTGTTATTAGAGCTCTGATAGGTGTTAATGAAGGTGTTAATGAATTTAGTTATTTTAATAAGTTGTGTTGAAGGGTTTCCTCAAAAACATGCAGGACAGTGATTCTTGAGGTCCCTAACCAGAATCTTGAAACCTAAAATATTAAACTATAGTAAATGTAAATGTTTTAGTTGAATTAAAAGGTAAGAGTTATTCTGTCGATCAAAGCTCATTAAAAGGTATTTTAAACACCCGTGAGCAATTTTTGTTAACTTTAGAACAACCAGTATCTACTTTGCTTACTGTATAAAGTAGCTGCCAACTCTTCTCACTGGCTCCACATTTTTCCAGATAGTTCCGGAATATGCTTTGAACCTAACCTGGTTAATTACTCTACACAAACCTTTGTTCCGTGTGGTTTATTTCACCTCGTCCTGTGAGTCCATTGACTTTCATTCCTTTGAAAAGGGTCACCAAAGTTCTGCATCTGTAAATCCCAAGCCTACTCCCCGGCTACTAGGGTGAAGCCGGGGGGGGTAATCTAGTTTATTTGGCTGATTCAGCAGCTAAATTTGACATTGTCCTTGACATTGCAAGATCTGCTCAACACCACTTACAGGTTCTAGATTCCACCTTAAGCTGCCAGACGGCACCTTCTCGCTATCTATGGAGAATAGAACATTTTACTGTTTGAAAGTACCTGAGTATGTTTGTTCTCTCTAGCTTCTGCCGCCGCAGACTTGTGATCTGTTTCCTTTAGTTCTGGCTCTTAAGCCCCTGTGTGGGTTCCAGTCTTTAGAGATCCTCCGTGGGTCACTTTGCAATGTAAAATCTAACTTTTCCATGTTGGACATTTGTGTATGTAGAAAGAATGTTTTCAAAAACCTGTTTTCAGAAAGGAAACCTTAAAAATAACATTGAGCAAAATATGGGAAGGGATGAAAGGAAAAATAAGGAGACAGAATGTTTTATACATATATATATATATAAATCTAGTCATAAAATACCATTGAGGCCCATCACAATTATCTTCTCTTTAACCCCAGTTAGGCTGTCAGCTGGCCTGCAGTTGATAAAGTAGCAACAAAAGCATTAACTAGACCAGACTGAATGAAACATTGACATCTGCTTCTGTTCTGCCTGTGGGTGAAAAGGGACATTTTCCTGGTTTGGAAACTTCAACACTTTGCTGGTATACAACGCAGCCCACAAATTATTGAAGAGAATTTATATGTGAGCCTCATCACTGACGTTAAATTATTTTTGATTCCAGTAATTAGTATCTCCATTTATGATTGTAGAAACAAATGAGATTTGTGGTTCATCTGTATTATTTATACAGCTTGTGATACTGTGATGTAAACAATTGGGACTGCACCACATGCAAACAAATATATCTGGATAAAAGAGAGCATCTTCATTAATGAGCAAACCTTCCTCAGAATTTAACAATGCAAAGTGAACTCTTGCACAGATTTAGTTTGGATTGCATGCATCCCTGTAGAGGCACATAAATAGTAAAGCACTAAAATAGGACATGCAACCTGCAGTCAGCACTGTTTTATGATTTTACAGATCGGTTCTACAAAAACAAACATCTAACACCTCTGCATACAAAGAGAGCCAGCTCCAGGTAGAATGACTGTGTCCCAGATCGTTTTGTACCCTGCAAGAAGACAATGCATTAGTAAGTAGCATTAGGGTATCGGGGTTCTAAAACAAAAAAAAAGAAAATAAAGAATAGGCTCTGGTTCATTAGCTAGCTCTTAAAGGAACATTTTCCACACAAAAAAAAAGTCTTATATCGAAATCTTGTATTGTTTTTTTACTTTCTAAACTCTGAAAGAAATGTAAAAACATTAATGAAAACAGGATTATATCAGATAAGCATGATTAGTGTGAGGGATTGCCTTCAAGTCAATAAGTCGATGCAATCAACTGGTTTTACTTATGTAGAAAACTTTGAATCAATTTGACTGTATGATGTGGTGAACTGCAAAGTACCTTGAGATGACGTGTTGTGAATTTGGCGCTATATAAATAAACTGAATTGAATTGAAAATTGAATAATCCACTGCTTATGAAGTTTTTCTTTAAATCCATATGTCTGACACAACTTAGACCCATCTGTAGGTTGTTTTCTTTATTGTGAATATCATTATCAAAATCGTTTATCAAAAATCTATCACGATCTAGAATTAAACTGGTGTCTTTTGTGATGACATATTTATCAGAAAATCCGTCATGTATATATCTGCAGTTGTCATTAGATGAAGCCCCTCATAACCAGGACTTAACAACAACAAAAATAACCCTCCTTTTTATTCTTAGTATAACCAATATACACCGATATTTTATCAGCAATATTCAGGTATGTGATATTTTATTGTAGTATTTTAACATGACTGGTGTTCTCTGTAGATTTTGAAGGTGTGTTATAAGACAACATGCCTTTTGTTGTCTGATACAAACCTTCACATAAAAAATTCCATCATGACATGCATTACCTCCAACCATCTTTTTTTTTTTTTTACCCATGGTGCGTCCTTAAAAAAACAAACTAGTTACATTAGTATCTCTTAATGTCTTTTTTAGTGTACTTTGCCCACCAGTATTTTCCCCTTAGATTACTCCCTATTTGACTTTGCCTCCAGAGTAAAAGAAAGAACAACTTTGTGTCAAGGCTCAGAACAGACAACCCAGTATTCAGACAGACAGACAGCATGATATCTCAAAAAGCATTTATTTAAATCAATGGATTTGCAGTGAGCAACTATAGCATCTAAATCCAGAAGGCGAAGCCAGAGCCGGTGTCTGAGGGGTTCACAGGAGAAAGGGCCAGAACATCAGAGATCTGAAGAAGTACCGAAGTGAAATCCAGGACAACGTCAGGAAGCAGTTCCAGGTTCAGTAAACAGGCAGAATCCAGCAGGAGTCCAAGGACAGGTCAGGTAAACAGGTCAGAACAGGGAACAGGCACTCTCAGAGGTCAAAAGGCAGAACGGGTCCGGATCAGGCAATCATTAATGCTTAGGTACGCCAGAAGACTCTCATCGCTCGAATAATCTGGCACTGAAGAAGGCAGATTAAATAGAAACTAGAGCAGGTGACACAGATAAGGGGTAATGAGAAACTGGGTGAAGCTAGGCAGGTGAACGAAATGAGCATTCATGCCACTCATCAGCGACAAGATCATGACACTTTGGGGTAAAACACTGTTAAAAGGATAGTTGACTTATGTTGACTCAAGAATAATGAGAATGCTACCCTAGTTTTTGCAAGATATGTCTTGTTTAGAGGTGTAAAAAAAAAAAAGCATATTGAACGTCCACAGTACGGCATACCGTCTAATGGTCTAGTTCTTTGATGCCCCCTGCCCATTTAGCAGACTGTTAAACTCCTCTCATCAGCAACTTCCGTAGGGGAGTCATTGCTCACGGTCCAGCTAGATATGAGTGTTAAATATTTGCATTTATATGAAACTATACTTTTAGACACGCTGTCTTGGAGCAAGGTAGTACTTCTCAGCAGAGATCTGAAAATCAACCTCTGCATCTTTAAACATGCTTGTTTAGAAATTTGCACAGGCCACCCTGAAGCACAAGCCAACAAATATGTGTGAATACACATTACTCTGTGTGGTCTCATTAGCTTAAATGTCTTGGTTTAATTAATCACCGCTAGAGAGCTTCATTTATCCCTAATTTCAGCAGAGTGGAGTTGATTAGTGTAGCATTTCCCCCCTGGCCCCGTTAAAGTTTTTGATTTCCTTTTTTCTCTTTCCTTTTTTCCCCCCAACTCCTTCACCCTCTACAGTTCCTATCTCATCTTTTTCTAATGGTGGCTCATCAGGAGCTCAGCTGGCAAAGCACCCTTGACTCCCTCTGAGGGTTGTGATTACAATGGTGGTAGTGGCTCTGTATTATTGTCGTGGAATCAAGTGGATCCACTTTAGTTTCACACTTTCTGGCTGGTTCATATTGGATTTCCTTCCGTAGCTGTTTGGTGACTCTTTTAAAGCTTGATGAAAGGAGAGAAAATGACAACTTTTCAGAAAACTGATGTATCAAGTGTATCCACTTATCAAGCAGTCTAAAAGATTTCCTTTTGAGCATAATTTAATGATGTATGTGGAAGAAGAATTGTATTCTTCAGTGTTTGGCTGATTTATTAATGAGTTTTTTGAGGGCTGACGTTTTATCTCAGTTCCGGAAGGTTTCCTGTTGCTCTCAGCCAAACGTTTGTAGTGAATGTAAGAAGCAGGAGTCTCTATAGAAGATTATTTTTACAGGTCACTTGACATTACTTTGTAAATCATGAATTAGCTTTTTCAAAAAGTTAAGTTTTTATGTCTACAAACTAAAACCCACTAACAGCCGACTTGACCTTGGTTTCAACAATAGAAAAAAAAAAGAACAACTTTTATTTGCAAAAATCATTTGATTCAGCAACATTTGGCCCTCGATGAGGACAAACAGCTTTGTAAAGTAATTCCAAAGCAAATGGATCTGGTATAACTCCAGATATTGACCAATATCTTCTTATATTACCATTCAGAAGTGGAATTGGTCACTAATAAAAGGTTTTCTTAAAGGGAGATTTCGTGACACCATCAGTTATGACAAATTATCCAGATCATTTAATGGTTTGACATTCTTTCTCTAAAATGCTATCCTACAGTAGATCTAAACTAGATACAACTGAGGCAACACCTTCTAAGTGCATTTGTCCACAGCTAATTCTTTTTCTAAAAGAGGGTTATAAAGATTTGTTTTTTTAAAGAAATGTTAGGTGAGCCTTTGTGTTTTCTTTGGTTACCGTTTAATTTGCTTTGCAACTCTGCTTTGGATGTAATTTTTGCCTTGTCTCTTTTTTATTGCTGAATCCTGAAGACTAAAATAAATTACCAGAGGCAAGTGATGCATGCAGTGCTTAAGAGATTGTTCTGGGTTATTTTGTGACTAGCTGAAATAGCATGTTGCAGTCATTTTGATTTACGGTTTAGTCCTTGGAAAGTTCACCACTGATCCAGCGTTTCTCTATTTGTCAATAGGGATTAGAAATGGCTTTGTAACCCTTTCAAGTCTAATGGACGCCAGTGACAGTCTCTCAACTTTACTAGAATCCCATTAGGTTAGTGCATTTTGACATTCTAGCCTACTTCATGGTGTCAGGCATGTTGTGTCTTAATTATTTAGGTCTGGTTCTAATCAAGTATTAATCCAATTTCTTATGTCTATGTGAAAAGTACAATCTGATTAGGGCTGCAAGTAAAATTTATTTTGCAAATTGATTAATCTGTCGATTTTTTTTTTTTTTTTTGATTAATCGATTAATAATCAGATGGCAAAAGTTTTTTAAAGAACACTTTTTTTCTAAATTAAACCAGGTGAAACTAAAACTTCTCCACTTGAGGAGTTCTGGATAGAGCATATTGACAGAAGAATAAGATTTTTTATATTATATTATTACTGCTCTAAGTCGGCCACCCTGTCACCTAAAGGCATGTTTTAGAGTCCCTATACTCCAGTTACTGATAAATCAATTACTAAATTATTAAATATTTTAATTGCTAAATATCGATTAATCAGAATTTATCTGATTAATAGTTTCAGCCCTATATCTGATTAGTAGTCTATTTTAAGTTAGAATACAATTCACTCTGATCGTGCCTGTAAACTAAGCATCTATTAGTTTGTTGATACGTAGGATTTTTTTAACTACTTTATCTCTAAGGTATTGGTTTAGGTTATAATTTGTAAATCTTTTGTAAACATGTTTGAATTCTAGGTGTTAAAACTGTTTTATACTGTATAAACTAATCTAGTTTTGGTATTTACTGTTTGCATCATTTTGCCTATATATAAGCTTATCATAACATTTACAAAAGAGCGTCGGACACATACAGTACTCTTTATTACCACTGGGTAAAATTTGTGCGTTCACTAATTCAAGACTCTACTTTTCTAAACACTACTTCTGTTAGATTATATTTCAAATGAAGAGTCCCACAGATTTGAGTTTATAAATATGTTTAAGAGCAACTTCAGGTTTTGGTAAGTATATGTAGCTGTCAAAGAAAGGAAGGTGTCCATGTTGGTCTGTCTTTGTGCCCTATTTTTCCCTCCATATGTTTTTTGTTACTTGCCTTTATAAAAAACTTGCATGTGTAGCCGCTTTGCTTGTCAATGTGTTTGAATGTCATGATCCTGCGAGCGGGGAGGGAGGAAAAGGCCCAAGCTCTTTCTCCCAGGAGTCATCTGCCAATCATTTTCTAAGATACACAGTGCTGAGGAAAAAAAATGTGTGGAGGTTTGGAGACAAAGATAGATGGGAAAAAGAAGAAAAAGCCTCTATGTAGAATGACTAAATAGATCTTCAGTGGTCTAACAGAGAAGGCTGCGGCTGTATCCCAACTGAGTTTTGCTTATATATATATTCCGACCTGGAATCTTGAGCTTTGCCACTCAATTGATTTTAATCATCATCTGAAAGACGTTTGAGAAAAGAACAGAAAAAGAAAATAGATATTAAAGAGTAAAGAACATGAGAAGCAATAAGAATATTTAAAACAAGACTGCTTCTTTTTTGTTTTGTTTTTTTTTTTTAATTCAACCATTCTCGGCCCCCATCTGAGATAATAATTAGCTTCTAAATTTAAACCGGCTCTGACTGCTGCTGACCAAGGCACAGAAGCGCTCATTAGCAGGAGCAAAATCCTGTGTTCTCATGGCATTCTCCTGAGAAACTAATGAGGGCCAAAGCTTGATGACAGGAGCTTGATTGAAAGAGCTTCACTGCAGGAGAGAAATTTAGGTGCACTCATGTGACAGTGAGACTTTCCTGGGCAAACATCATATTGGAAAGCATGCTGCTCTCTTTATTCTCTAGTAGCAGCTGGTTTGGCATTAAAACCATTTAACAATAATGGGTTGCTTTTATCATTTCCCACATCAACTTGTTAGTTAAAAAAATTACTTTCTCAGTGATTTTATATAAAAACAGGAGAAATGTGGTACAGCATTTCTTGCCATTGGCTGGAAGGTCAGGTTATTTGTACCAGCCTCCAGACTACAGAGTATCTGCCCTACTGATGCTTCCTTTACAGTATGTTTCCTCCTTATTCCGCTTTATATGTGTTTCAGCAAAACAGGCTCTTATTAAATGCGACTCAGAGGTCCTCCGTCCAAGCCTGGACTAGAGCTTTAAAGAAGTCTTCAACTCTTGAGCTTCTTTTACACCTCCTAAAGAAGCGAAACTCCTTTAGCCAACTATTAAATAAGGCAGTCTGCTCTGATTGAAATATTAGGTCAAAAATCAGTCTTTTTTAACAAATCTTTTTAATTCACTTTACTTCCAATTTAAGACGTCTTGAATTCCATGGGGAAAATAAATATATGATGACCATCAGATACTGCAATACAGTTCATTGTCTACCTTTACCAGTAGTTACTGGTGATAAAGGAAAGGCAGAAGTATGCAGCTGTAAAGCACTCTTTTCATAAATGGAAGGTGTCTGAGCTTAGTATCAGCAATAAATTGGGCAGTAAAAATTCTTATTCATCAAAGGACTGAAAAGTCTAAATCTTATGTGAATGAAGTGAAAATATTTATTTTCTTGCAAGTATAAGCCCAACTGAATAACTGTCTTGGATTAAGATAAAACAATATTATCCATGTGTTTTTTTTGTGCGACATGTTTTTTTTTTTGTCTCCCAATGTTTACATTTTATCGCTGCTGCACTTTAAAAAATGGAAATGTAATGAGAGCTGTACAAAACAAAATTTAGTTTTGTATACACTCTGTGTATACTAAATGACAATACATTTTTTCTAAGTACAAGTATAAGTTTATTGAAGGAAAACTGTGATTCAGCCATTTTGTTTCAGCAAATGGTGTCAGTTTATTATCTGATAAAAGCTGACAGATCTCATTGAGAACAATTCGATATCAAGCTAATTTCAAGTAATTATAAGTAATTTGCTGAGCCATAAATCATCAACAGAATGTTAATGAAATAAAACTGCATTTGTGTTTTCTGGAGGCTATAAATATCTTACTGTCTTCGTTTGAAGGTTGGAAATTTAAACAACATTTCGAAACGAGCACAAATTTCATATTTCTTGACGACCGAAGAAGGTACTGAGAGATCAGTTAAACTCCTTGGTCAGTAAAGATGTCCATCTTCAGTGTTCATGGTGACAAATGTTTGATTTCACGATAAGCTGTGGCAATTCTCTCTACTTTTATTATTGTATTGAGTTAGAAATAAATGGTCTTTCAGACTTAAAAAGAGATCTGTTACGTTGTTGACTGGAAAGAAGAATGCTGGTTACTTCAAAAGTTGCTACATTAGTTGAAACACATTGTGAAGGACTCATGGCACAGTGGTGAAACACCTCTCCAATATTCTGATTATGTAAAGAAGAATGTGAAAAGTTGACATGTCTATGCAGAAGATGATGTTTGGTAACCCTGTTAGTACATATAGTGCATATTATTGGGTAAGCCATCATGTGTCTATAGTGTGACAGTGAGGGCCAAAATAGTGCATTGAGTCAGGGCTGATACAGAAGTAAGTTTTGTCAGGAGTAACAAAGATAGTCTTTTTAAAGGGTGATAAACATTTACAATGACATATTTCTGTGACAGTTTGACTTCTTTGTAATGTAAGTCTATTTGGGATGAAGTATGATTTATTTTATATCATTTCTGTGGTTTGATTTTTATTCCCATTCTATGAGTCTTGTTTTGATCCATATTTTGCTAATTAGCTAATGTATTGCTATTAATGTAAAAAGAAAACTCTGCACAGATGTAGAAAGTGCAAAATAAAGCTGAAATGAATGAGAGAAACTCTTCTAATTGCATTAATAACAGATTCCCAAACCCACCAACGGTTGGTTTTTTAATGAGAAGACCTCTGGGAATCCTGGATTTAGCCAAACACAGAGTGTGTTTAAAAGCTTTATTGAAAAAAGTTTGTGATAAAAGTTCATAAATGCGGGCAGGCAAAGTGGTAGAAAACTTGATTTTGCAGGCGGCAACTGAACCAGTTGGGGACAGGAAGAACAGAATGGTAGCAGGCTAGACTGTCTGATTTCAGATGGGAGAAGGCAGTAAATAACTAAACAAAAGTGGAAGCAGGCTCTGAGTAAACTGGTATATGGCTGACTGACTGGAAGCAGGCTTTAAGCAAACTGGATGCAGGTAGAACAAGTTAGTGTTCAGAAAACAGTTAAAACGGGACCATATTTAGAAGCCGATGAGAATCCAGCAAGGGCAGAACGAACAGAGGAAGGCTAGCTGTGCATACTGACACTGGAGTGAATGTCATATGGGCAAGAGGGAAATATTCTGGCAAGGAATAACCAAGAGGGGCAGGTCTAAATAGGCAGAGTAACAGCTGGGAGGAATGAGGCTGATTGGGGAAGGGGCAGGTTTATCTACTTACTCTAATCAGCAGAGTGGAGCAGAGGAAAGCAGGCAGTCAGCTCAAAAAACAACCGAACAGATAAAGCCTGGCATACACTGTATGTTTTTTTTGCCCTCCCGTCGTGCGAGGACTTTCAGCCTGATCGCGCATCGTGAAGTGTACACGGGGTAACAAGGGGCGATCAGCTTCTCACGACCGCCTCCCGATCAGGAATTGTAAGTTCAGGAGAAAATCAAACATGTTTGAAATTCGGTCTGCCATCGTAATGTGGTAGTGGGCAAATTACTGAGTGGGCATGCGCAAACAAGCATTCCTCTTCTTCCTCTCAGACCATGGAAGCATGACGGGGGTGCGAGTGAATTGACAGATTGTAGTAGCCATGTTTGTTCAGTCATGTCTTAGTCCAAATATGTCCTTGCCTTTTCTTTTTAAGGCTTTCAGTACCAAATTGTGCAAATTGCCAAGGCACCGCATTTCACTCTAGTGAGCTTCATATTCCTCTTCTACTTGTTTGGCTCTCAGATAGACGAGTCCAAGTAGCACCATCTCACTGCGAAACTGATCCGACGTGGGTTTTAGACGTACAGTGTGAGCAGGTAGATCGCATTAGAGCGTCAGGCCGCACAGTGTGAGAATATACATCGTGAGCTGTGAACTTTTAAACCCTGCAGTTTCGTCGTACAGTGTGAGCTGTAGTTGCATGCAACGATTGAAAAAAATCGTAAAGCGTATGCCCAGATTAGGATTCCTGACATTTCCTTTTATAACCCATACTTAGGAAATCATTTCATGATGTGACACACTCCATACCAGTTGTTGGCGATAATGCCACCCTTTAAAGTACTTTGCCAACCGCCAATAAACAACTCAAGAAGAAGAAGATTCTTGACAGGGTCGGCAGGGAAGAATAGACAGCTAAACTATATTCAAAGTCAACAGAAACAGTACTTCCCCTATCTGTATTCCCAACAGCTTCTTTTTGAAATTCAAGGGAAATTTTGAAAGACAGTGAGATCAATAATCCAAAGAATGCAGAGATTTTGTTGATTTCACACAGCTGTCAATGTGATACAGAGATGCTTTTCCTTTTCCCTTTAAGCATTAGTTTGTCAAAGCATCTATTTTACGGTAGACTCTCGTGCCATGGATTTGGTGTTTGTGTAAACTGGAAGGAAACTATGACAGTGTCCCTGTTGTGAAGTTAGGTCTTTAGGTAAGTCAACGTGACAGTGATCCACATCTCCCCTTAGGGTAAAGTGTCCAGCTTTATTAGAGCGCTGCAATAGAAGCTCATTATGATATGGTGAAAAATAAGAATGCCATTAATAGATGAAGTGGTATGACATTTTATGTTGTTTATTGGTTTCCCAGTGTAAAGATTACATGTAGTTAAGTCATCCAGCTAATTTTGTGTGGTCCTACACACTTAAAATCTGGTTTATTTGAAGGGACAGCTTGACTGAGAGATGTTGATCTGAGGTAGCAAGAATATCGATTGTGCCCTAGTGTATTACTGCTGAAATTTCATATTAATAAAAGATGGATGGCAGTTAAAAAGAGTGAAAAATAACTGTCATCAAGTCCTAAGATTCTTTGAGCACCAGTGCAGAATCTAAAGTATTTTATTGACAGAAGCATTCTGGAAGCTATGTTTAGTATGTAGGTGATAAAACATGCATAAAATCTGCAAGTAGTTTATTTTGAGTCAAACTGATAGCTTTCAAAGTGTTTTGTTTTATTTTAGCTTCAGGATCTAAGGTCTTTCTTTGGCATAATATCTTTTGAAATTAAAATGCAATTGTCTTCTGCCATAGACATCAAACAAGTCATTTAAAGGGAGACTGTTGCATAAATAATTACTTCACAGAGCTGTGCCAGTGTTGAGTAGCAGACTGTTTACCTGCTAAGACAACCACCAACTCCAAAGGCACCCTTGCAACCATCAAACATACCTTGATAGCAGCCCTTACTCTGAGAAATATACCATTAAGAAGGGGACATCATCCTGCAAAGCAGATCACAACAGTGCCTAAAGGGGTCTCCATTGCCGTATAAAAGGTAATGGAATATAAAATTGTTTTTATATCTTCTGAATGTGCAGAGGTCATGAGCTGCTGACTTCCCCTGTTATTGTTTTAAGGCTCATGAACTCTCTAAGTCAATGGATGCCAGTAATCATTAAGGGCTCAACACAGCTATGTTTATACATCGTTTAACCCAATAACCTTCTTTCAGTTGACTAGACACAGAGGTGCTTAAGGTGGCCACATGGTGCAGCGATACACTGAACCTCTGTTTAATGTCTCAAGTGGTTCTACTAGAGAAATACGTAACCTTTGAAAATCTTTTGGTGGTAGTCTGTGGCCTGCTTTCTAAGTTTTAGTATAGAATTATTTTAAGAGTGTTTTAAAAGGATTTTTTTTTTTGTTTCGTCATAGTCAGGATTCATGGGCTCACGGGTCCTCCAGTTATTCTCTCACTGTCAAAATCATTTATATCAACTTAACCGATGACTATAAATTACATTCAGGAACAATTCTGCTTCTATGCTCTTAGGTCTTGACTGCATAAAATGATGACCTGTCAAGAGTATATCATGCTGTATGCCTAAATTGGAATGCAAATTTGACCTGGATTGTTATAGACTAGTGCCAAGAAGGACCTGTCCAAGACTACAGGCCTCTAGATGAGTAGTAAAGTTTAGGAATAGTACGTTTCGTGAAAAAAACATGGATACACAGGTAGGCTGATACATTGGACTCTAGACTTTAGACTTGTCGCCAAATATTTTAATTGTTTTTTTTTTCTTTCTCAGATATAGGTCAGATTTAAGATGGTATCAAGCACCTGTTTCTGAAAATCCTAAAGACATTCTTAATCAGTTTAGTTTTTACCCTCAGTCCCATATTTTTATAAAGATTTGGCCACGTTTGATTCACTATATTTGGCTTGCATGCAGTTTTCTGTATCTTCACAAGTTGTTGGTCAATTTAATTTGTTTTATGCACCTGAATTTAGCTTTTATAAGTAAACAAAGGAAATGCTCTATTTCTTCACAAATTAACAACACAGCGCTGTTTCATCTTCTTTTCTCAAAGGTCCTTAATGCTCTGCTTGCTCTTTTCTTGCACAAAATACTGCAGATGCAAAAAAAAAAAAAAAAACAATACCATCTATCAGTAGTCACAACAATTTCCACCTGCTTTTATACTTCTTGCCATATAAATAGAAAGAGCAGGTTTACAACCATTAAAGAGACAGCACAAGATATATTACATTGTATGGTTTTTATTCTAAGTAACATAGAACTTTAGGTCTGTTTCAAACCTTTAGAACACCAATTTTGGAGGAATAAGGTTTAGATGGGTGTTTCTGTTTCAAATACCCATATAAACTTATTTTTCTTTTTTATTGAACGACTTCGATTTGTAAGACAATTTATTATACATCAAGGGGTAATGTGAAATTGTATTCGTTTTTAAAAATGAAAATTAAATATGATCTTTACAAATATATTTATGATACATTCTTAGAAGGTTTTGATTGTGTTGTTGTTTTAGTTCAACAA
Source organism: Cyprinodon tularosa (assembly GCF_016077235.1). Lineage (NCBI taxonomy): Eukaryota > Metazoa > Chordata > Actinopteri > Cyprinodontiformes > Cyprinodontidae > Cyprinodon > Cyprinodon tularosa. Next base: position 950,782 of record NW_024039263.1, on the reverse strand, counting down.
TGGATAGTCTTTTTTTCAATTGCAAAATGGTATATAGTTTGTACGTTCAAATACTGTACTTACATAAATATGAACTTCTTTAATTATTGTGGTTAAACTGCCCCACTTTTGAAACAAGGCCCTATGTTTTTCCTCATAGAACTAGGTAAATGTGAAGGCTTTCTTTTACATGTCATATGGATGTTAGCTTTATGTTTATACTCTGATTTAATGATTAAAAAACCTTTTAGTACAGAAAAGAAATAAATTTAATTGAAATTATAATTAATAATTGCAAAATCCTTCTCTTACTTTCTCTTATATTATAAAAGATTGCATTTAAAACCACCAACACAATAGTATTAGCTGTAATAATTGTCATTTACATAACGGACAACAAGAAGTATGTTAGGTTTCTCTTTGAGATTTCAGACCCATGTCTGCTTGGCTGACATGGTGCAGGCCAGGCAACCTTCAACCGACCCTGAGCCATTTGAAAATATGATTGTAATCCTTGTCAGGATTTGGCCAGGGTGTCTATTACCACTGTAATCTGTCACACTGGCATGATGTATTCATTCCACGTCCAGGTTAAGCTCCTCTTTCTGTCTGCGCCACCCATCGGCATGGGGGGAGGGAGGGGGTCCTGTAATGGCACTAGCATAACTCTGGAGAGAGAGGGAGAGGCTTTGAAATTGAGAGAGCACTGCCACAGTCAAGCCCCTGGATCGTGCTGAAGGAATCTATTGTGGAACACAAGGTCTCATTATTGGCACAGGGATAGCTTTAACCCCCTAACCCCCTGTGCTCTGCACTCACCCTTCCAATGAAAAAGAGGTAAAAACATGGAGGAAACAAAAAAAAACAAAAAAAAAACGGAATCATGCTTCTAGGGAGAGGATGGAGAGAAATTTTACACGGCTGATGCAATAAAACAGTCAACCATGTTGTAAAATTTTAACAATCACCATATGAATTACAGTAGCTATGCGCATACTGAGCAGGTGTTTTTGGACACAAATAAGTTTAGGTAAGTCTCAGATCAGAAATGAAATGCTCATATGTTTTTATTAGTCATGTAAGGGACACAGAGATGTGCTCAGCATCAGATTTGTATTTTCCAGTTTTATATTAACTCAATGAGATTTAATTTATGACATTCTTAGATTAACATCTTTGTAAATCTAGAGACATCTAAACATTGATATTTTCCTGAATATTCTTCACAAAAAAGTGAGATTGGATAGAGGAAATATTAACTGTCCATTTTTACCTAAAATTCTCAATTGGATTTAAATTGCAGCTTTTACTGAGTCATCCTAACAGATAAAGATGCTTAGATCATAACCACTGAACCATTGAAAGGTTAGGGTATTAGCCCTGCTAGGGGGATAACCTCTGGCCCTATCTAACAGCAAGTTAGAAAAGCAGACAGTAGAAACGATAGTGTAGACTCAATTTGCTCTCCGAGCCCCACCTCCAAAGTGTCTCTCTCACAAATGGATGGGTTTGATTGGTGTGAGCCCATCTATCTGGATGGCTTGTCTGCAGTTAGTAAATTTATATTCCCGCTACTCCCATCCTCCATCAGTCGTCACAGTGTGGCTGAGCCAAGGCTGTCAGGCGCTACGGCCGTATCTTATTGAAACCCAGATGCAGGCAGGACCTTGGTTACCTCTCTTCCTCCTTTCCTCTTTTGTGCATTTCTCCTAATAATATATATAACAATATTATAACAAACCTAACTGCGGCTCTTTCATCCCTCCAGCAAATGCCAGTCGATAAACCAAGTTTTTTTTTACCTACACAGAGAGGTTAAAGGTTATGGCTTTTTGAATAAACACCAGACACAAAAAAACAATTATCAATAATTACTGTATCTTGGTCAAATGTAAAACTGCATAAGAAAGTGGCTGTATTTTTGTACATTACATGAAATTTATTCAGAATAAACAGGAACTAAAGCTGTTAAAAAGTTTGCTCGCTTTAAATTAAGCAGTACAGATTGTTACCACGACGATAGGCGCCTTAAAAGCCTCCCCTTGCAAAACATCAGACAAGTCACCCACCCTTTGACCTCAGTGCTGCAGACAACGCTGGTCTCTAGAGTGCAGCTGAGTGATCATAATTTCAATCATTACCTGCTGCGCGTTTTCTCTTCTTCTCTTGGTCGGTTAAATTAGCCTGACAATTAGGGTAACTGTGGTGAAGGAATTTAGAACAGCTTCTTAAATCCACCCATGAGCACCTGACTCACTAGTAAACGAACACCAAACCCGACGCCTACACACACTGAGAACTTGCCTCCAACTCAGTGCATCGTAGTGCTAATAATCGGATTAAGTGGCGTGTTTTAGGTGGGTTGGAGGCATCTCTATTAGCACTGATTTGGCGTGACCTATCTGCCACAGTAACCCCACTGCCGGCTCTTTAATCTCTAGAGGCTTCCCCCACCCGAACTGCCCACTTATCATTGGGTTTGGATTAATAGAAACATCTTCAGTAATTACAAAAATGCTGCTGTCGTCCTGCCGGGTGCCATCAATTGTTTTAATGCGTACCAGGCCATTAATTCATTCGCGGAGAGCCCCACAGTAAAACACAGAAATCTGCTATTGATTTCACGAGGCCAGTATACTCAGCATTTTTTATCTCCATACTCTTCTCCAGCAGCCGGGTGAGGTTATTGATCTTCATAAGGGCAGTATTTTGTCGTTAAGCGAGAAGCAGAGAAGACACTAATGAAAGGTTTTAACCTGTGTGTTCAGTTCAGGGGGGTGGGGGGGTCGCTTCGCCAGTGATCAGCGCTGCCAGGTGCTGCACACAGCAGATTTTCAGCTGCGTGGCCTCAGGGATCGATAGGGATACATCTTTGTCTGATTACAGAGATGTGCAGGCGAAGGGAGCAATGTGAGCATGAGACTCGTATGTGGCTTTTACATGGTGGCAAAAAAAATATACACATCTATAAAGTAAAGGTGCAAATAATACCCACAGATTTCTAGAAGTTTACTTTGGTTATAAAATCTGAAAGCATTAAATGTATCTTTAAGATTGTAGAGGAAAAACGGGTAGAACTCTTCTTAGAACTAAAGAGCAATGTAATACACTGTTGGGAAGTTATCTGCAGACATTGCTTTATATTTTAGTTTAACTTTTGGGATCAGTTAAATCCCAAAAGTTAAAAGTTCTAGTGATTTATAGCTAAAAAAACTAATAAAATAAACCCAGCATTGTTCATTTTATGTTTCAGAAAGAAAATCTATATGCTTTTAGCAAATACGTTAGAGGAAATTCAAAACATTTATTTCCCCAAAATCAACCTTAACTTTATAGAACAAGTATTAATATAATTTTAAGTTTTGCTAGACTAACACCAAAAATCTCAGTGAATTCATTGGGGATGACAAGTGATGTATAATGTAATGACACAGTTCTCAAAATGCTCGCAATTGTCTTCTCATCAGCTCTAGTCAGTTTATCTTTTATAATGGTTCTGCCAGGTATCGCCAGGGGGATGGAGAGTCTTCACGTTAGCTTTTTCCCCGAAGGCCCCAAAAGTTTTACTGCTTTCTCACATAAATGAGATGTTCGTTTTCCTTCTGTCTGGCCTGTGGCAAAATGCAAACAGAACAGAAATATATTTCTTCATGTTTGTTTGGGACATTTGCAAACCACACGTATAACAGTTTTTTTTTTCAAATAGTTTTTAAAAACTTAAATCATCTGTCTTCAGATTTACAACAAAGCTCTACTCTCCTGTTTGTCTGTAAAGGTTATAACATTACATTTTCCAGTTTGTAATATTATAACTTTGAACCTTGAATTAACTTAATAAATATAATTTAATTCTGCTGATTTCAATGATTTCTAAAAAAAGTAAAGAAAAAAAACAAAGTGAACCAAACAGTTGTGGCTAGACAGCTCTTATTTTACCGCCCCATAATTAATCATATTATTTTATAAGACCTCACAAGCCATACATGAAATGAAGATATTTTTTTGCTAAGTACATCACTGAAGCAATTTAAATATGTCGAGATCATCATCAAAAAACGTAACAAACACAATATTTGATTTTTATTTTTGTTTTATCATTTCAGCAACAAAGAGATCTACTAACCCTGAAAACTTAAATCTGTTTACCTTATTCAGTTTTTATAATGGTTTTTATTGCCATGCTTTGCACAATCAGTTGCTCCATTCTGTTGCAGATTAACTGTTAGCTTTGCTTAATAGCCCTGCCCTTTTCCCTAAATTGATACTCATTGAAGCAGTTATGAGCAGTCAGTATCTTATGTGAGCAATTCTCTGAGTACAGACTTAGAGAAAGAAGCTGTCCGAAGAGTGACAGAGGAAAAGCAGAGTTCTACCAATATTGTTTACATGTTGTTAAACTGCTATTGCATATGTAGTACATGGGAATTTAATATAATGCAGTTAAAATCATATTAGAAAATATAAAACAAGTTTGCTGTCAGATACTTGCCTTTATCAGGTTTTATAAAATAAAAAAACCTTCTTTATTGCAGTTCATGTAACTTGGAAGGTCATAAGGAACAGTGGATCAACGACTCCTTTAGCCGTGGAAAGAGATCAAATTCAGTTTTACTCCTAGAAATCAAGGTTTCCTTCGCCAACACAATAAATTTTAGATGTATTTTAATTAAGAAGATGCTTTACAGTTAGTGGAACATAAGAAACACTATCCTTAGTAACATTTAATTTATCAGATTTCTCTTAATGTGCAATGTGATAAATGACAAAAAAATGCTCTATTATTATGCTAACATTCTTAGAATTTGTTTAAATAAACGCAGCCGAGGATATTGCTCTGTATAATCTACATGAATTAACCACAGTGATCTCGCTCCTCCTCCTACACCTATAAAGTTGTGACAAGGTGTCCCCTGATGAACCCATGCTCCTTACATTTCTAACATCTATAATGTCTACCAAGTGGGTTTTTTAGAGGCTGCCGACGGTTTCCAAGTGCACATAACTGTCATCTATGAGTTATTACACATCTGTCTGTGTATTTCAGAGTGCACCAGATGCTACAGTTAATGGCACACGTAACCTCACACCGTGAGACGGTACACTAAGAACCCACAGTGAAACTTTTTCCCTGCTATCCAGCCGTCCCCCCATCCAGCGTCTCCTCCGGACTCCGCTGCTGTCTAGTGCTTAGGGAAACCTGCAGGGGACGGTTCAGACAGGATATTAATGGGGCCCTCCAACAGTCAGAGGGCCTGACAGAACCCTGTTTCATTGTCACCTTGCCTTGGAGGACGAGGAAAAACTTGCAAAGCTTATTAGCCGAATGGAGCTGTTTCTCCCACTAACTTACTCAATCTCTGCCTCGCTGCTTCATTACACCATCTTACATCAGAGTCTAGCTGCTCTCCCTGTTTCCTCACCATGTCGCCGCACTCACTTCCACACAGACAGCCACTCACACACACACACAGGGTGACATCTCCCACCTAATCAAGTAGTGGATTATCTTGTCCTGATAAATTGGAGCTTGTAACACTTGAAAGGTCCTCTTGGAGGAGTGCCGTCTCCTCCTAACAGCTAGTTCGAGCCCCCAGGGAGCAAGAGGAGAGAACATTGCCTTGTAATGATTTGTGGTGAATTGGACAAATGTTTTCAGAAAGACCTCTTTCCAGCAAAGTGCTTGATGAATTAAAACCCAGGGAGAAACTCTCCAAACCACGGGTCTAATTCTGGCTTGAGTGACAAACAGCACACAGATCCACTTCACACAATTAGGTTGATGGGAAAGATTTTAATTCCTTTAAGAGCACCAATCAAGTCAAGGTCTGCAGGTACAGTGTCTTCATCACACTTGAACTTTTTCTGACTTCATCACATTAAAGAAACACATCTTAGTGTTTCATATTGGTATCTGTTTAACATGTAAGTGTTAGAAAAGAAAATATGAGTTTCAACATATTATGGCAATGCAAATCTCAAATGAAAACAAAGTCCATTGAAACTGATTGTCTTCAGATGTCACCTAGTGGATGCTGATGTTGTGTGAAGGCCTCAGAGGCTTGATAGAAACCATTGGGGAGCAAACAAGGACACAGAAGACAGGTTACAGGCTAAAGTTCCTGCAGAGTTTAAAGCAGGATTACCTTTTAAGAAATATATCAAGCTTAAAAATCTGACTGCAAACCTATCAATCATCTGAAAACAGACAGAGAGTAAGACACACCTGCAAGCCTACACCAAGCCTACACCTACACTATCAGCTCTGTAAAAGAGGAGCAATAATCATAATTTTAAAAAGAAGCTAAATCAGCATAGAAGTAGGTACCCTGTTGAGAGCAAACCAAAGCTCAACTTTTTGCCAGTATGTTAGGCGGAGTCTATATATATTTGTAGAAAGTGATTAAGAAGCAATTTAAATGGTCCTTGTTTTAAATGTAGTGGTAGTCTCATTTTCAGGTTAACATTATGGATGTATTTCTGCTTTTTTCACACCTTCTTTCTATTTTCTCTTCTTTGCAGGAGAATCCTTACATGTGTAATAATGAATGTGATGCCAGCACTGAGGAACTTGCGCACCCTCCACAGCTGATGTTTGACATAGAGGGCCGTAACCCCACAACCTTCTGGCAGTCAACCACTTGGAAGAAATACCCCAAAGCCCTTTTGGTCAACATCACTTTATCTTGGAACAAAACCATTGAGCTGACTGATGACATCGTCATCACGTTTGAGTCAGGCCGACCTGAGCAGATGGTCCTGGAAAAATCTCTAGATTATGGGCGAACCTGGCAACCCTACCAGTTTTATGCCACAGATTGCCTGGATGCCTTCACCATGGAGCCCAAGACAGCACAGGACCTGTCCCAGCATACCTTGCTGGACATCATCTGCACAGAGGATTACTCACGAGGGTATGTGTGGAAGTATGACAAAACTGTTCGCTTTGAGATCAAGGACAGGTTTGCACTGTTTGCTGGGCCCAGGCTGCACAACATGGCCTCGCTTTATGGGCAGTTGGACACAACCAAGAACCTGAGGGACTTCTTTACCATCACCGATCTGAGAATTCGGCTCCTGCGGCCTGCCACTGGGGCTACAGTGGTAGATGAGAACAGCCTATCGAGATACTTCTATGCCATCTCTGACATCAAAGTTCAGGGCAGGTAAGATACTCCGATATAATGCCATGAAAAACTATTAACCCCTTACAGACATTGTCTGGTTTGGTTTTCTGACCATGCTTAGAGCTTTCAAATCATTTATATGGTACAAAATTAATATGAGGAGATTATCGATGAAGCCTAAAAGCGAGTGTGACACAATATAGGTAGGTAACTCATTGCCACGTACTCTCCACAACTGACATCCTCTTAAGGATACCTGATAGCCTCTTCCCTATTGTTAAACTACAGCATAAATCAGCTGAGGCAGGTAAGGTCTATTTCATGCTTTTCAGCTTACAAGTTGGATCAGCATGCAGATTTAAACTGGGTTTGAGTATCATAAAGGTTTTTTATATAAAAACAGAAAAACATGGAGGTTTTAAACATGTTAATCAGTACATGGAGCACAGATGGACTAGCGGGGAGTGTAAGTGAGGAATCCAGCAAGAACCCCCCAAAAAATCTTAAGCTTATATACTAAAAGAAGAATGGAAATTAATACTGAACATACAGTTAGGAGAAAAGGACCCAAAATCATGCTCAAGTCAGAGTAGAATTACTTCAACATCTTTAAAAAATAAACTAATAAAAGTAAAAAGGTACCATTTAAGAAATTATTCAAGCAACAGAAAAGAAAACTTGATAAAAATGCTACTTAAGGCGGGCATACACTCCGATTTTTTAACCTTTTCGGGGCGATTGTCTAGTAGTGCGAGAATTATTTGAATCCTGCCAACTTTCCGCCTCTTCACAGTGCCTCCTGTGTTGTGTAGTATACAGGGTACTGTTACAGGTACGTTGTGTCATACAGGTTCTGTTAAAGTGATTGCCTACAGGTCTGATATCAGCTTTTTTGTGGCTAGTTAAAGTAAACCAAAAAAATTATAAATCCCAGTTTAATTGGAAACGATAACTTTTTCTAGATCGGGACATTTTTCTATGGATGGTTCTTTTTTCCTAATAAATGAAACTGGCATTTCCCCTATGCGTTTATGCATATTTAGGTTATCCATCCATCCATCCATCCATCCATCCATCCATCCATCCATCCATCCATCCATCCATCCATCCATCCATCCATCCATCCATCCATCCATCCATCCATCTAAACAATGCAGTCTGCTTTGGATATCATTATCAGCTGTTTGATGAGCTGAAAAATGTAGATGAGGTGACAAAAAAGCAAATGGGTCAAACACTTTATGGCAGGGTGGTTGCTTTTGCTTGTTTTGTTTTTTTTTAATGGTGAGCCGGGTGGTAATTGTTGACTTATACATGAGTAGTTTGGGACATTTTTCTCTCACTGTTGACTTGTTGCCAAGTAATGAGGGGAAAAAGTGCCCACTGTTAACTATTCTTTTCAATTAGACAGTGGGTCCTTTATTTTCTGCAGCATTCACAGGATCTCTGCATGCCTTAATCAAGCAAACTGCTTACGGTTTGCTGGAGCCCTCCACTGTGGACAACAAATCCACTCAGCTGCCTGCTAAGCTTGTGGAAGAGATCTGATGTAGCGTATTCAACCATCAGGTAACTGCACGGCGTATTTAGTGCTTGATTTGATGATTCCAAAGACGGTCATGTGACATGAAAACAAGATACCACTGTGCCGTTCACAGGAAGACCGACGACAGCCTCCCAGGTTACTTGGCGCTACCACTGGAGTCTGAGCTTAAGTGGATCTGTTTAACACAGTGTGGCTTTTCAGTTCAACAGATGTGGCTGTGAGGCTGAAGGGATGAAGATTTAATTACCCTTGCTTTACTCTTCACACATGAGAGACTCACAGCGTGACTACGTGATGTGTGACGGACCGTCACAACAATTGTAGGAAACGGTTGAAAGTGTTGGAATCAGGCTTCCAGTCGGGGAGATGTCGCAGTCGCGGTGTCTCAACTTAAGAAAAACATTAGGAAAGGTGGTGGTGGTATGGGGATGACACCAAGTAAAAAGGTCTTGTTTAGATATAAAAAGAAAAAGCTGACTTACATTTATCTTGCAAAGTTTTTCCATCTTCACCACCTTCTTGTTTTTTTTTTTATTGGAATTAATGCAGTAGAAAAATCAAATACAAAGTATCAGAGAACTCACAAATTAAAGAAATTTTCCTTTTTTGTGTGTGCAAATAACCTTAAAATAAATTTTTATTCAGCTAGTCATAACCAAGAACCAACAGGGGTTGTCAGATGAATTGAGTTTTGGACTTTAAATAGGCAATCCTAGTACTGTACATGGATATGCCTAGTTCCAAACTTATTTCTTTTTACTCTAGGTATATGTTAAGGGTTGTTGTCTTTCTGGAGATCTTTAACAATCTCCAACAGCCATATCAGGCACTCAGGTTAGCAAGTTGCTTATTGTCTGTTCCACCACCATTTTTCATGATCTATTTCTCCTTCTACCTGAGTTTGAAGTCAGTTTAGGATGACCAACATACTTAATCAGCATGATCTCTGACCTGTGTTTTGCTGTTTGTTTGCGGTGGGGTTGTCTTCATCATGCTTAGTTTGTTCATTTTAAATCTCAATCAAGCACATCAAAATCGTCCAAATACTAATGCATGCTACATTATTCATAAAATATATTTCTAACAATCCTCTGAAAAACATCTTTAATGTTCCTTCTTTTACACCATTATTCCATATGTTGTTGATCCTTAACAGTAAATCAAAATTGATTAATATAAAGCATGTAGTTAAAATATGACAAAGTGTGAAGCAAATCAAGGTACGATACTTGAGTGAAAAACTGAACAGAACTGTTAAGTATAAGAGTTAATCTCATTGTGCTTAATGAACAATTTAATTGCAATAATGTCTCTACTAATGGGACCTTATTTACAGTGATTTTTTTAATGCCTTAAAGGTTTTAATCAACCTCTAATTTGTCAATTTCCATAATATGTCATTATTTCAAGCACAACCACACCTCTCTTCAATTCAAAGTAAATAGGGAGGTACCCCTGAGCACTAAAAGGCTTTGATAATGAATGCCTTGCTCCAAAATTGTATTTTTGACTGTTTCTGTGATTGAGAAGGTCATTCAACAAAAATAACTGGAGGGAATTTACTAATAAAAGAATTGAATGAGGCTGTTGCAAGCACAGATTATTTATTCTTTCTGACTAATCATGACCAAACTCATACATCCCTGCAGGGTTTGGGTTTGAGCGATGATTTCCTGACTGGTGTTGGGCGCCTGCAGTCGTTTACCCACCCATTGCTTTTAGAATAAGGCTGGCCTGAGAAATGTTTGGTATTGTTTACTAAAGGTAACTCACAATTCTTCAATAAGGAGACACATTTAGCAAAGAAAGGCTTCATTCTCTTTTCTCCAACCCCTCTCAAGGCTAATCGCAACCCGACAACTTTCTCTGCACCTCAAGAATCAGGCATAAGCTTCTTAACCTCAGAAAAAAAGTTCTCCACAAGAGATTTCACAGGACCGCTAAGGTTGGATCTGGCATATATCCATGTGTGGACTGAGCCTGCATCCACCTGGATCAGTAGTGAGAGTGGGTGTGGAGCAAAATAGTGTTTGAAGAGCTTGCAGATTTTCTGCCTTTTCTGCAACATCCTGTGAAACAAAGCTTTTCTTTTTCTGCCAATGTGGGTCACCTTGGAACAGAAAGACAAATCTACAATTTTTACAATAATTACTTCTATAGAAATCTACTTCATAACGTATCCATCGCTGTAAAATTGGATATTGACAATTTACCCCCTTAGGTTTGTTCAGGTTTTCCTTCTTTAAACAAACGTAAGAGTTTGGCATCATCTAACAACTTCAAATTTCAGACCCACATGTAAATAAGTGGAAAATTTGTTTTTAGATAATAATTTTATTAACTTGGCTTTATGTGAAAAAGAAAAACAACACAAAAAAAATGCCTTCCCTTATTAAATCCTGAATTAACTGTATTTAACCATATATTTAGGTAATTATTAATGCCTTAGCTTTAGAATCAAGCCCATCCTTTAAAAAGAGCATTTTTGACAATTTAACAAACAAGAATGCTAAAAAGAAACACATAAGGTTCTGATCTAAGAGAAGAAATTAAATAAGAATCAAGCAAGCTTAAAAAAACTATTTCTACAGTACAATTTTGGGACTCCAATGAACCATAGTAAGAACCATTATCCACAAATGGAGAAAATATGAAGCAGTGGTGAACCGTCCCAGGATTGGCAGATCTACAAAAACTACTGAAAGCACTCAGAGTACTCAGTCTGTGTTCTAATTTCGACATAAAGAAAGACAGTAGCGATAATGGTATTAGTGGAAAAGTTTTAAGGCAATCCATACACAACTATTAAGCCAGAAGAACACAATAGCCTGTGTCACCTTTGCAGTAACATCTTGATAGCTGTGAAAACATTTAGGGAAAAATAGGCAGAAGAGACATAAGTGAAACTTTATTTAAGTTATCTGTTCTGCTGCATCTGGAGTAAAAGACATTGTTAAAAAACATTAAGGATTCAAACATAGTGATGCTAGTGGGACGGTCTAGGGTTAATTTGATGCTTTAAAATCTTTATGAGACAAATTAATTCTGCTCTCTGCAAGAAAAGCCTGGGGGACAATGTCCAACAATCCATTTGTGACTTCAACTTGCGGAATGCTTAGATTTTGGTGCAAGAAGTAATCCAAAACACACCACCTCCACCTCTGAGTGGTTCCAGAAAAACTAAAGGTATGCAGCCAAGTAAATGCCAGATTTGATTCAGTTGAAAGCTTTAATCAGGTTGTTCATGCTTAAAAAACTTCACACCTGGACTAAGTTAAAACATTTCTTGGGGCAAAAAATTCTTTCACAGTGAAAATCATTGATAGCAGTTTTGGGCTTCAGGTGTCAGACAACCGGTTTTTAATTAAAGGGCAGCTATGTTAAATTATGGTCCAAGTAGAAAGATTTTATTTATCCAGTTTGTTTTTATATGAAATTAAAAACTTTTATATTATAACATTACAGCGTGACAAAAAAGCTAAACTTGTGCTGAACAATGTCACTGAAACTATTACTTAAAGGCCAGAAGAATCAGAAATGATATTCTTTTTTGGATGACTGAAAGCAAGGATTAGACTGAATGCTGCAAGGATTAAAACAATCCATTCTAAGAATATCAAACTGAATCGGTCACAGAGCTGGGAGATGGCTATAAACAAGTAGTAGCTACTGAGTTAAATGAATTTGACACCTTGGCTGTTTCATTGTATCAGCACCACTAAGTAGGAAGGTGGAGAGAGAGAAAGAGAGCTTGGAGGATTCAGGAGACAATTTTCTAATAATCTGCCGAATGACTCTGGAATAATTGCTCTGGCTCTTTTTCTAACCTTTACAGTAACTGAAGCTTGCAATTGCACCTGCTGTCTCTGGCTCTTCACAATACCCCCCCACCCCCCACCGCCTATGATCAATATGGTGTAATTAAAGCTGGAGGAAATCCAGCCTACTAAAGCAACTCTGTCGGGCTTTCGGTTTCTCTGTCCATTCTCCTTGTCTTGCTCTGTGTCTTCGCTTGCCGTGCTCCTTGGTGGTTTTCAGAGTAGAGAGACCTTGTCCTGTTCCTCTCTGTCGCCTGGAGACATGAACTCATCTTAGAAGAAGATAATGACCCTCATGAAACAAAAAAAAAGCATTTTTGCTAGTTTTAAGACTTCTTCTCCTATCAGATTAAAGCTTGCATTATTGACTTTTTTCCTCTTTATTTATGATTATACCTGCATTACTTATTATTATATGCATTAATTATTGCTTTCCTATTGAATTTAGTTTTAACTCCGTGCTGATGATATGCATAATTGCACTCTTGGTGAATTAGCAATGTTAAAATCGTTATCTAAGGTTACGTCATTCGTGTTTTAAACTTTCTTGTTTGAAGTTGATATAATTTTTTTTGCCTTCCAGCTCGATTTCGCAGCTTTAAATTTCAACTTCACTTGACAGCTATTGCTGCTGTTGGCATCATTATCTGACACCATGTCAGATAATGATCTTGAAATGAAAAAAACGTTTAGATTTTGTCGCATTACAGTGACAATGTTCAATTTCATTGGCTCCTGAAGGGAATGAGTTGCACTAGAATTTAAATTAGAATAAAAAGGGCTAAACATAATAGCATGGCATACTTGACAAAAAATAAATCAGCCGTAGGAGAATCCTGCTTTGATAACGCCAAATTGTAATGTGAGAAAAGTATTCAGCTATGCAGTCCAGTTAAATAAAGGGAGATCGATGGATTTACTCAGTCGGCACTTTATTTACTTTGCAAAGTAAATTGAGAACAAGACATCCACAATGTCACACATGAGATGATCTGCCCTGTTCTGATCTATACAGAGTTTGTTCCCCTTACTTACAATAATGGAAAGTAGTCAGATTCAGAGCAAATTACAGACACTTTGGTTAAACAGTAAAAGGTTATAAATAAACCTTGAGAAAGAATCTGGCTTGTTATGGGAATAGGTATGTCATGGTTTTAGTTCTGGTTTGGCTTTACATTTTGGTTCCTATTGTCACGGTTTTGTTGCGGTTTGAGGACCCAAACGCAGAGGCAAAGAGGCTGAGGAGATTTCTTGCAGTTTAATAATGAAAACAGTAACTAAGGCAGGAATACAAAAATCCAACAAAAAATGTAAAGCTAAACCAGAACCAAGACCATGACAAAGTATTTCTTGTATTCAAACATTCCTCATTCAGACATCTTGTGGCCTTGTAGTTGAAACAAATGTAGTAAAAATATTTTTCAGTGAGTAAATAGCATAAATGAATATATTAAAGAAGAAATGAATAGATATCTAAAGTATCTTATCACATAGTTTTAAAATGTAATAAGAAATATAAGACTATAAATACTTTTGGCATGCATCTATCATTTCTACAATGTGTAAGACTTTTCCACAAAGAGATGTGAAATCAGATTCAAATTTTCACTACTTTATGCTAAGTTGGGACAAAGAAAATGCACCCATCTTAAGTCATAAGTTGATTTAACCATTAACAGATCATGAAATAATCAATGTCTAGCCACAAATGTACTAAAACACACACCAGAGTTAATAACATAATTTATTAAGTCAATCCAAGCCAAATTGAAAGTAGCAGCAGGTAATGGTAAGGAGACCGTTTTGAAATGATTTTTCTTATTTTTCTCAAAAAGGACATTCCAGCAGATTTACCGAGATCAGAAAGGTCAATGCTTAGAGAAACTCTAAAAGTCAGAAGCTCAATTTCACTCACTAATGGCCTCAATCAGCATATTCTCTGTTAAAGTTCAAGACATTTCAGTAAGAAAAAGACATAAAAAAGAGGCTGGTTTGGAAGGGAAGAGAAACTGTCCCTGGACAGCCTGGACAAAAGTATGGATGCTTGACAAAAATACACGTTTTAGGAAAACAGAAATCATTACATCAGCACCAAATCATAATGCAGATTGTCAGGGTAGGAACCATAATCAAAGCAACATTCATGGTCTGCCACAAGACCATGAATCTTACAGTTATTGCCTCAACCATGAACTCTCTACATCGATGTTTTAATGAAACCAGAGCTCAGCTGTCTGACAGTCTGGACAAAGTTGGTTGTTGTCAGGACAAACATCTAAAATACTACAGTGAATCTACAACGCAGTGACAAATTAAAAGAACAAGTAAAAAAGTAAATACTAAGAAAGATTATAAAAAGAAAAAGTAAAGTTCATTAGTTGAGCCGGGGACCAGACTTTAGCTTAGATCAAATTTTGTCACAAGAAGCTTTGGAAAAAAGCTGGAGACAATTTAACAAGAGTTATATAAGGTATTGCTACTGAATGTTGTTTTCCAAGGACTGGTGATAAGCCCGCATCACTGTAAGGTTTGTTCTCAGCCCTTAATAACTGACTGCATACAGGTTATATAATATTGCATAAGTTATATAATATTGCATAGTATAATAAAATGTATAATAAAATGTATAATTTCACTGCATAGATAAAGGCATTTCTAGAAACAATGACATGCTTGCATGAAACATTTTCAGTTTAATTTGAGTTATGTTTTGACTAGCTGTACTTTGCACACATAAAATAAATCTTCCATAATGCTCCCTTAAAGATACGTGCTTATTTTACTAATGATAGAGTGTGATGTGTTGTGTGTTTGTGTTAAGAGGGCAAAGATTTTGTGATGGATTTAATACTAAACTAAATACTAAATCACAAAATCTTAGCAGTGTCAGGTTGTGTTGATGTTTTGGAGGACCCAAATGCAGAGGCGTAAGGCTGCAGAGATATGTTTTTGCTGATTTAATGCAGTTCCAAAGGTATAAGAAGCAAATACAAAAACACAAGAGATATCAGGCAAAACATACACAAGGAGCAAATAAACGAAAAGGAACCAGCACTAAGAAACTGCGCAAGATGGGTATAAATAGGAGACTGAACAAAGACGGGGATAATCAGCAGATGAGGAGCAGGTGTGGATGGAAGCATCTAGAAGGGAGCTAGGGGAAGAAGACTGATACAAGGGGGCAACAGAGTGTAAACAACAAAAAATAAGAACTCAAACACAAGCAAAAACAACTAGAATTACATAAAATGGAAATAAAGCCAATGAAAAGTCAAAAAGAAAACTTAAACAGAACCAAAACAATGACAAGCTGATTGTTACTGGATTAATCTTGTTTTTTGTATTTGTTTGTCTTTAAAATGCTACATAGAAAAAATAGAAATGTTCCTGGTGTACTAAAATTGGGTCAAAATGATGGATTAGATAGTGCCCCACTCATGGAGTTAAAGCACATGATCAGCATTTTACTCTCATGTTGTAGCCCATATGTTATAATTATTTATTTATTTTTGTTTAAGTTTTTTATAGTGGCTTGTTTTTATGGTGAGTAGGCTGACAGGAAAAGGGTAATGAGAGAGGGGGTGAGACATGTAGGAAAGGACCACAGGTCAGAATTGAGGACTAAGGCAAGGGCCATGTGCTCTAACCATTGCAGCACCAAAGCACGGCCTCATTTGTTGTAATTTTTTAAGGATGAAAAAAAATGTGGCACGGTGATAGACTTTCCAAACCAACCCCTGAGCCTCAGAGGTCGACAATCTGTCTGAATGAGAAGAGAGTCTGAGCAGTAGTAGGGATCAAGGTGAATTGAAGGCAGAGACTAAAAAAGGTTTTATCTGCATGAAAAGAAGTCGAAAACCTCCAGCATAACCTCCCCACAACTTTTTTATTGTTTAGAACCGATGAATATTTTGTTTAAGGCCATTTACTGTATAAAACATGTAAGCAGTGAGTTATAATACTTCATTAAAGCAATAAATTAAATAAAGAGATAGTTATTCTACAAGCAAATGACAGTAATTATTGTGTATTTCTTTTCAATAAAAAAGTGAAATTTACCACAGCTATAATCAGCCTGACGAAATAATAGCCATGACACATCTTTCTGAAATATTTCTGGTTCAATCCACATTTGAACAGAATGTTCATAGTCCAAAGAACATTATTTCTACAGTGTGTAAAAATGTCTTTATTACTCATGTTGCATGGCTGCCCTTATTGGTGCCTTCTAATTGCCGTGTAGTTCAGAGCATGTGTGATTTGGATACAGCTGTTCCAAATACAGATCAGCAATTTGGCGAGTTATGTCTCCATATGAACTTCCCTAAGGGAGGAACAAACAAGAAGTCGATCCCTTTTTTTTTTCTTTCTGCTCTCCTTCCACACTGCTTGGCTTGCTCTCTGGGCTGCCTTTAGTTGACAGATAATCTATTCGTGCTAATTTCATGTTTCTTGCTGCCCACTTCCTCCTTGAATAAGTCATTCCACTTGTCCACCCTCCTTAGTCTGTTGTTGCATCTCTTTTCTGTCTCTCTCTCTGTCTGCAACCATAAGCATCTATTTACCTTGTGCTGTGCTCTGCATTTTAGCCTCTTTCTCTTTTTTCTATTTCCCCTCTTTTTAATCAGCCTGCTGAATTGTGTAGGAGAGGCCTGTGTTAGTGGGACAGTAAAAGGAACCGTGCCAAATAACTCGGACCATCTGTTAACATCCGTGCCACATGTTAGTTCACAACCGGACGATCCAGCAACCTTTTGTTTGTTCAGCGAAAAAAGGAGCTAAGAGGAGGGATTTAAATGGTCAGTGAGGCTGAAACTCAAGATGTCCATTTTTGTTTTCTTTCTCTCCATGACAAGTAATGCTCCTCCCTGCGACACAAAGTACTGCAAACAAATCTAATAATACAATGTACTAGATGCGTGTAATTATTGCATAGATGTGGTTGTTAATATTAGCCTTTCCCTTTGTTTTCCACATTTCCATAATATAAGTAGCAAGTGTTGCCATTAGTGCTGTCAATCGATTAAATTTTTTTAATCGCGATTAATCGCATCAATGCCTGAGTTAACTCGCGATTAATCGCATTTTAATCGCAAATTTTTTTTCTGATTGAAAATCATTTAAATACTCTCGATGACATACAAAAAATACATACAGGCTAGGTTTGTGCCAATGTTCTTTTTTTTAAATGAGAACAGGTCACAGATACTGATTTATGCCATAGAAACATATGGCAAGAAGATGGGGAGGCATGTAGCAAAAAATAACAAATATGTAGCCAAAAAAAAGGCCCTGAAAACAGGCTGATGTAAAAGACAGTCTTTACAGTTAATACAGTCTTTTGAACAAAGACAAGCATTTTACCCTACTGCTATAAAATGTAGTACAGTTAACATTAGATGTTAATTAACCAAGATAATAATGAACAATTTTCAATCAATACATCAAAATCAATAGACCGACATCACTAGATGGAGGTAGTCTATGAAAGTTACTTTTCAGACTCTTAACAAAAATGAGAACACAGACACACCCACCCACACACACACACGATACCGACCTGTGACAGCAAGAGTGCCGTAGCAGGTTCCATTTCACCTCAGTAATCTGTTTTCTCAGCGTATTTCAGGTTGCTACTAGTTACCAGACACTCAACTTGTTTGTTGGTGGTGGGGCTTAAAGAAAAGGCACTAGCGTCACTCAGTGTATGAGCGTCTTTTTCCCTTGAGGAGCTCTCCGCTCTTGAAGCCTATGAGAAATGCATAGACTGGGGGAAAATAGCCCCGCCTTCCCGCAGGCTGCAGCGGGATGTACTTGGAAAATTGTACCATAAAACCACATAGCGTTAATCTCACGTTAAAAAAATTATCGCCGTTAAAATGGCCTCGCGTTAACGCGATAATAACGCGATAATTTTGACAGCACTAGTTGCCATATTTTAGAGCCAGAATAAACTGTTTAAATATTGGGAATATGAAACAGCATTTTTATGTGCTTTATATTGGACATTTTATTGTACAAAAAGAAGGATTTGCAGCAGGTGTGTTATAAACAAGAAGTGTCACAACCACAACAGCAGGACCCAGTATTCAAGGCAGACAGACAGTATAATTACTCTCTGCAGTGGCAGCGGTTAGGGCATGTGAGACAAGAAATTCTGGATAGAGGAAACACAGGTTAGTGACCACGATAACCTGACTGAGGATGATATGAACACATGAGTAACTAACCAGGTTTAAAGTACAGTCCATGCCCAGAGAACGAGGTTGATACCAGCTGGTTAGCTGACAAGACATAGCAGTTGCTGCACAGATAGTTCCAAGCGCCAAAGCCTTGAAGGCTGCAGAAGTTGCAGGAGGTCAGATCCGAGCAGACGAGGAAAGGCAGGATAATCCAGGTCAAAGTCAGGAGGCAGATCCAGGTTCAGTCCACTGGAAACTGGTGTCTAAAGAAAGGTCAGGCAAACAGATCAGAACAGGGTCCTACAGAAAAACAGGTCAGGAACAAGCAATCAGAACACAATTCACACACCAAAGGCTCAAGAATAATCTGGCACTGATGACTGGGAGCAAGCTGTTTAAATAGAAGCTAGAACAGGTGGATATGATGAGTGGCAATGAGAAAGTAGGCGGAGCTCAGCAAGAATATTAAATGAGTAAACAAGCCAGTCATAAGTGCCAAGATCATGACAAGAAGACAGAAAAAGTTTTTTCAATTAAAAAAAAAGATATATTTTTATTGGGAATGTGTCAAATAGAAATAGGTGCATCTGCTTAGTGGCACCCAGAAAATTGATAACCTATAGAGTAAATATTGTCAGAGCCTTGGAAATAAACTCAGGGAAAAAGTACAACTGTCTGTCCCTCTTCCTTGGAAACAGGTTTTTTAGGGTATAGGATACAGATCAGTGTATGCCACTATGCCATTCACCCAAGCAGGAAGTGTGAACACAAATCAGGAAAGAAAAAATCTTGATCAACCCAAACCGGATAAGGGTGTCTAACCTTTTTCTTTCATTGTCTCAGACTTTTTGTTTGTGTATATGTGCTTCTTTTTATTCATTCAAATAACATTTTTGGAAAAAAGATGCTGATGCAAAATCAAAGCTCTGGCATCTGTTTGCTTTCACATTTCCACTAAGTCAGAGCTCAGTCTGACTGGAACTGATAAACACACTTTGTGTTGGGGGCGGCTGGTGTACATATACATTTAGTTGCCAATCAGATCAAGATGACAACAAAAAACTCCACAGAAATCATCATGCAAATTAGTTTTGAAGGGAAACGTTTCTTATAATAATCGAGGTATGTTTCAAAATATGTGAAACATGTTTGAGAAATGGAAATGTCTGATGTTGAAACTTTACAGGGAAAAATCAATCATATATATATTGTTTCTATTTTTTAAGTATTTAAATGTAATATAATTTCCTTGTGTTACACTTCAAGCAAAAGATGCGCTGGGTCCACCAGTGGCTGATCAACATAAGAACAAACACCACAGACTTCCTGAATGTTTCGCTATGCCAGATCACTTCAGTTTACTGCATTTACATCCTTTTATGTACAGCTTACAGTTTATTAATAACCTTTACTAGCACAGCATACTAAAAATGTTGTGGAGGTTCTGTGAGTGACTTCCTGAACATCAGAAGTCTAACGTTGATAAGAGTTGGAGAAGACACATTGTTTTGTATATGAAAGCCAACAAAATATTATTTAGATTTTTAATGACAGTTTTTGTCACATACTGTTATTTACTGCTGTAAAGAATTAGAAGCAGAAAAAAATGTAACTGACTATGTTTGTAGGTCTTAGACATTTTGATCTCCTACTAATGGAACAGAACTTTCTTTTTTGGTAGATAAGGACTATCAAAATTATTCATATTTCCCTGCTCACAAAAGCTCATGTACTTCCTGTGGAGGATGAGGAGAGCCCACCTGCCCCCACCCATCATCACAACCTTCTACAGAAGCACCATAGAGAGCGTTCTGACCAGCTGTCTCACTGTGTGGGGTGGAGGCTGCAGCATCTCAGACTGGAAGAAGGTAAGGAGAGTAGTGAGAACAGCAGGGAAGATCGTCAGGGCTCCTCTTCCCTCCATTTAAGACATTTCATCCCAGCGCTACATGTCCTGAGCCCGTATCATTATCAGTGACCCCTCACACCCCCACCATGGACTGTTCTCCCTTGTGCCCTCTGGGAAGAGACTTCCCAGCGTTCAATGTAGGTCCAGCAGATTCCAAAACAGCTTCTTCCCCACCACCATCAGACAGTTGAACTATTGAGAAAACTCTGAATCAAGTCACAGACTCTGCATTACACTGACAACACAAAACCAAACATTCAACCTTACTTTAGTATTTTGTAGAAATACCTTGAAAACTGTCAGACTTGAATAAAACATTTTTTGCGTGTCCTTTGACAAATGTCTTACAATAGTTCTCTTGAATTTTGGCTGTTTATTCAGACAGAGCTACTATGACTGAGCCAGATTTGCAGCTTACTCTGCTCGAACACACCTCTATATCTCCTCTTACATTGCATTCTCAGCTTTATGTTTTGTCTTCAAGGCACAAAACATTGTTTAACATTGTGTTTATAGTCGATGTCTATTTGAAAGATGTATTTGTGCTCAAGCTTTAATTGTCTTTGTTAGGCTCAGAACAATAGAACTGAATATTTCAGGCAGACAGACAGTTAGGTTTCTCCAAATGTTTATTAGAAGCGGAACTGTAGTGAGAGGCATCAGATTCTAAGGCTTGAACCTCGGGTCTTATTGTTCAGTCCAAGCCCAGAGGATGAGGTTGTTTCCAGCCAGTCGATAGTAAAACATGGCGTGCACCACCCAGAGAGTCCCAGACAATGATGTCTCGGAGGTCGGAGGACAGGCAGGAGATCAGAATCCAGCAGATGGTTGCAGGCAGGATGATTAACAGGGTGAAGCCAAAGTCAATCTCGAAGACGAGCTTGATAGTCAGAGTCAGGAGGTATGAGGTCCAAAGAAGTGCCAAAGGGAAATCCATGACAGAGTTTGGAAACAGTTTTAGGTTTGATTCACAGACAGGCAGAAATCTGACAAGAGTCCATGGACAGGTCAGGCAAACTGATCAGAATGGGGACAGACAGGCTCAGAGGTCGAGATGCAGGACGGGTCAGGATCAGGCAATCAGAACACGATCAGGTACGTTAGAGAACTCTCACCACAGGCTCGAAACATTCAGGCACTGGTAGCTGGTTGAAGGCTGGTTAAATTGAGGCTGAAGCAGGTGGATCAGGTGACCGGTAATGATAACTGAGCGGAGCTAGGCAGGTAAATGAAATGAATAATCAGATCAGGCATCAGTGTTAAGATCATGGTACTCCTGCTGGTTTCTTTAGATGTTGCTCACTGGAAAAGGTGTCCCTCTAACCAAGTCTTAGAAACTTCTTGAAATGGTGATATATATTCTCAAAAAAACATACCAAGTGTAATTGTCTTACTGAACTCGAAGATGATTGCAATAGTTTTTTGGGTAGAATTTGTCAAATTAAAACAGATTAAGCTTTTTCTTTGTAACTCAATCTCAAAGACAATATCCAAAAGACTTTTTTGTTAGATCCACCACTATAAGACTTAGTTAGCTCGGCAACTTTTACAGTCCTTTAGTATTTTCACATAATGTTCTTTCATTATGGAGCCACTTTTTGTAGTTTCTGCATCAATTCATCCAAAACCACGTCACCATGTCTAAAAAATGTCCATTTTAGATTCACCAAACAGCAGGACATCGCCACAAAAATAAAGACCTCTAATCTGGTGCCTTATATTGGTTTAGAAATACTGGCTTTTCTGACTCTTCAAAATAATTTCTTCCTCCCGACTTTGAATAACTTAACATTTCCCTATATTGTTCACACGCTTTCAGATGATTTGTGCTTTTTTATTTCCAAGCTTTTTTGCTAAATATATTCATCTTTGCCTTGTGAATTGTTTTAGCTTCCAGAAAGAACATTCCTAAATACAGCTAGAAAGTAAAAGTTATACAAAAATGTGATAATGGCTCTATAACTTATTACCATCTTGAAGCTTTTATTTTTCTTTCTATGCTAACAGCTAAAAGAAAACTGAGTTGTAATGTATGTTGTATTTATCGTAAATGCAAATATTTCTTATCTCTAGGTAAATGACTGGTCAACTGAATAATTCTAGATCCCAGTAAGGCTTTCAATCTGTTAGATGATACATAATTATGTGACTTACATTGTGTAATGTTCATGATATTAAAAGTAATAATAAAACAATTATTCGTGTCTCATGTAAATCATGTGAAAATGGCTGTATTACTATTAAATTATTATCTCCTAAAAACAGATGGGTGTTTAGAGGTAAAAAGAACAGAAAAACACTAATTCAGCATAAAATGAAAAAAGATATTTAGTCTGCATACAAAAAAAGCACTGTGTTGAAATAATTTTTAAAAACAATCTTATACAGCTTTGCAATAAGCAGTTTACTGCTGTAATAAATTGTGCTAAAGAAGTTTTGACTTTAGTGCCATGTTTTTTTAACTGTGGTGAAAGTTTGAATGGTGAGTTGCTTTTAGCTCTTCTGAGAAGAAAGTTTAAAACTGAATATTTATAATGTAAACAAGAATGAAATAACTATGTAGTGCTAATAAGCGCTAACAGCCAAAAAGAGGAGTTGCTCAAACATGTAGGTCCTTGCTTTTTTAGAAAAGCACTTTCTGTAAGAACTGAGGCAGGTGACACTAAATCAGGAACTCCTGTTCATTTCCAGACTTCTTTTTTGAATAATTGTTTTGATCTGCCCTGAAGAGGCCTCCACCATTTTAAACTGTAAAGAATGATTAGTTTGAGGTTTACATACCAAAAAGAAAACAACCCTAGCAGATTTGAAAAAGATGTGTAAGCATTATAGGAATATGGACACAAACTGGGAATTATCTGCTTTTTAACTCTGACAATTGAAAGCTCAAACATTGATGAAGTTGGTATAATTAAACAAGTCTTGGCATCTTTTGAGCTACAGTACATATTAGTTTCTTTACTATTCAGACATTCTTTAACAGTTTTAATTTTAATAGCAAGGAGAGGCAATGTAATTGTGCATCACTATTGATACATACGGACATTTAAGTTGTTTTCATGTAACATAATTGAACAAAGTTACCAAAAAACCTTTATTACAAATTAAACCTATATTAGAAAACTATTTCAATATTTTTCTCTTTACTTTTATTTTGTTTAATAGGTCCATAAATATGTAAATAAGTTAAATTAACATACATTTATTAAACGTACATTCTGTTTTCTGTCTTCACTTTTTTTTTATATTATGTCTATGGGTGAGAGTTGGATCGCAGTCCACATCAGGGCACACACACACAAGGATAATTTGGTGAAGCAAATTAAGCTAACAGTCATGTTTTTCGACTGTGGGAAGAAGCCACATGCAAACATGCAAACTCCATGTAGAAAGACCGCGGGCCGGGAATCAAACCCAGAACCTTCTTTCTGCAAGGCAGTAGTGCTACAACCTGCACCACTGTGCAGCCCTCTGTAAGTCATTATCATCAAAATTACAGTAAATAAAGGGTGCAATATTTCCCTGTATGTGTGATTTGATTTGTATTTATAAATGTAATCCTGTAAAATGAGCAACAAAGAGGATTAATTTATTTATAATATTCTAATTCATTGATATCTACCTATATATAAAAAAAGAAAATAAACTGTAGATTATTTGTCATTTGTCAGGAAAAAAACACTCTATAAACTGGGACAGCAATGTTGCACAATGATTATTCTATTTTTTCTTTCTACCAAATCCTACCTGGTCTTGTTCTCAGGAACTCAATTATGTCTCATCTCAGCTGAATGTATTGTTACACCTTCATAACAGCATGAGAGATAATGTCTACATTCCTTTGTGCATTAAAATATTTTAGTTCCCTGTCAAAGCAGAATGGTGCTTCTGTTGAACTTTTCTCTGCTCTAAAAAGGCCTAAAGAAATATAAATATTGTCCATATTTAGAACAATTTAATTGAACTAGATCTACAGTATATTGTATGCATAGCAGGTTTTAGACCAGTTCAGCGTTCACCTTATCTATTCATATAAACTGAACCGAAGTTAGCTTTGACCTTCCCCTGTGACTGGAGCTTGACTGACCTCACTGATGTGTTGTTCTCTGTTTGACCTGTTGTGGTTCTTTATTCATTTCCTTTGATGGGCTTTTCTTGAACCTTTCCCCCTGTCCTCACCAATCCTGCAGCCCTGGCTGTCTTCCTATTAGCGCTGTTTCCTGCATCCATGCTCCATGAGCAGCCACATCAAATGTCACTCCTGACTTCTATCCGTCTCTCCTTTTTTGATCCTTCTCTCTCAATCCATCTCAAACTAACGGCATACCTGCATGGGGTCTGCCAGCTTGAGAAGCTCAAAAGAATTTTTTATCAGTCAGAGCAGAAACTTTTTTTTTTTTTTTTGCGCTCCCAGATCATGTGTTCAGAAGGAGACAGTTTCATGAGGCTATCAGATCTTTTGCAAAGTGTGGACTCTGGATTTAGAGCTGTCGTGACCACAGTCTCTAAAGGGTTTGCAAAATCAACTTCCAGCAGCAAATAAGGAGGAACAACCTGGCAAAGAGACAAAAGTCCTTGCATAAAGAAAGCGGCCTTCATAGGTTTTGTTTCTCCATCTGTCGTCTGACTATAAGGTGACAGTTGGAGGACGGAGCTGTCTGACCACAGTAAGCCTGGTTAAAACGCCATTCATTCAATATTTTTCAAAGTTGTTAGCTGATCGCTTAAATCTCACTGTTATTGATAGAGCCTATATCAAAAGGTGTTTTTGAATGTTTTTTTAGTTCTCCCTCCCTCTTGCGTTAACCTGCATCCCACTGCTTAAAAAAAAAATGGTGCTTTCAATTCAGGATAAGAAATGGATATTCAGTACTTTCTCAACAATCACTGCTATTTCAAATATATTAAGACAATGTATATTGAGATTTATTTTTCTTTCCATTGCATGCTGATTTTGTAAGTTTTCTCTTTTGTAAAGAAATATGCAAAACATGAATCTGACAGTTTATTTTAAGTTCCAAAAAGGAAGATTAGAAAAAAGAAATTAGAAAAACATAAAACCAGCACGACAATAAGATCATAGTTTTTCAGTGAGTCTTTTTGCATCCAGCGGGGGCTTTTTGCTACTTAAATCATTTTTTAGTTGCCAACAAAAACACTCAAAGTATTAGCACCCTATGCAGATTCAATGTAGTATTAGGATTGGAGGCTGTGCTGCTCAGCTTATTCACTACCCCCTTGGTCCTGTCCGTGGGAAGGATCTTTTTTGTGTTAAGAGCAGAGAGCCCTTGTCCAAGGCCTTACGGAAAATTTGGCTGTCTACCAGCCGTTTAGTTCTAGAAAAAAAAAAAACAGAATATGTATGAGTCTTATATGGACGCTGTGTATATACTGTACCCCATGCACCTTTTCCTCCTTTTAGCACATTCCTTTAGTATAATGAGCCGATGTGACAAGTGAGAATTGAAGAAAGAGAGCTGGAGATACAATAAAATCTATCTCATCTTATAAGAGAAATATTATGATTGAGTTGGATTTTAGAGTAGAGAACAGAGTTGTACATGTGCATTTTTTTTTTCAAAGTGGAGAGGGCAGGTCTTTTCAAAGATGTACGAAAATCCACAACTATACCTTAAAGGAAGGATCAAAAGGAAAATATATAACTTGTAAGAAGTCTGGACATGCATAACCTAATTCTACATATTTTAGAAAACAAAAGTATATTTCAAGAAACCTTAACCACTGCGGGGAGAATATAACAGTAGAACATG
Organism: Cyprinodon tularosa; assembly: GCF_016077235.1. Taxonomy (NCBI): domain Eukaryota; kingdom Metazoa; phylum Chordata; class Actinopteri; order Cyprinodontiformes; family Cyprinodontidae; genus Cyprinodon; species Cyprinodon tularosa. The sequence continues at coordinate 924,453 of NW_024039263.1, read as the reverse complement.
ATAATGTATATATTCCAAAAGAATAAAATAAGATTAACAATTAGTTACATTTTAGAATAGTGCAGCATAATACAGAATGTGATTTTAGAGTAGGCTGTAGGCTGTGGAGATACACATACTTAAAAAAGAGACTCAATAATCATAAATCGCACTCCATACCAAATGGTGAGGTTAATGCACACCTTATTTATTTATTTATTTATTTTTTTGGTATACCATCGATAGGAATATAGCCAATTTGGATCAAAGATAAACAGCAAGTTTGCCTGATATGTACTTTGACATATACCCCCCCCCCCCCCCCCCCCCCCCCCCCACACACACACACACACACAACAACAACAACAAGCAGTATACAGTGGTCTGCAAAAGTTTGGGCAACCTTGTTAATTTCCATGATTTTCCTTCATAAATCGTAGGTTCTTAGGATAAAAAAAAATCAGTTAAATATATCATATAGGAGACAAACACAGTGATATTTGAGAGGTGAAACGAAGTTTATACCATTTACAGGAAGTGTGCAATAATTGTTTTAACAAAATTAGGCATGTGCATAAATTTGGGCACCAAAGTGCAGCAATTACCCCTGCTTCAGTGCTTCAGTGTCCTTTCGTCATCCTGAACTTTTCTCTTCCTCTAAAACACACAGGATAAAGTTGCTACAAAGGACTACCACTTTTTTGCTTCATTTTATTGGACCACACTCTTTTCTCTAAAGGCTTTCTTAAAAATTTAAAATGTTTGCTGAAAAAACTCAAGATTTGTTTGTACATTTGACTTTTTTTAACTGGAGGAAGCAAAATTTCAACCATTTTCCAGGAGTTTGTTGCCAGTGGTGTTACATTTAAGTGGCTTGCCATTAAATAGAAGTGAATGTGAAAATTAGGTGCTTCTTGTTTCTTAATATGCGAGTACATTTACAAAATCACATTAAAGATTCATTTCCCCCTTAGTAACTGGTTTAAATAGCTCTTCAAATTTTTCAGCGGCGCAGCTGTCTGTACAGGTTTATCTGCATATCTCTACTCGCAGCATCAGACTTGTCACCTTCAGTGCGTCCTCTGTGGCAACAGAAATATGCAGAGTATATTCCTGGATAGCAGGACAGAAGTATTATATGCGATGATGGTTTTGGCAATTAGTCATTGGGTGTAATGCTTAATTAGCTTCCATTAAGAAATGGAAATAGAGTTTTAGTCAAGCTTTTGACATCAGCATTGACCTTAAAGGCAATGCCAGTCTGTTGATGGTCAGAGCTGAAATATTTCATAGATCTCTATTAAGACATATCAGATTTTAACACAGGATACACTTGGGTTTTCACTTTTTTAAACTTGTATATACACTGAAGGGCACCTCAGCCTAATGCTATAATTGAGTGGGGATTATTTTATAGCTCATTTAATTACACATTTTCCCTCCAAGCCAGCTGATTTTTGGCAGGTAAATGTGGGTTGGATCAATGATTGATTTTTTCCTTTTACCTTAAGGATTTGCCTCAATCTTTCATTTTTAACAGCTTCTCTGTGACACTGAAGTGGAGGATAAAACTAAAGCATGATTGTAAAAACTGTCTTTAGTAGCTTGTGGTATTCTAATATATCTGCTATCATTGTACCATTGGCAGTGTTGGGCTGCAAGCAGATATATAAAGTTCTACTAAGTAATGGTGCAATTATATTTTATCAAATGCTGAAATGATAAAATAATGAATTCCTCACTCAGTAATCTAAGGAACAATCTTTATTGGCATTACAGCAATTAAACCTTACAAGTAATTGCTGTTAACTTTAACTTCAATTCAAATGGTAATTTGATGGTGTAGTCTCTCAGGTCTGAAGGTCTCCTTTCCAATATCCTAATCTTTATCTCCTTCACGGGCTCTCTGAGAGGGTTGTCAGATTTGGTGTAGCCCTCATAATGAGCCACACCAATGTATTAATTGTACTTCCAAGTGGGGAGAGAAAACATGAATGTAAATCCTCTTTGGTTATGGGTAATTACCTGCATTTACCAAAGCAGTTGTGTTTTTGGATTCGAATTGGACACATTTAGTCAAAACCTTTGGCTTGAGACTTTAGAGACTATTCAGTCTTTGGTCAGACCAACGTCTGACCAAAACTGTGAGGCCTTTCAGATCAAGTATAATTAAAAAAAAAAAAAAGAATGAGCAAATAGTTCTATCATAATGTCTTTGATTGGTGCAAAAACCTCAAAAATCGAAGAAATAACAAATGTGGAATTTTCCATTTAACATTTACAAAGAAATACTTTTTTCCTCCAAAGCTGTAGGTTGAAATTTGAAAACTGTTATTGGAAAGTGGTTAATGATAGATTGCATTCAACCTGTTTGTCTAAAGAGGGTTTGTTTATTTCGTGTGTGACCTTCCCCATTCGTTTCTTAGTTTTTATTTTTTCCCACAGCCCTTTAAAGCCTCTTGTTTTTTCCCCCTTTCTGCCTACCACTCTCACATACAAATAATGGGATGAAAGACGAATGGATTTCTACTGCTGAGTCCCTGTTTGCTGAATTGCCTCTTTTTCAAGACAATCCAGCTTAAAATATATTGTACTTTGCTTTTATAAATCCCCTCCTTTTTTATTTTTCCTTTAAACATTTCTCAGGCAAACAATGTCATATCAGTGTTTCTTTAACTGCGTTAAATTAATCTGTTGCAACTCAAGCAAATGATTGCCCAAATAGATTCCTGCTGTGGTACTTTTTAACTGAATGTAAAAAACCTAGCAATTTAGCATCTGGTCATTAAAACTGAACATGTTGGCATATATAAAAATAGAAATATTGGAGAGTTTCCTGTCAACACTAAATAATAAGAAAACAGTCTCCACCCATCTATTACTTTAGGTTTAAATATCTAAGGGATGGCTAGTTAAAGAAGCTGACTAAATAGATTAATTTAGTATGTCTGTTTAATCAAAATTAATACTGACTTTAACAGAATGCTAAACCAAACACCTATACATCTACAAAAAAAAATAAAAAATACAGAAATTATGGCATTATTCCTGAGTTTTTAATCTCTTATATATTTGTTTATATAAACTCAAGTTTTACGGCACTTTACACAGTCTACAAATGTAGGAAATAGGTAATACTCTCCCTCTTCGTAAGTAGTTAAAGTTTTGAGATGTTACTCATGGTTTTCAGGCTCAGTGATAACCAGAGATGGGAAGTAACGAAGTACAAATACTTCGTTACTGTACTCAAGTAGATTTTTCAGATATTTTTACTTTACTTTACTACTTATTTTTATGGCAACTTTTTACTTCTACTCCTTACATTTTTACACAAATATCTGTTCTTTCTACTCCTTACATTTTAAAAAATTGGCTCGTTACTTTAGTTTTGAATCATTTCAATGGAGTTACCGTTATTATTTTTCACGTCATCAATACCAAATTCAATCTAATTGGATGGGAATCTACGTTGCATTTGACGCACCACTACAAGATGAATCGACAGATTCGGCGGTATTCATTGGCGGCAAATCATTGCAGCTTGGTGGCGGTGGCGTTAGCATAGTAGCATGGACGACGAGATGATTGAAAATGAACACAACGGAGATCTAGTCCTATTGGCAGACATCCATTTAAAATGTAGGCAACGGCATGAAAAAAGTGGTTTCTACTTTTACTTTTATACTTTAAGTAAATTTACAAGCCTGTACTTTGTTACTTTTACTTGAGTAAAGAAGTTTAATCAGTACTTCCACTTTTACCAGAGTATTTTTTAACACAAGTATCTGTACTTTTACTCAAGTACGGAAAGTGAGTACTTTTGCCATCTCTGGTGATAACCATCGTTGGATGGGCTATGAGGGGAAAATAATTTTCCCTCGACAAGTTATTTTCATACACATTGTTAGATTTACTGTATATATTAATCATATATATGTCTAAAATTAACTGTGCTTGCTTTAAAAAGGCTTGAAATAACAAAATAAAGTACTGCCATTGCCTGTTGGCCACTTTAAGTGTGGTTAACAATTGAGGAGTCCCTGCTATGGCTTTTACACAGCACTTACATCAGTTTTTTTCCCTCTTTTTTTGCAGTAATGCACAGGGACATCTCTGTGTTGCAATACTCATAGCTTTATATTTTTGACTCCAAAATTACAAATACGTGGCTGAATTGCTTACCTGGATGTTACATCACATCTGTTACATACTTTTGTGTCCATCCATCCATCCATCCATCCATCCATCCATCCATCCATCCATCCATCCATCCATCCATCCATCCATCCATCCATCCATCCATCCATCCATCCATCAAAATTAAATGCTCTGACTCTTTATGGTTTTATGTTATTAGTGAAAAGGTAACAGAAATTACACATTTACCTAATTATATAAATTCTGAGCGTGGTTTCCTTGTATGTCTGCATCATTACTAAATGAGTAGATTACCTTGTCAGAACAGGATTAGGAGACACTTGTTCTAATGTACTGCAGCTGAAGCCAGCCACTGAGTGTATGGATTTCTTTTGATCAAAGCAGTAGAGGCTCTGTACACACTTCTAGTTTAGCTTGAATAAATGATCCTCTGCATACATAGAGCAGCCGCATCATCACGCTGCCTTCCTGAAGTCACATAGTAATCACAATATATTTTTTTATACTTCAATATATGCTCCTTAAACACATTTAGAAGATGCATTGTTATGGAAACTAAATAGAAAAATGAAATGTCTTATAAGGAAGGAGGGATATCACCAAAATGGCCCAATTATTTGTTGTTTTGATGATGTGTTTTGCCAACTTTAGTTAAATCCATAGAGAATAAGGAAACACTGTAGTGGTCCTGATATTCCAGAGCAAAGAGTGACATCAAATCCAAAGGTCTGACTTTAAAAAAGAAAAAAGAAAAAAAATCTGCTTGTTAAAAAACAATATCAGGATTGTAATTACTTGCTTACTTTACAGTCTTAATTGTGCAGAAATGATATGTTACTTAGTTGTGTAACAATTCTTTCATTTACATATGTGGCTAAAACTATTGATTTGGCTTGGTTTGTAAATGAGCAGGTTAGACAAAACAAAACAAGATTTGATGCAGGTGGGGCCCATTCCTAAACACATGAATGGTGTTTCAGTGTAAGTTAATGTTTTGAGTAACAAATATTTCATTAGTCTAAGCATGAGCAAAGAAAAGGGATTTTGTGGAACACCAAATCATGTCATATCTGTGGAAAATTATGTCGGTTTTTTTAAGTTGCAGAAATCAGAGCGTTATGTTACATCATAAACAGCTGCATTACCCTGAACCGGCTCTGCCATTTAGTTTAGCTTTCTTTAATTGATGTTTTCAGTTACAGTAACATTAGCATTTGTATGTATTTATAATTCATTATGATGTACCTGTTGTTGAGACATTCAAAATATATTTTTTAACATCATGTTGTTTAATAACATAAAAAAATGACTGGTCTTAAACAGACCAGTTTGCCCCTTTGTGTCAGTCTCCTTCCCCTATTTCCCTTCTAGCATCTTCTTTTCACACCTGCTCCCAATCAGTTGACTACCCCGGTCTTTGTTCTATTTGACATATATACTCCTCCTCCTCAGTTCCTGGTTGCTAGTTTCTCTTCGTTGTTTTCTTGTGTGTTTTCCCTGATTTCAGTTTTTTATTTTTATTTTACAAGTGGATTTCAGTTGCCACCTTTTGCTTATTAAACCTGCAAGAAACCACTTCAGCTTCCGTCTCTGCATTTGGGTCCTCTTTAAACCTCCACACAACCTGACAGTAAACAATAAAGAACCTTATCATTTCAAAGGTACCTGTAGTTTTACTTCAAGCAAGATAATCCACCATGTCACTGCAGATGAATCCACAGAGAATGTACTAGATAATCCCTCACAGATTTTCACAAGTCCTACAGAGGTACGTGAAGCAAAGTCAAAACTGATATGGAAGATATTATCAGCCGAGCAGAGGAGAGGAGCATCATCTCAAGAAATCCAGTTCTCTTTCTTAGGATTTGAAGCAACACTACTTGCCCTTATCTTTTTTTCATTTTAAAAGATGAAGTTCACAGCTTAACTTGACACTGGACTGCTCCCATATTTAAGTGATACATTGCTGATATGGCCGCTCTCTTGTCCTTTAGTGTGCCGCTGGGTTTACCATTATTAGGAGTCAGCATGAGTTGAATATGTTTCAGACCAAAAGAACACAACACAGATTTGACCCAGATGACAAGGCACTTCATGCTTGAACGGCTCAAAGCCCTTTGTTTTGGACGCCGAAGCAGTCTCATGAATAAGGTTAGACTGTTATAGCGTGCGTCACCATTTCCTCAAAGCATTTCCAGCAACATTCTGGCAATATTTCTACCACACTGGGTTCCATAAATTTAAATCTGTTTTAAATGAATTCTAATCTTAAAACTCCTACACACCTATCCACACAAACATATCACCACACGCATTACTGCCTTTCAATTGGCTTGTGTTGGAACTGCCATTTCCATCATATATCCCCTATTTCTGAGTCTAAATCCAGCATTAAAGCTTCAACTTTTTAAAGCTATAAGGACTATAATTTGTGTCTCTAGAAGACACGGGATGTATCAGAGTTTTAGTATAGGATCACTTTCAGGAATATAACGAAAAAAAAAAACGTATTCCATAATATAACCAGAAAAATGCAAAGGAAATTATATATTATCTAATATTTCATATTTTGAAAATCATACCAGCTGACCCAGCATGCAAATATAAAAAAAAATGATATCAGTAAAAGTAGTATTTTATTTAAATATATATATATATATATGTATATATATATATATCATTATCATACAGATTTTATTATATCATACAGATTTTATTTTCGTTGGGATAATCCCCAACCAATATAAATATATATATATATATATATATATATATATATATATATATATATATATATATATATATATATATATATATATATATATATATATATATATATATATATATATATATATATGTATATGTATATATATATATATATATATATATATATATATATATATATATATATATATATATATATATATATATCATTATCATACAGATTTTATTATATCATACAGATTTTATTTTCGTTGGGATAATCCCCAACCAATATAAATATATATATATATATATATATATATATATATATATATATATATATATATATATATATATATATATATATATATATATATATATATATATATATATATATATATATATATATATATATATATATATATATCATACAGATTTTATTTTGGTTGGGGTAATCCCCTTGACACTACAAATTTGGTGGAGAATGATGCATACGTTTTAGAAGAAAAACATTGAAATGTTGAAAGACACAAAGTAAAACAGGGCATTACAAATGTCTTGACTGAAAAGTGTAGTAAATTTCTTTTAAGACATATTTTCCAAACCTCTGAATTTGTTATTTTCTCATATAGATTTGTTTTATCTTTTGCCTTTTTTACCCACTTATATTTAGATCAGCAAACAAATTTCCCACATGGATAACAGAGTAAAAAGAAATTAGCTGTTAAATAATGATTTAATTTTAATAGTAAAAAAGAAAGCCTCAACCACCATGTCGTGCAGGTGAACCAGTAGTTCCTATTTTGTTAAATAATAGATTAACTTTGATTAACCATATTATTTATTTACTGCCAGACCTGGAGAATAGAGAGGAGAAATTACTTAAATGGAATCTTAACAATATCAAGAAGGAAGTGGCTGATCTTCCAAAATTACTCCCAAAAACCTTCAGAAACTAATTTAAGTTGGCATCAGAAATTAATTTAAGTTGGCATCAGTTAAAGGTGCAGTAAAAGATCTTTTCTGACACATTTTTTACCATGTGGCTTAAAGATATCCCCACAGCCACTTAGCAAGCAATGAAATAAAAGGTCTGGAAGTGAAACTACAATAAATGGTCCCTGCTACAGTGAGAAATCAATGAATAACCCCAACCAATCACAAAAGACGGTCTGTTGTCCACAGTTGGTTCCATTTTTTCTTAGAAGTTGCCTCAGACACAGAGATCCAACATGTCAGGAACATTTTTCTTTCACTCATCCTTCATGTAGCATATTCAACATTCATATGTTGAACCATTTCATTAATGGAGAAACATTTTTTTTTTTTGCCCAGACAAGGCTCCTCCCTGTCTGCTGTGACCACAGTCATCCTTATAATGGGCCGTCCTGTTAAGGTTTCGTGACTAATCCCCTGGCTGACCTCACGTACAGCCACAGCCTCCTCTCTGCCACAGTGTAGAGTTTGAATTCTGGGAGGTGGCAGTAGCTAAGTACTAAATAGCATTTCGAATGAAACCATTATTTGATTGCAGCGAGATTTTAGTGCATAGAATTGCAAAACATTTAAATTTGAGTTGTGATGAAAGATTTTCATTGCACTGTTAAAGGTCTTTTCTGTTTCTCCATGGGCAACTGAACCCAGAAGGATGTGGACTTATTTGTGCCAAAGTAAATTCAACCAGCTTCTGTTGTGCTCATCTGTTTGTGGGACTACATCCATAAAGGATGATTCAGTGCATAAGCTCATGAGTGATGCTAATGTTTAAAATCAATGCAGGAAAAAAGGTTCATCTTTATACTTTTTATTAGAAGGTGTAAATAGTTGGCTTCACATATAGCTTTAAATTCAAAGCTGCCACCTTCTTCATAGCTCACAAAAAGGATGTTTCCCTTTTCTTCCAAAATAGCAATGATAATTGTGGTCAAAATTATAGTTAAATTTTAACACATGAGCTGTCAGTGAGTCTTTGTTCCTGTCTGCTTTTGCGTTTTTATGGTTAGATGTCATTCTTCCTGTCAAATGGCCGTTCAGATTACTACATGCCTCATTTTACTAAGGAAATCAAGTTCAGCCCCTATTATTACAAGGTATTTAGCTTTTATTCAAAATTATTTGTATATTTCACAATAAAGCATGTTCTTTAATAGGATATGGCTGTTTTTGTTCCGAGTCAACTTAGATTTTTTTTTTTTTATATTTTTGCATTTGCATAACATGATAAACATCTTTGAAATGCTTTTTTTTTTTGCAATGGACTGCTGACCTGTGTAGGGTGTACCCTGCCTTTCATCCATACGCAGCTAGAAACAGACACCGGCCAACCATGACCCTGACAGATAATCGGCAGAAGATGAATAGACATTCTTTTTAGCATAAATGACTGATTATCATCAGCGGTTCATTAAGTTTTCATTAAAACTTGCTTTTTAACACATGAGTGCAAAACTACACAAAAATGATAAAGCACAATTTGAAAATACTACAGTTTATTAAGAAAATAAACATTAAATAATTGTGTCAGGGCTTCAAGAAGTAAACATGGGTTGCATATATAAGGATATAAAGTTAAGCTTATATTCTGGCAACACTACAGTATATAAAAATAAATTCCATAAAAATTTAAAAGTTTATGTTTATTCCTTACAATGTGAGCCAAAGTTCCTTTATATCGGGCATGTCCAGAATTTTACAAACAACTATATCAGGGTATTGCATTCTTTAAACAGCGCAGTATTCACATAGGCCATAAGTTGTTTCCAGAGATTGAAGTTGTGCAAATAAGATGAGATTATATTAAAATACTATCATACTATATAAAAACAGACTTATAGAGCGGTGTTCTTGTCGTTTCTCAGGATATGATGGCATGGACCCAGTGGTTATTTTTTGCAACACTGATTTTAATCCTTAGTTAAAGTTACTACAATAACATACTGAACAGTCTGCAGTTTGCACCTCTAGCAAACTTTGCTGGTTAGAGTTTGTCCATCTGCTTTTATAGAATACATGCTAACAGAAAAAAAGTGTGCTCACCCAGGATGACATTCATGCCAGAAACTCCATCTATGTAAGGTCCAGCCTTACTTTTAAACTGCATCTGATGACCCTTACTCCTCATTTACACAAACCCCATTATTTATGCGTTTTCCATCAAATTTCCAAGGGATGCAAATATGGTTGATGCGGTAATGTCCGCTTGCCCTGTGATGCCATGGCATGATGGAGGGCTCTCTTCTGTCATCCATCAGAAGTATGGATCAAGTTCATTTCAGATGTATGATGGAGATCTGCTAAATTTCTATATGAGAGAAGAAGCTGTCTGCAACCCCGATCGGATCATACATGCATCTAGTATGGATTGCTACATGGCATATTTTGCGACAGAGCAGACACAAAACATTAGTCAGTGGAAGGCTGTAGCCTGAGGTAACAAAAAGTAATGGGCAATTAATTGCATTTGCAATATGACTGTTATTTCCAAATCACAGAGGCATTCAATATCTGGTCATGTCACATTTAATCAGAGTAAGGCACATCATTTCTCATTCCAGCCCTTTAGATAGAGGTAGTAGGGTAGAAAGTGTAAAGTGGGTGGGCTGCCACACAGCAGAGAAGAGAGTTGCAGGTGGCGCACAGAATAATGCATGCTTGCTAAAAATATTTATATTTACCCAGAATTAAACCCCTTCAAAAATGAACAAAAGAGCATTCAATACATTCTGTTCTGGGTTCATTATTGGTACTTTTCCAGTGTTAGATCGGAATTGTGAACGTTAAGAGCAATCACAGTGTTTGCCATTGTAGAATTAAACATTTCCTAAGTATGATTCATTATTCAAACAAAGGTCTGCAGTTTGACATGCTAAAAAGACATCCAGTCATCAGTCAGGTGTCCCATTGAACAAGTCATATTGGAATGGGCGACATGAGAAGACAGCCTCGTCAGAGAAGAAAACACCATATGGCTGTCTTTCCTTCTCACATGCTGAAGGTGTTAACGTCACCACAGTGTTTGTGTAATTCACCTAGCAAGGCTGCGGCTCTACGCACTGCGATGGCACTGATGTGGCAAGATGCTTTGTCTTCTCAGGCAAGATATTTGATTCTGATCCGAGGATGATAGACACTGTAGGTAAAATCTCCTCGATAATTGGTTCTTTTGAGTCATGAAAACGAGTTATCATTTGCAGAGGCCTTTGCTTGCAGACATCCATTATGTATGGCTATCTGATGGAGGAAAATACAGTCAAACGAAGAAAAAAATGATGTATAAAAATTTTGCATACCCCTGCCCTATATTCAAGGTAATATAACTTATTGAAACACAATAACTAAGTTATAAAGGATCATTACTAAGAATGAAGGGATGGATTTTGCATATGAAGGTGACTGCAGTGAGTGAACAATGTGTGGCCCTGTTAGCTTTAACCAGGAAATCATACATGTCATTTGTTTAGTAAGTATTGGAATACAAAACACATTCTTCTAACAAAATGTGGATCCTTAGTTAAGAACCAAACAACTTTCCTTCCCACTGATAACTGGTTTATTAATAATTCAACAGCTGATTTAATTAAATAAATAAAAAAATTTATTCATTTAAATACTATACTTAAATACTTAAAGGTGACCCAAATAAATACAATGTACATTATTTTAGAAAACCTCCGAATAACTGTCCTACAAAGATTTAATGTGTTGTTGCTTACAGTATTAAGATCTATTCCTACACATTTAAGAGATTTAGGTTTGCATGTAAGTTTCACAAACCTTTTTCCTTTGTGAGGATATTGGTTTGTGGTATTGCACACTTCCATAAATACTTTCAGAACCTAGTAAAGAGCAGATAATTTTTTATAATAAATTGCAAGAACTGACAGCATTGTCAACCACCAACCAGCACTACCGTATGGTCTCATTATGGATGGCTCATTGCGTATTGGATGACTCCATACACTGACTTTTAAATCCAGCTATATAATAACTATATTTTTCATATAAATTATGTTCTCTTAGCACAGATACATAATTTTTTTTTCCATTTGTGAATACTTATACACAAAATTTGTCATGATTTTATCGAAAGATCTGACCCACATGCAAAAAACCAAACAGAGAGTCCAGGGGAAGGTTTAACAGGTTTATTGTGAGTTGGTTAGAGAGGAGTCCAGTGCTGCTCTGAACACTGGCGAACCGGGACTGAAAAGTGAAGGGTCTGCAGTTAGTTCAGGCTCAGTGGGAAATTTGTGTCTTTGATTAGAAAAAGGGAATAAAGGCAACAGGACTCACGTTTCCAGAAAAAGGTGTCTTTCTTTGAATCCAGTCGGTGTGGGTTGATCCAGTAATAGACTTGTTCGTTGGAGGGCGGACAGGGTTTAACCAGGTTGTTTCCTTGAGGAACGTAGGAGCTGACTGCCACTTAGATTTCCTGTGGTACTTGAACGATTTCTTGTGGAGATGAATCCCCTGCTCAGAGAGAAGCCCAAACAATCCTTGGGGAAAAGTAGATCCAAACCTCCAGATTGAATCCTCAGCTCAGTTTGACGCTCAGAGAATCTTTCCAGGGGGGAGAAGGTCCAAAACATCCAGTTTGCAGGATGACTTCCTGCTTAGAGGCAAAGACAAAAAACAACAAGGTTAGGCTGAGGTTGACAAAACTCAGTTTGACTCAGCAAAACTCAGCTTGGCTAGAGTACCAAAAACTGGCAAACACTCTGGCGTCAAGGTAGTGGCAGTCAGCAGCTTAACAGTCCTCAGATAATGAGGCAACCATCCGCAGGTGTGTGAGAAGGCCAACGACAACCAGGCGCCACCTGGTGGTGGAGGAAAACAAACAAAAAACACAACCCACACAAACTGGATTCCTAACAAAATGTGATTTTTAGGTCCCTATCATAAGCGTCGTTAGACCTATTTAAGGGTGGCTTCAGTCACCCTTTCTTTGGCATTAGCCACCCTATAATTATTTTGCGATTTTAAAAAATATATATTTTTTTTTCTGTATTTATTTTTTCCTCATATTTTCCCAAAACAAATGCAGTAAAGCACCGAATAAAAGCCATAAAGACGACAAGTTAATCTGAACAATCATAGGCGTAACTTCCTTAAGGACTGGTTTGGACATGTCCCCACCAATCTTGACCGGTAGGGGGACAGTCCCCACCAATATTTTGTCCACGTATTTTGCTTTCGGTGCTGTGTATATCTGATTAAAACCCCATTCATGCCGCTCCTCAGAAAGAAAATAAAAAAAGTTCTCCCGCTGCTCACCGTCCACAAACCCCGACAAAAAACTCAGAAAAAAGAATCTGTTGCCTCTCGCTTTCTCCCCATCACCCCCCTCCGCCCTCTCCCCATAACACCTGTCGCTTCAGGGACAGCAGTGGACTCAGACTTGCAGGTGAGAGGGACTTGTGGAAATATTAAGACCTAATTTTAGTCAGGAGAGACTTAAAGTAGTAAAAGAATAGAGAATAGTGTAAAAATAAGTTAATACCGTATTTAAAATATAACTTAACCGTTGGAAAAAAAACTCCAACCACTTTTTTCCGGCCCTGTTATGTCAGCTACACTAGAGTCCTGCAACGGGTCGGGTACCCGCGAAAAATTCATTAAAAAAAATAAACGGGTTGGGCGGATATTTTTTTAGTGCGGGCGGGTAGTTGGTGATTTTTTTTTATGCCTGTGTGTTGTTATGGACATCAGAAATGTTATATTAATCAGGCACTGGGTGCAGCGCAGCGTCCAATAGCCTATGATGGGTTAACGGGTCGGGTTCGGATTTGAATTGAAGATATCCGCGGGTCGGGTTCGGTAGTCATCCTAACGGGTTCGGGCGGGTGCGGGTTGGTAAAACTCGACCCATGCAGGTCTCTAAGCTACACTACATTCAGTATCGTTGCCATAGAAACAGACAACAGCGCCAATATATCAGAATTATACTAAAACACACGCAAATAATTTCCCACATAAAAAACAGGACTTTCAGTCATTACAGTTTTCCGTTTTTAGAGGGTTGTTTATTTTGCGTTTATTAAGTGATGGCTGTGGTATATTAGCTTTCACTGCTATAAGCTTTCGCAGCAGTGATTGATTAATTTAAACACCTGCTCTACTGATGGTCTATCGGAGTTGGTGTTTAGGTTGAACATAAAGAACACCTTTTATTTGAAGCTTCTTGTTGCTACTGTTTTAATCCCGGCTTTACTTAAAACTTTTTCCTGACTTTGATAGTGTTGCCATTCAGTAGCAAGCACTGCGCCCCTTTTTCTTTTATATGTACATTTAAGATTTAGCGTGTTAAGTTGGCAACTCATGAGCAAGCTGCTTTTTGCAATCTAGCAGGAAGGTAAGGATAGGATCTTGCAGGTGTGACGTCACTCTGCAGGGGGTCCAAAGATAAAAGATTTAAACAATTTTGGCATTGGAATTTCAGATTTAAGGGAGTTAGAAAGTTCACTTAGTAAAAGTGCAAATAATAAATCTGATTACCGATTACTTTTAAGCTGGTTGAACATACTGCGACAGACTGGTGACCTGTCCAGGGTGATCCCACCTCTCACCCAGAACGTGGCTAGAGATATCAGCACCTCCTGATCCCACTGAGGGATAAGGTTAAAGAAAATGGAGGGTTGAACATAGTCCGCTCTCCCAGATTCTATCAAATCAGTATTGATACCCTCAGGGGCGGATTTAGGAAATTTGGGGCCCTAGGCAAAGACAGGCAGGGGGCCCCCTGAGAAGTAAACCCATAAAACAGACCCATTCTACAGATAGAGAAATGTTAATAGAATAGACATCCATTATTTGTTCTAGGTTTTGTCCCTCTCTTCTTGTCCCTTTTTCCTCTCTATTTATCAGCGTTCTGATGGCATTTTAGCCAAAGGATTTTTATCAAAAACATAATTAATGAGCACAAATAAGGATTAGTTGTATTAACCATACTGGAAACAGAGTTTTATGGGGCCCCCAGAACTTGGGGCCCTAGGCAACTGCCTAGTATTGCCTAATGGTAAATCCCCCCCTGGATACCCTGCTGGTGGATGTTCTTGACAGAAAGACGGAGTTGCTTAATCATATTCTGCTTAAGGTCCCATAAGATCTTGTCCGAGTCCTGGTTTAAAAGTAAATTAATTTTAAAAAGTGACCCAAAATTGACTGTCAATAAATGTTCTACAAAATTGATGTATTTATTTGATTTCTTTGATTTGTACTGTCTGTTTAGATTTATGTGATATTTTTTGCACAAAATATATAAGTGAATATTGTAACAGTTATGTTTTCAACTGTAAGCATTAAATTGATAAATGTTATTCGCATTTTTTTGGCTTTATCCTTTCCAACAAAAAAAAAAAGGCGTCGCGCAGGTAGCTCCCTTTCCTTATGAGCCGTCCCCACCAACTGTCAACACAAAGTTACACCCTTGTCTTAGACAACGCCTTAGCAGGTGCACTGAAAAAATTCGGCGCGCGCAATATCTTCTAGGGGCTGAGCCACCCTTGTCTCTTAAACCTAGAGACGCCCCTGGTCCCTATGAAACCTGTACTTTAGGCACTCTTTTAAATTTCTCATAATTCCTTTTAATTGTTCATTATAGATTTTTATTTATGCAGTTTGCCAGACTTATTTTCCAATTGTTAGCTTAAGTACACCTCCCAAATTTGTAATAGTTTGTGTATTACAACACATCAGTCACAACTGATTATTTTGCTTTTAGTTTAATTCACAAACATGTAGAAGTTGATGGTTGTAGGTATGCAATATCTCTTTTAGCTTTTTATTCTATAGCAGGCTTGAAGAAGCCTCTGTCTGAAGAGTATTTCACATTTGACATCCTGTCAAACTCATCAAAGAATATGTTATTGGAGTATTAGATAATACATGATAATATGTCTTTTTGGCCACTTGAAACTCTGTTGCCATTACAGTATACTTTCCTTACAGTTTAGGATTTTTTTTTTTTTTACATTAACTGATTATTTTATATTAAATGCTTGGACTGCTGAGTTTGTTGCAAGTTTGTCTTTTAACTGTTGGGTTTATGCCCTCTGTCTCAGTTGTTATGTCCTTTGACAAGACACCCAACCCATCAGTGTTTGACTGAATGACTTAAGTGCCTTGGAGTTTTCTTAGTTGATAAAAGCTGTATACAATTATAAGTCGTTTAAAATTTGTACCGTTCCATGGAAATTATGTTATGTTTTTCAGCAGTTCAAGTAGTTTTGTGCAACAGCTTTTAGATCAGCTCTAGTGTTTAGAGGACTTAAGCCCAGAACACACCAAATCCGATTCTGTGTCTGATCCCAAATTGTGTCGGGTGAGGTTGCAGCGTTTAGCACTCATTGAGAGTCTATGGGGATAATCAGAATCAGAAATACTTTAATCATGCCTCTTATGCAAGGTAGTAGTGTAGCTCCAATTAAGATAGACCCCAGATCTATTTAAGTTGTACTAGGCAGCAATTCAGTGGCAATTTCATGGATCTGACAGGAATAGAGACACAGTTACTGTCTTAGTACAGGACAGAAGGACCCAGTATTCAAGGCGAGACAGACAGTGGGATAATTCAAAGTGTTTATGTAAGATCTCAAGCGATCTCAATCTCTGTTTTGAGAAAAACGCAGGTAAGTGACAATGCTAATCTGATGGAGGATGATTATCCAGCTGAGTAACTTACTCTACCTGGTTTATCAGTTCAGTCCATCTCCATAGAACGTGGTAGGATCCAGAAGGAGGGCTGCCAACTAGATGCAGCGAGCGCCACCCTGAGTGTCCCAGATGCTGCCGTCTCAGAGAACAAGCAGGAGTCCAAGCCAGGAAAGGGAAAGGAACGCTCAGTGGTCCAGGAGTCCACAGACAGTTGAGGCAGAACGTTCAGATGGTAACAGGCAGGCACAGTGGTTAAGAGGCAGAACAGGTCAGGGTATCACTAACACTATGGAATGCTAAAAACATTCCTCACCACTGGCCTCTGAGAACAAGAACATGAACTAGAGCATCAACAATGATCTAAATAATCTGGCCCCAACGGCTGGACTGAGCTGTACTTAAAGAAGCAGGAGCAGGTAGATTAGATGTGTAGAAACCAGGCGGAGTAAGGAAGGTGAATGAAATTAACAATTAGGCCATCTCTCTAAGGCATGATCATGACAGTTACAAAGTAAAACACATCTGCTTTGGTGGAAATTACAAAATAAAAACTGTGAAACACAAAGGAAAATAGTCAGTTTTGGAGTCCATCAATGTGTATATAGCAGAGGGGAAAGACTCATGCAACAATAATCATTGAAACGTTTTTAAAAAAGAACACTTTACCCATGATAGGAGTTCAGGAGGACAGAAAATGGATAAAGTAGTAATCCTCTTTGAGCCTCAAAAACAACGAGGGAAAAGAAAAAGAAAACAAAAACTTCAGGGGAATAGAAAACAGACCAAGCAAATAAGTGAAGCGAATCTCTCTCACCTCTTTATGAAAAAAAGAAAAGCAAAAAATTTGATAAACTTCACAGATCTCTCTCTGAGAGTCGCCTCTCACTGCCTCAGCCAGCATATAAACCATCTCACAGCCTTTATTGCTGTGTTTTCCTTTTCTTTAAATGTAGTTCCCATTGTTTTTATTAAAAGCTTTTAAAAATTCTCTCTGTTCTGGTTTAAGATGCTGCACAGACTCATTAAGTGGGGCTGCGCCGGTGTTTTTATTCATTTATTTTTTAATGCCTTTTTATATTCTGCCAAGTCAAAGGTGGGAAATTGTTTTAATATTTAATTTGTGTGCAGTACAGAGATAGAAATCAAATAATATCTGCACAGATCTGCCCACCCTGCCTATTCAGAGCCTCTCTATACGCAGTCAGTGTGACATGGATAAATCGGATGGGAGATTAAAAAGTCATACACAACCGTTATGACCTTGGCTTTAGACTCCTAAAGTGGTGCTCTGGGTTAAATGGCTCATTCTGCAATGGATCACACCATCTCTTGTTACATAAACGAGGAATTTTTAGAAATATAGCCCCCACTGAGCATCAATATGCGGCAAAATGATTAAAATGATTCAGTATATGTATTTTAAAGCTTTTTCAAACATTGTTTAGAGGTCCTTTAATAAAATTTTATTAATTAAGTATTGGCAAGACAGCTGATTAAAAACATTATTATCTGACCAGAGAACCAGTATTAGATCATTACAAACATCCTTTTTATATAATCACATGGCCTTAAAAACTGGTGAAGTTACCCTTTGAGTCTGTAGACTGTTAAAGACTGTTAGCATATATCTGGTTATTCACACTAAAACTAATAGAAAATACTGTAACTTCTAAAAAACATCATAGTATTTTGCTGTCCTTTCTTTTATCTGTTTTACACACAGCTGGAAGCCCTTAAAGGCATTCCTCACCTCTCAGGGTGGTCATTAATCAGCATGAGGTCGCACAGACCCTTATTTTATTCGGTGAAAACATTTGGTTTACCATGGGATCTTGTTATCACTAAAACAGCGAACAAGGTAGCCACCTTAGCTACCAATGACATTCGCCCTGGGTTTAAGTGAAAAAAGGCATATCTAAGTGTTTCCAACAGTAATCCCTTGGCTAGCTGGGAAACTGCCAACATTTCCTGTAATTACACCTGCTCTTTGGGTCTCACCCTGGTTTCAGATGGAGGCCCTTAGTGGGCAAAGGCATGCAAAAAGTCTGCTTTGCATGCTAGGATTAGATTACACTGAAGAAGGCTGCCAAGCCTCAAAGGTACGTTTCACTGCCCAACAGCATGAAGATGATTAAAAGTAGATTTGTTTTTACATAATGTAGAGCCTTTTGTACCTGAGCTTTAAAAGTTAATGTAATGATTAGGTGTAAAATCTGTTTAATATGGCATACAACAACCATACAAACATTCTGTTAATCACAAACATCAATCACAACATTTAGGAGTGAAATGTGGCCCACTCTTTGCACCATTAATGGTAAACCCTCTTTTGCTAGGCAGCAAAAGGAACACCACAACCTATAGTGAGCCAAATTCTATTTTTTGGCACATATCTGACCTGTATTTGATCTTTTCATGACACTGATCAACATAGACAACATTTTTTCATATCCGTCCTAGGCCATTCAGGTATATAGGTCTAAATCTGATATTATCTGATCTTTTCAAATGCGACCTGTGCCTGAACAGCCATGGCGCATTCACCTGACCTGTAAGTTGTTAATACTCGAGAAAGGTCAGTATTCTGCATCTTGATATGCAGAAGTGGAAAGAAAAACAACAACCATGGCAGAATTATAGTCCTTCTTTTTGATCTTCTTGAAAGGCAGCGTTGTTAACTTACTGGCGATGGTAGGCAAACAAAGAAAGATAGATCTCAAGATGCGTTCTTTTACTACCATCTACTTCACATGCATAACACCTAAGTTGTGTGAATGTAGTTAACACAGGAGATCACATAAGTTTTGCATATATTTGGAAATGTGAACATTCCAAGCACCTCTAAAGGGATCAACACAAATCTCTGTGTGAAACAGCTAAAACTACTATACATTTCTGTGTAACACCTAATACTCTTGAATAACGATTAAGTCTTAAATAAACATTACTGCACTCGGCCGAAGTGGGACACCAAGTGTTTCTTCTTTTTTTTCTGCCTTTCCACTTGTTATGTTGATCACTGCCCCTCTGTGGGTTTTGTGAGTACTGCACGTTTATCCGCATAAACTATAAAAACACCAGCTTTTTTGTCCCTTTTCCTCTATATGATCCTTTACCCAAAGCTGTTTTGTCTTAACGCCACTAGCGCCACACACATCGTAAGCATACATCATTTACCCAGAATGTATTAAACGAGACATCCATGTGATATTTTATTTAAATGTATCAAAACTAAACAACCTAGAGTATTTAAGCTTTACTGTTTTTATGTTGATAATAAATATTTCTCAAACAGTTTAAACAAATCATGGGTCCCTTTTCTTTTATCCAGCAGGTTTTCCACCGTTAAAGCTCTTTAGAGCATCAGTGGCCCTCACTTTTAAACCGCTGCATCTTCAGGCAGCTCTCTGTAGCTGAGAACAGCATCAGCAAGGCCTGCCTGTCGATTCTATTGAACCAGCTTGGTGTGTCACAGCCGGTAAAGACCTCTTGATTGACTCCTGCTTGGATAGCATGTCCAACTGCATACATTAGTAATGCTGTGGGTTCAATAGATAGATGGCTTGGACAGATTGATGCAGGCAGGAGGCATATTTACCACTGTGTGTGGAACTGGAGAAGAAATGAACCTAAAGGAAGGTGCTTATATGTTGCTATCAGTAAGCCTTACTCTGTTTTACCTCAGCAAGGTTTTTTAATTCTTTCACTTTTAATAAATATCTTCATTTATTATTAAATTTCAAGCATGCATGCATAGTTTAGTTGCTAGATGCTGCAATCCAAATCCTTAATTGAAAGCCTAAATGTATTACTCCAAATATCCCCTATTGTTACTAGGGATGCAGCCAAGCATTGAAGCAAATGGAGTGTAGACCCTTGTTTGGAGAAAGTTTCCATGGCATGGAGGTAATTTTCTGGCCCCAAGGCATATTATGCAGCATCCTGTGTCTCCACTGACACACTGTGAGAAAGAGCAAAACAAAGCTGGAGGTGATGGCAAGCAAAATAAATATTCCAAAAAGTATACTCACGATTATTTTTTTTTTTCAGCAGGACTCATAGAAAGGGTAGTTATTCACATTTGCTAAACAAAACCAGACAATATAAAATATTATTTTCATGAGATTTGGGCAACAGTTAATTTGAATGGAAAACTGAATGAATAATTTGTTGTTTTTGTTTTCACAGTGGCTTGCAGAAGTTCACTATACTTAGGCTGTGTCTGAACGTCCGACCTAATCACTATATAGGGCACTATGTAGTGGTTAAGCCATTTTAGATGAATGTCCAAAAATCTAATGTCTGAAAAAGTAGCGGACTTGAAATTTCCCAAAATACACCTTGAATAGTAGTTATCATCCATGGTCACTAGATGAAAGATATATCCCATGATGCTTTGTGAGATATCTCCTATCGAGGACACTCAGACTTAGACTCAACTTTATTTATTTCTTGGGATTACTCCTTCAGGGAAAATCTGGCTCCTTATATAGAGTACAAAGGGCAGAGTTAAAATAAGATGCCATTAAAGATAAAAATACAACAGACAATATAAAAAGAGTGTGTATGGAACAAAAAAAGCATTAAAAAAAGTTGTAATGCCCTGGATTATGTTTCCTTTAGATATAAAAATATCAGCACAGTAGAAAGCTAAGGGAAGTTGATGAATGGATAGCAATAAAAGGTTTAGTTGGGTACAACTTGATGTTAAGGTATATCACTGGAGAGCTATATATATATAGGTCGTACACATCTTCCCGCCCAGGATAAACTTCTGGCCAGGTGGCAAGAGGTGGGGAAGCCATTTAGCAGACAGGCTGATTCACTTAAAGCCACCACAAAGCTGCAAACTAAACTTCAGAGGAAGAAAGCGGTCCATGTGGCAGCAGAGTTTTCTCTTCTAAAAAGATCACAGAGGGTACAGTATCTTTCTCCTATGTCCAATTATCCAGTATGTCAACAATCATCTAGATTTTCCTTCAGCTCCTCTGTTTTCATTTTGGCATTTTCATGGATAATTAAACTTCAAATACCTCTGAACCAACTGGCCTTCACCACCTCCCACACTCTCTACGCCTGCCTCTTACAACCCCGTTTTTTTTTACACACTTGCTGTATACAGACACGTGCAAATGAAAGTGCTTATTAGCCAACCGTTTGACCCAACTAGGCTGTGTATGAAAACACCTGAGCGCTACATGGAAATGTAATTGCTTCACTCAGTTTCCACACTTAAAGGAATAGTACACCCAAAACATGATTAGCCTTCATTTTCTACTCACCTCCATGCTGAACAACACTCTGGAGTACTTTTTTGATATCTCAAATGCATCTGGAGATCTGGGAGGCTTCTTGCTGTCTGCTGACATTCAAATAATGGAGGTCCATGGCGCCCGAGACAGAAAGGTCCATAAAAGTCCACAAAAACGTGTCAATATTCCTCCATACTGCTCGTCCAATGTAATCCAAGTGTCCTGAGTGGGTAGCATCCAGAATTTACTCGAAACGAAGTCATTTAGAATGTTTTTAGAGCATAAACAGTAGTGTATAGGATTTCCTAATAGCGCCCCCATGCGCGCTCACGATTCTACGGAAGCCGGCAGACCAAACCGGAAGAAAGTGCGCATTCAGCGTCTGGTCTGCCGATAATGCAAGCGTAGAAGAAGAAATGTGCTGTTTACCTGTGCAAAGAAAGAAACAACGAAAGAAAAATGTCTGAGGACTTCAGTGTTGAGGAAGAGCATGAGTTCTTTGCCGAGCTGAATGCGCTGGTTTGGTCTGCCGGCTTCCGTAGAATCGTGAGCGCGCATGGGGGCGCTATTAGGAAATCCTATACACTACTGTTTATGCTCTAAAAACATTCTAAATGACTTCGTTTCGAGTAAATTCTGGATGCTACCCACTCAGGACACTTGGATTACATTGGACGAGCAGTATGGAGGAATATTGACACGTTTTTGTGGACTTTTATGGACCTTTCTGTCTCGGGCGCCATGGACCTCCATTATTTGAATGTCAGCAGACAGCAAGAAGCCTCCCAGATCTCCAGATGCATTTGAGATATCAAAAAAGTACTCCAGAGTGTTGTTCAGCATGGAGGTGAGTAGAAAATGAAGGCTAATCATGTTTTGGGTGTACTATTCCTTTAAGGACCACGTTGACTTTAGTCTGCTCAATTTGTTAGGATCAGCAGCTCGGCTCATCTGTGAGGTTGTAATCGTGCTTTGAGAGTAATTACTAATTAGGAGTTTGTACATCTGGCTTTGATGTTGCTCAGAGCAAAAGGGAGCAATTTCTCAGAATGAATTTGGTTAAATAGAAATAGGTCACTTGGACCCATTTTAGATCCTTTTTAAGCTGTTGTAGCAGCTCTTCAGACATATGGAGTCAAAGCGAAAGTATTTGTCTGAGTTGGTATGCATGATTGCCCTGCGATGGACTGGCGACCTGTCCAGGGTGTACCCCGCCTATCGCCCGTAGACAGCTGGAGATAGGCACCAGCACCCCTCGCGACCCCACTTGGGATAAGCTTGTTCGAAAATGGATGGATGGTATGCATGATTTTAAAGCGGAACAACAAAGTTTTGAAATTCTATTAAAAATGGTGCTTTAAAACTCATTATTTTAAAAATAGTTAAAATATCATCTACATGCACCAGAAAGGACAGTTTAAATACAACTGCATCTTATTTATGGTAGACAAAAGGCCGGAACGTTATATATTAGGGGTGTACAAAATAATCGTCATGACGATGCATCGCAATTCTAATTTTTGTGATCTGCTGCGTCGATTCTTGATGCCAAGTATCGATTCTTAATTAACAAAAAGGAATAAATAAAATACATGAATGGTTGGCACACATCAGCCAGAAACAAGTGGAATACAACTTTCAGTCCAGTAGATGTCGCTGCGGACACTGCGAAGAGTCATTCATAAACAAAACATGGAGACTGAGAAAATTCGCCCAGCTCCATCACATTCCAAGTCAGATGTTTGGTTGCATTTTGGCTTTAAAAAACAAATAATGTAAAAACGAAATTGATATAAAGCACGTAATTTGCAAAAGGGGAAATGTCAAACATTTGAATGTTTCCATTTCATTGGTTTAAAAAACCACTGAGGCCATGTAAACAGCACTGTTATTTTAAAGGCACACTATGCAACATTTTTCAGTTAATTAATGTGTTCCATAACGTTATGGATGATTAAATGATTCATTTCAGGTTGAACAAAGGTATTCTCGGCCGCCCTGGTGGTCTGTGGGGGAAATACCGCACTTGCAATTGCAGGAGCACCGACCCGCACCCACAGGCTCAGAAGTCTCGTGAGAGTCAGTCTTGCTTTACGGCGAGAACTGCTACACACCCCCAGTTAAAAGCATTCTCGTTGCTAGCACAGTGGCGATCTTTGTGCAGTTATGCTACGTTTACATCGGACGCAGCAAAATCGCGTCTGCTGCTTCATTTTTGCTGCTTGTACCAGTTAGTTCTGACGCGCGGCTGAAGCAGCTTTGCTGATCTGGCTGCGCGGTGCAAAAATGTGTCTTACGCCCTTTGGGCGGAGCTTCACTATCCTTTCTCTGCCTTGCAGCTATATTTGCTGTGATCAGTGGGAATAAAGTAGTTTTAATATGTGTTTAAGTGAGAAAATACACCTGAAAACGTAATCAGTGCTGTCAGTTCATTCAGATTATTATCCTGCCTTCAATATTTTTTCTGTCGGAGCCGCTCAGACCCCCACATACCAGCGGTGCGCCGACAGTCGGAATCCCTTCATCAGCAGCCTCTGGCCTAGTCGCCTCCTCGCGGTTCACCACGGCAGCTTGTAGGTGTTTTTCATCTAAATAATCCAAACTGCATATTCTGCCGGCAGATTTCTGCATTTTAAGTTAATTTAGGCGTCAATAAACTGTTTAAGAGGAGTGATCATCAGCGCTGTGTCTCTCTCCCTGCGTCAGATGCTTAAACGCGCCCGATGCGCTGCTTCAGCTGCTCAGACGCGCTGCGCCTGCTGCTCAAAACGCGCCGCGGGACCTTTTGCTGCGCCTTGACGTTACGTTGCATGTAAACTCGCTGCTTCTGTCACGCCAGCTGCGGTGTGAACGCAGAGTCATTCGTTGCGTTCGCCTGTCTGCTAAGCTCAAAACAACCGCACATGGCTTGACGGAGAAACCAGGAGAACAGCTGTGCATATTTACGACAGTGCACTTTTACTTTCGCCCTCTGGGGGGAGCCTCGCTGGAAAATCAACACCGGTTGCATAGTGTACCTTTAAGTTTTATAAATCCTAAGCACTTTTTGTCAGTGTGTCCACTCCAGTAATAGTAATATTTGTGTCCAGTATTTGTTTTCATGTCAATACCTTCGATAGTTGTTTCAATAAATAAAACTATGTATGAATTAAGTTGCTTTCAGTTATGTATCAATTCAAGACACTATCCAGATAATACACAGCCAGTCAGCCACTGGTAATAACTGTATTTTTTTCTTACAGTGTTCAGGGAAAATATCGCAATTCATCGCAATATTTCACGTATCGTGATGCATCATGATAAAATCGCATCGTGGCATGTGAATCGTGATTGCAATCGAATCTTGACTTCTTTGGCAATACCCACCCCTATTATATATTTTTGTGGTCAAAGTCTAGAGTTACATGTTGTGGGATTTTACTAAACGGGTAGTACATCCTCAAGAAGGCCTCCAAATATGTGGCTGGATTATAAAATGTCTTTAAAGAGAAGTGAGCCAACAAAAGAACAGCACTGAATTTAGGGAGATAATATAAGTGTTTAGTACACAATTTAGGTGATTTTTCACAGCACTGTGTTATTTATCACTTTAAGTTCTAAAAATAGTTGCACCGCTTAAATATACATGGACATAGAAAAAAGTACATGGGTATTAATGACAGTACTGTACAGCAGAAGGGACAATCAAGTAATGGGTAGCCTTTAGTGTTTTTAATTATTTCTAAAGTCTTCCCTCATGAGGAGAAAGTACCTACAGTATAAGGTTAAGGGGAAAAGTTTGCTTTGGATGTTTTTTTTGTTTGTCGTTAACTCCAAATCAGTGAGAAGAAGAAGCAGCGATCTTCTAGTACTTGTCAGTCAGAATCCTGTTATTGGAGAAGTCATAGATAGACTTCGACAGGTGTTGAGAGTGTCGGTGGGCAGCTTTGCCCAACCTAGAAAAAAGAAGTCATACTTTTGCACATGTCCCTCACCTCCCATATATTTTACTGAATATAAACTTCTGTAAGTTTTTTTTGTTTTGTTAATACAATCATTGTTATTTTTTTTGTTCTGCTAGTTCTGCAGTTTGAGCTCCCTCCTTCATGGGGGATTTCATGAATACATTTCAGGATCTTTAGCTCACTGGTGGCTGAAATGCCTTGAGCAATTTCACTTTGAGGGCGCCGCACAAAAACAAAGACATCTCAGTGGCATGAATATTCATGACCTGGAAACGTGGAAGCAGAGTTTAAAAGGCAAACTAAAAGGTGGGTAGAAGGAAAAGACGAGGAGTAAGATGCAAACGGCAACAGAGGAGCAGTGGCTCTCTTTCAAAGACAGGTTGAAGATGTAACATCTAAAGCCCTGCGGGGAGCTGGCTGTTGAAATAATGTTGAATAGCCGTCAGGCTGGCTCCTCCTCTGGAAGCCTTACCGGCCTCACCCGGCAGTTGTGTTCAGGGAGCGACTGCGTGATTGGAAACATAACAGCGCTGGGGGCTATGGAACCCTATGGGCCTCACCGGCGGCCTCCATCATTATGCCGACGGCGCTATCATTTCTGGACGCTGATTAAAATGTTGCCGATGTTGAAAGAAGCTGAAGGTTAAACCACAAAGGGTTCATATGCTGTTTTCTGCGCACGCGCATACATGTGTCTTCACAAACTCTTGACATCTGTAACATAGAGAGGAGTGATAGAGCTGCTTCTATCACCTTCATTTTGATCTGATCAGCCTGAGCAAGTTTATTCTCATTTATGGCCGTTATATCTCAGAGTTAGATTAATATTAATCCTTCAGAGCCTAATAGTGTCATAGTCAAGGTGACCTTTAGCAGAGAATCCTAAATGGCAACTATAATCTAAAAGTTGGTCCACTTCTTAGTTAATGTATTGAAAAAAAAAGGTCTAGATTATACATTCAGTATGGAAAAAACAACAAAAAAACCTGAAAGGCATGAAAAATGTTTTGACATTCGTAGGTATATCACATCAAATCACAAAGTAATATCAAATGTCTGCAAATATGTAAGCTTCAATATTCTTATGTGGACGAGTAATAAATCTCAAAATGTCAGCAGACAAACGTGGACAGCTGAAATAAATGCTACAGCCTGCTTTCTGTATCTGTTTACCTTTGGTGAATCTGTGATTTTATTATTATGGATCGGGGAAAGGACTTTTGAGCTTTGCAGATAGCGGGAGTAACATTAGAAGCGTTGCAGTCAGAGTCAGAGCCAATATATTTGCATCGTTCCGGCAGCATTGGTCAGCTTTAGCCTGGATTGCATTTCATCAAATCTGAGTCCTTTCCCTTTCCCTTCTTAATTCCTGCTGGGCTCAGTTTACTGAAGTTTAAATAACACTCAAGAAGCTGAGCTGTTCTTCACAAACTATACATACAGTAATATAAGTACTTGATCAGTGAGAACAGAATGTGTGGCTCATTAAACAATATTTCCAACAAAATCTGAAAATTGCTGCATCCATATGTACTGTAAGTTAATGCTCTGTAAAACTAAATCCAATCACATCATTACCCATTTTCACACATGGACATTTCTGCTCATTCTGCTTTGCACAAATAGTCAGATCAGATGAAAAACAACCTTAGACAGAAATGTTAAAGTTTCCCTTCCAATTGTATTTTTGGCTGGATTTGGTGAAGGCTATCCAAGCTTGTGAAATGGGATGCTTTGAAATAATTTGTTCCATTTTAACCCTTACATTTTATTTGAGTAATTGTCTTTTTAGCAGCTGAACATAAGGGCTAGTTCCAATACCTCTAGCAGGTTATCTGGATTTGGCTAAAAAATTCTCCGACCAGTTCTCTGACCAGTTCTCCTTTCATTGACAAGAACACCATATGATGATGCCACCACCTGTTCTAAAGTCGAATATATGTATGCAAGATGATTTCTATTGCTAATTTCTAACCACACATTGCTTTTTTGTCATGGCATAGGTTTAGTCTCATATTCTTTAGGATGGTGCTCTAATTATCTGTCAAATCGTAGACCATTCATGCAACTCAGTGACCTTAGACTATTGAAAGATGACAGAAGGCGTACCACAAGGTTTAATTTTAGATTATTAGACTATTTTCAGTTCATGTAGATGATGTTGGTGAAAAATGACACATTTTTATGCTGATGACACTGTACAGTAGTTTGCTCCCATGGATTTTGGGAGGAAACTACAGTACTGCAGTTCTTATTTGACAATATTCAGTCTGACTTGAACCAACGGAAACTATTCTTAAAGGCTGCTAGGACAAACATCATGCTGTTTGATAACAATAAAAAAGTTGAACAAATTTTTCCTACTCTTGTAACAAAGGTCAGTATGCTGATTATGTTGAGACAAACAAGTATCTTGGCGCAGAGATCAACCATAAACTGTTATTAAAGTTGCATATTAATCATTTAAAGAAGTTAAAGGTAAAACTAGGCTTCCTCCTTAGAAATATATATAATGTTTTTCTTTCATTGCAACGAAGCAACTTGTTTTAACTGATCTAGCTTATGGTAATGTTGTTTATTTTAAGGCACCTGTCACTAACGTTCATAACAGAATGTACAAATCTTTCACTCACCCCTTTCAATTATATTCTCAGGTGAGCTGGCCATCATAATCCATTCGTAGACTCCTGCATTTGTTCATTTTTATCTTTAAAACTATCCTTGGACTGCTTCCGCCCTACTTGCCCTCATACCCCTGCTTTAGTCTCGCCACAGGCTACGCTCGCAGGACTTGATCTCCTTCACTGTTCCATTAGTACCGTCTGAACTTGGAAAAACAAAAATTCTTCCTCTCAGCTCAATCAACATGGAATACTCTGCAACGGGATCTGAAGCTTTCCACCTCAATTCCCTTAGGACAATTTAAGTCTCTGTTAAGACAAAAAGAGAAATCTTCTTATGAAACTTGTTCATGCTTTTAGTTCATTTTATTATTTACTGAGTCAAACCTTTTTGTTGCTGTGTTTATAGTTTTGTTTGTTCCTATCCAAACAGGTCTCTCTTGTAAATGAGATCTTGAATCTTAATGAGACAACCTGTATAAATAAAAGTAAAATTAAATCAGATCAGAGTATCTTCCTCTATGATTTTACTGCTTCCCCTATTCTACAGAAATAGTGGCTAACTTCAAACAGGACTTTGTATTGTTTTCTTAATATAATGGTTTTCTTCTTGCTGTTCTTCTTGAAAGTACAGACTCTTGAAATAAATGATTAATAGCTGTCCAATAATATAAATTTTTTTCTCACAAACTTTAGATTTCTTCAGCTGCTCTATCACATGTGATTTTTGGATTATAAAGTCAAACGTGCTCAGTGAGAGATTGAAAACTTGAATTTAATTGTTTTGTAACCTAACACCTAATTCTAATTAGGTGTCTAATTCAGCCAAAAAAAGCTTTATGACGCTCTGCTGTGTTCCTTGGTCTCCTGGATGCTGTTTATTCATCAATGTTCTCTAAAAGCCTTTATCACAGAGCATTTCAATCACACTGAGCATATACTTTACACAGGTCAGTTTTGAAGGCGGTCAATCAAACTGGTTTTTTTGTGGCAACATTTTCAGACCCCTCCCCAACCCCCATGGCTCAGAAACCAAAGACCAAATGTTAGGTTTATTAGTCAAAAGCCTGGTAACAAAGACCAAAGTCTGAGTCACAATTTGAAACGAATTCAAAGATGGCTGACTTCCATTTTGTTTCAAATAATTACATCAAGAGTGTAATACAGGTCGAATTAGGACTAAAAATTCTATGAGTTTCCAGTTTTCAGTTTTTTGGAGGGTTTTTTTTTTTTTTGGTAGTGACGCACGTTTTATTTTCTCAGTTCAATTACCTGCACTACTTTATACTGCTTTTTCAAGTAAGCTGATAGAAAATACATTGAGATTTGTAGTGGCTTTACAAAGTGTAAAAAAGGAATATGATATGATTACAAATATTGAGAGTTTTTAAGCTAAAAGTCGTCTTACAATCCTCTTGGTCAATGAAGATCTATGTATTGTTCTAACTACACGAATGAAGACCATATATAGAGTGAGAAGACTACATGACATTAGAATTTTTTTTTTGCTTCTGTTAAATTGAACCCATTTGAAATGTAATCCACGTTCAGATAATAACAAAGGATTGTTATGCAAAATGAATCTATGCATAAGGACAGATTTAAAGTTTCTGTTTCTATATAATTATAAGGCAGGTAGAAATGTGACATTCTGAACTCAATATTTTAAATCTCTGTGTTGCATTTTTCTCCTTTTTTCCAACACTCATTCATGTTCTCAACTAATTGGTGCCTTAATATTCTGTGTTTTCCTACGCACACTTCATAAAGCATGAGCCTGATAAATTAATGGAGCGGACAAAGATCCCCTTAGATTCATCTAGCCACGGCGACAGCTGAGTTTATTGTTAATCAGCAGAATGTGAGGATTTAGCTCACCTTAAGGGAGTCCCTCCTCCCATATTGGAAATATGCTTGTGAGATCTCATCTCATGTTAATTTGTCACAGAGGAGGTATTCTCACTGTTGCTCCCTGCAGCCCTCTGGCTAAGTCTAAGCTATTCATTGTCTCGTATGGCTGTAAGCCTTTTCCATGCCTTCGTTCTTTGAGAGCTTGTTTCACAATTTGCATTGTCTTGTTTTTCTCTGCCTCCACCTCACTCTGCCTTGGTTGTTTTTCTCCCACACCCTGTTCCATCTCCTTTTGACTGTGACAATTATGCATCCTCCTGTGGGACAATTAAAAAGGAGCTGGCTTCCCCAGTGAAAGGGAGAAGAAAAAGACAAGGATCGAGGAAATAATGATGTTAGATTTGTTTGTGCAGCCGCCCGTCTCCTTTGAACCAGCACCTCTTGAAGTAGCTGCTGTTTGTTCCAGTACCACCTCTTTGTCAAGGACGCTCTGCCTTTCAGCCCTACTGTCCGACAAAATAAATAAAACTGCTTTTCATTCAGAGATGCAACCCCCCCTTATTGATGTAGTTGTCCTCTTTCATCCCCATCCTGAATGCCTCCTCTTCCTCTTTGACAGGTGCAAGTGCAATCTTCACGCCAACAGCTGCGTCTTTGACAAAGAGAAGTTGAGCTGCGAGTGCGAGCACAACACCACCGGGCCGGACTGTGGTCGCTGTAAGAGGAACTACCAAGGGCGAGCATGGAGTGCTGGCTCCTACCTGCCCATTCCCAAGGGCACGGCTAATATCTGTGAGTACAGGCACACTCTCACATTAAATTAAATCCAAAAACATGTCAGCCTTTTCACATGAGAAGGGCACTGCAGTAAAACTAAACTTTCACAAATATACTTTCTTGCAACAAAATGTTGATGTAACAAAGCTGTGTCAATATCGGACTGCCAAGGTTAACACCCTAAATGTATTAAAGTAAATATGCTGTCTCTACTGTTAGCAAAACTAGATTAGCAGAGAATAATTTCCTTACTTTTCGTTTAAAAACTCCTTTTTTTAGAGCAGCCAAACCTTTAGGGAGTCATCATTTAAATAGACATTGTTACTCTCAACCTAAACATCCTGAAATTATATTTAAAATGCGCAAGACGGAAGTAAAGCACATGCACTGTATGCATTTGATTGAATTATGTTGAATTATGTCTAAAACCCATGATATGATTGCAAAAATTAGCTATAAAAATAAGGTAATACATATGTGGCTTTATGTTTGTACCATATCTAATTGGTTCTGGAAGCAAAGGCAAGAGAGAGCAAAAAAAGAGAGAAAAGAAATTTTTGGCAACAAAAGTTAATCCTTCACCAGGAATGTATCCAGTCTTCCCTTAGATATATATAAAAAAACTTTAATAATGATTATACAGTTTTTACTTCATTAAAATATGCTAAACGGTCATTAATGACTTTGTGTTTATGGTAATTCTAAAGGTTGGTTTATGTTTAACATATCTGTGAGGTCCTCACAGCACCATGTGACCAAATGACTTCATGTTAGCATCCACGCCTCTCTATGTTGTTGCAACCAGCCCAAATTATTTTTAACACTTTTAGCCCCTTTTCTGTAGTGTCCAGGATGAAATCGAATGATCGACACCAAAATTTTGACGATTGGTCCTGTCTCTGCTATTTGGCTCATGCAGAATCCCCCCCTGGCTGCTTCAGAATGGCTTTCATAGTGCATGTCCGATAATGTCCTTAAAACAACCTTAAACCTTCTTTTTTTTAGATATGCTACTCACCGAGTCATCAACGCTGTTCAATGACGTTCAAAAACAAGTTTCGTAAAGAAAAAAACGTTCCTGTAGTGTTTTATTTAGCATTTTGTAAATCCCATTGAGTTCTGTTGGAATAGTCAATATCCCTCCGCCACCGGAAACGGAAAGGGGGCCTGTTTACCCTTAGTTGTAGTCTTTTCGCAAGGCCCAAGTGTTTCTGCTTCACTCTGTGTACTCCGACGTTGAGGTGCTAACGTCTCTTTTAAACACTTTAAAAAACTCTGAAAATGGAATACGAAAGATGGTTTCTTGAGGAGGACATATTCATATACATTCCCAAAGTATAGAGACATTGTCGCCAACTAGTGGTCTGGAGTGTGCAACGCTTCAGATTCGAACAGGAAGCGGAAGTTTATAAGCGGTTGTGATGTATCGGAAAAAATAGTTCTGGGATTTACAAACTGCTAAATAAAACAAGACAGGAACGGTTTTTCTTCACAAAACTTTTTTTGGAACGTCATTGAACAGAGCTGACGACCTGGTGAGTAGCATATTTTAAAAAAAGAACGTTTAAGGTTGTTTTAAGGACATTTTCGGACATGCACTATGAAAGCCATTCTGAAGCAGCCAGGGGGGGATTCTGCATGAGCCAAATAGCAGAGACAGGACCAATCGTCAAAATTTTGGTGTCGATCATTCGATTTCATCCTGGACACTACAGAAAAGGGGCTAAAAGTGTTAAAAACCGGAATTTTCCTTTAAGGACCCCACTGGCAAGAGGTTACACTGCCCCCTAGAGTCTACCAATATATTGGGTACAGCAGGGAAAAGGCTAAGTATAAAAAGTTGCCAACATTTTGTCTGCAAAGTTCTGTAGTTTGTATTCTGTAATTTCTTTTTTAGTTTTCTATGCAAAATCTTAATATTTCAACAATAAACCACCCTTAAATTAAGTGATTTTGTAGAATACCAGAGTATTTTGACATTAAACAACCATAAGAATAAGAATATTTTCAAATGTGTTTGTCATCCAAGTGTTTTAGAAGAAAATGTTATTTTAAAGTACAAAAAAAAAACCTTTGACTCATGCCTCACAATGTGTGAGATCACATTTTACAGAAAAACTAACCCTGACATGGAGGAGGGAAAGTGTCTTTTTTTTTTTCAAACAATGTGGCGAAATTGGAACTCACAGCATAATGATTCATGAATTAATTTCCCTTTTTTTCCTTCCTGGTGCTGTCTTCTGTTCAGTTTCCTCTGAGAAAAATAAAATATGCTATTTTGTCAATCTAAAGAGAGCAATGACATAGAGTCAGACAGCATTTTTTCACACCCAGCAGTGAAAGTAGGGGGAGACCAATTTAAAACTACTCATGTTAAAAGCTTTTTTATAAATCACAAATGAGGGCAATTATGGTCTTGGTGCAAACACTCTGATTAATAGCTACCCTGTTTCTTAGTCACAACAAAACTGTGTGCATATTTGATCCTGTGTGGGTGTTTAGTAAGTGGATAAATACATGTTAAGCTCCAAATATTAGAATGTTGGAAAAAAAATTCTGACTCATTTTAAAAGGAGTTGCTTATATGCTATATAGACTAAATATAAATACAGCCAAATAATTCAAGTATTTAAGGTCCCGCAGTTTTGATGATTGGTGAAAAATCATTGTCTTAAAAAACACATAAGATCTATAAAAAAGGATATTATTTTTTATTCATAAATTCCATATTATGGCATACCCAGTTGTTTGGAAGACTAATGACTTGTCAGGTTTTCAAAAGACAGTCATTAACATCCTCTGTTTGACAGGTAAATCACAAAAGGTCATTGTTAAAGTAGCTGGCTTTTTATCAGGTACTGTATCAAAGCGTATTAGTGGAAAGATTGAAAGAAAATATTTGATAGGAAAAAGTACCAAGATATGATAAAATGCACCAAAAGCCCACAGTGACACAAAGGCCAAATTTGTTAGTAATTAGCCAATTTTGCTTTCATATGGTGTTTTCAATTATACTTGATGCTTGATGCAGTTTGTTTTCTACTGAATATCCAAAATGCTGCAAGATAATTTATGAGTTGTGGAGGCTATTACAAGGATTTTTTAACCAAGTCTGGTTTGATAGATTATAAGCGTTAACAACCTACCTTAAAAAAAAAAAAAAAAAATGTATATATATATATATATATATATATATATATATATATATATATATATATATATATATATATATATATATATATATATATATATATATATATATATATATATATATATATATATATATATTTATATAATACTTAAAAACTTGTATTTTCTTGTTTTAAAATAAGAGTCCCAACAACAATAAAGGGAGTAAAGCTTAAAGGGAAAGTTGGACTTTTTGCAGTGAGGCTTCTGCTGAAATTCAGTTAAATTCAGTTTTTTTATATAGCGCAGATTTACAACACATGTAATCTCAGGGCAGTTTACAGAGACAATTCAACCACATCACAGTCAGATTGGTTCAAAGCTTTCTAGGAACCACTAGTAAACCTGCAGATTGAGATCAAAGTGCTCTTTTAGGAACATAAGGAACAATCAGAGCTCTGTTATAAGATGGAGGTTGGCCATTTAAGGGTTTATATCTAAGAAGGAGGATTATGAATTCTATTCTGGATTAAACAGGAAACCACGAAGGGAAGCTATAGGAGAGATACTATGTCTCTTTTTAATTTTCATAAGCATTCTGGCTGCGGCATTTTGGAACAGCTGAAGGCTTTTAACCACAGTTTGTGGACTTCCTGATAGTAAAGAATTATAA
The DNA here is from genome assembly GCF_016077235.1 of Cyprinodon tularosa. NCBI lineage: Eukaryota > Metazoa > Chordata > Actinopteri > Cyprinodontiformes > Cyprinodontidae > Cyprinodon > Cyprinodon tularosa. Next base: position 889,715 of record NW_024039263.1, on the reverse strand, counting down.
TAGTCCAGCCTTGAAGTAACAAATACATGGACTAGTTTCTCAGCATCAGCCATGGACAGGATATTTCTAATTTTTGCAATACTCCGCAGATAAAATAAGGAAATTCCAGAAACCTTTTTGATATGGGATTTAAAAGATAGGTCCCGATAGAAAATAACACCAAGTTTTTTTACTTTATTATCTGAGATCAATTTGATCCCATCCAAATGAAGTGACTGACTAATCAGCTTCTTTTTCAAAGACTCTGGTCCAAAGACTATTACTTTTGTTTTGTCTGCGTTCAGGAGCAGAAACTTAAGAGTTTTTTACTACAGGGATGTCTACTAGACATCCCTGTAGTCTGTAATGGGTTTGCTTTATCTGGATTTATACACAGATATAGCTGAGTATCATCAGCATAACAGTGGAAATGAATTCCATGCTGTCTAATAATTCTACCGATTGGGAGCATATACAGTAGTAGCTAATCAAAATGTCCACACTTTCCTTAATGGGCCCTTGGCTGGTCCTTGGCTTGTCTTGGCTGGTCCTCGGCTGGTCCCATACAATTCCTTTTTAAACATCAATTATTGTACTAAAATGTTCTTTCTGTCAGGATTTGTGACAATTAAGATCTAAAGAAAAGTGTCTTCTCCTGGTCAGACCCTGTAATTCAGTAAAAGGGTGGAGTCAAAGTAAAAAAATATGCACACCCAGGAAAAGGAGGGGCTCACTCCAGGGGCTGGAAGTTGGTTGGGATTTTGCTGGGAGTAGCAGGGAAGTTGGCTGCCATCCGGCTGGCTTTTGACTGGGAAGGGCCATTTTTAATGGATACTACTGTGTGTAGTAAAGAGAAAAGGTCCGGGCATTGATCCCTGTAGTACTCTACAGGTAATGCTGAAGCATGAGATTTATCATCAACATTAACACATTGTAATCGGTTAGATGAATATGATTTAAACCACCCTACTGCTGGTTTACACAGAAAGGCTAACTGGTAGTCTGGAGGCCATATTTTCTCACTTGAAACCAACTGGAAAAGTATTTCTTCAGTACACCTATTTATTCAGCTGAACAACATCTATATATGAGCAGTGACTCACCAGTCGCTCTAAGCCTACCGCTCCAGTTTCAACATCAGGTTGTTGTTTGCACAGGCATTAGAAGTGGTTCAGTCCTTAGGTTTTCAGGTTTCTTGGCCATTTGAAAGTTATCCCTACTCATGATCAGCTGAACAGAGAGAATTATTCAGCCAGCATATGTTGCATTGTAACATTTCTTTTCTCTCTTTTTTAACTCAAATTTACAAAGTCATCCAAGCTGAGGCTCAAAAACAATGACTATTTCTTCCTTTATCAGCTGACAAAGTGGGACAGCTTTAGGTTTGAATCTGCTCCCAACTTTCACCCCACCCACCCTGTCTCTTTATTACTGTGATTTCTGCCTTCCTGCCTGGAGACTCGGAGCTTAGCCGCTGATGACTTATTCTGTCTCCCTGAGGATCCACGTTATGAGACTAAGGGAGGGTTAGTGAAATAGCCATTCCCAAAGCCCAGATTGACAGCACATTATTAGAAAATGGTGACAGACACACATACTTACACAGGTACTCATCCGGACCTTCTTACAGCACATGCACAAAGCCTCATAACCACACAAGAGGCGTGCTCGCAAACTCCTTTGGCCCTGCTAGTGATGAAAAACAGTCCCAGTATAAAGCGCATTATTATACTTTGTCTTGGAGGGGGAAAAATCCATAATGTAATAACGCTCTGAAAAATCTATAGGAATGCAAGGTTTCCCTGCTGAATAGAGAAGAAAACACACAAAGCCAACAGAAAAATGCACCTTGTGCTGTGTTGTAATCTCTGACAGTCTCTTGCTGTTTGCGCTTAAACTGGGTGAACATATGGCATCTCCGCTGAGGCAAATTTGTCAAAGATGAAAATGCAATTAAGATTTAATTTCTTCTTACTATGCCCATCATGTCGTCTGACGGGATAAGGAGGTCAATGAATCATCATCTGGAAGGGGGTGTGGCGTTGGGGGTGTTAATGTGTCGCCTCATAATGGGGCTGTGTTTGGAGGACAGAGGAATAAACGGGGATTTAAAGAGTGACAGGGAAGAAACACATAGAAAAGATGGAAGGCGGTGAGGCGGGCATCACTCTCTGTCACAGCTAACTCGGCCTGCTGGGGTGGGGAGCTCTGTCCCCGTCTCCTTCCCTTTACTCTGTCTATATTGCTTGCCCACTCAGCGCACGCCCACCCTCCTCTCATCCTTGCTCATTCTCGCTTCCTTCCTCTTGAGAGACAGAAGGAGAGGGATCAGTAGTAAAATTAACCATGGCAGTTCATTTTACTGTACCACAGAAGGAAACTGAGGTAAACAGAAGCTGGCATTGGGTGAAGGAGTAACGGTTCTCAAAATCATTATTTTTGAGTGTAAAGTTTATCTTGGTCATACACCATGAAAATAAGAAAAGATGGCAGAAATGTAAAGTTAAAGACAACAAAGTTCAGTAAAATTTTAATTATTGGACTTGAACTTAGTGGGGTCGAAACCTATTATCCATCCATCCATGCATACATCCAACCAACCGTCCATCCATCATCCATGCATCCATCCATCATCCATGCATCCATCCATGCATCCATCCATTCATCCATCCATTTACCCATCTATCCATGCATCCATTCATCCATCCATCCATCCATCTTCCATCCATCCATCCATTAGTTCATCCATCGATCCATCTAACCAACCATGCATCCATCCATTCACCCATCCATCCACCCATTCATACATTTATGCATCATCCATGCATCCATCCATTCACCCATCTATCCATGCATCCATTCATCCATCCATCCATCCATCTTCCATTCATCGATTCATTAATTCATCCATCGATCCATCTAACCAACCATGCATCCATCCATTCACCCATCCATCCACCCCTTCATCCATTTATGCATCATCCATGCATCCATCCATCCATCTCTCCATCCACCCATCCATGCATCCATCCATCCATCTCTCCATCCACCCATCCATGCATCCATCCATCCATTCACCTATCCATCTATGCATCCATCTATCCATCATCCATCCATCCATCCATCATCCATCCATCCTTCCATCCATTCACTCATCCATCCATGCATCTATCATCCATCCATGCATCTATCCATCCATCCATGAATATATTCATCCATCCATCCCTTCATCCACCAATGCATCCATCCATTTGCCTATCGTCCATGCATCCATCCATCAATCCATCTCTCCATCCATGTATCCATTTTTCATCCATCCATCAATGCATCCATCATTCATGAATCCATTTATTCCTCCAATCATTCCATCCATGCATACGTCCATCCATTCATGCATCCATATAAATATATATTTGAAATGGTTCCATCGTATTCATCAGTAAAGAAATTGTTGGACAAAAGATTCATATTTCAAAATAAATGCAGTCTAGCAAATCTGTACATTTAAACTATTGCTATTAAAGTTCACTTCTAGAAACTGAAATGTACCTTATCGCTACTTTTCATTTATTCAGATTAGCAGTATATTCAGCAGTGTAAGCAATACCATACACTTAAATAGTTCTTAACAAGGTCGTACCATGGCTTCATGATTTTCAGCACGCCTTTAAAACCAACAGTTTGGCTAATTAAGAATGGTTGGATATCTGTTGTTCTAAAGAAGCATATTAAGGCCCTGGTTTGGTAAAAAAAAAAAACATTTTTATTACCTATGCATATTAAGTTACAATTAAGTGATGCGCAAAAAATGAAAAATAGTCCTCCCTCTTCTCAGCAGAAAGCCACATCTGCCCACCTAGAAGCCTGTCACTGCTGGATGTTCCTTAAACTCTGGTTCAACCTTTTATGTTACAATACTAGACGTATTGGCAAATACTGAAAAGGTTCTGCACAAACACATATACTGCTACACCCCAAAAAAACATCTATTTATTATTTACATCTATGATCAGTCATCCTTCACATATAAATAAAAAGTAGGTTTCCATAAGAGGTATGGCAGAAGCCGTTAAATGCTGGTACCTCTCTTAACCTGTAATCTTAGATAAAGAGAGCATGACCTTCCTGCATAATCACAGCTCTGTAAGCATTCAGTCTTTGAATTATATTATTTATGAAATCACTTACTAATTTTACCTCCAGACATATGCAATCATTGCCATTACATATTGGGTGAATATTTGATTTTTACATACATGCTTTAGGCTTAGGAGGAAAAACCAAAGTAGAGCATATAAGGTTATGTTAAGACTATCAGAAAGCAACAAAATTACAGTTTTACTCAATTCCTGCACAGCAAATCTGAGCATTAAGCCCTTGTGTGTCTGCATCCTGACTAAACGAGTAGATTACCTTGTCAGAGTAGGATTAAGAGACACTTGTTCTGATGTAGCCTCACGCCAGCCTAACGTTTTATGGAGCTGCATTGATCAAAGCAGTAAGGGCCAGAAGCATGCTATGGGTTTATCTTGAATATTTGAGTCCCAGCACACGTAAAAGCAGCCATATCAGACATTCTCATCATCTTCTTGCTTTCCACAATAGTAAGATGAACAATATGAGGAGGAGTGTCGTCACGTTAATAGATGACAGACACAACAAACATAAAATATCGCACGGCTGACAAAGAGCCTTTTTGTCTTGGGAGAGCGTGTTAATGAAAATCCGCCAGCCTTTAGAATCCGATTATGTTTTCTTTTGTCCGAACAGACATGTTGGTCTCATTGTTTGAAGGTAGAATTGCATTCATGAGATAGGATGACATAGGAACTGAAAATTCCAGCATAGAAAAAAAATCTTTCATCATAGCATTATGTTTAGTAAGAACTTTTTGCACAAACACCAATGAAAGAAAAATCTAACCTCAGAGTATTAATAATCTCTAACGCAATATTCATGTCAGTGAACATCCTAACTGAGGGATTATTAAAAAAACACTTGTGCAAGAATCTTTAGAAGGAAAAATCTGTATATTTAAAACCCTTCCAAGAAAAATCTAATTTAAATAATAAATTATTATAGGATTGTGTCTGAATCAATGCATGTAATCCTTTACTTTGATTTTTAAAAAATCTGTTTGAAAAGTTGAATTAGTATTTAGATGTTTGAATAATTTTAGTTTATTTAGAAAATTAATGAAATTCTAAATTCTACTATTCAACATTTTAGTCTCCTTTTAGAGGTAATCTTCACATGCACTGCCAGGCATTTAAAATAACCAAAAAGGCTAAGAAATGTTTTGACTCTTCATGTTTTTTCTCCATGTTTCTCCAAAATCCACATGGATAAGAGTTTGTTTTAACAAAATTTATGTTTTTTTTAGAAGGTCATTTGGAGTGATATACAAAACTTTGTGGGTTTTGATTGGTCTCCAATCTCTGCATGCTAACCTAATTTCCCAAAACATCTTCTTTTTTATATATATATATATATATATATTTCCTTAATATGTAACAATAATCAAAGTACATGATATTAGTTTTTTTTTTTTTTACATAAGAGATAGATTATAGTTTTACAGAATTTTACAAATCTTGATTGAATTTTTTGAAAAATTATGTTTTATTCATTAGCTTTGATCAAAGATCATGTTTTAAAAAAGCCTCTTTTTGATATCTGGTAATTTGAATGATGCATTTCTAGTTTAATTTGAGGGATGACCCTTTTTTGAACTAGCAGTAGTCTGCAGAAGTAGCAGTCTCTGCAAAAAAAAAAAAAAAAAAACTCCTGTACCAAAGTAAGCTGTTATGTAAAACTTACAGTTGCATTCAGTTGCAATAGGCATTCAAGTAGAGCCACACACACACATGCTGTGTATAATCCTTCACATACCTACATAGTGTATACTGTTGCTCTTCTCTTTCCCCATTATTTTAGTCTTCATTTCAACCCATTTCTGTTTCTCTGTAAAACTCTGTGAAACTTGTTTTGCATCCTGTCATTCTGCTCCTCCTTCTACTGCTTTTCCCCATTATCTTCCTTTTCCTCTGCCCATTCTGACACTTTTTTATTTCCAAGGCGCTTCCTCTTCAACCCCCCCTCCCCAACACCTCCAGCTACCCCAGAGAGCAAGCTTGTTTACACGTTCTTTTCTACGTCTCAGCTGTGTGTAGCTCTGACACTAATCTTTCTTTCAAATACTTTTTTTTTTTCATTCTTTACATTTTTTTTTTCCTCCTCCTGTGTTGCACAAACCACCAACGTATACCTCTTCTCCTCCCTTATATCTTAAGCCTTCTTTGTTCCGACTCAGCTCCCGGGCACTTTAAAGCTTGCCACCTTTAATTCGGATCTACACGGCGAGACGAAGCCGGCGAGCCAGGCGCTTCAGCAAGGCAAAGCCGTAATTTTGCTCCTGAGGAATTCAATCAGCTCGTTCGTTGCTGTGTGCTTCTGTTTTGGCAGCCATCTCTGCTGCTAACAAGTTAGCGATGCCTGTCACCATTACAGAGCTCTATATGGTCAAAAAGGTTCAGATGATGATGGATTGCTCCAAAATGATGGCAGCTAGGGGAAAGCAATTACTAACTTTGCCTGGGGTGGAAATTCACCAGATAAGCCCCCTTTTCCAGACCAATCGAGCTGCGGCGCCAAAGCAAACAAGTGAAGGTCAGATAGGAATGAATACTGACAGAAACAATGTAATGACACCCACAGTCATACAGCCGCAATCCAACCTTCACGTCAACAGCCAAATGTTATTGACAGAAGAATGTGAAGGGTTTGACCAATAGGTCTACTCATTCTGTGCACATACAGACACATCAGGAGTAAATTATCTCAAAAAGCCTATAGATAAAAATGTGTCATATTCAAAAGTGGAGTTTTACTATAACCTGGATTCAATGTGCTGAATAATAGCCACCAGGCTTAGAGGTCTCTTATTGCTCTATGCAAACTGAGCTATAATGAAGTTCAGTCAACATCCTTGATGACTCAAGCTACAGTTCAATTTAATGCCACCATTTGGGTAATTCAGTTCAGTTCGCTTCAACTCACAACACATCTAATTTCTAGGCACCTTTTAGGACTCAATTCATGATGGATTTAAGGGGATGTGCAGTACAAGTGTTTTGAATGTGAACAAAAAACTTTGGATCTCAGACTTAGACATTTTTTATCGTCATTCTGTATACACAGAGTATACAAAATGAAATTGAAATGCACTCTGTCATATGTCTATCTATATGTCAGTTTGGTCAACTTTTGCACTGTCAGGTATAGTGGAGGATTTTTACCAATGAAAAAAATTTGAAAAGACCCGTCCTCTCCACTTAAAAAAAAAAAGCACATGTACAACCCTGTACCCGCTCCCAAAAGGGAATGCCTATTGAACATGTGCAGATCATGCACAAGCCCATTTCTCCTCGTGCACGCTCTGTTTAAAAGTTGATGTTTGCATCGCTCATACAAACTTACTTTCCAAAAGAACATTTGCAATTTTTCCACTATGTCAGACACACATTGAAAATGGGGACGAGCACGTAGGACGGCCTTACATCACCAGAATGATTGACAATTAGGAGGACCACTTATTTTGATGATCCACCCAAAAAATAACATCCTCCACTATACCTTTAACCCCCCAAAAATAAATAAAATAAAACAAATAAATAATATTGTTTTTTCTATAAAATTAACCTCAATGGTCAGATTATTATTTTACAATAAGAAAACATTCAAGGAGACTAAGTAGGGGATTACTCGCTGTAACGTTAACAACCATGTTTTAGTACATTCTGGAGCTGAGTTGCTAAATGATACTCATGAGGCTCTAAGGACTTTTATCTCTCTGCTTTGTGGGTTTAGGTGTATTTAAAAACTGTTTCCTCTCCAGATCTCTCTTTATGGGCTGCATGGGCTGATCCGGCACGGTAAGATGTTATATGAGAGAAATCACACAACCCTCAGAGATCATGTTTGCTGCACAGCAGCTTGCCGCCATGATCTCTTGTCAGCATGCAAAAAAAAAAAAAAAGAAATCAATGGAGCGCACCGTCAACATAAGCAGCTCCTAATGCTCTTCCTGTGCGATAGGACGGAATTAGATTGCTGCTGTGGTCCATAATGGCATGGCCGGGCAGGTGAAAAGGATTGAAATTGACGGTGATTGAAAATTAATCGAATGACCCCGACATGGGATCCATGAATGCGCTCGTGCCCCGCAGGTTGTTCATAAAGCAGAGGATAATTGCACTGACAGGCCACTGGTGCTCCAGAGCGTGACCTGGAAGGAAAGGTTAAACTTCAGTCAGCGACAACCTGACAGATGAAAAGACAATTTGACCAACACCTGTTTGTAAAGCAGATGATTTATGCTAAATGTTCATGGAGAATAAAGGAAAAGTGTGACAACACACTTAATTACATCAAGTAACAGGTTAGCATTTCTGTTAACTGTGCAACATATATGTTAAAGCATTAAGTCATCCTTATCTGTATACTGCAGTAATGTTTGGGACTACATTGTGCATTTTTAAACAGTAAGCTGTATTTTTTTTCAGCTGTTAGAAAAGCAGCAAATTATGAATCTTTCTCTGCAGAAACACTGTTATGGGGAACATCTCTGCTCAAACTGTGAACCTAATGTGTTTGTTATTGCACACTAATTAAAGTGTGCAGTACAATAACCAGAGAGGGTCTTGTTTTTATTTTTTTGTCTTCTGCTGTATGCTCCTCTACTTAATGTAGTCAGTCCCCCGCTAGCCTTCCAAACTAGATATAGATAGCTACATGTGTTATTGCTTCATCAGATGCTTAACAAGACCGTCTAAGTACTGCTACAGAATGTTTCTCTTTCATATTATTTTATTTGGTTTAATGAAGTGTCATGGCAAAAATAAAGGTTACCAGAATGTAGACAAAGGTCACAAAAAGATAATCAGATTTTAAAAAGACCTGAAATGCTAAGTAATTAAAGTAAGCATGGAAATATGTGATATCTCCCCTGCAAGTTGGGAAGGTCCAACACACACGACAAACAATCATGCACACACATACAGAACAATCAGAGTAATCTAACAGCCATGTTTTTTGACTGGAGGAAAGCCCATATACACTGAGAGAACAATTCAGTGTACTGGGAGAACATGCAGACTCCATTAAGAACAACTTCAGGTCAGAATTCAATATCAGGGCTGTGCTAGCAACTGTGATACCATGCTGCATGTCTGCTATATGAAATAAATGTGTTATGGTAAAGCAAACGAACTTGGATCTTCAATTAAGATTTAATATAATAGATATTCTTTAATATTTTACATTTTCTCTGCAAATTATTAGCTATTCGTATGGGTAAACCAGAGTTTATATGTCCTTCAAATGTTCAAACTCAAAGCATTCGCATTGCCTAAAGAGATGGGTATTGGGTATGTCCCTGACACAACATTGAATGCAAATTAGATTTTGTATTTAGGTATTTAATGCAAAGTCTACAATTATTTTTCATGCATTTGTTTGAATCGGTCACATGACATTCCTAAAGAGAGGCTTTGTTTGCATCATGCAGGTTGGAGATAAATATCAAATACTTATTCAGCAGCAGCGATTCAAAATGGCCCTTCCCAGTCAAATGCCAGTGGAATGGCAACCCAATTCCCTCCAACTTCCAGCCACTGGAGTGACCCGGTCTTGCATAATATTTTACTCTGACTGCACCCTTTCACTGAATTACAGGGTCTGACCAGGAGATGATGCTTCTCTTTTGGTCTTAATGTCCACAACTTATAATAAAAATAATATTTTAGTACAAAGATTGATGTTTAAAAAGGAATTGTAGGGGACCAGCCAAGGGTCCATCAAGGAAAGTGGGCAAATTTTGAATGGCTACTATTGTAATCTAAAATATACCAATATTTATACTGAAACATGTATTTTTTAAGCAAGAGATGAACTCAGAAATTATACGTATTGTTGATTAAATTGTTAGGAATTTAAAATACTGTATGTAATATATGATGCTATAAAAGAAATAGTTCGAACAATAAATAACTTTAATTAAATTTTGGGAACTGATATCCTGAAAAATATTGTATTATATGTATAATATTGTATTTTATTATATTATCATTATATCTTAAAAAAAAAACGTTAGAACTGTAAATTTACAGTCATATGTTTATATTACTGTTATTATATATTTATTAATTTTTATTAATTTTATTTTTTTTACTATTTTTCAAGGCTGCACTTTTAAATAAGATGAAATTGTCCAGAGCTGTTCCAAAACGACAATTTACTGATATTGTTTGAAAACAGGGTTGTTACTCCTCTCCACTGACGCTGTCCTGTTGTTCCGGTGTGTCACAGCACATGATTGCGATTATCCTTGTCCTGTCCTTCCTTTCCCCGGCTGAGCATCTGCCCACCCCCTTGAGGGTTTGAGATCCGTATGTCAGCGTGGCCACCTGCACTTCACAGCTCTCAGACAGTTCACATATTTGGCTCCTAAACATAACTGGCAGGCACAGATCAAAGGAAGAAAGGCTGAATGACAGCAGCCGGATCAAAGTCCACGTACGCAAACACATGGGCACACTCATGAAATCCCTGTGGTTCCCCTTTGAGAACTTGGAGATATTTGGTGATGGCTTCATCACATGAAAACAGGCCACTCTAAAAATCGCACACACATGCCTCCACTGCATTAGTTGCAATGGCACAAGGATGAAATGGGAGATCCGAGTTGCAGAGGAGAGGGGTTTCTCTTTGTGTTTCATCTCATCTTCTCCACCTCAAAAGAAACATCCAAGCATGTTTCCAGTTACCCAGCATGCCTTCCTACCCACAGAGGGAAGGTTGTTTGTTTTTGGTGGGCATGCTGCCTCATTGAGGGAAGGAGGGAAGGGATAGCATGGCGAATGTTAGGCAGGGCTTCTTTCCAAAGCGGATGATTACAAAAACTCTAGCAGGTGTTGATGTCCTGACTGCAAATTCCCCTGTAGACCAGGGCTGACCAAAAACGGAATATGCACAGCCGGCATGTTTACAAGCCTTTGTAAAATTTAAAGGGAGAGAATGGTCAATGCCTGTGATTAAAATTCATGCCACAGCAACTGTGAACAAGTGTGTTTACAGTGCTAATTAAAAAAGAGCAAATCAAGAAGTCAGCAGTTGATTCAGATTCGTGAAATGATTGGAGTTGCAAATGCGTGAATGTCTTCAGTCTCCTTAGATCTATATCCAGCCAAGGTTCTGTTATGGGAGAGGTCTGGTCACCATGGGGATGAGAAAGACTGCATTATCTGCTCAGTAGCTGGCTGGCTCAAGGGATTGCTCAAAGGAGGGATGGAAAGGCAGGAAACTGGACGACACATGTCCTTTTTTTCATGTAAAAGCTTGACTTTGGTATTTATGACACTATATGATACTGGGCCTTTAAATCTTTTAATACCCGTTTGAACTAAATTACATCTGATTACGATGTACAGTAACTGCAAACTTCCAAAATGTTTCATTTAGATTTTTCGTTATTTCCACACACTGTAATGCATAAGTGGTTAAGTGAAATAAAAATATTATATCTATATAGATATATAGTCAGTCCCCTGTCAGTAGAATATAAATATCTATTCATTCTAACTTACCCGAAAACACTTAATTAAAAATGTGTGCACATAATTATCTTCAAAAGGTGGCCAATTTTTACACAGAGTATTCTGAAAATATGCAATGTCCTGAAGAGTCCCTATGGAAACAAATAAAAAGAAATAGCAAATTAAGGAGAGTGTTGGCCTAGTGGGTTAGAGCTGTGGCTTGCGCTCTGAGAAGGTTGCCAGTACCTGGCTGAGCCCCACAGCCTCCACTCTGGGTCTCTGTGCAAAACCCTTAACCCCATACTGCTTCCCGAGCGCCACTCAATGACAGCCCTCTGCTCCCCAAGGGGATGGGTTAAATGCAGAGAGTGAATTTCTCCATTGTGGTACAATAAAGGGATTTACATTTACAAATCACTCTGAAACTTTTCTAGTAGGTGAAACATGGTGGTGACAGCATCATGCTGTGGGGGTGATTTTTAAGAAAGCAGGTTTAGTTTTCATGTGAAGATGGATAGAGTTTTCTAGAAACGGCAAAAGGCTAAATATCCACATAACACTGAGCCTAAACACACAGCAGCAAGAAAAGTTTAGGAACCAGCACTGTAGACCATTTAAAATGTCCCAGTTCAGAGTCACACCAGATTTGAATCTATGGCAAGGCTTAAAAATGAGTTACCACATCGCTCTCCTTTCAATCTGACTGAGCTTTACCCCTTTTTTTAAAAGAAAACAGTCTCTGGATGTTGCAGCTGTAATCTAAGCATTAGAAGCTTCCAGAAAGTGTTGAGTGAGTTGGCAAAACTTGTATTTCATTTCAGAAACACACCAGCAGCCGGTAAAACATTTCTTTTTCAGCCAGACTGGGATTGGTGAGAGCTGGTGCAGAATACATTTTTCAGGTTGGGCGAGGAGAACATAAGCTTATCAGACAGATTCTAAACTTTTGAAGATATTCTATATGTCACCTCAGGTAAAAGCGGTTAATCATATTGTACAATTTATAGGCTAATGAATATTTTAAGCTTTGTATCTTGAGTTAAGGAAATATATTTCTAATACTGCCTTTAAGTCAATTTTATATTGTCCTTTAAGTTGTTTTTTTCTCTTCTTCTGTTGCAGGTGTTCCTAATAACATTGGTCCAGTTAGTAAGTAGACAGCATCAGAATATTACTTTTTTTTACTAAACAAAAGCCGTATAATAATGCTTGATGCTTTGCTTTGCTTGCTGTTCCGCCCTTCATCTAACATCCTCAACTGTGGTGCCAAGTGTTCATTTCTGATTCAAATCTTCCTGCAAAAATTTCTCAACAACTATTGACTTACATTTCTCATGGTGGGGGGTTGGCGTGAGGTGGTAAGACATAGCTGGAGGCTATATTGTCATGATGCGGGCATATTAATTTACCTCATTCAAACTCTACCAGATAGCACTTGCCTGGCTTTGCATGCCCAATGTCATTTGTTTTTCCCCTCTCCCGTTCTCTCACATGCATTATAAATAAATGGCATCTAGACTTTATTAAAGTGCCAAGACCTCTCTGGCAGTATAATGTCAGGGGGGGTCATTTTAATATAAGCCTCAAACGCCTTGGCTGGTATTATCTTCGTCAAGCAGTAGCCCCTGAGGAGGGTGGAGCAAGAAAAGAGGTGCCATGTCTCAAGTTACCGCTGCCTGGAAGGCGGCGTGATGCAGGGAACCATATGAATGTATTGAACAAGTCAAAGTGCATCCACAACCGGGCTCAATTCTCCTTAATCTTCTTTATTCCATCCTTCTTAGAGTATTCTCTATTCCCAGATTTATTACTAAATTGATTCCTTGCTGGTATGGACTGGCTGATTTAAGATGCATGTCCAATTTCTCTGAACAGATGCTAGATTGTGTTAACTTTTGCTTGTAATTAAATAGATTTTAAAACTTTTTTGGCTGTTATATAAAGTGATAATACCTTAAAGTAAATTTAGTGTAAAACACTGTGTCAAATCATTCTGGGTTCCTCAAAAAGTGTTGCTATAATTAGTAAAGAACTTCAGAAAGCCTTAAAATAAATCTTTTATCACACTGACTGAATTTTTCCAAACATTATACAAATATGATTGTGAAAATTCTCAGTCATCCATGTCATAGTCATTCCATTAGAGTTAAAAAAAAAAAAAAAAAAAAAACACTTGGCTTTGCTTTCCAAGTTTGAAGACGTTTCCAAGACGGGTGGACCTGTTTTTTTTTCAGTTCAATTTAAGTTTTCTAAGGCAAAGCAAGGTTTTTGTTTGGGCCACTACAGCCTTTGATCATAATCTTCTAATTTGCTAATGCCCCAATAAAAACATTAAAGAAGAAACTATATGTTATATTAACTATGATCACTACCTGTAATTTGTTTAGACTGCTTGAGTTCTCACAAAGACCAGAAAAGTGGACCACATTAGTCCAGTTCTCAGGTCTTTACACTGGCTGCCGGTCCATCAGAGAATAGACTTTAAAGTTCTGTTGCTGGTCTATAAAGCTCTGCATGGTTTAGGCCCAAAATACATCAGTGACCTCTTGACCCAGTATGAACCTACTAGACCCCTCAGGTCATCCGGATCTGGCCTTTTATCAGTTCACAGAGTCAGAACCAGACATGGCTGCATTCAGCTTCTATGCTCCACATGTCTGGAACAAACTCCCAGAAAGTCTCAGATTAGCTGAAACACTTAGTTTATTTAAATCCAGGCTGAAGACTCACCTGTTCTCAGCTGCATTTACGTAGATTTTATTCAAAAGTTAAAATTCGCCCGTCTCTGTATTCTCTCTTTTTAATTTTAAATGTTTTTAATTTTGAATCACGCTTTTAATTGTTTTTAATTGTTTTCTTTCCCTTTTGCTTATAATGTTTTATGTTTGAATTGTTCTGTACATGAAATGTGCTATACAAATAAACTTGCCTTGCCTTGCCTAGACAGTAAATTAAATTTGCTGTTATGACTAGAAATGTATCACGATAACGATAAACAATATGATAATTCCTACCCTTAGCGCAGAGCTCCGCCAAGTAGCTAATTTCCCCCAATATTATAGTGACTTCCATCTAAAGTTCATACCTGTAATCACAGAATCTTTTAAAAAAATTGCCTAATCCACATGGTGATCTGGATCATCACTATAATCTTTTCAGTAAAATAATTACATAACGCTTTTAGTCACTTTAAAAACCCAGAGACAAACCAGTGCTGATGAAAACATAATCTCCTTGGAGGAGTTAGATGAGTTGGGATAACCTGGCATTCTAGTAAAGCATTGATCGTCTTTGGTAAAGAAAGTTCTACAATAAAATAGCCACTAGCCTAAACCTGCCCATATCTACAATCAGTGCATTAAGCATTATTGAAACAGGAACCTCAGGGCTAAATGATGAAACAAGTTTATGCTGCAATGGAATACTTAAGGAGGATGATAAAGGATGGAGAAATGTTTTTCAAAACTAAGATAAAATCAACTAAAATAAAAGATGAATTTTAAGGCTTTTTTAGACATCTTTACCAGAAGTGCTGATGAATTATTATGGTGGTTTAATAATTGCCAGGTAAACAACCTCAGGTTTTCTAAAGTGTGCAGTAATCTTGTTTGGCATTATATCTAAGCTAAGATGAGCACAGTTTTTTTAAAACATGTTTGTTTCAGAGAAACAAAAAACAGTCTGTTTTTAGTTTTTAAATCAGACACATGCAAGACCAGAACGTTACTTTAAAATGTAATTCTTTTAGACGAGTCAGAAATGAACACGCAGCCCGCTTCCAGTCTAAAAATCCTACACTGCTTGACTCCGCCATCACATCTGTAGAAGTTAGGCCTCTTTTCTGTGCATGGCAGGACTAGAGTTTGACAAGTGGGTGCGTATGTATGTGTGCGTCTGCATGCTCTTCATACATACATGCTTGCACATGTACATCTCATGTGTCATCCAAAATACCAGGCCACACCATGTCCAACAGTTGTCGTCAAATCCTTTACATGAAGAGTGTCCAACTTGATCAGTGTGTGTTTCTTTGGGGGCTTTTGGGGTGATATGTGTGTGCTTGAAGGGTGGGGTGATGTAGATTGGACACAAACCCAAAGTCTTCACTTCTCATCCGGAAGATTGGCCCCCTGGGGGGAGAATTAGGATTTCTCATGACTAGCTGTCTCGCTGCAGCAGCCCCCCCACAGAACGATGCTAACAGTAAAATCTAAACATGCTGACCGCCTTTCTTTTCTAAAAGACGCTGAAGAGGATGCAGCTGTTTTCAGCTCAAACAAATATCAAGTTTATGTCGGCATCATTAAAAAAGCAGCAGGAGGGGAGGGAAAAGGTTATGACGTCCTTGAGGTTGTTGAAAGGACCCGAGGCGGAGAGTGTGTTTGGGGAAAAAATGGAGCAATGCTCTTTTCATGTTGTTGTTGGTTGAAGGTAATTGAATTCCTTATTGACTTTTCTCAATTCTATTTCAAGTTTATTAAGCCGGGCAGAATTGCCTAATGCGGACCATTAAAGTGAAATTAATATTTTAAAAACAATCCTGGCCCTGCTAGATTGCATTTCATTATGAGTATGGCATTGATTAAAATCCGTCACCACTCATTTAACTCGCCTTACCTGCATATTCTCCATAGCCAAATAATTAATGGGACCTAGATGTGTGTTAAAAATCAGTCAAATGCAAACATGAAATTAGCTGCCTTTATCAAATATATCTCACGGATCTGGCCGAGGCGCTCAGCCTCTGTGAATGTATTTTTGTTCCTCCTTGTCCCGGCAAGTCTGAGGACACAGCTTTGCTGTGAAGTGTTCATCATAGCGACCAAAGGAAACAAATACAGATAATAGGGAAAACAAACAGGGCACTTTTCCTTTTGTAAGACATAAGACCTTAGTTTGAGTGGTGATGAGCCGTGCCCTGCTTCTTAAGCTCTTTATTTGTTAATCTGTCATTTCAAAGAGCCTCGCATCCAGGCAACTTACATGACTTAAAACCCCAGGAGATGTTGCATTTGGCTCTCTATTAAGGACGGCTTCAGTATATATACACTATATTGCCAAAAGTATTTGCTCACCTGCCTTGACTCACATATGAGCTTAAGTGACATCCCGTTCCTAATCCATAGGGTTCAATATGACGTCGGTCCACCCTTTGCAGCTAGAACAGCTTCAACTCTTCTGGGAAGGCTGTCCACAAGGTTTAGGAGTGTGTTTATGGGAATTTTTGACCATTCTTCCAGAAGCGCATTTGTGAGGTCGCACACTGATGTTGGACGAGAAGGCCTGGCTCTCAGTCTCCGCTCTAATTCATCCCAAAGGTGTTCTATCGGGTTGAGGTCAGGACTCTGTGCAGGCCAGTCAAGTTCATCCACACCAGACTCTGTCATCCATGTCTTTATGGACCTTGCTTTGTGCACTGGTGCACAGTCATGTTGGAAGAGGAAGGGGCCAGCTCCAAACTGTTCCCACAAAGTTGGGAGCATGGAATTGTCCAAAATTTCTTGGTATGCTGAAGCATTCAGAGTTCCTTTCACTGGAACTAAGGGGCCACGCCCAGCTCCTGAAAAACAACCCCACACCATAATCCCCCCTCCACCAAACTTTACACTTGGCACAATGCAGTCAGACAAGTACCGTTCTCCTGGCAACCGCCAAACCCAGACCCGTCCATCAGATTGCCAGATGGAGAAGCGCGATTCGTCACTCCAGAGAACGCGTCTCCACTGCTCTAGAGTCCAGTGGCGGCGTGCTTTACACCACCGCATCCGACGCTTTGCATTGCACTTGGTGATGTATGGCTTGGATGCAGCTGCTCGACCATGGAAACCCATTCCATGAAGCTCTCTGCGCACTGTTCTTGAGCTAATCTGAAGGCCACATGAAGTTTGGAGGTCTGTAGTGATTGACTCTGCAGAAAGTTGGCGACCTCTTCGCACTATGCGCTTCAGCATCCGCTGACCCCGCTCCGTCAGTTTACGTGGCCTACCACTTCGTGGCTGAGTTGCTGTCGTTCCCAAACACTTCCATTTTCTTATAATACAGCTGACAGTTGACTGTGGAATATTTAGGAGCGAGGAAATTTCACGACTGGATTTGTTGCACAGGTGGCATCCTATCACAGTTCCACGCTGGAATTCACTGAGCTCCTGAGAGCGACCCATTCTTTCACAAATGTTTGTAAAAACAGTCTGCATGCCTAGGTGCTTGAATTTATACACCTGTGGCCATGGAAGTGATTGGAACACCTGATTCCAATAATTTGGATGGGTGAGCAAATACTTTTGGCAATATAGTGTATATATATTTTTTAAGACAAAATAAGGAAATCAAGGGATTCAAACACTGTAATCTACAGTATAGGCTTTTAACGAGGCGGTTTGAGAATAAATGACTTTTTTTTCTTGGCTAAACATGACTGTAGAGTTTCACCAAGGTCAAAGCTAAAGTCCTGTACACTGAAAGGGATATGAAACCATGACAGAGCTTTACGGAAATATTTATAGCCTTTGAACTTTTTCACATTTTAGCATGTCATGACTACAAAAGTCAATATTTGGGTGGGGGCTGTTGCAGACCGACACCATTATTCTCTGTTAATATTATGTCACTAAATTAAACGCAGCATAACTAACTGCCTTTGGAAATTTAGCATCTGCTTTTAATTGTAATAGCCAGCTGTTATGTGGTGTTTTCAAAGGTTTACTTGAGAGAATGAGTGAACAAACAGGATCATGCACATCAATGTGAACAACTGACAGCTCAGAGTTTGGGGTGTAGAAACAATTAAAGTAAGGTTATTAATGTTTTGGCCAACATCCAGAACTCTTAAGTGTCGAATACTAAAACTGCACATCATCCTCCACACAGAATCTCCACTGTAAAGCACGGTGATGGCAGTCCCCATCTGTGGGGATAGTTGTTTTTCGACAGGGAGTAAAGGTGACAGTAATATTTTTCAATGCTATTTAGCTTTTTTGTCAAGATGCTGGGAACTAGTTGGGTTTTTTGTTTTTAAAAAATGTAATTTTTCAAATATATAAATATACATATATATATATAAATTTAGCAAATATTGTTGGTTTTCAAATGACGACAGATTTTATGAATTATAAGCAACATTTACAGCTCTAAATGAGCTTTAATTACCTTTTTTGATGAGTGTAAAGGCTCTCTACATTGTTATGGTTGTAGATCCCTGGGCTGGCATGTTTAGTAGAGATTTACCTACCAGCAAGACATCGCCACAAAATGTACAGTACAAAAGAATGGTTTAGACCAAAGCATAACAATGCAAAAGAGAATCCTAAATCTAATCTTAGAATGTATGAAAAAACTTAAAAATCAAATAGTTTAAACCATCACAATCTTTATCGTATGTCTTATCTTATATTAGATTGACAGATAAACTCCTAATAAAAAAGTTTTGTATTATACCACAACAAAATATAAAAAAGTTCAAGAGCTATAAATACCTTGGCAAGGCCACATGTCCTTATAAAATAGTCATATTTTTTTAAAAAAACCTCTTTGCAAGCAGCTCTCATATTCTCTTTGCATGCATAGTTAAGGAAATAGGCTTCTTGCCAAGTCACAGCTGGATGTTAATTGGCAAAGATTGCATGATTCATGGAGTCGATAGCAAAGGGACAGAAAGATCAAGTGAAGAGATAAGGGGGCACAATGATCCGGATTCCTCCCATTTGGCTGAGTCCTCTCCATTTCCAACCACAAAGTATTTTCCTGACACGGAAATACTGACTTGTATGTAATTATGAGGTTATGCTACCCACAGCAGTCCATCATTCCAAGTACCAGCACCTGCCATTATTTATTCATTGTTATTCCTCCACCAGAAATACGCCATAATTAGATATTGATTACCAAGTCAATGTGATGAATTAAACAAAATGCCCCCCAACGTCTTCGTTTGCCATACAAAGTATCAAATTCCCTGCATAAAACATGTATGAAATGTTACGTTTAAGAGGGTTTTATTTTTGTTTCTGTAGATCTCTGATCATTATTCCCATGTCCACAAGCATATAAACAAAACATGACCATGAGGTTACAAATTACATACAACGTTTTCCAATGTCCTTTTAAAAAGGGTCCTTGGATGCATTCTCCTTGCTCATCCTTGTCAGCCCTGCCCCCATTGTATTTGCAGATTTCTGACCTACTGATTTGAGTCATTCCGGACATCTTCATGTCTTCAGTTGTCTTTGTCAACAACCACATAGTCCCCTCCCTTCCCGTAGACAATCTGTTAAGTGCATCACACAAAGACACATGAATAACTCATGATTTCTTCTAATTGCAAGCAGTACGGCCGAATGTCTCATCTCTAGGTGTTGCTAACCGAAAAGAAGGTAGGCATCTCAGATTATGACACAGTTACCTTTTCCACAGATGATAATCAAAAACTGGTTCTTGGTAGCCAAAACATTTCTGGAGTACCGTGTATCACCTTTCCTGGGCACAAGAAAAACTAGAAAGCTCTTTATCTACTGCTTTTGGTTATATATTGTGACAATTTTAAGGAGAACTGTGTATTTAGAATGCTGTACTTTAGTACTTTAATTTCTCTATCCTTCAGTGTTTGTGTTGTAAAATTATAGATTACCTACACACATCCTAGAAAATTATCATCTAATTAGTTGGGAAAAATGAACAGATTTCCATGAGGCTCTATGCCGATAACAGTTTTTTTGTTTAATTCATCATGTACAGTGTTGTGAAAAAAAATGTTAGCTTCCTTTTTGCTTTCTTCTGTTTTTTGTTTGTTTTTGTTGCTTTTTAATTGAGTAACTAGTTTTATTAGTTTTAAGATCATTTAGGTTAATACAAAATGCAGTTTTCAAATGAAACCAAAAAAAAGAGCTGCCCCTGTGCGAAACTCTTTTTACCCTTGGAAACAACAGCTCCTTTATGTTTGCTTTTTTTGATAGATTTTATCATATTCTCTTTATCCTATGATTTTTATTGCAGTCACATTAAGGTTTTTTGTTTTTGTTATTTTCTTGTTAGCAGCCTGTTAAGTGTGCCAGTATTTCAGTTGAAATTCATTACAAACTTATACAAAGCCACTTAGACCCTTAGATTCTTTGGTAATACATTTTGGATTTTTCGCCATTCAAAGGTGAATTTGCTCATGTGGACTGGAGTATTCACCTGTTGCATAGCCCTTATGTATTTGCACTTAAGGTCCCAAACTAACATTCAAACAGACATTTTTCGATTCTGTAAAATAACTAACTTCAGAGTTTAATCAATTATGACAAGTCGTACAGGTCCCGAGGACACTAACCAAAAACAAACTATCCCATTACTAACACCATGCCTGACTGTCAGTGTGATGGGTTTTTGTTTCTGATAGTTTTAAAGAAAACATAACTGAATGAAGACACCTGGAAAAGTAAGGGTTGCTCCACTCCAATACTTTCCGAAGTCTGGGGAATTACAATAATGTTCTTTTGCAAATTTGAAATGGATACTCGTGTCCTTTTTACAAGGCGGTTTATTTAGTCATTGAATTCTTCCCTTAATAGAATTTTGGCCTTGTCTTTTTCTTAAGGCTCCCACAGTCAAGCACACTGTCCATATACTGTGAGCTGAGCAAACTCCACGAGCACTGTCTGCAGACATTTGAGATTTCATGATTAAGTGTACCACTGTCTTACATTTCTGTGACAGATTCTTACATTTCCTATCTGTCATGACATAATGGTACCAAGATGAAAAACTATTTTGCA
The DNA here is from genome assembly GCF_016077235.1 of Cyprinodon tularosa. NCBI lineage: Eukaryota > Metazoa > Chordata > Actinopteri > Cyprinodontiformes > Cyprinodontidae > Cyprinodon > Cyprinodon tularosa. The sequence goes on along the minus strand of NW_024039263.1, from coordinate 868,390 downwards.
AAAGAAAATAGTTCTGTACATTTCCACTGCAAATCTGTCATTTATTCTAGACTCTGCACCCTAGCAACTGGTTGTATACCTACTATCGCCTGTGTCATGTTTTCTTTGGTGTCACATATAAAAGAGCTCCACATAAAAACTTTGTTTGGAATGAGGTCAAAATAGTTTTAAACTAATTAAGAACAATTGGAATGTGTTTAAACCAATTCTTAAAACCATCTCAAAAGCAATTAAATCCATATTATGGAAATCCAAGAAGGTAAATACAACTTTTTAGGCTAAAATAATATTTTATTAAATAATTTGCTTTAATCAGAAATAGATAACACTTTAGATAATTCATTTTTAGATAGGGTTTAGGTAGGGTCCAAAACGTATTTTGTTAAGTTCTGGTAAAACAACGGAGCTAGTATCTAGCACACGACTGGACTGTTTTTAAAGAAAACCAACAGCTCAAAACATGTCAGCATATGGGACCATGTGGTCACCATTAGGTTCTTGTTATCAACCTAAACCCAAATTGTTTAGCTGGAAACTGTTTAATTAAATTTGCCTGACATTTAATCACGGTTTTGGAAAGATGAGCTGTCTCCTAAGATCAGGACAGCTAGCGCAGGCTGTAATGCTGGATGAGTCTGTGTTCACATTGCCTTGCAGAGAGGTCTCTGTCCTTTGAGGTCTCCTGGTTCTGGATCAAAGTCTGAGGTACTCGTGGAGACTCAGAGATAATCTGCCAGACCATCTGTTTTGCAACAATCTGGTTCTGAAGTGACTTCACGAATATTTAACTGAAGCAGAAGTTTAGGAATTAAGTCCATTTAGCCATAAAATTTTTGTTCCCCCAGATGTGGCACCTATCTGGAATCCCACAGGTAGTGGGACAGGATAGCAAATTCCTATGGGAGAGTGTTGTAGAGGGTGATAGAGAGGGGATGATGCAGCAGTATGGAGAGTAGGGTTCTTTTGGGCAGGAGGGTTATTTGCTCCACCGATGCTCAAAGTTAATCAGCACATACATTGGTCCCAAATGTCCAAAACTAATATGATGGCTTATGGCATAAGACAGCTGTTTAATAATTTCTCCATTTGTGTATGAGGACTATGGAGCAGGATTGGTAACAAAATTGAGACCACTGTGGACAGTTCTAATGCTAGCCTATCCAATGCTAGCCCTAATGGGCTTCAGATGAAGTAGACAATCCAGTGAGGGACCAGCCTAGGCATGCAAGTCACTAGCCAAGTCAAGCCAATGTGGGTGAGTTCTCTCCCTCTCAGTTACTAGCTTTCATTTGCCAGTGTCAGCTGCTTAGTTACTAGTGCCAGCCTATCATTGATCAGATTAGTTGTTGGCATCGGAATGGATATAGATTCCTGTGGTGGGGAACAGGATACCGCTAGGTACCAGATAGTTTTAATATGGTACCAAAACCACATGGTAGACAAAAGAGGCTCATGGCTGATAAGGTTTGTGCCTGGCATCTCTAAAAAGATCTTGAGTGGTTCTTTCATTGAGACAAATTAATTTAAATAGCATTTTTCCTTCTTTATGGAACTTCAGCAAATAGCTTTTTGTCTCTTACATGGTAAAAATAGTTGTGATATTTTATTGTGACTGATGATCTGGAACATTGACCTGCGACACAAAAAGGAAAAAACAGATTAAATCTTTAAGGGGGCGAAACCTTTTTCACAGCACTGTATTAGATATAACCTTACTAACAGAAGCACATTCTGTTATCTATTTCTATGGCTTTGCATGAAGGGTAGATATCGAGACCTTTTGTCACTGAATACAAAAGCAGTAGTTAAACATATTTTTTTCTCTAACTTATATTCCTCTTCTCAAAAAAAAAATGGGTAGATATACTAACTGCTGGTCAGTTTCTTTACCTTCTTTACTACACACATGAGTGGAGATGAAGTATTCTGTTTTCTACCCTTTCGTGTGGAGTAGTTTTTAAGAGGGGATACTTTTTGTCTTGGCAAACATATACAGAGTTGCTAATGAAAGAAAGGATATAGTAATGAAATTAAGTAGAGAAAAAAACAATAAGATTTTCATTGATTTTAATCTAGCGCCTTTGGAACGGATGTTGCTACAGTCATCCACCTGGCACATGTTTTTTTATTTGTCATTGACATAATTCCTCATCTTTTAACATGTTGCTTTTTAATCATCATTATTACACAATTTCACTGTGTCGAGAACATTTTGTTTTTATTTTTCTGACATCACATGTGTTATATTGGATTGGAAGATGTTTTTTTTATGTTTTATTTTCTGCTTTTAATTTGTCTAGTAGCTCCTCAAGTTGCATTGTCCACTGCCCCTTCTGTCCGGGCTGCAAACAGAAAGCGAGGTAGGAGCTCTGGAATTCATACATCATCCCTAGATGATACCCAAGCCTTTCCCCTGTGTCCATTGATGTGTATACTGACTCTTAACCTCCCTGATCCTTACACCACAGTGGTGGAGAGCTCCAAAGCTATTGTTATACCTCCAGCTCAGTGCTGGACTGATGACTCTGGATATAAACAGTCGATGAAGGGATCATTCTTGTTAAGAATGAATTCTAAACACTATAAAAGGAGTCATTTCTTTTCAGCGCATATATAAAGGCCTTTTCTGCTACAACTATTTTTGGGCAAACGTGTTTCTGAGCCCTTCCTTTCCCCCTTCATGCGTGCATGATTTATGACCTCAGCCTATTTCTGGAGAAGAGAGAATATTTGTCTTCTGAGACTATGTCTAAAGGAGTAAGTCATTGTAATGTGGAAAGCCTCAGCTCACACTTAGATAGGACTGCCTGATTTAGACAAGTGGTTGAACAGACTTGACTTTCTGCTCCTTTTGTTTTTCAAGCCTTGTCAGGTTAGCATTGGTTAAACTGAGAGAACTGACCTCAATACAGATTCTTAATAACAGCAATCCCTTGGAAGGAAGCACCATCTGCTAAACTCCCTATTCTGGAACCTTGAGTAGGCTGTCAGTCTATTCGATTGCCAACAAGGCTTAAGGGTCACATCTGTCTGATCTGTGCCACATGGTGTCAGTGGTCACTCAGTGTGACAGACTGAACCTCACAGAGAGTATTTAGGTGAGGTTTCTCTCCTACCAACTACCAGCAATGCCATAACTGCACATAGACTGCAACTGATCTGTAAACCAGCTTTATTGTCATACGTCATGCATAGCTTTTTTTTGTTTTTTTACTTTAACTTTGCACTTATAGGTTGTAAACTTCCTAACCTTCCCCTGTGTATTAAGGCTATCTTGGTTAAATGATATAGATCATTTTACATCTGAACAATCTGGTATATGTTGGGATTAAAATGTCATTTTTTTTAGTTCCTCTGAATCAGACATGAAGACTAGCATCTGTGACTTAGACTTGAAACACACTTCAAGTGCAAAAACAGACTCCAGACTTTACTTAGATTCATGCTATAAAGACTTGAGACCTCATTGGATTTTTTTATAATCTCGTTGACTAAATCTGCCCCGTTATGTATAGAAATGAGCGGTTGTCATGGCATTTTCATGCATAGCATGTTCATCAATCTCTTTACCTACCAAAAAGGGGTTGACTCCAGCTTCCATGTTGGTAGATTTTTAATAATAGCTATGATTGAGCAAACACAAAGTTAACAAGCGACAGCTCTGATGGAAAACTGTTTATTGTTGGTTTAAAGGGTGGCTTTTATTTATTTCTCTTCGACCAGGAGCTTTCAGGGACTGTTGGCTTTAAATCAGGGCTGTCCATAGTAAGTCCTTAAGGGCTGGTGCTCTGCATGTTTTAGATGTTTCTCTGGTTTAACACCCCTGATTCAGAAAATTGCAGCTCAGCAACAGCCTATCAATCACCCATCAACAGAAATAAGGTGATAGTCTCTCCATCAATATGTTCGTGCTTGTTGTGGCATTAAGATAATGGCCGTCCTGATTTATTTATCAGAGAAAAAAATATTGTTTTTTCTTTATTATTAAATAAACTTAATATTTCTCAGTGACGTCTTTCACTCTTTGCTAAGTTAACATTTTTATGAAGTCAGTGAAAGGTTTTCCTGAAAATTAAGATTCTCTCTCAGTTACTTCCTAAATTATACCAAGCTCTTGATTTTGTCATTTAACAAATACTTTGTTTAAACTTAAAAAAAATGACTTTCCAATTATGTGATAGTCTTTATATTGCACTTATTGAAGGTTTAAAGAAAAAAATAATTAATTAATAAATGAATGATCTGTATTTATAACCTGATACATTTGGTAAATTAGATGGATTTTTTTCTTATTTGAGTTTTTAGTGACTAGAGACTTTATTCTAATGTGAAAGTCTTGAACTTTGACTTTGCCTCTAAAAGAGTTGAGACTTGACTTGGGCCTGGATGGAACAACATATGAACATCTTTGTCAGGAGCCACCATAATTTTTATGAGTCAAATCAAGGATTAACAAAAGTTACTATTTTTACCAAGTAGTGAAAGATCCATTTCATTCATGGTTTGACCTGTCTTTGCTTTGTGGTGTCCAGTGGTAATCATGTATCTGTACCATCTTTGTCGCTTTGTGCTGTGATGTGCTTGAAGTACTGTAATGTGACCTCTGAAATCCTACTAACAATGCTGTTTCTTTGTGAGTGTGTGTCTGTAACTCTGGCTGTACCTTTGCCAGACTGACCATAATCTACCAACATCTCCTCCAACATGCAGCATCAGCATTTTCACCTCGCATGCCATGGCGCCTCGCTCAGACTTCTGCTAACCCTTCTGCTGTAGCGCTCGCAGCACGAACATCTCAACCCTCTTTTACCCGTCTCTTCCCTCCATACTTCCTCTCTTCTTGCAAGACTGCGAATGCTTCGGCCACTCCAAACGATGTAGCTACATCGAGGTGCTAAATAAAGTCATTTGCGTGAGCTGCAAGCACAACACTAGGGGCCAACACTGCCATCTGTGCCAGCAGGGCTACTTCCGCAATGCCTCAGCAGAACTGGACGATAAAAATGTTTGCATAGGTTAGTCTTACACCTGGCCCTCTTCACTGCCGCTATGCTTTCACACCTCTTCACCTCACTATACTGACTTTTACTTCTCAGAAGAGGTAACGTCATTCCATTCTACACCAGTTTGTCTCCCAAGTACATTGTCCTGTCCTCATGTCCCACAGTTGTCCCCCTATCTCCTTTTTCTCCCTTCGTTTTTGGCACTATTGAATTGCAATAATAATAAAAATGCTAAAGTGCTTTTAGATTCTACGGTGCACAAACATGGTAAAGAGCGATATTCTCTTGAAAAGTTGTAATGTTGTAAAGTTTCCGGTTAACATTTTCTTTTTTTTCTTATGTTGCAAACTCTGTGGTGATTGCTGGTTAGCTGCAGTTAATGTTTAGAAGTTAGTGTGAAACCAGAGGGCATGGGGAAAAAAATTAGGGAGCAATTTACTGTAAAGCATTGATATTTGTAGGTAAAGTATGTCCAGAGCAATATCAAAAACTCTTTTTTTAAAGTATGATGACAATAGGTATAAATATGATCTGTTTAATATATGTCAATTGTTTCCTTAAACTTTTTTAACTTCCAATGCACTTGTTGATTTTTAGCGTTAACAACAACATGGTTAAACAGCTAAGATACCTGAGCATTTGGATTCAAGTTCATGGAATCTTTAGCATAGATTCTATCCTAAGATACAAAAGGGGGAATAATAAAAAAAATTCTGAACTCTAGATCAGTTTCTAAGTATTTTTTTAATAAAAATTAATAAAGACATAACAAATATTTGACATATTAACTTTTGAAAACAACATAATATGTCAAGTGTTAGAATGAATACTAAATTTCTCTTAGATTTCTGCTTCACCATAGTAGCAGATGCACGTATATACAGTAGTAGCCATTTAAAATTTCCCCACATTCCTTGATGGGCCCTTAGCTGGTCCCCTACAATTCCTTTTTAAACACCAATCTTTGTACTAAAATGTTCTTTCTGTTATGATTTGTGGACATTAAGATGCGTCATCTCCTGGTCAGATCCTGCAATTTAGTGATAGGGTGGAGTTCGAGTAAAAAAAAAATGCAAGGCCAAGAGAAGGCCAGTGGCTGGAAGTTGGAGTGGATTTTGCTGGAGTCACAGGGCAGTATCCTGCCATCCGGCTGCTGTTTGACTGGGAAGGGCTATTTTGAATGGCTGCTACTGTACAGTATGAAAAAGCTGGTTAAAAAGAGGGGAAGCAAGCTTTTTCTGAACTTCACCTGTTGGCTATACAAGGCCCATGTTTTTAGTACACAACATAAATAAGGCCATCATCACCTAGTATTTCTATTTTCATCATGACTCATATGCAAACTCCTTAATAAACATCTATTTTTGCTCTGTCTACTACAACTCATGTAACTCCCAAGGTAATAGCTTGGTTCTCAACTGAAATATTTCCCTGGTATATATAGTGTGAATTCACAGCTCTGAGTGTCAGGTGCATTTGTACGTCCTGAGGGGGAAGTCTGACAGGTAACATGAGTTCTGAGAGAAATTTTTCCAGCGAAGTCACACAGGCAGTCAAAAATGCCAGGCTAGTGCATATGTCATATACATGAAATGGCCTCAGGAGGAGCAGCTGAAACCCGTCACTTGGCATTAAGAGTCACAGAGGCGTTACTGTGTGCCGAGCTTGCCATCACCCTGACTCCCTCTCTGACCTCCCCAGTTTGTCACATGCCGTCACCTCTCTCCTCTTGCCTGACCCCAGGATGTCAGTCAGGGGAAGCCAGGTGAAACGCAGTCATATTCGCTGCAATGTTATAGTCTGGGATTGTCAAAATAGGTGTCACTTTGCAGTGTTATAGTTCCTGCGGAAAGGTCAATTAAGCATAGGTCACCAGAGACATAACAGGTTATGTGTTCTCTTCGAAAGCTATTGATAAGACCCTTCTTCTCTGCTAATGTCAGAATGGAGAGAGGTACGTGTTTAGAGGCAGTTTCTAATTAATTAGAAATAAAGAATAAATTATGAAAATGCCCATTTCAATGTAAAGTTATCTCAACTTTGATCTTCTTCTCTTTTCACACCACCATCCATCTTCTATCTGTCCATCTATATCTCTGTATGAATAATTTGATTTTTAAGAACATTGCTCATTTAGGATTTCTAAGTCCATTTGAAATCAGGTCTACTGATTTTGCTTTCCATTCAAGTTCACTGCATACTAGGTTCTCATATACTGAATAGTTTTAAAATATTAATTAAGAATATGATATATGTATAAAGTGTTCATGCAACTAGAATCAACTTCATTCTTTGCTCATTTTCTCCATCGTCATTACCGTTGAAATGGATGCATTTGTATATTTTTGAAATTTAGTTAGACTTTGTTAACAGTTAAAGAGACAGGTTGGTTTCAGTAAATTAGAATATCATGGAAATTAAATGGGAAAAAAAAATCCTAAACCAAATATATTCAATATATGTAAAGGGATATGCTGTTTTTTTCGGTTATTTTGATGATTCATGCTCGCAGGTAATGAAGTCCAAAAATTAGTATTAGCAAACACATTTTCTATACATGCTGGTGAAGATCCTCATCTCATTTCATCCAGGTTAAAAAAAACATCCCACTGGACTTTGTTTCCAAGTTTGAAGACATTTCCCTTCCAGGAAGCTTTTTCAATTCAAAATGTCAGAATTACCGATAAGTTCGAAGCGTTATACAGTAGCCCAAAAGCTTGTTTTAGCTTAGAAAACATGCAAATTGAAACAGAAGAATGGATCCACCCCTTAGAAATGAGGAATTATTTGGGGCTCTTTGTTAACTTGCAATATCAGATACTGGTCTATGCCTCCGAAAGGAGGCGAGATGTTTTGACCCCTGCATGGGGGTGGGTGAAAGGGGTGTAAAGAAAGCTGTTAAAGAAAAAAACAACCTTAAACAGCGGGGGCGGACTCAGGTTTCAGCTCTCAAAAATCTACAATGCAGCATATAGTTTATTCCTTCCCACTATCCCTTCAACCCCCCACCCCCATGTGAATAAATTACTTGTGGGAGCAATTGGAATAAAAGTGAAAACATACAAGTCATTGATAATCTCCCTCAACCTGGGTTCCCATGTGAGATCTCATCTTGTTAGGTCAAAATGATCATGAGAATGATGTGCATAAATTACACAACTACAGTATATTGATGGACCTGCCGAATGACCTACAAAGAGTTTGGACCAATTGGGACCATTGTCAGGTGTTTCCCCCCTGCTGCTGAAGCCAGTACATGTCCAGGTCCAGTTGAAGTTTGCACATGGACAGAGAAGAGGATTAGGAGAAATTCATGGGGTCGGATTAAAAGAAAATGTAACTTTTGGCACAAACTCAACGTTTTGTGTTCAGAGAAAGAATACACTATTTGCATAACAAGAGCACAATAAACACTGTGAAGCATGGGAGTGGAAATATCATGCTTTTGGGCTGCAAAGGATACTGGGTGACTGATCTGTGTAAAGGGAATAAAAAACTGGGACAATGTATCATGAGATTTTAAGCCGAAGCCTCCTTCCATCAATGAGAGCAGTGAAGATAAATCGTAGGTGGATGGGTCTTCAAACACGTCTCTGGCTCAAACACACTTGGGTGGCTCTGTGAAAAGCATTTAAGGTCATGGAGTAGCCTAGCCAGTCGCCAGACCTTAACCCCATGGAAAAGAGTTGATTTCTATGGAGGAATGGACCAAAAACAAAACAAATTTTTAAAAAAAACCTACATTATTTCCTGGATTTTTTTCTCATTTTGTCTCTCATCGTTGAAGTGCACTAATGATTATCTAAGTTAGATAACTTGCAAAATCAGTGGCTGACTGAGTACTTTTTTAGCCCTCTGTACACAAAATGACTTTGTACCCCTACATTATTTGTTATGTAGCTTTACCTTATATTCAGTTTTGGGACAACTAGCTTTATCTAGAATTACCAATCATGACTTCATTGAATCTTTGCTGGACAACCAATGAATTTGTAGGTCATAAGATGACCACTTCACAATATCCTGTATTTATTCATGTTTTTGGTCTTATCTTGTGTTACAATTTTCTGAGTAACAGAATATTTTTCCTTAACTGTGAGCCAGAATCATCAAATGAATAGAAATACATACTTGAGCTATGCAATACGTATTCCACTGTGTATAAGGAATCTATCTTTGAGACTTTTTGAATTGATTCAATGGAATAAACATACTTTTCTTTGATATTCTAATACGAAAACCTCTAACAGAACTCGAGAAGCTGTGAGAAGCCTAGACGTGTGCCGGGAAGTCAAAGCACCGACCTGTTCTCCAGCCTGTGTGTGTGTGTGTGTCTTGTTTTTTCAGAGTGTAATTGTAATCCTTCTGGCTCAGTCAGTGATCGCTGTAATGGCACAGGATATTGTATATGTAAGGAGGGCACTACGGGCCCCAAGTGTCAGGAGTGTCTACCCGGCTATTTGTGGGAAAATGGCTGCAAATGTAAGTAGAACCACCACTCTCCCCATGTCCAAACTGCCCGACTGTTCTGCCTCAGCTCTGTCTCCTTCTGCTTTCTTCCTCGATGTTTGCTCTCTCTGTGTGATTCCAAAGCTTTGGCTGGAGGAATGCGCTGTATATGCGCTCCATCATTGTTGAGACAAATCTCCTGCATACTTTTCTACGCCATTACCGGAACCTCCATTTCACCCTTCCTATGGCTGCAATACTAATGCGGGATCAGAAGGTGCCCGTTGTGGCCTCAAACAGACAAAGAAGCAACGGCATGGCAGGATGCATGCTGCTCAGTCGCAGAGGCGTGTCGCACACAGTCGACACAACAGCTGAGTCAATATTGACTGCTTGACACACTGCCTGTGATCCTCTTTGCCAGCACACAAACAGGACAGTGATGTCCAACACTAATGTTAACTTTTTTTTTTTCAAAGGAGGAAATAGGTCGTTTTAGGCCCCACACATCCATTATAGTCTATCGTTTATATTTCCTCAGGTCATTTTACAAAGCATGCCCCATAAAGTTTGTTTTCCCACAAATGTCACCAATTTTTTTGTTGTTTTCAACATGTCATGCTATCAGCGACAAACCTACAGGTAGAGAGAAATGTGAACTTTAAGAAAGACATGGATTTAAACCTTTTGAGGGAGAAATTTAAAGACAGAAGACATTTAAACCTTCTCCGATTTTTGACCAGGCAAAAAAAAAAAAAAAACTGTGACAGGTGAGATGATTTATGGATCGATTTTAGAGGATGTTTATATTATTTTTTTTTTCTTTTTAGATCAAAGCCAGTTGTGTATTATCTTATTATTCTAAGAGAGCAGACATTCATCAAAAGCTACAAACATCAACCTAAAGAGCTGCATGAGAAAATATAATTTCTTCACATAAGCTACAATATATAAAAATTAAAGATCATATATGCCCTGTTTTAACTAAGTGCATCTGGTTCTGATAGCAGCATATTTGACCGATCCGTACCAAGCAATGAAAGGAGCAACATTCTTGAACACAGTAAGTTCTTATGTTGCATCCAATGAAAAAAAGAACATTTTAATCATTTAAAGAGATAGGCGTCAGTTGACACCATTAGCCACAGTTAAGAATTGCTTTCTTTAAAATACCAAGGATGTGTGTCGTACACCATTGTGAGATGCTAGAGCCACAGTACTCACAGTAGATCCATCTTGATAAGACAGCCAATATATAATACCATCGATTGCTATTGGCTTAACCACAGATTAACTGTTAGAGGTTTTCCCAATGTGCAGTGAATCAAGCACCATTAACATACAAAATCAGAAAACTTCCAAGAGCTTTGCAACATCAATTTAAATTATGCTGCAAAAGTGCATATATATTTATACTAAAGTTAGTGGATGAATGCTGGTGATGGAGAACGAAGCATGGACTGCTATATTGGTTGTGCATGATGGGGAGCATCATGGTAAATCACATCAGCTGAAACATGGCAACATCACAAAAGATTCCTCATTTTCAGACCTGGACAATTTTATCAGAAGCATTAACTCTTTTTAATAGAAAAGCTTTGTGAATGATTGCTAAGCACCATGTCTGTAAATTATTTCAAGAGTTTGCTGCTACTGCTGTTTTATTAATATTAAACCATATGAACAATTAAACACTATTTCTTTCTTATCTTAAAATGATTAAAGATGTATCCTTTACCGAGGAACAGATAAAGAAATAGTGGCAAATGAGAAAGAGATTGTGTTATTTATCCCTAATCATTATTATATTATAATATTATTATTATTATATTTTTGTACTTGTAGTACTTGTAGTGTGGCAGGTATTGGTGACTGTGTTGGCAAATACTTAAATCACTTGAATCAGTATTAAGACACCCAAAGAACTGGTTCTTCCTGTCCCAAGAATAAATAAACTATGTTAAATGTAAAAGCATTGCACCTAAAAAATTGCAAATTATATTATTCTGCTTGCACATCACTCTGCAATAGCTTAACAGGCACATCGATGAGGCAGGAGAATGTCCTGAACTTTATCCAATACAAAAAATATATCAAGATGTCCTTTTATCTACGGAGTTTGTGTGTGGAGGTGGATGAGACGAGGAAGGTCAGTCACAGGTCAGCACTCATTCTCACTGAATAGCAAGTATGATTATTGCAAAACCTATTGCCACCTAAAGATGTTTAGTTGTTTTTTTGTTTTTTTTACAAATTGTATTCAGTCATTGTTTCTCTAAAACTTTAAAATTAAGCAAAACCTGCAGCATTATGATTTATATTCAGTGCAAAGCACAGCAAGTTATTTTAGTCATTTTTGCACAGATGGATCTTCATTAAAATGCACTGTTTTTCCACTGCAACTTGTTGGTGGTTCCTAATGTATTCAGTGTGTACAGAGTAAACACACGCTGTCAGTGTGCACATCTGTTTCCACACAAAGGGACGTTTGAAAAGGGAAGGCAAGCATGGCTCACATCCCATCCCCTCCCCTCCAAGGGTTAATCCAAGTTCAAATCCTGATGCACCACTAGGCAGAAATTTTTTAACATAATTTTATTTTAGAAGGGCATCAAAGTAAGCATCACATATTAAATCCTAATGTGGTATGGCGTTAGAACCAGGCTCTTGTTTTGGCAGGTTACTTGAGACTGTTGTAAAAATGCATATTCACCCAAATTTTACACCCAGGGATAAAAATATGAATGTTAGAACGACTACTTACACACAATCTCCTGATGTTTAGATACCATTTTGATTTTTTTTTAACCACCAACAGAACAGTCAAATCCGCATCACAACACCACAGTTTCTAATTTGGCTTTCAATGCAAACATTACAAATGCTGACAGCTTGTTATAGTTGAAGGTGAGGTGTAAAAACTAACCCTAATTAAAAGCAGGTCATAATAAGATTAAATAAATGTGATAAAACCAAAGGATGCTGCATGTTTATGCATTTCATTGTAAAGTTTAATGTTAATCATGTAAATATTTTGTTGAATATATAAAAGCTAAATGAGGGGAAAGAGATTAAAAATAGCATGAAGTTCATCAGTGATGGAAGGACCCCTTATTTAGGGAACTAATGCTCAGATACGTTGTACATAACCCTCAATCAAATTATCAGTCAACGATGCAACAAAATCCTTACAGTTAAGTACCCTTATTTTCACATTAGCATGATAAAATTCAACCTTTAATTTCAGGTAACTTTTGAAAGCCACTGTAATTGTTTTTGGATACGTTCATGGTGATAGCAAGCATTATACAGTTACTATCTACCCAAGAGTGACAGTTGGAAAACTTTTCAGTCCTGGTCTTTTTTTTTTTTTGCCTTCGCTGATGCAGATCTTCTGTTCATGACCAAGACCCATCCTGCAGTCAGACTGGAAAATGCAATTAAAACTTAAATCTCTCCTCAAACACATCATTTTCCCAGACACGCACACCTAGTTCACTGGTTCCTTCTCTAAATATTATCACTCATATCAAAGGCAAACACAACAAATCTTGTCATTTACTGCCTGCGCTGCCTTTGTTTACTGGTGGTAATGCGAAATGGTCGATGTGGGGGAATTGAAAGCGGATAAAGAGCCGCAGAGCTCTGAAAGGAGGTTCTGAGGCTATGTCGGTGCTACAGCACCTTTAATCTTACTGAACTTACATGTCTGACAAAACTTGTTATTGACGCTTGTTTTCAAATAATCAATAACTTTGTTTCATGTTAGATCTTGGCTCTGCTTAATTGGCAGGTGATAAAGCACGGTGGCTGCAGGGGATGGCAATTACCTTGACCTCCCTTTGAATTAAGCTGAACTTGCTGTTCAGCCTTAACCCTTGAGCTGAATTATTTTTGAACAGGATAGTTCTTTAAGAGAAAAAGAAATAACAATATAGTTATTACTTCACAATGAAAAAAAAACTAACACTATTTTAATCTGTATCCTCAATTGTATTAACATTGAATTTAATATTATTTCTGGTTACTAGATACCAGAATAAAGAAAGATGTTTTTTGTTTTTACTTTCTGTAAAACATACAGACCGAAGATGTGCAAACAGACCCCCCTATTTCCATAAATTTGTTTTGATGCTCTGGTGACCTAAAATTAGGTGAAATTGGGGGAATATGTTTTTTTATGAAGTTTGAATTACAAAACAAAATATCCAAAAGAAAAAGGCACAAGCTCACAACTTTATAAATAAACATTAACTTGTTAGTGGAAAACATGATATACCGTATGAACAATCTTGTATTTTGTACTACTACTCTTATTCTCATAACAGTTTCATGCAAAATCATCCCTCGGATACTTTTTTGTTATCACATTTCAATTCAGTAATGTGATTGGATAAGCCAAATTATTTTGATATTATGCTTTTATGAATTTTTTCAAATATGAATTAGAAATCTGCACTCTGTATTCAACCTCATTTACTTTGACTCCTAAAAAATAACTCAACCTCACTAACTGGCCACTAAAGTCGCCACAACAGAGGTAATCTATAGGTACGTTAAAGTGGATTAGGCAAAAATAAAACAAGCATAATCCTATCTTCAAATAAATCAATATACAGCAAGCATTCCTCTTAATAATGTTTATATAGTCCCTTTTGAGCCTTAAGATGTTTTTAGCAGGTGTTCTTAGCAGACATTAAGATTGTGGCGCATTATTTATCAACATTAACAAAACTTGAACCAATGACATGTATCATGCGCGTTGCTTACTCTAGATGCACTTTTCTGTCACTTTACTGTAACTAAAGGCCAGATAATAGTATTGGTATCAATAGCATCAGTAATGCTGTCAGCATGGCAGCTAAATCTGAATACTTCCACGGTTCTCGCTCTCGCTTCAGGGAACAGGTTCATATTATTTTCAGAGTGCTAATTGTATCCTATCCCTTTTGGCATAAATTGTTTTTGCAGTTTTTCACAATTCTATCTTGGGGTGTTCCTCTGCTTCATTGCTTCTCCCATAGACATGATATGAAGTGTTAGGAAAGTTACTTTAAAAAGAAGTTATTCATAGTTGCTAGTTACTTTCCCCGAAAAAGTAACAAAGAGTACGAAAATTAGTTATGCATGGCAGTATATTTTGATAGATGTTATGTTCTGTTTCTATAATAAAGGAACAACAAAGCAAACTAGATGTTTCAGAACTTGATTAATTTTGCAGGTCTAGAGGCCTCAATTGGCTTTAAAGTAGGTATAAAATTGACAAATAATGCTTTTTAAACAAATTAGCAACAATTAAATACACTGACCCAAATTATCAATTGAGTGAACAAACATTTTTACAAAATCAGTTAATCGCAAGAGTAATGTTACAAACAGAATCAGCAACAACAATTAATTTGTTTTTTTGTTTTTTTAAGCAATGTTTTTTTTTGTATTTTTAACATACATATTTACTTTTGTTTAGTTCAATTTTTGTAGTAAGTCTCGAGATCCTATTACTGGTTGATCCAGTACCCCAAATTGGGTTCTCACCCCAGCTTTGGGAATCAATGCTCTAGACCTGAACATGTTGGGGGCATCATGGTATGGGATGCCATGTTGGACATTAATCAGAATCAGCTTCCTTTACACATATGAAATCACACTCTCCCACATACTATACTGAAAACCCTGCTAGTAAAATGCTATCATGCTACAGTCAATATAAACTGTTGAAAAGCTTTACCATTTATACAATATAGTAAGAAACAATTATCCATTGAGTGAGAATCTTTTATACAAACTAATGAGAACCTGTCGTATAGAAACAAAAAGAAGGGTATTTAGATAGGAAGGGGTAATATTAAAAGAAGAAGATTTTCCTTTAATCTGTAAGATGTTTAATCAGACCGGAAATTTCTAGTTATAACAAGAAGCTATTCAACATGGCTTTACACTTTATATCAGCAATCCCTGGCAAATATTTTCCCAATCAAAACAGTTCAACACTTGATTCATTGATTGACTTTACTGATCTCACTGTGGAGAAATTAACTTTTTATATAAGCTCAAATAGTTAAAGAAGAAGAATCTGCTAAAGGAAGAAAAAGCTGCATGGGATATATAAAGTATATACAGTGTACCACATATGACAGCCCTTTTTTTTTTAATTTTTTTTATTTATTTTTTTTTTTTTTTAGTAGGACCATCCTGCAATGGACTGGTGACCTGTCCATGTTGTACCCTGCCTCTTACCCATAGACAGCTGGATATAGGCACCAGCACCCCTCGCGACTCCACTTGAGATAATAGAAATAGTTGCATTACTGAACAATAATTTGTCTAACACACAATCCAGCAGTAACTTCTGACCTTTGGTTAATGTTGGCCTGGGTATACTAGGCTGGGGAAGAGATATGAGACCCTCAGTAGTTGAAGTTGTCAGCTACTGGCCTGTTGCAATTGGGCCCTTTGTCATCTTTGCTGAAGCCAAATATTACTCAGTACTGCAAATCTTTTTGTTAGGACTTCAGCAGGTTGCTGAGCAAACATCATAGTTTTGATTGGTAAAATATTGACCCAAGATCGCTGATATAAATAGAGGACTAAACAGAAAATTGTTAATAAAACTAAAACCCGTGGCCTAATAGAACACCTCCCTGTTTCACTGAAAACCCTTCCTAGTTAAACACTGTTCTTTGTGACTAAACTGGAAATATTTGTTTACTTGGTATGAAAGGTTCCTGCAGTTCTTTTTATATGGAACATTTTCACAAATGTATATAAAATGTTCTCCTTCATTTGTATAAGAGGTTCTCAAGGAGAGTTTATGTGTATAGCACAATTCAGCACAAAGATGATTCAAAGAGCTTCACATAAATTAAACAGTCAAATACAAGGAAAATAAAAGCAGGTAAATATAATAAGATAAAAGCAGGTAACAAAACAAACAAAATGTTTAACCCCAACCATAAACTAAGGCCCCGTCCACACGAAGTCAAAACAAACACGAAACGCTAATATTTTCCAGAACGTTTGTCTTAAAGACGGAGACGTAAAATAAATGTGATCGACCACATGAATGCATGAAAACGCTGCAAAATGTATGCCAGGCCTGTAAGTGGCGCTGTGGTGCCAAAGCAAAAATAGGAGAAAACAGGCAACGAAATGTTGGCCATGCGCAGTAATATTTATACATGGTTGCCCTGCGGGTCCATTTTCGTGGTTCAGTCAAATTCAGGTGCTGAACTATGTCGTCGATATTGCTCTGTTCTTCCTGGAGATATTCCAGAAGAAGAAGATTCTGTTGTAAGCCCGACAGCAGGGTGAGTAGCATGAGCAGCAACCATTCAACACAGTACGGCGCCATTGTTGTTGTGATACTGTGTTGCGCATGCGTGTTTATAGAGGCGACGCTATGACGCATGCGTGTAAGAAAAAAAATGCGGTTAGAGCTTAAAGATGGAAACGCGAAAACGGCCTTTCAAAGTCTTCCCACTCTGAAGGCTTAATAAAAAAAAGATCGTTTACAGACCCCCGAATACCGGGTTTGTATGGATGAGAGGCTGGTTTGGTGAAAAATTTGTGAATTAAGGCCAGGGTTTGACTTTGTGTGGAAGGGGCCTAATACCCCACTTAGCAGTTTAACTTCAACCGTCAAAGGCAGCTCTAAACAAATAGGTTTTTAACTCTGACTTAAAATAACTCAGGCTTTCAGCCCTTTTCCAGTCTTCTGGGAATTTGTTCCAGATCAGTGGAGCATAGGAACTAAATCCCTCTTCTCCTTGTTTGGTTCTAGTTCTGGATTAACAGTGTAGACTTGAACTAGAAGACCTGAGTGGTCTGGGAGATCCATACACTGACAACAAATCCGTTATTTATAGACTGACAGAAGGATTTTAAGGTATATTTTCTGAGCTACAGGGAGCTAGTGGAAGGACTTCAGAACCAGGCTGATGTGTTCTACTTTCTTAGTTCTAGTGAGAACATGGGCAGCAGAGTTTTGGATCTGCTGCAGCTGTGTGATGGACTTTTTAGGCAAACCTGTGAAGACACTGTTGCAGTAATCAATTCTACTACAGATAAATAAATAAATAAATAAATAAATAAATAAATTAGTTTTTCTAGATCTTGCTTGGACTTTAATCCTTTAATGCTCGAGATGATAAAAGGCTGTCTTAGTAGCAGCCTTTATGTGCCTCTGTAGGTTCACGTCTGAGTCCATCATGACACCAAGATTTCAGCTATAAGATAAGATGATATAAGATAAGATCGACTTTATTGATCTCACAGGGGAGAAAATCACTTGTCACATTGGCTCTATAGTCAAAAGAAGGGCCAAAAGGAGGAGCTTCTTTTGGCTATTGAGCCGATGTGATAATTCAATTTCTCCACTATGAGATCAATAAAGTTTACTTTATCTTATCTTAAGGCTAATATCTTGGTTTCTATAATCATTGCTTCCTCGCTGTAATTGCTTACTGACATCACTATCTTGTTTCAAAGGTTCTCCCTAGTTTTTATGATGTTTTCACAAGTTAAATGGCAGATTCTCATTAGTGTGTATGAGAGGTTTTCTCTCGTTTATATAAAACATTATTACTAGGTGGTACAAGAGCTTCTCACTAGCATGTATAAATAGATAGTAGATTAGATTGAAGGGTATTTGCTTGGAGTTTTTTTAGAAGCTTGCAGCATATTATTTGGAAGAGTTTTATTTCTTATTTGTTTATGAAAGCTGATAATGTTACAGGTGGCACCGCATATCATGATGACACAACATATTCTCATTATCAGTGCGTATGAAATCGTACGAAAAGTTATGCACACTATTTCGTACATTTTGGACGTTTTTCCTTAAAAAAACCTCATCAGTGCGCATGCACTGGCAGACAGAAAAAAAAAGCAGATCCGCGGACGGACGTAAAATTGGGAAAAACAGTGCAATCATCACTTATTCATGTCTCTAACTAGGTTGCTTGCTGTTTTATATCTTAGGGTTAGGGTTAGGGCTAATTGTAATTTTTATTCTATATTCGTGAAAGGTGCGTCAAATGCGCATGCGCATACGACGAAAAAAACATACAAAACGTACAAAATTACGGTGCATAACTTTTCCTACAATTTCATACGCACTCATAATGAGAATAGGTTGGATGACAGCATATTCGTTTCAGGAGAATAGAATAGAATAGAATAGAATAGAATAGAATAGAATAGAATAGAATAGAATAGAATAGAATAGAATAGAATAGAATAGAATAGAATAGAATAGAAAATCCCTTTATTGTCCCAAAATTGGGAAATTCTGGTGTTTACAGCTGCAAAAAGATTAGAAAAAAAATCGAAAAAAATGTCACACAGAAAAATGTATAAGAATAACATAATAGTAAAGAGTTGAAAGATAAACAATAAAATACTATACTGTAAAATGTTTAACAATACTGTGCACCTGGAGAATAAATAAATAATATACAGCTATTGACATTTTTACAGTATATTTGAAAATAGCAGCAACATCTGAGATGTGCAGAATGACAGCAGCATGTTATTTAACTGACAAAGATAGAAACTAGCTAGACATGATGGGAAGATGGATTCGCAACTTGTGGAAGCAAAAGGGCTATACCTACCTCCCATGAGAAGAATAACTGTTAGAGCTAGAGCAGCAAAGGAAAGGTTCAGTTTGGTGCAATATTGATTTGTTAGAGTGGCCCAGTCCAAGTCATTTCCTAAAGCCAATTGGAGAGTCTTTCATAAGACTGAAAGTGACCTACACTAGAAAACTTTGGGTTGTATTTGCAGTAAAACTTGTTGTTGTAATGGAACAAGAAGACAGAGTTTTTTGCAGGACATATTATTACCGATTGAAGATTTGCATTATCAAATCCTTTAGAACACAATGATAACAACATCTGAACATTTCTGTAATCATTAGTATTCCTAATACTAACATGCTTTACATTCTAAGGTTAATGTAAAGATCCCTTTTCAGCCTTCTTGTTTGTTTTTTGCTTTGTTTACTTCATAAAAAGTGAACAAGCTAAAGAGACGTGTTTTATGAAAAAGTTTTGCGTTTGTGATTGGTTGTATTCCCATTGGTTTTATACTCTCCTTTCATCAGAGAGGTCTATTAATCTAACTTGTCTTCAGATGTCATCCTTGAATCAACAATAATACAAACTTTCTGGGCCACGTAGCACCTCTTTTCTCTTCTTCAAGATACACAAAACATGAGACACAAATATAGTCTCTAAAGAAAGGTTTTCATCAAAGCTCTATTTGGCTATTCCTGGGAGATGGCATGCGTCTGGTTCAGAGTATAAGGAGAGAGACCTTATATTTGTTGTTGTGATATTTATGGTCTGCAGACTTCATATATTACTCACCGCATTGTTTTCCACTCCTATAAACCAACCGAAATGGGCAGAAGTGGCCCATTTGTTTATCACTGTTTATTCGTCTCTGTTGGTTTATTAGTTTGTGCTGTGCAACTCTGTTTGCCTCCAGCTTGCTTGACAGCTTGCCTCCACTGGGAATAGAGTGGCCTCGGTGTCCCAGCTCTAAATATACACCAATTTTCACCTAATGTTCAGTTTGTTTAAAGTCAGCGCTGTCTGGGAAAACCCTGGAAGGCACTGAGGATATTGTGGATTTTTTGGTGTTGTAATGCAGCTGAAAATTTAGTAATAGCCCAAAAGTTAAATAGACAGTATTTGTTGAATACTAACAGTTAGACTTTACTGCTTTGGAGGCTTTGTTGTTATTATAGATATTTTTGGATGTCAAATTATAATACTTTTAAATTCGGACTCAGTGTTGTGCATATTGCATGTTAATCAGTCTATGACATGGCTTAAAATGTCACCAGTTTATTTATTTATATGTGTATTTGACTGATTCACTGGTATTTCTGATCTCATCATCTTACAGTTTTGGAATAGAACATCACAATATTAATAGATGCAATTGGAGAATTCATTTTCTAATCGTCCATTTTGCAAAGCTGTGACCTTTTGATTTTAACTGTAGCCAATTACCTTTTATTCTCTTTAACTATAAGTAACATAAACCTGTTTTTTTTTCTTTACAACATTATAAAACACAATTAACATAACAATATATTGGGTTTTCTTGAACAAAATAATAGCTTTAATCAAAATAGTTTTTTACTAGCGGTTTTTCAATAGATGAAAATTCTCTGTTAGATGACAGTCTGTACAAGTAAACCTTAACTAAAAAGGATTAAACTGCTTTTCTTTCATGACTTGTTATGAAGTATTAGGTTAGGAGAAAATGTCACACTGGATGCTTGAGATGTGAACGTTATATAACACTGCAGGCAAAATTTCAAGATTATTTGAAAACAAAAAAACAAAAAATAAAAGAAACGATTGCACGTTTGACATTTCAAGATGTCTTTAGTAGCTCATATTGATGATTTACATCAGCGAAGGGGTTAGCATCACTAATCAATGGATTTATCTATGAAATCCATGTTAGATCCTTAATTTATCTGGATACTTTACATAAAGCCTGATAAAATTTTAGAAAACTGTGTTTTTCATTGCAGATTTTTAACCTTAATAGAAAAAATGAGCAACCTTTCTATGATGTGTTCAGCCTTTCTGTTATTCACTGAACCCAATGGACAATGATGAATGTAATAGAAAAACAGTGAAAATACTTCTGTAAAATACATGCTTTCTTTTCTGGATGATTATTTTAACATTTGTCCCCCATTTTAAATATTCCACTTACACTGAAATTAGCTAAATTTAACAAATACAGTAAGAAGTTTAAAACGCAGATGTTGAAAGAGTGTCCTAAAAACTCAAAACAAATTTTTTCTACCCTGTTCTCTGTGTATTAATATGAACAATATAAAAAAAACATATGTATTTTGATAAAATCATTCCCTATTTGTAATAAGCCAATTGCCACATCTCTAAAACATAATAAAAATTAAAATCTGAACCACTTCAAAATAAAAATATTAATCTGATTAGTGCATGGAGTAAAGTCAATACATTGCCCTCTAACATCTAACTCTGACTCTAATGTGATTAGCTATTAGTAATATAGTAATAGTTACACTACTGCTACTCCCAAAAGGAATAAAAGTTAAAAAAAAAAAAAAAAAAAAAGAACTTATGCAATTTTGGTAGATATGTCACAAAATGGGTAGAATAAAAAAATAAAGCATACTTTTAAAATTGTCAAACAATATGCATCATTTATAATGAAACTATCATTGCTTTGGACATTAAGGATGGCGAGCACATGAAGTCAGAGCCTTAATGGGCCAAGTTTTTAATAACCAGACTTTGATATTTTCCTTTTTTTTTTTTTTTTTTTTCATTTTTAGTATTTTTTGTTAAAGCTACAGTGTGTAATAATTACAGGGATATACAGTCAGAAATGTAATATATTATACATAACTATGTTATTTATCATCATCTACGAGCTCAGCCTCTTAACCTTAATATTTGCGTTGCCTTAGAATTCGTTATTTATAATTACATAGGAGCGGGTCTCGCAGCCATGGAGGCAGACATCTTTGCGCTACGGCAGCGCAGAGCCAACAAACTAGCGATTGCGAGATCGCCCATTACGCTCGAAAGTAACTACGGCAAGTTGAGAGAGATGAACTGAGACGGTACTGAACACACAGACTAATGAAATACTATCTGTAAAATTATCTATGTAAACAAACCTCATCACTTGAGAAGGTAGGTGATGCGGACGTCGTGGAAGACATTTTGTCCCGTAACGCTCGCCGTACTGTTGGGGGGGAGAAGCGGTGGGGGGAGATGTTCATGTTGCTGCGGTCTGCAGTCTGGACGTTAGATGTCGCTGAAAATTACACACTGTAGCTTTAAGTTAATCTGTTTAGTGTATGGATGCATTGCAAAGGTACGAAAACAAAAACACATATTGAGAATCTGCTCGGCCCACCTGGAAGGAATTTGGGTTATGAAGAAACTTTTGATCCAATTTGAAAAAAAATAATGTTTTATCCTTTTGACTTTTTCCAACAGTAAAGGTTTGAGAGAGAGAAAGTGGAAGTTCATTTAACAGTGGTGGGCCTTAACATTTCTTACAACTACCTTATGGTCCTCAAAGTTCCTTTTGAAATGAAGAATTTTGTTTCCACTTTGTTTGCAGTGGGTCCAGAAAAGTGTAATGACTCCCATTTGTTGACGATTGTTATCAAGACCTTTACAGAGATAGCTGTCAGCAGAGGGTTCTCAGTTCAAATGGCTTTATGTTGTGTATATATAAGTGGTAGATGACTCAATGCAGTCAAAACATCCCTCTAGCAGACAATGGAACAGCTGAGTATTAATTAACAGAAGTGCAGTTCACACCTCTAAGTCTGGAGTCTTTTTCACAGAATACTTTAGAGGCAGTTCTATTTCTGACTGAGCTGCTGTGCATGACAGAAACAACTCAAGGTTCCTTGTGTGCTGTTGTTGAGTGAAAGTAAAAGAAGCTTTTTAACATTAAACTGAGGCAGAGTCTGCAGAGAAGTCAGCTTTTTTTCAAGACAATAGAAAACTATCAAATTAGCACTATGCTTAAGTTTTAGCCCACACACACATATATATATGTGCTCCTCTATTTTATAGAAAAGGACACTTTGAGAGGGTTGGGAATATTGGAAGATTGCCTTCTGGACATTACCTCAGAAAATGTTTTGGGAATTGTCTAAATAGAAAAAGGCTTCAGGGTTCCCTCACAACTTTCTGCAAATTTGTGACTGGCTCAGTAATTTACTAGAAAAGCTAGATGTTTAAACTAGGGCTAGAGGTTCCTATGTTTTTATGAAAAGTTCAAATTGTTTGTCAGCTCTGGTAATAGCTGAACAAGTAGCATACATTCATCTTTTTATATTTTTTTAAGATGAATCGACTTGTCAAACTTTATCAGAAATGTATTTACTATGTGCACCAGTTAAGTAAACTTTATATAAAACCGAAGCTCAGCTTCATTGCTTTGCAACAGTGTTCATAATCCTTAAAATGCTACATGAAAATGTCTCACAAAAGGTAGAAGTCAAACATTAGTCTATTTTGCTGGTGTTTTATTTAGTAGACCAATCCATGGTAAGAAATTTAACACGATTTTTAAATGTTTTACCTATATATATATATATATATATATATATATATATATATATATATATATATATATATATATATATATATATATATATATATATATATATATATATATGGAAAGTAGAGCATGCTTGTGTATTTCGAAGCCCATACTTCTAAATCCAATACTTGGTGACCAGCATTCTGCAACCTTTAGGCTTTTCTCTATTTTAACACATCTACATGAAGACATCAAGGTCATTATAAGGATTCAGTTGAACTAACTGCATGCTGGGGAGGTCAATCAGCTATTTGAAACAGCTTTGTTGGCCCAGGGACAGATTTATCTGTCCTGCATTTTTTAGAAGTTTCTCCTCTTTTAACATACCTGATTTAACTGTCAGAAGCAAAAGTCTATTAATCATAAATTAATGGAAATCGGATATATTTGAGCAGAGACAGATCTAAAACACACAGAACACCAGCCCTGATCTAGTAGAATTTAACTTTAAGTCACTTGTAAAACTAGTAAATCTGGGCTGCTGTGTGAAGCCCTCAGAGGTTTGTCAGACAACACTAGTGAATAAACACCATCATTTACGGTAAGAAACACAGCTCAGGGGTAAGGTTTTGAGAAGGTTTACAGCAGGGTTATAAAGATTATTGTATGACTGAAAAACTTCCACAAAATGGTCCAGAAAAGCCTTTTGGGTAGATAAGGGAAGCAGCCAAGAGACCAATGTTAAACCTGGAGGAGATCAGTTCAGTTTAGGCCATAGGAGATGGAATAATAAGAGGTTCTCTGATCAGGCACGATAAAAATATAAAATTTCAGTCAACATGCAAAGTACTGTGTGTGAAAGAAAAATCTCTACTCCACATCACCTAAATGTGTGTTGTTCTTTTACATAAAAGAAATCCCACGAAATATATAAATATTTGTGAATTTGAGATGATGAAAGGATGAAAAAGTGGAATGCCTTTGCAAACACTGCAATAGCAATTCCTAATTGTTGGTTTAACTGTGGGTAAGTATTCAGTACGCTATAGGCTTTTTTTCAATATATGCAACATACAGTAATAAATGCACGTTTTACAAGTATGCAAAGTAATATGTCTGATTATTTGACAATTTTCTAGAATTTCAAAAAAGGCTCTTATGTTTAGATAGGATGAGTTCTTATGTTGCAGTATCGTGATCATCATGATAACTTTAATTAAAGTTTCATCCAGTGCTTGTGTGTATGAGATTCTGACCTCTCCTTCTTCTGTTAACATTCCTCTTACCACAGCCCGGGTGTGTGACAACGAACTCCTGCGTTGCCAAAATGGCGGGGAGTGTGTGAACAACCGCTGTAGCTGCCCCCCCTCCTACACAGGCCTGCTGTGCGAGAAGCCCCGCTGTGAGTCCGAGCTGGGGGGTTGCAAGGGGCCCGATTCAGGCCAGGCTCCCCTGAAGCCTCCTTCACTCTACAGTTTGCTGACACTACTGCTGCTGGGTGCCGCATTGCTGAGAGCCCCCTGCTGGTCCGCCATGCTCTGAAGGGACCTATTCCTGAGTGGGAGCGACTCTCACTCCCACCACCTTCACCTTAGCCCTCCCAAACCTTTCCTTACAGATAATCTACAACCATTTTTTTAGAAAAAGAAAAATCATTAGCTTTCTGGACTGTGACGCACTGAGCTTCTCGCTGCCAGACTCGGTGCTGACAATGACGAGAATGTGCCAGACTAAAGCAAAAACTTTTAATTTAATTTCAAAGAATATAAAGTAAAGAGTATACATCTAAAATAAAAAGATATTATTAAAAGTATGAATAACTGAGTATTTGCCTGATAAATCAAAGAACGGTGAGTCCCCCCCCTTTCCCTCTCTAAGCCATACCAGGTTCATGAGATCCTTCCAGTGTGAGGAGGAATAACTCAACATGACAGACTTGTTCACTTCCTTTCTTATTGCCACGGCAACAACAGCTGCAGCCAATCAGCTCTCGCACAAGCCGACGGTGGCCCGTGGATCCCAGCCTCCCCCCCTTAGGGACGCTTGTGCAAGGAAATGTTTGCTGGACTGGCGACGATGAAGAATATGAATAAGAGAAAAAAAAACCTCCATGCTGAGCAGCGAGGAAGACCGTCCTGAGAGACGAACTGTTACACTTCAAGGCAATGACAAACAGAAAAAGGTGAACAAAAGCAACAAAAAAACAGAACATTCTTTGCTGTCATTGGATTCTGGATAGAAGGAAATCTGTCTGGATTACCTATTTGTGACACAAGAACTTTGCTCCTGTTAACCCAAACATGCCACACCTTCACAGGTTTTCTGTCGCGTCATTCCTCCTGTTCAGCCCCTGTACCTCAAATCCCCCCAACCCACCCACTCCTGGCACGCTGCCACTGACCTGTGCATTTGTGAACGTTACTCTGTAAACCCTTGTTGGCTGAAAGATTCTTTTGTCCAATGTTAGTGATGCACATGTGTAAGAAGCTTCCCCGGCCCCCTCTCACCCCTTCCTCTACTTCCAAAAAGATAATCCAGTAAAGCTGTCCGACTCCTCTTCTGTCTTACAGCCACCTTGCTCCCTGCAATCGTGGACAGAGGGTAATTTCTACCCTAAGCAGACAAGAAGCGCATAGAGAACCATCAGTGTATTTGCAAAGTTTTTTTTTTCCTTGACAGAACAAAAAATAAAGAGTCATGTAGTCCTTTTTGTATCTCTGCCAAACTGTGATTGAAAAAAGGCAACCTTTAACGTATCTATTTAAGACATCCAAATGCAGAAGCAAGGCTCTTCTGCTCTTTTTATTTCCTTTTTTTTAATTGATCATTATTTTATTTTATTTTTTTAGTTGTGCAGTTGATTTCCCTTTGTATTGGCAACGTGCTGGCATCAAAAAAATATTAGTTTACATATAAAGTATTAATAAAGTGTATTAAAATCCCACCAAAGGACATTCTAAATGTTTTGTTCTTGCTTTAACACTTGAAGATTTAAGTGAATAAAAGTCTTAAACAAAGCTGTCTTGAGCATTCATGAGTCAGTTTTCATTGTTTAATTTCAATTATCTAAAATGTTGCTTTTATTGGTTTATATTATATAATTGTTCCTCTTTTGGTAGAAATATTCCCTGTTTTAGATTATTGACTACTTAAAGCTACAGTGTGTAATAATTACAGGGATATACAGTCAGAAATGTAATATATTATACATAACTATGTTATTTATCATCATCTACGAGCTCAGCCTCTTAACCTTAATATTTGCGTTGCCTTAGAATTCGTTATTTATAATTACATAGGAGCGGGTCTCGCAGCCATGGAGGCAGACATCTTTGCGCTACGGCAGCACAGAGCCAACAAACTAGCGATTGCGAGATCGCCCATTACGCTCGAAAGTAACTACGGCAAGTTGAGAGAAATGAGCTGAGACGGTACTGAACACACAGACTAATGAAATACTATCTGTAAAATTATCTATGTAAACAAACCTCATCACTTGAGAAGGTAGGTGATGCGGACGTCGTGGAAGACATTTTGTCCCGTAACGCTCGCCGTACTGTTGGGGGGGAGAAGTTCATGTTGCTGTGGTCTGCAGTCTGGACGTTATATGTCACTGAAAATTACACACTGTAGCTTAAAGGTTAGCAGGGTTCTGAAATATTAACATAACAGGGGCTATGTTGACATTTGCAGCATCTTATAAGTATTGTTCTCAATCTCATTATAATTTTGTAATGTAATTGTTTATATGACTTGTATATAAAGTGTACTCTTATAAATTGTTACACTTCAAATCTCTGACAAACAGCTTTACAACAGGCTGGTTAACTACTGGTATTTTTCAAAATGAGTTATCAATATATTTAGGCTTATAATTACAAATTAAATATTTATCAAGAATTTTTTTTTCCTCTCTTTTCATAATTATTGGGAAAATATATAAACACAGCTAAAAAGAATTACCTGAAACTGAACCTCTAGCAGCATGAAATAAAAAAATAGGCTTAAAAAAATTCCCAAAGTTCTCAGAAAATGACGCATCCAGTCCAGATCTAGAGAAATTAACAAACAGGAGGGCAAAATATCTGTTAATATTTACTGGACTCTAAAGGGTTTTTAAAGCCTTGGAACTTGAAGGGGTTCTCCTTTAAAATCTATTTAAACATCAAAAAGACTCAGTGTGTGGGTTAGTTTAATAGGTATGCTACAGGCACAGCTAACCTAACTACTGTCCAAATATCAAACAAAAGATTTCCATTACTTTGATGAGTTTCTAAGTTCAGTATATATAACAAGGTTTTAAGCCATTTAATTAGATTTTGATTCCATAATAATCCTTGGATGACATTCAGTTTGAATTGATGCAGTGGAGATTTTCTCATTGTGTGTTGCCTCTGCTAGGTCACCCATGCTTCCACCTGTTCCTAATGCTGTCAGTATGAGAACAAATAATCCTCAAAAATTATTTGCTTAACTACTAGATGACTTTAAAGCGCTAACACAGTTTGCTAGTGTTGATGAAAGTACCTGTTTATGTAAAACATCATCTGGGAAGTTTCACCTTCTTCCTACGATGGAGTATTAGGGCCAGTCTAGAGATTATTTTTTTTCCAATATTCAAGTAATAAGATTATGAGAATAAAGTAATAAAATTACAAAAATAAAGTCCTAAAATTACAAAAATAAAGATGTAACATTACGAGAATAAAGTCTTAAAATCATGAGAATAAGTCATAAAATTTCAAGAATAAAGTTGCAACATTATGAGAATAAAGTCCTAATGTTGCAAGAATAAAATTGTATTTTATGACAACTCTTACAAGAAGCACTTTTTTCCCTGAAATGAGGAATGTTGAGCTTCATGTTAAGTTATACTTTGACATCGGTTTGACAAATAAGGAAATATTAAGTCTTTTAGCACACCAGCATTAAATCAGGCGGTTTGTCAAAGTGGACTCAGGTTGCTGTTCGGGGGTTCTGTTCAGCCGTCACATGCTGGTCGGAGCTTGAAGCTTTCTGTCTGAAACGGGTTGTGGTGTGATGACTTCATTCTCATTATTTTTCAACTTTATTCTTGTAATATAATGACTATTCTCAAAATAAAAAAAAATAAAAATTCTCTAGCCTGGCCCTAACACTCCATTGTATCTTTCATATCATGCCCCACTGGAGAGTATTTTCTGTACATGATATTTTACTTCACATCATTGTTAAAAAAAATTTTCCTCAGGTTTCCAATTTTGAATATTTTACGAGTGCTTTAGTCGGTGTAACATTGCTTCTTAAAACAACATTGTGTCAAAAACAAGCATTTCAAAAGAAGATGTGAGAGGTTAGCTACAGTATCTAACCTCTAAGAGTATTTTTGACAAGATATTACACTGTAGAAATTTTTTTTCTTAACATCCTTGCCATGATCAATTATGTAGGGTTTTATTTTTGACAGTGAATCAGTTTACATAATATAACAAATCCCTTTTTTTGTCTTGTTTCTTAAACACAATCACAAATTCTGGAGCAGAAACAGTATTTCAAGACTTATTTTCAGATATATATTCCTAAAAGATGTGGAAAAAATCACAGTATTGTAATGCGAAAAAATTCACAATTACCATCAATTATCATTCACTTATTCTACCATATTTGTGTCTCTGCATTAAAATAAATAATACTAAAAATCTAATGCTTTGATTAATTTTCAGGTTAACAGTGATATTAATGATAGTAAGCTATTAAAAAAGTCAGAATTTATTTATTTTTTGACAGAACCACTAAGGTTTTTTTTTTTAGAGGTTATCACTATCTGATTGTCACAGCAGTGCATGCCATCTAGTATTTATGTCTTTTATGCTTCCATCTGTACTTGCAGACCAACGTGAATCTCATGCTAATTATTCATTGATAAGTGACAGCAATTCCAATGATTATTTATGTGCATAGCCTATTAAAAACAAAACATTAATCTTGTTTGTCTGTAATATGGATCTTTTTTTTTCCTTCATTATCTTTTGCATGTCTGGCACAGACTGTAGAAACTCAGCATTCACAAAAGTTTTTTTACGAACTGCTTTAAAAATGACAGCATAGGTTTTCATATACAGGTGCTGGTCATAAAATTAGAATATCATGAAAAAGTAGATTGATTTCAGTAATTCCATTTAAAAAGTGAAACTTGTATATTATATTCATACATTACATACAAACTCATATATTTCAGATGTTTATTTTGTTTAATTTTGATGATTACAAATGACAACAAATGAAAATCTCAAATTCATCATATCAGAAAATTAGAATATTACTGAAGACCAATAAAAACAAAGGATTTATAGAAATGTTGGCCAACTGAAAAGTATGAACATGAAAAGTATGAGCATGTACAGCACTCAGTATTTAGTTGGGCCTCCTTTGGCCTGTATTACTGCAGCAATGCGGCGTGGCATGGAGTCGATCAGTCTGTGGCACTGCTCAGGTGTTATGATAGCCCAGGTTGCTCTAATAGTGGCTTTTAGCTCTTCTGAATTGTTGGGTCTGGTGTATTGCATCTTCTTCTTCACAATACCCCATAGATTTTCTATGGGGTTAAGGTCAGGAGAGTTTGCTGGCCAATTAAGAACAGGGATACCATGGTCCTTCAACCAGGTACTGGTAGCTTTGGCACTGTGTGCAGGTGCCAAGTCCTGTTGGAAAATTAAATCTGCATCTCCAAAAAGTTGGTCAGCTGCAGGAAGCATGAAGTGCTCTAAAACTTCCTGGTATGTGGCTGCGTTGACCCTGGACCTCAGAAAACACAATGGACCAACACCAGCAGATGACATGGCACCCCAAACCATCACTGACTGTGGAAACTTTACACTGGACTTCAAGCAACGTGGATGAAGTGCCTCTCTTCTTTTCCTCCAGACTCTGGGACCTTGATTTCCAAAGGAAATGCAAAATTTACTTTCATCAGAGAACATGACTTTGGACCACTCGCCAGCAGTCCAGTCCTGTTTCTCTTTAGCCCAGGCAAGACGCTTCTGACGCTGTCTGTGGTTCAAGAGTGGCTTGACACAAGGAATGCGACAGCAGAAACCCATGTCTTTCATACGTCTGTGTGTGGTGGTTCTTGAAGCACTCACTCCAGCTGCAGTCCACTCTATGTGAATCTCCCCCACATTTTTGAATGGGTTTTGTTTCACAATCCTCTCCAGGGTGCGGTTATCTCTCTTGCTTGTACACTTTTTTCGACCACATCTTTTCCTTCCCTTCGCCTCTCTATTAATGTGCTTGGACACTGAGCTCTGTGAACAGCCAGCCTCTTTAGCGATGACCTTTTGTGTCTTGCCCTCCTTGTGCAAGGTGTCGATGGTCGTCTTTTGGACAACTGTCAAGTCAGCAGTCTTCCCCATGATTGTGTAGCCTATAGAACTAGACTGAAAGACCATTTAAAGGCTTTTGCAGGTGGTTTGAGTTAATTAGCTGATTAGAGTGTGGCACCAGGGGCCATCAATTTTGAACCTTTTCACAATATTCTAATTTTCTGATATGATGAATTTGAGATTTTCATTTGTTGTCATTTGTAATCATCAAAATTAAACAAAATAAACATCTGAAATATATGAGTTTGTATGTAATGTATGGATATAATATACAAGTTTCACTTTTTAAATGGAATTACTGAAATCAATCTACTTTTTCATGATATTCTAATTTTATGACCAGCACCTGTAGTTAAATGCAGATTTTTTAATGATTTTTTTTTTTTATTGACACCAGGTAGCTTAATTTGGTTTAGCTAATAGCCTTCCTGAACACTTCATATTTGGTGAGATAATAGCAATAAAGTTTAAAAATGGCAACACAGTTCAATTTATTAGGCTTTATGGAGGATAGAGTAACAGTGCTCTCCAAAGCCCACCTTTTGCTGCACACTGCTGAACAGCTGACTGAAAAAAATTCCCAACAGTCTACAACGTTTTCATCGCTATGAAAACAGACAAATTCTGAAGTCTGGAAATGTTGCTGAAGCTAACAACATATATAATCATGGTACGGAAACTAAAGGCGCAATACTTTCCATTCTTCTTAAGGTAATGGTTTCAAAAATACAACCTAAGATGAAGACACTGCATAAAACTTGACTGGATATGGAATACAGGTGCATTAAAGAATAATAGAATGTCATGAAGTTCCTATTTTTGTTTGTGTGTCATTTTTGGAAAGTGAAACTCATTTATTATATAAATTATTTACACAAAAATAAAATAGCTGAGGGTTTTGCAGTAGCAGCCTTTCAAAATGGCCCTTCCCAGTCAACCGCTAGCCGAATGGCAGCCCACTTTCGTACAACTCCCAGTAAAATCCCCTCCAACTTCCAGTCACGGGAGCGACCCCCCTCCTGGGTGTGCATACTTTTTTACTTTGACTCCACCCGTTCACTGAATTACAGGGTCTGACCAGGAGATGACGCTTCTCTTTAGATCTTAATGTCCACAAATCATGACAGAAAGAATAATTTAGTATAAAGATTGATGCTTAAATGGGAATTGTAGGGGACCAGCCAAGGACCTATCAAGGATAGTGGGGAAATTTTGAAGGGCTACCACTTTATTTGTAAACCTACTGATCCTCGCCTAAATATAATATAAGCAATGAGGACAGTCATTCAAACCCTCCATAAAGATTGTAAATTACAAAAGATCAAGTTAAAAGGAAAAAAGTGGTAGAAAAGGTAAACTAGCAATTAAGACAACTATAGTCTTGAAAATTAATTTTACAGACTATGTGTGGACTTCATCAGTTTAGAATAAAGAAATGCTTAAAAACTGACTTTGGAAATACTTATACAGTACGTACATAGAAACCCAAATGCACATATAGTACCAAACTAAGCCTGCTAAAAAAAAAAAGTTTCATCAAATGAAATATGACATTTTATTTTGTGCCCGTAAATTTTTAATTGTCTGAATGAACTAAAATGTAAAACCTGTTAAAATACTTATGTGCTCATTGTAGAGAGAATAGATTGACAGGCCTACACAGCAACATAAAGTTGTGCCTAATTAGACCAACTAAGATGGATCATCCTGCTTGTTAGATTGCATTTTAAATTATTTATGAAACAAGGAAACAGCCACGCAAAAGAACCAACAGCATTCTCATCTCAGAGCGACCTCCGAGGGCAGACATCAGCTGTATGAACCAAATCACCACCTTTTCCGGCTGAAAGAGAAGGAGGGCTTACAGCCTGGAGCAAAAGCCCAAATTGTTTCCAAGAAGGTACAGTAAAAGGCATCTGACCCTCATCTAAGAGGCTCTATTCTCTGTTCCCTGGAGATTTCCCCTTTAATTTGATCGTTTGCTGTTTGTTTGTCTCATCT
This sequence comes from Cyprinodon tularosa, assembly GCF_016077235.1. Taxonomy (NCBI): domain Eukaryota; kingdom Metazoa; phylum Chordata; class Actinopteri; order Cyprinodontiformes; family Cyprinodontidae; genus Cyprinodon; species Cyprinodon tularosa. The sequence continues at coordinate 835,491 of NW_024039263.1, read as the reverse complement.
TTTTTTTCCTCAATTAATCTTTAAAATGTGTTGATGTAATGGCTGATTAAATATTATAATCTCAGAGCCAATATCCTTATTCCCAGTTTAAATATTTATTCTGGTATTAAATGTTTTACTGAAATTCAGCCTTGCTGACAAAGAGAATTTTCTCTTCAGACGGATTTTTTTATATTTAAGACTTGATCGTAGCTAGAAATGTTATTTAATAAGAATGATATGAATGTCTCTGCAGATTTAGAGGCCTTTAGGCTACAGCACTGCAGAGCTGGCAGGGCAGTCCAAGTTGCTTTTGTCGTCACCTTCATCACATCTGCATACTGTTAGGTCTCCTTTCTCATTTTAGTCTGAGCTAATGACAGACAACATTTAAGTTTGGCATTGTTACTTTTTAGTCCAAAAGGAAAATGTATCTTAGATAGGGGCATGAGGAGAGACTCTGAGTCTATGTGGTTGAACTCATTTTGATTTCCCCCTTTATCCTTAAAAATACTCTCACATAAAATATTTTCATGGTTATCAACATTGCCTAATTTTTTTCTTCTATAACACTTTTACTTCCTCACATTTTTCCATTAAAGTAGTTGCAAATTTTCATTTTCTCAAACAATTATCTTTTGTTGCTAACTCACCTTGTGGAGAGTGTCCAGATGTTTTTCTCAAATATGTATAAATTATGACATTGCTATAAATCATCTGTACTGGAATAATTGTAATGTTTTTTATGCAATAATCTTTCCTCATAGGAAAATCCAATGTGCTGTTTTTTTTTTTTATCACAATAATTAACATTAGCAAAAGTAAATGAAAATTCTGTGTGCAAATAAAGTATACCTTCCACCCTTTTTCAGATTGAATTACTGAAAGAAAAAACATATCAATGAGAGCCTATTTCACAAAGATGCACCTGAGGTATGTCTTATTAGCAATCCTGGCTAAAAAGCCTTCAATATTTGATTGTTTTTCTGTGAGACTCCATTACAGGAAGGAACTTGCTGGTAAGACAATTTTTAAAAGAAAGTTAACGTGTTTTTTTTTTTTCTCATTTATTGACTCAAACATGCCAAACTGAATATCCCCTATAAGTGTTTGTATTAGAGATAAAGTTAAAACTGAAATTATTACAAAAACCTTTCAGAAATCCTGTATCTTGCAAGTTTTTTGTCTGAAATGTTTGAAAAGAACAAAATCCAATGCTTACATTTCAGGTTGGGATTATTCAGACAAATTGTCATCATTTCCACATGAAATCCAATAGAGACTAAAAGAAAATAATGACTCATAAAGATAACCAAAGTTTTTCAAACACTATTGTGTCTGTGTGAAGTTTGCTACTCCAGGGAGAGCCTGATAAATTCAGTCAAAGTCACTTGTTTGTCAAGGTCCCCTACAGTGACCCCAATTTTAACCATGTGCTCCGTGCAGGTGTCAATGCACCATGCTGTGTGGAGAATTAAAATAGAGTTTTGTCGTTTGGGGAGGAGGACTGCATCCAAGATACTTCACCCTAAGCAGCTGTTGGATGACCCAGCTGTAAAGCATCATCAGGATTCCTTGGAACAAACCATCTCTCACCTCTGGTTTTTCCCTCATTTAATGTGCTCAGTAGAAATGTCTTGTGTTAAAATACATGACGGAAGGGTTCATTTTAACAGAAAAAAAAGAAAAACTCATCTGAAATCTTTCTGTGGAGAATCATTGAATCAAACCAAAAGGTAAGAATTAAAATTTCATCAATGCAAATCAGAAATTGTACAATGTTTAAGTGCCTTTAAAACCAAACTATGTTTTCAGTAGAATTACTTCCCATTTTTAGGAAACAAAATTCTAAATCAGTTTGCAAACTAGACAACATTTAAGTACAAAAATAAATGGTAAAACTTTCCAGGACAACACTTTGCTTATATTTCATGAATGCAGAAAATAATATGCGGTTAATATGAATATTGTTACAGCTTGCAACCAAAGGGTGCCTGTTAGTTCCAGTTTGACATGTGAACAATGCAAAAAAAAATATTTGTTGCAGCACCTTTCATTTTACTCTATATCTGTGGCAAACATAGACCTTCAAGAAGGGACTGAAGAGGAGGCTCAAACTTAACATGTAAAATGTCCGACTTTAGCTGCTATCTTTTTCAGAATTCAGCTCTGAATCGGCGCCTCTACATAAAAGTATCTGTTATTGAGGTTATGTCTGTACTCAGAAATTATTTTAAGTGTTGAATTTTAATTATTTTGAAATTATTTTCGTCAAAAAGGGCCACATAATTATTTTACGCAATATACTAAAAGCCGTAGGGAACACAGCAATGAGGAAAGAGGTGCACTGGTGAACTGCAATCATATATCATGGAGAAGTAACTCTGGATTTCACACTGCGCACATTTCTCCTATCGTAAAATATGATGACATGATGGTGGCACAATCATCCCACTGCAATGCTTTTATTAAGCAAGGGGAGGAAGGCTTGTGGGATTAATGGGAAGATGAACCACAATACAGTAAATAAAGGGCAATCCACTATAATACAAAAGACTTGATACTGAGATGAAATTTCACCATTATGGGCAACAAAAATAAACTTAAAAGCCAAAGATTGATTTACATTAATGTGATTAAACGGTCTAGTCAAAGTCCAGACCTGAATTTAACGTAAAATCTGGGAGGAAGATTAGAATATACATATTAGCAGATATTATTTATCCATTCTGACAGAGTTTAGGTTGATATGTGAAGCTGGTCGATACATACCTCCAAAAAACCAGTAGGGTAATGACAGGGGGAGGGATTCTACTTCATCTTTTATATTTAAGTTTGCATTTTTTTAATGCAACAAAATGTGAAAAAGTTAAAGTGGTGTGAAAACATGCAATGATGCAGTAAAGCTTCATATAATCAAGTTTGCTGATCAGAATAAAGCTATCTAAATCTAACAATAACTAGAGTGTACTGGTTCAGTATAAGCCCTCCTGAAATATGTTTTGTATGGAAAGTATGTTCTGCCCTCCCACATTTTGATATGAACCAAGTCCTCATACTGTGTCTTCATAGGCATGCTGTGTCTGTATATTGCAGACGTTAATTGACTAACACTGTGTAAAAGGCCAAGTGAAAAGAAACGTATAAGCAGAGTTACATTAGTTCTGCTTGAGAAGTATTGACCATGCAGCAGCACCATTATTCCTGCTGTGGCTGTTTGTGTGATGATCAATGCACTTATTGAACCACACAGAGCAATTATTGATCAGTGTTCCTTTTTCCTTACAGTCCGCTAAGTGGTTGCTGCTTTTTTTTTTTTTTTTTTTTGCAATGTCCAGTTTTCTGCACATTGGAACCAGAAATGCAGTAAAGGTTGTCTATTCCTAGACCTTCTACTGCTAGAGTCAGCGACTTTCTTTTGCTCTTTTTCTATTCATACTAAGTTTACCTTATTCCTTGGTCAAACATGAAAAGACTTCAAAACTTAGTTTCTTAAAAATAAAGACCTTACAGAGATTGTTTTAATTAATATAGACTCCATGTCCCAACAGAAGTCAAAAACAGTGACTTGCAAAAAGAGTGAAAACTTAATTCACATTACATAATAATTGTTTGATAATCATATGACAGAATGTAGGTCTAGGTTTCACAGTCCACAGCGACATCAGCTCAGCAGTGTCTCTCAAGTAGCACATAAAACGGTGAGACAGAGGCATGTCAGTTGGATAATGTGAATTGTTAAACACATAAGCCATAAGGGTAAGAACTTTGTTTCAGACTTTCACCTGGAGTATAAATTCTTGACACTTTTTGTCGTATCTGTTCACAGCAGTGTATCAAATGTAAGGAGTGAAATCCCATCGTGGCCACACACAGAATGATGGATGTCAAACACTGTTTTGATGGCAAGGAGATCCTGTGGTTGAGGCGAGGTGAGACCAAGCACAGTCACGCGTTTAAACAGGTTTCATGCAGCAACGGGAGCAATTCAGATAACACATTTGGTAGCAAAACTTTTTGCGAAAGACTTGTCACATTTGGCTCAAAAACTTTACATAAGGGATAAAAACTGTAATAAATAATTCAAATGTTTATGCAGGGCCTATATTATGCAATATAAATGTTATAGTTCTGGTTCTGTTATGTTTTCTTTTGGCTTTTCAGTTTTACTTTGCTCAATGTTTTATAGTCTTAGTGGTTAAATTCTTATTTTGTTGTTTTTTCTGGTTATTTTCAGTTTTCTAGGTTTTTATTTGTTGTCCTCTATTGCCCTCTTGTGTTCTCCTTTTTCCCTAGCTCCGTTTCTGTTCTGCTCTGTGCACACCTGTTCCCAATCTGCTCGTTAGTCCTCTCTTTGTCTCAGTCTCCCTTAAATACCCTCTCTGTTCAGTTCTTCTTGGCTGGGTCCTCGTCAAACTTCCTCCAACTCCGTCTCTCTGAGCCTCACTCCTTGTGACTGTGATCCCCCTGATGTCTCCATGGTTTCTGGTTTGTCTTGACTCGTTTTCTTGTTTGGATTTTTGGACTCCTGGTTTCATGTTAGTTTGGGCTTTGTTTTTTGCTTTTTTGGATTCCTGGTTTCCTGTTTCCTGTTTGTTTTTGGACTTTGTTTTCATATTTGGATTTTTGGATTACCTGCATCTGTTCTCACTTATCTCATCATTAAATCCACAAGAAATTCACCTCTGCCTCCCTGCCTCTGCTTGTGGGTGAACAATCCATTACCAAATCGTGACAATAAACTTCTTTGATCTTTTAAATATGTTATATTCCCTAATGAAAATCATTCCCAATGTGTTTTTTTTTTTTTGCTTCAATTCATGCCTATGTAAATAATCCTCATAAATGCTGCTCTCTGACCAGCAGCCCCTACCTATAATGTGAAACAAGCAGCAGAGAGTTGCATCCACCACCTCCAGGAAACACCTACCTTGACCGCACTGCACCAGCTCAATGAACAAACATACTTCATACTCTAATCAGCGAGGGTTGGTGTGACTCAACGCTGCACTAGAAGAGGGTGCTTTAGCTTAGAAAAGTGACATCAAAACATCCTTGGTTTAGCCAGTTTATCAAGAATTATTCTGCCTTTAAATCTGCTTCACACCATAGCTAATGTTGGCAACTCCAGTTTTCGTTTCTCTTTAATTTGTCATAAAGTCGTTTTAAGGTGATAATGAGCAAGAAAGTACCCTTTAAAATAATCTGTGCAATCAGTTCATCAAGGTCATAAGGTCTATTAATTAATGTGCTTTTGGAGTTTTTCAGTGATTAAAGCAGCTGCAGACTGGCTGCCAGGCCAGTTAGGCTAACCACGGATATAGCTGTAGCAATACTCAGCTACCGCAGCCTTAGTGTAAGTCTGCCAGGTGATTTTTTTGCCAACTGTTATTGTGACATAGCAGCCTTGTTTTGCCTCACCTCTGCTACCTGCACTACCCAAGCCAGCCTGATTGAACACACCTGCCCTCAATCATCTCCTCCTGTCTATTTAAGCAGTCTGTTCCCTTCCTCCCATGCCAGTCCATCTTTGTTTGTTCCAGCAAGCATTCCAGCCCTTTTTCCCAAGCTTTCTAGCATTTTATTTTGTGTGCTCTGACTGCTTTTGCAGTGTTTTGTGTCAAATTTCAGAATTTTGGAAACTCTGACTTTTCATTTAAATCCTGCCTGTCCATTTTCCTGTCACAGTTATCTGGTTTTAGCTGCTAAAAGTCAATCTAAATCATTGCTGTATTATATTTGTGATTAAAAACTGAAAGCACAAGAATATAAAATCTAACATTTTTAATATTTATATTTCAAGGGCATAGATTTATTTTTTATTATGATAACCTTTTTTGCCTCAGTTAAATAAGATTAATATTTTATCAAACAGTATATTACCTTTTCTTTGTATATAACTAAATATATTTTCTATTTAGGTTAGCTCATCATACCAACCTACAATAAAGGTGTTTTTTTTTGTTTGTTTGTTGATTTTTTTTTTTTTTTTTTGCTCCTTTAGACAGACAGTGAATCTTGGTTCCACTGGGGATAAGAAGAGATTTGATGGCTGTGCCTCTTAAATAAGGCTGTAGCTTATGAGAAACGTGTTGTAAGATAATATATGCAATTCTGGATGTTAAAATTATCCAAGCTCCTTGTTGATTCCATAATGTCTCTCTTGTAGTTCTCAAATTAAAATGTTTGTTTTTTTCTTTTTTTAATTAAATGTTAATCTGCTCAAACAGGGTCTTATGTACCTGATTTTCCTAAAATCGCCTTTGATCATTTTTAATTGTCTGTCATTTGCATAAGAATTTTCAGGTTTCAAATTGATCTTTTACAAATCCTCAGTGTCGTCTTTTTCACCTTAATCATACTTCTTGACAGGTATAAACATCTTTTCTTTTTTCGTCATACTTGTTTATTATTAAATGTACTTTGAATTCTGCATGTGTTGCTAGTAGGTTTGATTATTAGGCACACACCCTGTCTGGTGTTATAGAGTGAGAACTTTAAGAAATGGTTTGATACTTCCTATTTTAAGGTGTTGGATGTGTAAAAAAAAAAAAACAAGGTTTTTGCATTTCTTAGTTAGAAAATTTACATAATAGCTATGCTTTGTCAAGGGATTCTAGTTGCGTCAGGAAATTTCTCCACTCTAAAATAAGCCATTATCTATTACTTTATGGAATGTCTCATGTTTGTGGCATGCAGTTCACATTAAATGTACTGTCTAAAGCCTAGGGATTTTGATGCATGTGAGTGATTACTTAAAATTGATCATTCAAGTCTTGTGCTTTTGGATTGTTAAAAAAAAACCTAGCCCTTTACTCAAAAAATTTACTGAATTTATATAAATTAAGTCAGTAAAGATTTGTCCTCATCGCAGAGTTTAGTAATTTCTTTACATCTCGACCAATGCGTTGATGCTAGCAGCAGAGCAAATATTTAACACTAAACATAAAAAAATACCATATTTTAGTTATTTACAGTAAATTGTAAAGTTCACAAAAGTGCATTTATTTTAATATTCACAATATGTCACTGGTTTATAAAGAACATATTTCCCAGTTTAATTTAGTCACTGTTTGAAGTGTTTAAAAAGAATTAAATAGTTTCATCACTCTACAGTCTATTATAATCTAATAAAGTATAATAAAACATTATTATTCCTATTTTCATTATTGGCTCTCAGATGTGTTTAGGAATCAAGCACAAAAAGCAGTTATCAGCCATTTAAAATACTGAGTAAAAATAGAGTCTGATATTTGTCTCTGTAGCCTCTCTGAGGAGAAGATAAATATGACATCTGACCGAGGGCAGATGTTTGTTGCTAAACATTAAGGGGGAAATGTAATGTGCTTGTATTTGTTATCTGCATGATGAATCTAGGGTAATAATAAAGCAGTTGTGCAAACTATTTGTAAAAAGTTGAGCAGTGAATCTCTGTTCTGGTATTGTAGTAGTGTCAGGATCCCAGTTTTTCTGTTCATCTGTTTGTCTTGTCTTTTGTGTTTCTCCCTTCCACCACCAGGAGGCGCCTGGCTCCGGTGCGCCTCCTTACACACCTGCATGCTGTTGCCTCAACTCCGGACTGCTCTTAATCTGCTGGTTGCCACTACTTCGATGCCACAGTGTTTGCCAGTTTGGGGTACTCTAGCCAAGCCTTGTTTATGCTGAGTCTGATCTGAGTTTTTGCATTTTGAGTTTTAGTTCTCTAGCCAAGCTGAAATCACATTGAGTTTTTCTGAGCGCTTGTTTCTCCCTGAGTCTAAATTTTGTTTGTTCTTTGCCTTTCGGCAGGAAGCCTTCCTGCAAACTGGACCTTTTCGGACCACCTTCTCCCAAGTAGGATCAACTGAGTCTTACATTGAGCAACGGATTCCAAACAGGAGGTTTGGATCCAGCCACTTTTGAGCACGCTGAGATCACTCTCTGAGTAAGGAAGTCATCTTCACCATGACCCGTTCAAGTACCACAGGAAAACTGAGTTGCAACCAGCGGCTGCATCATTCCACTCCGTCCGAGTTCTGGGTAAACCCTGTTCCGCCCTCCACCAAATCAAACAAACCCTGGAAGACCAACACACAGACTGGAGTCTACGTGTATCTTCTTCTCTGGAAACGTGAATGGCAACAAATCCTCTCCTTCAAGATTAACAATTCCTATTCCCCACTGAGCCTGAATCTAACAGTCTGTCTTCCCCTCGTCTTTCAGTTTTCCGGCCGAGCAGAGTTCGGAAGAACTCTGCACCGAACTCTAAGATACCTTTCAATAAAACCCGTTCAAACCTTTACTCTGTGTCTCTGTGTTTGGCTTCACTGCATGTGGGTCCGAGCTTTAGATAAAACCATGACAAGTAGGTTAGATTCTATTTGATAGACACATGATTTACTGCAGCTTTGTTTGTTTCAGTTGAAAGACTGATCAAAAGACTTCTAAATTTGTCTGTTTTGCAGCCCAGTGAAGGGTCATGTGGTCATTTTGGCCTGGTGTTCCTGGTTTGATTTGAAAATACCAGATTAGGAAAACTGAAGTCGTTCCATGAGGATTACTGAATGATAGAAGTCTCTGTTCAGGCTCTCGATGAAATCTTTCATGGTACAGTAGAGCCATTCAAAATGGCCCTTCCCAGTCAAATGCCAGTCGAATGGCAGCCCACTTTTCTGCAACTCCCAGCAAAATCCTCTCCAACTTCCAGCCACTGGAGGGACCCCCTCCCTTCCGGGGGTGCATAACTTTTTACCCTGACTACCCTTTCACAAGGTCTGACCAGGAGATCTTTATGTGTTCACACATCAGCACAGAAAGCATATTTTAGTACAAAAATGTATATTTAAAAAGGAATTATAGGGGACTAGCGAAGGACCAGCCAAGAGCCCATCAAGGAAAGTCGGGAAATTTTGTCTGGCTACTACTGTAACATACTCCCAGTCATCCAAACACAATTAAACTGTGCCCAGATTGTCCTGGTTCATGAGTTCCTGCCTAACAGTAGTATCCATTCAAAATGTCCCCACTTTCCTTGATGGGCCCTTGGCTGGTCCCCTACAATTCCTTTTTAAACATCTAAAATATTCTTTCTGTCATGATTTGTGGACATTAAGATCTAAAGATAAATGTTATCTCCTGGTCAGACCGTGTAATTTAGTGTAAGGGTGGAGTCAGAGTAAAAAAATATGCACACCAATGGGAGGGCCAGTGGCTGGAAGTTTGCTGCTACTGTAAACCCAGTGAAGATAGATGTCTGTCCTTCTGTTGTTCATACAACAGACTACTGTTTATTCTTCTGCTGTTTCTCCAAATTAGAAATTTTGCTTCTACTTTTAGGGGAAAGCCTGTTAATTAGGACTGCAAATACTTGATAATCATCTACTAACAGGAACATAACATTGAAATTCCAACATATCAATTTCAGTTAAACCCCATTGTTGTAAACCATAGGGTTTAATTTCATTTTGTCCCTCTCTTTGCAGCAATAACAGCTTCAACTCCTCTGTGAAAGCTTTCAATAAGAGTGAAGAGTGTTTGTGGGAATTTAACACCGTTCTACCATGAGAGTTTTCAATCAGTTTCTATTAATGTACTACAGAGGTCATGTATTGGGTTGAGGTGAGGCCAGCACTGTTCTTCTGAACCAAACTCATTTATCCATGTTTTAATGGATATTGCTTTGTGGAATTGAGTGATGTTGGATCAGAAAAGTATGCTGTAGTTTAGGTTTCCAAAAATGACAAACCCCTTGGATTACCAGACAGAATGCGTTTGTCTAGAGCACTGATTGTCAAAGTTGGAATCTTGAACCCACTTGGGATCATAGATGAACAGGTATAAGGCTCTAAAATCCTCAAAGGAAATTAAACTTTGAAAATCGTAACAAGGATGTAAATTTCTCGTTTAATGCTGTTTTTATTACTATAGCAATGGTTAAATAACATATTAGAAATATCCATAACACACGCCAACTACTGTGTAGCCTGTTTAATTCTTTTTTTTGTACTTATTCATAAGGTAATTACATATCTGCAATACAAGTGCAATAACCCAAGTCAACTACTGTGTAGTCTTCCCTTAGCTCTCTACTGTGCATATATTTATATATCTAAGGGAAACATTTTCCAGGACATTACAACTTTTTTCTTTTTTTCTATATGCTTTTTTGTTACTATATAAACTCTTTTTTTATATCATCTGTCCTATTTTTATCTTTAATTACATTTTGCTTTAACTCTTTGTATTCTATATAAGCTGCTGGAACCAGAATTTCCCTGAAGGAGTAATCCAAAAGGATAAATAAAGTTGAATCTAAGTCTAATATTTCAACTTATTGTATGAGTCATGATTCCATTTTAGTACCTATTGGTGGGTCAGAGGTTTAATCAGATGTGTAAGGGCTAGAAACCCTCTAACACATCCAGGACAGAAGGCAGTAGGAAACACTTGATTAAAGGAACAGAGTAGCTGCTTTTTGAGCCCTTAGTGGGGGAGGTGTCCCAGTGTCCCAGTGCTAAGACCCAAGAGTGGCATCGTGTGTAACAGGAGGGTAAGGGAAATGTCAGTCAAGCACATGTTCTCACACTGTAAGGGAAAAACCCATTAAGGAGTCACTTTCACACACCTTATTCCCCAGACATTCACATGTGAATCTTGCAAAGTGTCTAGAGAAATACATGTAGACCTTATCTAATGCTTCCTGTTGATCCACAGTTATATTTTAGAAAAAACACTTTCTATAACTGCTGCATAATGCAAAGGAAATGAGGTGGCATTAATATAGAGAGTTCAGAGTACAGTAGTTAATATGTTTTGCTCCATATCTTTAAACACTCTGTATTTATTATGTCTCGTTTGCATTTACTGTCAACGTATCTTCCTCTTTGGAAACACTCGAAAAAATATGCAAACTAGTAGAACAGTTGGAGAAACAACTGTAATCAATACAGTCAACACTGTCAATGGGAATTCTCCAGATTATCATATATTGTATTCCAGTCCCGACTCATCAAAGGACTTTTTTTTTTTTTACATTCTGGTCTCCAAATCCTTTGTCAAACCTGTTCCAGAGATAAAAATCTCCTGTTATGCATCACTGCAGCTGCATGACAAATTCAAAAATAAAGCAAATGCTCTGAATATAGGATTGCAGAGATTTGGAGTTACATGCTTGTTATCTATGTCACGCTTCTCTCTGCAGTGTGTATAGTATCAACCTGAGTACACACTGGCTGTTTTCCATAGCTGCAGTGTGTGCTATGAACAAACAGCATACGCAATCTCAGTGTGAACACTCTGTGCCGACAAACTGAACAAATGAAGGGTCAAATAAAAGAAAAGTCACAAAGCCCCTTTTGCTAAGAACAACTTCTGCAGTAATGTTTCTCGTCTCGCTTTCTGTTTGTATTCCACATTCTTGCATTTTTCCGCAATTATCTTATAGATATTTTACTGTTATTTTATGTGATCGATCAAAACCAAGTAGTACATGGTTGGCAGATTATACATACACTGGTTTTTGACTTAGAAAACTTTTATCGTCATTTTGTATAAACAGTGTCATGATTTATTTAAAGGAGAATTCCGGTTTTTAACACTTTTAGCCCATTTTCTGTAGTGTCCAGGATGAAATCGAATGATCGACACCAAAATTTTGACAATTGGTCCTGTCTCTGCTTTTTGGCTCATGCAGAATCCCCCCCTGGCTGCTTCAGAATGGCTTCCATTGTGCCTGTCCGATAATGTCCTTAAAACAACCTTAAACGTTCTTTTTTTAAAATATGCTACTCACCGGGTCGTCAGCGCTGTTCAATGACGTTCCAAAAAAAGTTTTGTAAAGAAAAAACGTTCCTGTAGTGTTTTATTTAGCATTTTGTAAATCCCATTGAGTTCTGTTGGAATAGTCAATATTTCCCTGCCACCGGAAACGGAAATGGGGCCTGTTTACACAGTTGTAGTCTTTTCGCTTCACTCTGTGTACTCCGACGTCGAGAATCAAGAATCCACCTTTCGTATTCCATTTTCAGAGTTTTTTAAAGTGTTTAACAGAGACATTATAACCTCGACGTCGGAGTACACAGAGTGAAGCGAAAAGACTACAACTGTGTAAACAGGCCCCATTTCCGTTTCCGGTGGCAGGGGAATATTGACTATTCCAACAGAACTCAATGGGATTTACAAAATGCTAAATAAAACACTACAGGAACGTTTTTTCTTTACGAAACTTTTTTTGGAACGTCATTGAACAGCGCTGACGACCCGGTGAGTAGTATATTTTAAAAAAAGAACGTTTAAGGTTGTTTTAAGGACATTATCGGACATGCACAATGGAAGCCATTCTGAAGCAGCCAGGGGGGGATTCTGCATGAGCCAAAAAGCAGAGACAGGACCAATTGTCAAAATTTTGGTGTCGATCATTCAATTTCATCCTGGACACTACAGAAAATGGGCTAAAAGTGTTAAAAACCGGAATTCTCCTTTAAGGATCTGACACAAAATGCAGAGAAAGACTCAGAGAGCAAGGCAAAGGTTTAAACAGATGTATTGTGGTAAGAATTGAGGGGTTGGCCCTGTACTCAGAGGGCTGGTAAAGCAGAACTGGAAGGGAGCAGGGAAGTTGACAGAGGTGAGTTCAGGATCCGTGGGAACTTTGAACGATGACTTGGAGAGACAGAGAAAACGGGACTCACGTTAGTGGAGAAAACTTTCTTCCCAGAATCCAGTCTGTGTGGTTTGACCTAGAGAAGAGGGGACTCGTTGGAGAGCGAACAGATAGACCCTTCGCTGGACGGAGGGTCTACCTGAGTATGAAAGGTCTGTCACTCGAAAACCCAGGAGAACTCGAACAGAACTTGTGGAGGTTAATCCCCTGCTTAGTGTGAGACTCAAACAATCCCTTCAGGGGAAGAAGGTCAAACATCCAGCTTGCAGGAAGGCTTCCTGCCAAAAAGGCAAAGACAAAAACAAGGTTAGGCTAAGTGAAACAAAGACTCAGTTTGACTCTGCAAAACTCAGCTTGGCTAGAGTACCCAAAACTGGCAAACATTCTGTAGTGTTGAGGTAGTGACAGTCCACTGCTTAAGTACTCCTCCAGATAATGATCCAACGAGCCTCAGGTGTGCAGGGAGGACAAATGAGGACAGGGCGCCACCTGGTGTTGGAGGGAGAGACAAACACAAAAGCAACAGACCACACAAACTGGATTCCTGATACACAGAGCGATACAAAATGAAATTAAGTTTTTTACTGCTCTCATGATATTTCCATTTCTTAAAGTACAGCACTGATCAAATGTAAACAGTATGTGCGAAAAAAAAACATGGTGCAAAAAAGCCCATTCATATAAAAGTTCAGAGCATTAAATATATATGGTGCTTTTATGCAGTGTTTTGATTTGGTGTTGTCAGTTTGATGCAGAGTCTGTGACTTTAATTTAGCATTTGTTTTTTTTTAGAGTTCAGCAGTCTAATCGTGATGGTATTTTAAGGTTACGGGCTTGGAACATACAGCTCTGGGATGAAATGTCTTTAATGGAGGGAAGAGGAGTCCCGATGATCTTCTCTGCTGTTCTCACCGCTCTTCTCACTTTCTTCCAATCTTCAGCGCTGCAGCCTCCACACCACACATTGAGACAGCTGGACAATGTTGGGGGGAGAATGGAGACAATGTGTTCTTTAACCAGCCTTTCGAAGCACTTCATCATAACAGGAGTCAGTGCGACAGGCCGGTAGTCATTGAGTTTGGTATCAGAATGATGGTGGCAGTGCTGATACTATAGACTGGTTCAGCGAGATGTTAAAAATGTCTGTGAGGACACCAGCCAGCTGACCTGCACACTCCTTGTACACCTGCCCAGGTATGTTATAAGGGCTTGGCGCCTTTGTTGGGCTGACGCTCCTCAGACTTTTCCTCACTTCAGATATGTCAATGTGAAAGCGCCTCCTCCCTCTGCTGTGGAATGGCTTTCACTGCTGGGAAGTCCAGATAAAAAGTACTCACCTTCTCCTGTGTCTCCCTCAGTGCCCTGGTTGCTGATGGGTTACCTGGTTCAACCCACCTGAAGATATTTTACTTATTTCTCTGTGCATTCATTATTTTTATTGTCTCCTGGAAGATACCTGCATGTGGTTCCAACTTGATATAAATATATATATTTTTTTATTATTATTATTGTAAATTCAATGTATTACATCTTTATACATGTGGACCAACTTTAACTAATTATATTGTGACTAAAAAAAATTTCTGTTCATGCTGGGTATCCTTTATTCAATGCAGGTCAAAGTGGATTGGTCAGCAATGGACAGCAATGGTTGACAACAATGGCATGTGTGTATATATATATATATATATATATATATATATATATATATATATATATATATATATATATATATATATATATATATAAATAACTGACTTCTTATTGAGACCCAATATCTTGGTAACATCAGAGTTATGGGAACAGCAAGCTGACTAATTCCCTGGGATTCCTATTACCCGGGTAATAGGAATCACAAATTTTGTGGCTTTCAATGGAAAAAGGCGTAATTTGACAGAATTTTATTGTTGATTGCATCACTCTACAATTTCTTAGTGTAATACTAGGTCAACATGTCTTTGCACATTCTTTCACAAGCCATTTATGTCCAGTGATCTCTCTAGCACAATAATAAGGTCAGAGGAGTTCATAAGGTCAGAAATAGAACTGATTTTACTGCATGCCTGAAGCAAGACACCTGATGTATTCTGACATGTAAGACAAGGCAGCTTTAGGTATGTTAGCTATCTAGTAACAGTAGCGGCATCTGGAATTGCTTTAATTTGCAAATTAGTCAGAAAACACCATCAGTTCTGTTTTGACATTTTCCTTCTGCAGAGGCACAGAAGCTACACACTTCTCTCCTTTACTGTTTGTTTTTTTTCTGACATCTGAGAGAAACTAGGTCATGCTTGACATATTCTGAAATGTTCATCTGAAGTTTTCTATCACTTAAAAGAAGTCAAACTTGAGGTTAAGGAATTAGAATCACTCTGGCGTTGTTCACCTTTAAAAAGCCTGCTAATTCCTATTTGTCTTTGATGTTGCTGCAGCAACAGCTTGTAGAGAAAGATGGCTTAAGGAAGTTAATATCCTTAAGGAGAGAATCATGCCTTTTGTTGCATAGAGTGATAAAATATCAAGAATTGAAATCTTTAACATTTTGTCACATTATCACCACAGGCCCCAAATATTAATGAATGAAAAAGGCAAGAATAAGAGAAAAAAGTGATTTTAGTACCAAAAAAATACATGTAATTTGCTCATTCCACAAGACTCTGTTAACTTTAGATACAACCAAGTGTAACCGATATGTTTTTAAAGTAGCATCACCATTACCTAGGAACACAGCAGACAGTTAATGGGTAGATTTAGAGCTGAGTTAAAGGACCAAGCAATCTCCCAAGTTTTAAATATCTCACTGAACTCACCATCTGAAAATACTAATGATATAGCACTACTGCAAACCTGAAAGTACAAGGCTGTCCACCTAGACTGACTCACCAGGGAAGTCTTGATGTGAGTTTGTCAAGGAAAATTGAGATGGGGAAAGAATAGTACTAGATAGGGGTGTAAAAAATAATCGTTTTGTATCGATGCATTGATCCAACAGCCGATGATCCGATGCATCGATACGTCCACAAGAGTATCGGTTTATGTTTTTTTCCCTCCGGTCTATTTTTATCTATTTGCTGCCGGACGTAATTCTCCCTCCCGGGCTGCGGTTGGCTAAACCTATTTTGCCCTCCTACCTCGCTTCCTGGTTATACACTTACAGCAGTTTGTTGCAGTAAGCTTGACACAGACATTTTTTATTTATGCTCAGTATTTAAGTTTGGTCTGTGCTATACGCTGTGGGTCTAGATACGGCCGAGGCGGTGAGGAAGTGGGGGCGAGTTTAGTCCGACGACGGAGGGACAAAGTAGCCGGCCTTATTACTACTCATAAAGCAAAACAGTTTGAAATCAGGCTCATGGAATCAGCTCCTCTTCAAGCTCCTCTTGATCAGGATGAACTTGTTGGTCACACCATGCCTTTAGAGGAGATTGAAACATTTACCCACACACCAACCTGAACAAAACAATGTGGATATGACACTCAAATCTTTACATATACGGTTTTGCGGTCTTACACCAAGCTACTAACCCTTGGCATAAAAACACTGTTTTTATTGTAGAGTTATGCATCTTTAAACAAAATAGAACAGACCTACAGTAGAATAGGTCAGGTTTGGAAAACCATGATTATATATAAACTGATATGCAGAATAAACACAAGCTATATCAGAAGTGACTGTTATCTAAGTTGGCTTTAAAGACACAGGAAATGTTTCATATATTGCATCATTGTGGCTAATAACTGTTTCCTGAACCTCATGTCCAACCATTCCAGAATATAAACTTCTACTGGTTTCCACTGATGAGGAAATTCATTCAGAAAGGCAGGGTACACCCTGGACAGGTCACCAGTCTCTTGAGGGCAACACAGACACAAACAGAAACTTATAAACATACAAACAAGAGATGCCCCATTTATAACATAGTTGGATATAAATGGAGGGGGGAAATATCCTGGGCCGGGGATTGAACCCATATGGAGCTAAATATGAAAACAGGCTGTAATCTCACAAAATTACAAGTTGGTATTTAAGGCAAGAGCTATTGCATAAAAAAAAATTCTGAAAATATAAACCTAAAAGAATAAAAACACAAGGAAACACACAGTAATGGAGAATTATATGGTAAAAAGAGGCAAACAACAAAAGGATGAATGCTGTAAAATGGATAAATTCAAAGATCCTGATAGAATTTTTTTTCTTTTTTTTTTTTTTTATACAGTTTTATATTTACAATTTTAACATGTTTTTGGAAGTCAAATTATTTTTCATCTTTTGGTCAATATCCAACCAGATTAGGAAATACAAAAAACAATTTCAGATTTTTTTTTTAAATTGTTTGATTGCTGATACCTATTACCTAGACTGATTTGTCCTAATTGCCGCATGAAATTTCAAAAGGAAATATTCAACTAAGAAAGTGTAAGATTGAGTCTCAGTGGATGATTTATGTGAACAGCATAGATGAGTTAGGATTTCTAACACCATCCTTTATTTCCACATTTCAAGGCCCACATCTGTTATGTTCTGAAATAGTTATCTTTGGACAGACTGAAGGACAATGTGTCCCTACATGCCAAAGTGGTCTCAGGGAAAAAAAAAGTGATCATATTTTTACCTTGGTAAGACTTTTCTAGTTTACTTTTTTGATGTAACTCTGCCCTTCACTGAACTACCAGCTGTACAAAAGGCAACCTTGAACAATGATATCAGTGAGTGTTTGCAATAAAAATACTTAGTTAGCAAAGGGAAAAAATACTGGGTGTAAGCGAGAATAAATATGCAGATGTCTCACGTTACTACTTGAACAAAGTTGCATTTGCATATGACCTTGTGGAATGTGCATGTGAAAGAAAGGGGCTTTTTCGGTGCAGGCATCCAGTGTGACATTATGATTAAGCCCTTGAAGACCCCCTGTTGTATTAATGCGTAGCTGCTCACATAAGTGAGATACACCTGTTTTGAGAGTACTTCTCACAGTGAATGCATTCCAGAGTTCCAGTCTAGGATTGACTTTAATAGTTTTATATGAATTTTTTTTGTTAATTGCTTCCATAAATTGTAATTTTTCTTGTCTCACCTGGTTGGAGTATTTAAAATTCAGAATTCTACGGCCAAATTTTAATGGTCTATGAATACCCACAAGGGGAAAGATAATCATTAGCCAAATGAATCAGAAAGGAGGTATTATATTCCACATGCAATGTTGAGTTAAAAGTTTAGTATGTTGAGAGACTGTATGCTTTAGCTTAAAACTTATGGTACTTCTTTTTTTGCCCGCTGAAGTCAGGATTTTTCAAGATTCTGGTTGGAAAAACATCACGACTGTCTGAGTTCTTTGTTTAGATGGTATCCTCTGGCGGTGCAATGGGTTTTGCATTGAAAATAGCTGCCATGAATGTTAAACTATACTGATAACAATGAATCTACAGATTCTCTTAAGGCCCTTACTATTTAAATTAATCTATGGTTGTACATAACATGTACATATACACATGAACATAAACACAACTGTAAACGAAATAACAACAATTAATCCTGTGGAGCAAAGTGAGAGCGGAGATAAAGCTGAGTGCACAGAGAAGAAGTTGAGAGCTCGTTGTCAGTGTTGAACACGCGGCAGACTGATTTTGAGCTAGGGTGTGCAAGTTTAAACAATGCATATTGTCTCACAGTTCGGTGGCACTAAAATGATGTCATAGATGTTAAGCAAAAGAACATGAAATGCAAAGTTGGTCTTCAAACTGTCGGGACTACCCAAAGTAACACTTCCCATCTCCACCGCCTACAGCACAGCCATGCTGTTGAGTTCAAAGATGTGCAAAAGTCTCCAATTACCTTTCTGCAAAAACGTTTGCAAGAGAGATAACATTTGTATCCTTTTCAGTAAGACATTGTTGAATTTTTAAACTTGAATGAGTACAAACTTTAATATTTAATTGAAAGTAATAGTAACGGGATTTATTGAATAACTAAAAATATAAATAGATCAGTTGCGTTTTCTGCAGACGCCTTTATTTCTGATAGGAGCTGGAGCATTTATCGTTATCGAAAAATGCCCAATCTATCGTTATATTGATTTAAGGTCATATCGCCCAGCCCTACTGCAAAGGTTCATGCGTTGAGTCTGACAGTCACGCATTTCTCAGGCGTATTTGATACTCATTCAAAATGGCTTGACGTACTGAGAGAGACAGCTGCTGGTGGCGGTTGTAGATGAAACTTAACTGGGGGGGGGGTTCTGTTGTCATTTAGGGGTTTTCTATGTAATTAAAAATGCAGATCAACTGCTGAACTAATGCCAATTGAATTCAATTCAGTATATTTATATAGCGCCAAATTCACAACACATGTCATCTCAAGGCACTTTACAGTTCAACTAGATCATACAGTCAAATTGATACAAAGTTTTCTATCTAAGGAAAACCAGTTGATTGCATTGACTTATTGACTCAAATAAAATCCCTCACACTAAGCATGCTTGTAGCGACAGTGGAGAGAAAAAACTCCCTTTTAACAGGAAGAAACCTCCAGCAGAACCAGGCTCAGTGTGAGCAGCAATCTGCTGAGGCTGACTGGGGTTCAAGGAGACAGAATCAGAGACACAAAAAGCAGCTGTAAAAGGCAGCCCCGTCCAGGAAACACACAGCCAGGCAGACGAGCTCTGAGCCAGCTCCCATGCCAGAAGACGAAGAGAGCATATCCACTCAGTCACGGTCAGAGAAACAGGACCACACTGGAAAACAGGCCGATCTCCAGCATCTATAAACAAGGGTGTTGATGGAAGCAGCACAGCTGATGTTTTTTTTCCAGGATGGAGTCACAGCCAAACGAACAGACCAGGCAAAGCTACTCTGAGGAAAAGCAGAGAGAGCAGAAGGTTAGAGATTGAACTAACAGATTCTGCAGAATAGGAGAATAGAGAGAGAATGAAGGAGAATGATGAAATGGGGGTCCCTATGTCCTCCAGCAGTCTAAGCCTATAGCAGCATAACTATAGAGATAGCTCAGGATAACCTGAGCCACTCTAACTATAAGCTTTATCAAAAAGGAAAGTTTTAAGCCTAGCCTTAAAAGTAGACAGGGTGTCTGCCTCACGGACTAAAACTGGTAGTTGGTTCCACAGGAGAGGGGCCTGATAACTAAAAGATCTGCCTCCCATTCTACTTTTAGAAATTCTAGGAACCACTAGTAAACCTGCAGATTGAGAGCGAAGTGCTCTGTTAGGGACATAAGAAAATGTATATATTTGTTGAACCATAAATTATTTAAGCAGCATCAATTTATAAATATGTTTGTAGTTTTATTAGCAAGGTCGTCATGAAAATCTACTCACTTGAGTGGTTTTCTGGAAAATATAGATGTAGGTTCATTGTGATCAATATAGGTTAATCTGAACTGTTTTCAGTGGTTATTAGTTTTTGGTCACCCATCAGCGCACACCAGTCCCTGCCTGACCACCGCTGTAAAAATTTCCCAGAACCGCCACCGTTGTCAAATATTTGTCCAACTTTTTTGTTTCATTTGTTATTTTTTTGGTTAATTAAGACTAGCATCAGGAGGCAGTTAGAGCAGCTGGCATGGAGGTGAGGACATTGTTATTAAGGTTTAAATCAACGTTTAGAAAAAAAATCTAATTTTTTTATCAAATCACATCATTACAATAAGGTCACACTCTTGTAATTTTCTAAAACTTGGCTGCAGCTGCATTATGACACAGTTATTTCTCAAGGATACATTTATTTCTAGACTTGTTAAACTACTTTGACCCGCAGTGAATTGTTCTTATTGTTAACATTTATTTTCTTCAGCTAATCTATGTATTTTTTTCTAGGTCCCTCTATAGTCTTCATTGTACAGCAGTGGCATTTGGTGTTTTAAAATAAAACTTTATAGAGTGGTAACTTTTACAGATAAACTGACAGAACCTTATTCCTCAATATCAACGTTTCCCGTTAAAAGGTTTGAAATGCTAAAAAAAAGTATTCTCTTCTTGTTCTTGTCTTCTTTTCAGACTCTACAGTCACAACTTGTATTTTTCTTTAATAGACAGTAAGGAGTCTAACTTTACAATTAACAGTGCTGTCAACACAGTCTAGAAGAATGTGCTGATAAATATAAACAAGAAGGGAATGTTCTTAAAGTGTTCTTTATATCAGAAACAGTCCTCTGATTTCGACAGGTCCTGGATGTACTCACTGTTAGCTAATTACCTTCCTTTCTAGGCCTCCATCCCACCCTGTCTTTCTCTCTACTCCACCTCTCTTATTCATGTTCACGCTTCCCTCCCATTTTCCATCTTTGGGTAATTTGGCCTGAGTTCATCTCGACACCTAACCTAACTTTTCGTCTGCAAAGTGAAAAATGACATTTTGGGTCGGGGACTTCAAGGATGGGCAAGTTAATGAATGGCCACCAGATGGCCCTTATTAGGCTAATGTGTTCCCCCTCTCTGCAGCCCCAGTTCTCGCCTGGGGACTTAGCTTGTTGGCAGCATGTGCATAAGCGTGTGTATGCACTTGTGTTTTCACATGTGTGTCGTGGTAAATCAGGTTAACCTAGGATGATAGAAGGATGCAGGTTCCTATGTTAACTGAAACGCTTTGTTTTTAATGGGTCCTACATTCACTACTGTCCTGGTCACCCCGGCAAAGGGCTGACCTTCATCCCTCCCTACTTAACACCAGCTGCAGTGATTTTAAAGTTTCAATGAACAAAAAAAAAAAGAACAACACCAAACTGGATTCTGAGAATGAGCATTGAAGCCCTTTCCCCTCCAGTCTGACAGTGTGTTAATTGCCTAATTTATAATCCCTGCTCATCAAAATGAATTATTGTTGCAAGGCATACATCAACCACAAAAGGCCCCACTAAACTCTGGAATGATGTTAAACATGGTAATTAATTGAGTTTAATTTATTAGATCCGCATCAATGTATCCTGCCACTGGTCTGTTGTATTTCCGGAAGGTGAATGCCGGAGCTGAGAGGGGATGGAGAGCAGAGCTGTCAAGTCAGTTTTAAATGAGATGCTCCCGGTAACTGCTCCACAAGTTACCCTAAACCCAACCCTAAACATCTTGCTTCAGTCGTTATTATAAATAATCAGAAAAAAGCTGTTTCTACTAATCACTTCTCTCGTTCTTTGAGCAGAATTTCATATTCTAAATGAGCTTCAGCTTAAAGGGGAATGCTATTTTTTTTTACATTGGGCCCTTGATTTTAAGTTATTACATCATGTTCTACTCATCCATATGAGTTTTGTGCCATTTGGAGCTGTTCTGAAGATATTCCGTTAGGTTATAAGTAACGTCTTCCTATGGGCAACGACTTGAAGGCACAAACTAAACTGTTCATAATTTATAATTTATGGTACGCCAGCATTCATTAAATGTAGGCAAATCACTGTCCCCCAGACATCTGCGGTTTTATTTTTCATATTTATATTTTTTAAAAGCAAACCGGAGTGTGTATGACGTCATCCGCGCATGCCGGCTACCATTCATTCTTCCTGTCCGCTGAACTTCTGCTAGTTTTACTCACATGCCATGAAGATATCTAGTGCTACTACCACATATGATCTCGCTCTCAAAATGGAATTGAACAATGACATCACATACACTTTGTTTTAATGAAATATAACAAATATAACCGCGGATGTCTGTGGGCCAGTTATTCACTTACGTTATGAATGCTGGCGTACCATAAATGATAAATTATTAACAGTTTAGTTTGTGCCTTCAAGTCGTTGCCCATAGGAAGACGTTATTTGGATATAACCTAACCGAATACCTTCAGAGCAGCTCCAAATGACACAAAACTCATATGGGTGAGTAGAACATGATGTAAAATGTAAAATCAAGGGCCCAATGAAAAAAAAAAACGCATTTCCCTTTAAAAGTGTGAACAGCTTTCGATAAGAAATGGATCAATCAGACTCTTTTTTTGGTCAAGAATAGACTAGACTACGATAGAATAGAATAGATCAGAACAGAAAGGACTTGCTGATGCAGATAAAAGATCAGATACAGCACAGTAGAATCTGGGTATGGAGACAGGAGAAAAGCAGAGTACAACTTAAATAGAGCAGAACACAGGTGCAGGTAATGACGGAACCACAGGTGAATGAAATGAATAGATTACCTGAAAGCTGTGGCTGAGAAATGTTTAAACAAGGGTAAACAAGAAAAATACAAGGACGAACATAACAGAATCTCTGAAATATTATAGAAGTCATCAGTTGCTCAAGTAAGGACAAACCCAACTAGAAACATTAAGAAAAAGGCAAGAGAAATAGACAGGAAAACAACATACCAAAAGGTAAACAAACCAAACTAACATTGCTAAGCCCCAAAGGCAAATGTCAGAATATGGCAAGACACAAATAACAAAAGTAATAAGAGGCTTAAGGCAAAATCACAAATCACAATATCCTAAAAGTAAAACACAGAAAATGAAAAACATAGAAAAGTAAACCAAAAGACTCAAAAATAATCCTTAATTAAACACTTACTTAGCTTGCTAAGGGAAGTGATTGCTATAAAGTCTAACAGGTGCTAGGAGGACAGATCTGTGATAACCCTGCTTAGCACACCTATGGTGCAGCAGTCTTACACTAAAAGCTCCAGTTTTGCTCATATGTGGGGTGTGAGAGACTGTTAAACAGTAGTTTTATTTTTGCTTAAATTATTCTGTCTCCCACTACCTACACTGTGCCGAGGGGACATTGTAAGACAAAGCTGGCCTTCCTGATAGGCTTCCAGAATTTAACTCACTCCCTTTCCTGATAAACAAGCTGTTTCCCTAATAAACCATAGTATACATTTAGGATAAGAAATTGAAGAAAACAAGTGTGTTCTACATAAAAAAAAAAATCTTAAGATTGCTATTGCCAAACCAATAAGGTCTTAATAAGGTCTTCAAGAATGTCCCCTGCAGTCCAAGAGATTTACATAAGCCTCCTTGGCAGGAAAAGTCTCATCTGATCCTTTATTTAAAGAAGACCAGTGTTATGATTCTGGTCCATTGTATTATTCAGGTGAACATCCAGATACTTGAGTGTTCAAGCCCTCTATCTCACCATTGATTGTGATTGTTCTCAAAGCTACAAGCTTTTAGGCATTGTCTTCATTCTGAGTCATCCTTACCTTTTATGAGAATATGGTAGAGTTGTCAAAGAACATCTGCGGGGCGTTAATTTGTAGTTTAGATCAGCGGTCCCCAACCTTTTTGCACCACGGACCGCTATATGTCAGACAATATTTTCACGGACCGGCCGGAGGGGGGGTTTGGCTGGGAATACGATCAAGTAAAATGATACGACTGGCATAAAATCAAATACAAACAGCATAAAAATAAAACAACAAGCCGGTGCCATCTATGTGTAATCGGAGAAAATGACAGACAAAGTGTGCTCCTGATGTCCAGTCTGCTCCGTAGCTTTGTTTTGATCGCTGTAACAGCAGAAAATTCCGCTTCACAAAGATAGGATGTTATAGATAGGATAAGTCTTGAACTGAATTAACCTGTGTCAAGAGGCACAGATGCACCGATTGGAGAGAATTGGCAGAGAATACCGCATTTTTTTATATTTTTCAAAATAAAATATCACTCAGACTCTGATCGTCGATAAATTTTATATATATATATATATATATATATATATATACTTTTTTCTGTGCGGCCCGGTACCAAATGACCCACAGACCAGTACCGGTCCGCGGCCCGGTGGTTGGGGACTGCTGGTTTAGATAATTAATAGGAGAGATGTCAGCACATTTCCTGCTGGCCCCCCTATACTGCAGACCCAGCCCTACGACCCTATCCCTACCACTATAGAAGGTTGTCCACTCCTGAAAGTTCCAGTTTGTCCTCTTAAAAGTCTTGGTTGGATTCAATTTAAAAAGAAAATTATGTAATGGATCCAAAAGTCAAATTAAAGAACATGATCCTCACAGTACTTCAAGATTTCTCCAGGCAAGCCAAAACTTGATCAAGCAAGTAGAGGATGGCATGATTCGTTCATATGCCAGATTGGCCGGCAAAATGCAGGTGACCCAAAGAACTTGCAGTTCAATGAAAACTCAAAAAAAGTACCCTTGTCATGCCAATATCTAATCTAATCAGTGTATTCTCATTATGAGTTCGTATGAAATCGTACGAAAAGTTATGCACCTTAATTTCATACGTTTTGGATGTTTTTTTCGTCGTATGCGCATCTGACGCACCATTCATGAATATAGAATATAAATTACAATTAGCCCTAACCCTGACCCTAACCCTGACCCTAACCCTAAGATATAAAACAGCAAGCAACGTAGTTAGAGACATGAATAAGTGATGACTGCACTGTTTTTCCCAGTTTTACGTCCGTCCGCGGATCCGCTTTTTTTTTCTGTCTGCCAGCGCATGCGCACTGATGTGGTTTTTTGAGGAAAAACATCCAAAACGTACGAAATAGTGTGCATAACTTTTCGTACGATTTCATACGAACTGATAATGAGAATATGTTGATCTAATAGGGGCTTAAACACGTGTCAATATTTGACCAGTTGATCTGTTTGTTGATGGTTGAAGATGGTAAAACTGAGTTTGGGAATAAGCAAGTGTCCAATCAATCCCACTGGAAAACTGTTTTAAATCATGAAACATCCAAAGTGGAAGACATTTGTGTTTTTTTAATTAATCTGTGCATCTAACGTATGTTTATGTATTTTGAATAAATGCTTTTTTTAAGCTCTCTTTTCTATTTTCTTTTCCATGTCACATTTCACAATGCATCTTATTGTGTTATTCAAACATGCATAATATGTTGCATTTATATCATCCACAACATTTTATGGTGCACATATATTACAATACAATGCTATCTTAAATAACACTATATAATAATTCAATCACCTCTCGCTGACATTATGATTATAAATGTGCAAGAATATTTTGGGACATATAGAGAAATATGTTGTTCCACCTGACTTCAAATATCTTTGCAGCTCGTTACAGTATGTAGTCCAGGCTGCATATTCCAACTGTTTAATGTAATCTCACTGCTCTCAGTGTTTTTTTCTTCAGCAGTTGCAGGCATCTATTTTTAGAGACAAAGCTTAAAGATTATCTGATCATTAAATACATTTCTACCAGAATCACAATACTTAATCATTACCTCCACCTGCTACACCAACAATCTAACAAAAATGTAAAATCTGCTTGAGATTGGGGTTGTAAAGGTTTGTTCTTGGTTAAATTTAAGGCTTTGGCAAAAATTAAAAACAGGATGAATTAATCAGAGTTACAGTTACATTTATTTTCAAAGCTAGCAAAGCCAAAGTTTCTTTTTCCTTGAACTTAGATACAGTTTGTTCATTACAAATACCAACTCAGTGACTTTATCTGTAATCTTTATCTCTTTGATCTCTGAAATGCATTTCTAAAAGCTTATGAAATATCCGTTATGTCGTCTTCTACCTTTTCTTAATAGCTGTGCAGCTTTGCAGTAAAAATATTAACAACAGTGGAAATGACCAGGAGTATTAAAAGACATTTTATTGAATATACAGAGAAAGGTCCTGCTGCTGTTCATGTGGGTTAATTTCCACGTTTAATCAGAGCTCTTCTTTAAACCTTAAATTCAATGCTGTAACAAGACGTCTGCTATGAAAATGAAAGGGTAACAAAAATAACGCTTAGATTTTATTAGGTAATTTAGCTAACTGTAAAGAGGAGTTTGGTCAGGGATGTTGGTGATTTCAAAATGCTTTGACTTATAACTTATGACTTATGCTTTGATAATATTTATTAAATTGGGACGTGTAAATGTCCCAAATTAGGCAAAAAAAAAAGAAAAAAGTTTTGCCTAATTTTTTACATTTTTGCTGAAATCATCTTAAACCTAGAAGGGAGTATTGTGTCAATATTATTTATTTAATTACAAAGCTAAATTATAACATTACAAAAATAAAGTCATAATATTACCATAATAATACATTAAAGTTGTAATATTATATGACAAAAAAAGTTATTTAAAAAAAATTACTGTCATAGAGAGATTTAAGTGATGTGATCAATTCAACCAAAGTGCTGCTCTTAGCTGCTAACTCACGGGGAGAATTGCTCTCTCTTGTAAGAATTGAAATAAAAGTTGGCTACTTTGCCATTCTCATTATATTATGAGATTGTTCTTGTAATATTTAACTGTATTTTCATGTTATTGACTTTTCTCACATACTTCGTGCGGAGCACTTGTATGGCATGTTAATTAATGAGAATTGCTCCACATCCACCAATACTCCCCCGCACGTCACCATATTAAATAAAGCATTAATTTCCGCATGTTTTGCTCCTATGAATTTAATAATAATACCGTGCATGCGATTGTTTCAGAACGATTGTTCTGAAGTCCTAAGCACTATAAAAGAGGTTTTCTACCAGGATATCTTTGTATTAAGAACCTGTCATCTTTCTCTCAATTGCAACCTGTTGTTTTGTCCCTGCAGCTGGAAAAGACTCCCATAGCATGATGTTGCCACCTCCATGTTTCACTGGTAGGATTGTATGTGGGCAGATGATGTGCATTTCTCTGGGTTTCTTCACACACACTGTTTACAATTAACACCAAAAAGCTTCATATTTCTTCCACTTTGGAGAAGCTTCCATTCAGCCACATTACCACAAAGCCCAGACTGGCGGAGGGCTGCAGAGATAGTTGAGTTTGTGGAACTTTCTCCCATCTTCCTGCTGGATCTCTGGAGCTCAGTCACAGTGATCTTTGGGTTCTTCTTTACTTCTCTCACCAATGCTCTTCTCCCACGATTGTTCAGTTTGGCTGGACAGCCAGGTCTAAGAAGAGTTCTGATCAAACAAAACTTCTTCTATGAAAGGATTATGGAGGCCATTGCCACAGTCCTGTCTCTGAGCACCTTGGGGTGTTTCTTCGACCTCATGATTCTCGTTTGCTCTGACATGCATTGAGAGCTGCAAGGTCTTAAATAGACAGGTGTGTGCCTTTCCTAATATGGTCCAATCAGTTTAACTAAACACAGCAGGACTCCAAAGAAGGAGCAGATGAAATGGACAGTATGTGAGCTAAATATGAAAGTCAAAGCAAAGGGTCTGAATACTTATGACTATGTGATATTTAAATTTTTCTTTTTCAATAAATCTGCACAATATTCTATTTTTTGTGTGAAAACCGGGTGCAGTGTGTACATTATTGAGAAATAAAATGTACCTGATTTTGCAGTCAGGCACAGAGTCAGACACAGAGCTCAAAGTTGAAAGGGATCTGAATACTTTCCGCAGCTGCTGTAAAAAAAATTACAAGATGCAGGAAACTAACCCAGTGTGAATCAGAGAGATGAAGGTTCCATGCTGTATTGATGCTTTGCTGAAAGCAAGACACTTTCTGCTCGTTAACACTGAAACAACCATAAATTCCACCATGTTTCTTGGTCCCTTAGGAAAATCTTAGAACTTCTGTATTTATATTAAGGATGCGGCAGAACTGGACAATCACCAAAAAACACAAATAGCAAATCTACCAAGGCCTGACTGAGAATTTGCAAACAGAGAGACCTTGGCCGAGTGAAATATTGATCTTAATCTCACTTGGGTGCTGTAGACTGACTTAAAATAAGCAATACATACAGTACCAAAAAAAAAGTCACAGAGCTTAAAGATATAAGTGGGGTAAGCTTTCCTCAGACTGATAACAAAAACAGAAGGGATTGCTACAGCTACCTGGGAACAGGTCATCATACACCTTTTTCCTCCTTGTTTTTATATACTGACAAGGTTAGGTATGTTTAGTCGTATTAAATAAGTTTCTTTTCCAGAGAGAAAGTAAGTAGATTAGACATTGATATGTGAACATTTCTTAATAGAGAACTAAATATTTTATGAGGTGGTCCAATTTTTCCACATTACTTCACATAAAAAAGTGATCAGAGTTATTTTCATTCCCCTATTTCTTCTCTAACTTCTTATTGTTATGAGTGTATAAATTTTCAGGACCTTGTTGATAATTATGAAATTCTTATGTTATTTTACTTTAAAATAATAAATAAATTGACCTGGTGTTTTATTTCTTTGTAATAATACTTAATATAATAAAGTCATATAAATTCTAAAATCTTTGCATGATTTAGCCATTTTTAAAGTTTTTTTCTTTTTTCTTTTGTTTCATGACCTTAAAGGGTTCAGTTTATGTTTCTAAATTAAAGATTTATATAAAAATAACAGACTGAAGTATTTTTTAAGTCCAACTGACATTTTCTCTTGTTATCAGATATATATATGATTTTTAGATAGCCTAAATCTCAGTAAGATTGATTTCTGTACATTTTGCTTAATATTTTTCGATGCATTGATTAGAAATAGGAAATCGCTTACAAGACAGAATCCCTGGTGCTAAAAACAACTCTTTAGCACAAACATCTGGGAATAATGCTGCAGCAAAGAAGTAAAAATCAACGGGCCTAGTTGCGGCTGCAGAGTAAATAGGGCAACAACATAATCATTATCCATCACACTGTAGATATAAAACTGTAATAAGAGAGTGGGGTGACCTCAGGCAGAGCTGAAATTTCTCGCAGTGGTTGTGTGGTGCCCATCGGTGGAGGTTTGAACATAACTGCTGACGCCACAACATTCCCAAGAATGACAAATGGGACCTGAATACATCTGGAGGTGCTTCAGGGGACACTGGGGAATGGGCACATTGCGAATGGCACAATTGCCAGTTGAGGTTAGGAGGGAAAGAGAGAATCGAAGCAAAGAGTGAGTTAGACTCAGAAAGCCTAAAATAGAAGCTCTGCTTCCCACATCTCCATCATCCCTTTGTGGGGGAGTCGGGGTCTGCATAACAAATAACCCACCATTCCTGGGAGCTGTTTCATACCTACAACCACAAGTCAAAGTTGAGCTAAGGTATGAAGCACGTGTTATGGATCTGATTCAGATTCAGATGATATATTAGAATATAATGTATATAAAACTGAATTGTGACCTGCCACTAGACCAACTGGGATCAACTGGGAGAATAGGGGAGACAGATCAGTCCCAAGCAGTCCTCCCTGTTCTTTCCAACAGGCTAAAACACACCCTATCCAATCTGGCATCCAGGATAGACCAGGGGTCTTTTTTTGGTTGAATCCATGCAACAGTTTGATAGAAAAGTCATGTCAGACAGGAAGAAGGATTTTGGCAAAGTAAACACCAGCTTTTGGGAAAATCAAACTAAAATTGTGAAATGGAGACTCATATTGATCCATAACATATCCTAATGTCCGAATGCAAGCAATAAAGCACTTAAATAATCTGTATACTTATGGTTGGAGCTCAGAAGGAAAAAAATATGAAAGAAGTGATTCTGCGATTTTGTATGTGCTTACATAAGAAGCAAGTACTGTTTTGTGTTTACTCCTAGGCCTACCCTAATATGACAACTCGATTGTGTTACATCGATCAGTTCAGGTAGCATCTACTTGGAGCTAATGTAAGTTTTTATAAAATTTGAAACACAGCTTGTGGAGTGAGACGTCCACATTGTATTTTGGCCTCCAGTATTTGTTTGAAACTTTTCTTTTGTTTAAAACTGCAGCGATAACAATTCCACCTACAAAGTATAAAGACATACATGGGTCACACCCAATCAAATTGTTATACAGAAAAGGTTAACAATCAGAGATACTCTTTAACGCAGAGTGCTCTTTCTTATTATACATGTACGGCTAAATATCCAAAGGTGAAAATTGACCATCTTATCACTCTTTGCTAGGTCATGGGAATATTTGGAAGGAAGACCTTGACCTTGATCTCCTTGATCACAAATAGAAGCCATTCTACTCAATGCAATAATTCCTACCATCTCTTTAGTAGGATGGACAGACCTCCTTTGTTGTCTTTTTTTGACAGAGCACAACTTGTGCTGTGAAAAAAGAAAGTTCAACAATACACCACGTCTTGTGCTTGTCTTTTAGAAATGGTAAGTAATGAACCAGAGTAACCATGTTGATCTGTTCCTACTGTTCCTAAGTTTTATTTTTTTAGTTCCAAATCCCAGAGTTTCAAATTCTGATTTTTAAAGTTGAAGGTTGTACCGTAAATATGTTGCCCAAATCCAATATGGCCACCACTTGAATGTCAGTAAGAGATCATGTAATACCTGTTTATCTATTCTACTGATGACCTGTCTCAACAAATTAAAACATCATTACATCCACCTGGTTGCCGATCATTTTTTCATTTTCATATATTTCTACCTAACAACTTGGAATGGATGAAAATAACACCAGTAACATTTTTACCAATATAGACATGTTAGACATTGTCTATATATACGTTTCAAGACATCCAGAAGCCGTATTATAAATCCCATCTTCAATTGCTTATACTCCATTCGTCCATAAGGGTCCACAGATTAAAAGCATCCCAGCATATTTGTAACAGAAACATTCCATTTTAAAAAATCACCACATAATTCAGTTTTTTTTTACAATCAGAAAAGTTCGATCCTTAAAGCTAATGCTAAACATCTTGATAATTACCACAGATTGCACAGAGATTTCCAGTCAATGTTGAGTATGTTTGTTTTCCTCACCTTCTATCCTACAAAACAAAATTTTCCATGCACGCCCCATTTTGAGATTTGAACTTAGGGCAGCCCTCAAACTGTCAAAGCGCTTGGCTCAGCTGCCTACTTTTACACATGACTCCCCCTCATAAAGTCCGGCTGCTATTGGTTAGGTCCAAACGTCAAGTTTGTCTCTCTAGCCAATTAAAGGAAAATTAATGTTCCTTTAAAGCTACAGTGTGTAATAATTACAGGGATATACAGTCAGAAATGTAATATATCATACATAACTATGTCATTTCATCATCATCTACGAGCTCAGCCTCTTAACCTTAATATTTGCGTTGCCTTAGATTTCGTTATTTATAATTACATAGGAGCGGGTCTCGCAGCCATGGAGGCAGACATCTTTGCGCTACGGCAGCACAGAGCCAACAAACTAGCGATTGCGAAATCGCCAAAATGTCACAACGATGTAGAAAAAATAACGAGTATATTTATTATCTTAAGTCTACATGAAATCTATACCCTACACAGACTAATGAAATACTATCTGTAAAATGATCTATGTAAACAAACCTCATCACTTGAGAAGGTAGGTGATGCGGACGTCGTGGAAGACATTTTGTCCCGTAACGCTCGCCGTACTGTTGGGGGGGAGAAGCGGTGGGGGGGAGATGTTCATGTTGCTGCGGTCTGCAGTCTGACCGCTAGATGTCGCTAAAAGTTACACACTGTACCTTTAAAACAAGGCTAAACATGGCTAATTTGAATATTGCAGCCCAGATATATAGCCGGGCATAAAAGGCACAGAGACATATCCGATACTGGATCGTTGCAAACTGTTAGATCAGGGGTATCAAACTGCCTCTGAAAAGGGCCATGTGGCTGCAGGTTTGTGCTATTTTTTGGTTGGAAAAAAAACCTGCATCCACATGGCCCTTGTTAGAACCAGTGTGACACCCCTGTGCAGAAAATTAAATGGAAAAGCAAAAAAGAATTGCTTGAAAATTATTTTGTGGCATCTAAATGCTACAGTGTGATCTTTGAGGTAAAATTGTTGTGTGAAATCAATAAGCACTATTTGGAATATTTTGGAGAGGTTTGGAGACGCTGATGACTCCAGAAGTTAAAAGTCTCATAGCTCTAGAACTGTTATATCTAGAGGTCTGAAATGATCTGCAGTTTCTGTACACATAATGCAGAATAAATGTAAAACAATGACCCAGGCCTATTGTCCAGCAAGTGTAGAGTCTTTGTTACTGCTATAAAAAAAACTTTTATTTTTGAGAGGGAAAAAAAAGCAACTTTGAGTCATATTTGCAGTGATGTAGTTTAGGCTGTATTTAGGCTGTAGTCACACGGTTTTTAACTATATTTTCAGAAATAAGAAGGTGTTAGCTTGATGATGATGTATCACACATGTAATTTGGGCTTACAGTTCCTTAGTTATTTGTTTTTTCATTTGAGTATGCAAAAACGCAAGGATTACTTATAATTAGGTTGATGCTAAGACTAACTATAATGTCTTAGTTCAATCCAATTTATTTATTCAGCCCCAGTTCACACCACCTGTCATCTAAAGGCATCTTTAAAGACAAATAATATAGACTGATTAGTTGAAAGTTTTCTTGTTAATGAAACCAGCTTGAATAGAATCTTTGACTTTGCAACGATATCTCACACCTCTTTGATTCCTCTTGATTCCTCCTTTATTTAAATACTCTAGGTAAAATTAAAATGCTATGGTACCGATTCTCTTGTTAATATGTTCAAATTGTGTTTTACGTCTACTAATATTTCGTATTTAAACTATATTAAGCTGAGTTTTTATGTCCTAAGGTGCGCAGACCCCCTCGGCTAACATGATGAGCCATGGAAACATCTAAGCAGCAGGTTACCAGACTCCCTGCTTCTACCAGGAACATGCTTTGTGAAACATTTGATGACAAAAAGGTGCCTTTTCTCATAAGCAAAAAAAGGAAAATCTTAAAAAAAAAGTATGGGTAGCAGAAAAATATCTTTTTTGCTCATGTTGTCTTCTTATTTTCGTGTCACGAGACGGGCAGGCGTTTTAGGACCAGGAGAAGATAAAGTCCTTTCCAGCAGACAGAGAATTGCAAATGAATGTGCTTTGAAAATGGATCAAAACTCCTAACATTTTTTTATCTTTTCACTTTCCTGTTAAAAAATAACCCCAACTTGACAATGCTGCCAATAGTTTATTCAACCATTGGACTGGAGTATTCAGAAAAATAATGAAGCTTTAGTCTTCCTTTACACACTTTTACATATGGGTAAGTAGTTTGTCATAATTTGAGAGATTTTAGTAGATTTTCTTCTTCTACCATTTCAGTAAAAAGCAATCTCAAAAGAAGAAAAAATTATCAAAAAAGGGAAGAAAATGAAACTTCAATTTTCTTTCTTAAATTTTTTTTTTATTTGTGGATAACCTCTTAAGTGGTGAAAAATATTTGATCAGACTTAGAAAATGGCCCTACATGTCTTGTGGCAAACTTGAAAATATAGTTAAAGCTTTCTTTAGCCAGTGGCTTTCTTCTTAACCCTCGTCTATAAAGGCTAGCTAAGGTGTGGGGCTACCACATAAAATCCCAATAAAAACATTGAAGTGTGTGTTTTTTAAGTAAATAAATCTTCAAAATTGTTATTTAAAAATGTTAGCAGCATAATATAGAGCGCCTTGGAAATGGATATCCAGCTGTATTGGTCTATTGCTTTTATCTCCACAGCAAAGAAGGAATAAAATCAACCCTTTAGCAACGTTTTTAAGGAAATGGCCCTCTTATAAATTTTAGGATACTGAAACGGCAAAGAGGAAGTTGAAGTCCAGGTAAGTGTTGCCAGTAGGTCCAACACAAACAACTGACAGAGTGTTTGTGTGGTGGAGGTGGGGGAGTATCTTCACCAACACTGCAGCACTTGTACATAAAGGCTGTACAGTTACCATGAGAGGCTGTGTTTCTGAATATGAGAGTATTCAATTAGCTCTGGTGTTGTCATGTATAGCACTTGGTAAAATCGCAGTCTGCTGTAAGCAGTGCAGAAGTGAGGATCCAGTAACCCATTTTTACTGTTAAATCATCCTAGTGGCCCTACAACGACATAAGATATAATGCGTTTCTGTACCAGGAAGAAAAACAACTGAAATGTAACTTCGGCAGCACTGCAAATTATCACTTTCTTCATCTCCTCTTCAATGATCAGTAAGAGTGTCTGCCAATCTGAAGGCATAGATAGAAACTCCCCAACCTATGTTTTGATCAAATATCACTTAAACATGACTTAAGCTTGATATATGCTGAAGGTAATATCAAAATCTTCTTTCACTCTAAATTCATTTTATTTGTTTGAAGGTTATGCCAGTGTAGAGGAGTACAACAGAAATGTGACATATATTTTTTGTGTGTCCTCAGGGTTCCCTGAGGCCATATCAAGTCTATAGCAAGAAAAATAATGTTTTCCAGCATACTGTTTTTATATTTCTTTGCTAACAGAATAGGAGAAGGGCTGAAATATATTTGGAAACTTTAAAATGCAGAGAAATGTGAAAGTTTCAGAGCTTGAGAACAAAGTAGCAGAAAAGTTATTTTAAAAATGTCTTTAATGAATATAGTGAAAGTGCTAAAGTTAGCTTTGTTATCACAGAGAATTTCTTTGCTTCTTAATCTTCTTAATTTAGTTTTTTCTACATGTTTAAATCATTTAGAATATTTGGTCATTTACTACATTTTGGAATTGTTTTTTTAATTGTATGTTAATGATGTGGTTGAAAACGGAAACGCAAATGATGTCATGTATGACTAATGTATCCTATGTCATAGTCTTTTTTTAAAGCTGTGTTTTAATATTACTAAGGTGAAAATATTTTAAATTAAAATCACTCTTACTTGGGTAAAATGTTTAACTATTCTACTTGAGTCTAAACTTTCCATTATCAGAGCTCTAAGTTACCAGGCTGACAATATTCCATCAATTACGGCAGATAAAAAGAAAGAACACAGAGATGTTGGGAAATAACTTGAAGCATGTGATTATTCAAACTGGTTAAGTCTGCCAAAAAAATTGCAGGAAGAACAACATTGAATGCAACACAGGAGAAAACAAAGAGACACAAAAGTTGAAATTCCATATGAGTCAGGAATTTCCCACAACACAACATACCAATGAATTTCAAAAGCAACAACACACTTAGGGCCGGATTTATCAAGATCCAATTTTGCGTGCAGTAATTTGCGCTCGCAAACTGGAATTTTGCGCAAGGGGCTGAACCATGGTTTGCGGGTGATTTAACAAGAGTGATTGCGTAACTGGTGGCAGGTGCAAAACTGTTGGAGACGCCCTATTTAAATGATGGTTTTGCGCATTTTGTGGTTTGCGGCATGGCGAGTTTGGACAGCAGAAAGCGCAAAAGGAAATTCGACCCCATGGAAATGGAGGTGTTGGTGGATGAAGCCAACAAACATTTAAGTGAGCTACAGCAAAGAAGTGTGACTGTCACACAGAGGAACGCTATATGTGAACAAATCTGTAATAAAGTAAACGCTGTTGGTGAAACCTTGCGAACAGTGGATGAAGTAAAAAAAAAAGATACCAGGATATTAGAAGGCGAACCAAAGAAAAACTGGCATATAACAAAACATCTGCGAACAAAAGAGGAGGGGGCACAGTAGATGAGATGCCTCTGACCAGCATTGAGGAACAAGTAGACAGCTGACGCTCTGTGAGGAGCAAATCACTGGAATTGCAGCTCCAAAATGGCAATGCTGGATAAACGAAATGTTTGGATGATCGTTTCCTCGTTCATTCCAAAAATATTCACACGGAGTGAAAAAATGCGTTCTCTGCGTCTCCTTGCTTCATTTCCATGTCTCCTTCTTGCGACAATAACCGCTGCCATGTGTGCGCAATTACGCATACAGACCATTTGCACCTTCTTTTGAAACGTGTTAAATATAGAGTCAGATACCGTTAGCAAAATTGCTTTCAGGTTTGATAAATCACTTTGCGAGTGCTAAATTAATATATTTACATGTTCTCCTCCCACAAGACGCACTTTTGCGTGTAAACGCCCCATATTGCATATTCATTGCAGAAAAAGTACTAAATGGATAACAGGCGCTATTTAGCACATTTTAAAGACCAAATCCTTTTAGCACGCTGTTGATAGATCAATTTGTACATTTTTTAGCGTGCGCAGTGAAATAGCTCACGTTTTTATACACGCAAACCTTTGATAGATCCGACCCTTAGACAAAAACTGGTTCATCCTAAAGGGAGAACACTCAAACCTTAGCTGAGCGGTATTGTTTATGCCACCCAGTGCAGTGAGAACTGTGCAGCCTGTTATATTAGAGAAACCAAACAAAGTTTACACAAATGCCTGGCACAGCATGGGAGAGTCAGTAGCTCTGGGCAGGATTCAGCTGTACACTTGTACCTCAAGAACAAATGACACACCAGATTTTGGATGGAGAGGACAGACGTGTTGAAAGAGGGCTAAAAGAAGCCATTTGTGAAAAGGGAGAAGCCATCACTGAACAAAGGGGAAAGACTACAGTTTCAGCTTCCAAGCATTTACAATTCAATAAATTCATTCCAAAGAAATTACATAAGCAATCCCATCATGATGACAGCGGACGGGGGCTAGAGGAGCAAGCAAAGACGGTGCGACTGTCGGTCAAAGTGCAGCTGAAGAGGCGGGCTAACAGCAAAACCAAAAGAAATTCCTTACAAACCGCAGTAAAAGGGAAGGCTACTTGATTTGCATCTGACTTGGAATGTTTTTAGGAGGATGTACCTCCATGCAGCTTAAATACATCAGCACTCCAACTACAGGTTTCTCTGGTGAGAGCCATCAAAACTGACAAAGACTTCTAGATACAGTATGTGTCAAAACATCTTCAAATAAACTGAGAAAAAGTCCATTTGTCATCCAATTTAAGCCAGCTGTGGTTGCCATGACTCGGATAACTGAGAATTTGTAAATGCAAATGTGATTTACTTACATCTGATTAAAACACTACGCAATTTCTATTCTTACTGTTGATGGAATGAATAGCAGCGGTATTAGCAGATTCCATGTATCATTGCTTGTAGAGCAATGTACGTAAGCTGGCCTAAAAAAATAATGTCACAGGGGTGATAAATGTGCCATCTTCTACTTTTTTATTATCTCTTTTCTTGCACGGAATTATACAAGGTGAGATCACTCCTTAGGACTAATGCGCAGCGAGGCTGAATGTAAGTCTTGTAAGCATTAGCTTTACATAAGGCATAAAGACCCTTCTGTTCATCCTGCC
The DNA here is from genome assembly GCF_016077235.1 of Cyprinodon tularosa. Taxonomy (NCBI): domain Eukaryota; kingdom Metazoa; phylum Chordata; class Actinopteri; order Cyprinodontiformes; family Cyprinodontidae; genus Cyprinodon; species Cyprinodon tularosa. The sequence goes on along the minus strand of NW_024039263.1, from coordinate 797,990 downwards.
TGCCTCGGTGAATTTGGATTCACACGCTTCGGGACTTTTCACAACAACGCCTCAAAGTGCTTATTCTGTTGAACTCAAAGTGTTAAGTATCACAAATGTACTGTGGGATGTAATGCCAGACTGAGCCAATTTAAATCGTGCATTTTAAATGTTTCATAATGCTAATTATTATTGAAGGAGAAGATGGCATCACCATCACAGCCTCCAGCTTTAGAACTGTATGTGTGAATGGAAAAGAGGCTTTGACAGAACAATGGTGTTTTACATACGTAAGCAAAAGTGCATTTCATGCCTTTTGCCAGCTGGGATGATTTTATCTACTTTTCTTTGCAGGGCTTCACAGTGTTAGACCTGCGTGTCTAACTTGAAACAACAAACTTATGAGAACTTGAATTAATGCAGTGTGAATACAAAACTACTCTAAGAGAATGGTTTAGAGGTTATATTTATGATTGGGGATTAACGAGCTCAGTACAGCAAAGTGACACTGAATCTGTGATTGGGAAAGTGTCTGATAATACATCAGGTCTTGAGACTACAGGTGGAACTTGTAGCATTTTTCTAAAACAGAGGAGTAGGCTGAGAGTTATTAAAAGAGACAAACATAAATGTTCTTAAAGACATAAAACCTTAGGCTGAGGGATTTTTCATATACGGGAAATGTGTGTCTGTATTAGTGCCAGTTGAGAATTCGAAATATGTTAAAGGATTTTGTATGCCATGTATTAAAGCGGCTGTTTTTAGAGATCAACCGGAAGTCTTCTACATCTGGCTTTAGATTTCACACATTTAAATTTTTAATATAACTCTGCTTGACATTAAATCCTCCTTTATTCAGTCCGTGTCCTTTTCCTGGAACATTCTCATATTTAAGGGTGTTTGAAGGTGATGAAAATCCAATGTAAAACACCAACGTGAAGTATGGGGCTTTCTTATCTTTTCATTTTTTTTAGGATGACAACCATGAGCCATGTGAGCAAGCTCCATATACAGCTGCTCAATGTTTATGCAGTTTTGAATGTCTTCAGGAAGACGGGGAGGGAAGAGCACTGCTTGATATTTACACACAACAGCCATACCGTGATGATGGCTCCCTCGTGGACCCAAAGGACATGAATAAACCAGGCAAGAACACAAATCGAGTCAGGATGTGTAATATACTGGAATGTATAGAGTGGAGCCATAGACTATAGAGTATAGAGTGAAGCTGTGTATGTGTGTGTACCTGTCTAGGAAAATCTTTCCAATTTCACTAGATTGAGGACCAGTTGTTTGACATTTTGCCTGTCCTCACAAGCTATTTTGCTAATGTTTCGGTTCAGGGCAGGGGTCGGCAACCCAAACTGCTCAAAGAGGGAGCTGGACCAAAAAAACAAAATAAATCTGTCTGGAGCCACAAAAATGTAAAAGTCTTATAAACGCCTCATATGGCAACATGGGCTCTAAGTGTATTAGCCCACTATAGAAAAGGACTATGTGGGCTTAAATATATAATAGGCATTCATGATTAAATGTTAATCCTGGAGCAAATGTCACATATCAGCATAAAGTGAGGGAGGAGCAGTGGATGATCATGGTGAAGTTTTATTGCATTGATGAAATTATAGAAACACGATAAAGGAATCTTTCTATGGTGGACATTTTTTAGTTGGAAGGAGATGATTGAGTAATGAGGAACCAAGCAGGAACTGACATCGATCAGAGCAGTGCTCAGCATGACCATGAACATAAAATGTTCTCCATGCTGTCAAAATTCTTAGAGAGATCAAGCCACGCTCCTGAGTCATCGTTTTACCATGCTCCAATGCAGCCTTCACAGCCTTACATCCCAAGAGAACCTCCTACTCATTCTCCAAGGTTTCCTGCGGTTTCGGGTCCATCCAACATCAGGCCTCTATCCTTTCTTCAGGATCTACATCCACCACTGTTGTTCAACAATACTCATTCACATCATCTAACTCAATCCTTTTGTAAAACACCAGTTAATACCCATGATTATCCTCCTTCCTTCCAGTCTCAAGATGAGGATGAAATGTAAACCAGATTTAGGCACTTTTATGAAGTCCTTATTAATGTTTTGAAGGATGCATTTTAATTTAAATACTATGCAGTTGCAATGCAAGGTTAAGTTCACCTTATTTGTTAGTACTTGAATTTCAGAGATGCAATATTTTTTATATGCAGTGTTATTTTATTTTTGTATTCTAAAACATCGTTATATGCAGTTAAAGTGTTAATCTAAACAATCCACTACAAGAGGCTTCCATTGTTTTATGTAAGACAGCAAAGACAGGTAACGTACTAAAAATCTTTATTTTCCTGGTGTTGAACAAAAACGTATGAACGGTGTTAACAGTAGACCGCCCTAAAAAAATATGTTGGTAGTTCAACATTGATTACTGGAAAACTAAGTGAGTGCTTCTCTGACTCTTGCGGGGTGCAGATCTGCTACAGCACCTCTTTCTGCCCATCTTTCAATGGGAGGAACAGGTTCACCGGGTTCCTCGTAGTCCTTACCGTGCATTTCACACATGTTGTGCATTTACTGTACTTATGATATTGGTAACAGCAGAGATGTCCACATCTACGCATTTACCAAGGCACCTCCCTACAGCCGAGCAAGGGCGCACTCCACTGTCATCCTGGCTCTGCTGTGGTGTTCGTTAAAGCATCGCTGCTCAACTGTCAATGCTCCTGTGTCAGAATATCCTTTGAGCAGCCAGCTTTGGACGGGGTAAGCAAGGTCACCAAGCAGCATGATGGGCACTTGAAGTCTTTTGTAAAATACATTAGTCAAATTTAACAAAATTTTAGTCTTCTATCTTTAGTACTAGAATGTTAAAAACTTACTGGCTCTCTCTGCCAGGCAATAAACATTGGAATTTGTGAGAACCCAAGCATTGTGGACGCTTCCTGGTCATCAAGCATAAATGTTGATGAAGCTGTTGGAATACCTTGTTTATTTAATACACTACAGTGCTTTAAAACGTGCAATATCACTATTTCTTACCAAAATCGATGATCCACGACTCCCTGCAGAATAACTGAGTGCCACCTTTTACGATTAAAATAGTGTGTGTGGTTCTCCTCTGGGGCAACTATTGGGATATGACTCTCAGCGAATGCTCCTCCACATTGCGGGAAACCCCGTCTGTTTTTGAAATCTTCAACGACCTCCGGCAGATCATCCCCCTGGGGTAGATGTATGTAGTCCGGGATATGACGAACAGCTTTACAGAAGTCGTGGACCAGGGAGCAGACAGTGGACCTGGCTATGCCAAAGAGGTTGGCTATTGTGCAGTAACAAGCACCTGTTACAAGCCAATACAGCCCCACGGCAACGCGTTTAGTCCCTTCCATGGCCCGCTGACAATGTGTGTCTTTACGTCAGAGAGCTTAAGAGATCCGTTCACAAAACATTCTAAAATTTTGAATGAACTCAGTATCACTAAAGCCTCTCCTGGCTTCAGCTCCGGACCCACACAGTTCTCTGTACAGACATGAAGTAGAGACGATTGAGGAGTTCTGGTTTTGCCATCTATCTATGAACCCCCTTAGGTCCATCAACAATAGACCAGGAACAGTATGACATAAGTGTATGTGAATGTACTAATGTATAATTTATTTGACAATACATGTGCTAGTATACGTTCAATCTGTTTATGCTCTAATCATGAAAGGTAAAAGTCTGTACCACAGCCTGGTAAATACATGTTAAGTAGAGATGCACAGATCCAGTCTTCCAGTCCAACCCAATACCTGGGCTGAGTGTATCTACCAATATCAGATACCGATGCCAGTCAACTGTTAAATGAATAACCCGTATACTTTATCATTTTAGAGAAGGCTATAACAATAACATAAATATTACTAAAAAAAAAGAACAAATCCACATAGATATAAATGTACATTATATTTTTTAAATTTACAAATAAACCACAAAAAGAAAGAAATAACAGTTCCATGTACAGTGCGCTGGATTAGATCTCCAATATCCAATCACTAATATCCACTCCAGCTTATTAGTCAATATTGGAACTGATATCCGATCCAGGTATTGGATCGGTGCAGCTCTAACTCTAACCCTAAAAAAGATTAAATTCCAAAGTAAAAGATATTTTGCTGCTAAAACCAGTACTTACTTACTTACTTGGAGGCAAGTACAATCATGCAAGACCAGGGGTGGGCAGTTTGATGACCACAATGCACCAGCCTGACTTGTGATTGAGGCTTCCTCTTCAGAATGGATAGAGAAGAATGCTACATACATACGTAAAAATATATGTTTGACAGACTAGATGCCCAATATTTTAAATGTGATTCTACATCACCAAAAGTGTTAACAAAGGAATCAGATCAACAATATAAATAAATCACATCTAAGAAACAGTTTTTGTACCCACAAATAACCAACAACTGTGCCTTACAGAATAATTGGTTGTATAGACTAACATCAGTCACCATATTCATTGTATTTACGGTAATGGGATTTTTTTCTCTCCATTTCTCTACAATCTGAGTGAACCTGAGGTAGTTGGGAATCTAAAATGGTCAAAGCTCTCTGTAAGGCTGGTGGAGATACACCTTTCAACATCTACAGCTTTAATTGGAATCAGACGGGGTTCCACAATGTTTTGACTCAGGTGGTCTGAATAATATGAATAAAAAAAGAAATTTTAACCACTTTTTTTAAACACATTTTTTTTTATTTGTGTTAGTCTACCTCATAAAATACCCCCAAAATACACCAAATGACTTGATTTCCAAATACAACAGTTAGAATGGCTCAGCAGGTTTGTATATCCCTTCAAGGTAATTTGGATAATTTGTTTTGGACCCTCTTTTAAGTCACAAATAACCACAACAAAAATGTAATGAATACATTGAATTCTATCTATGTGGTTATATTTTTAGTTGACTTTTCATCTCAAGCCTAAAATCACCCTGAAGTTTCATGAGCTGCCAAACTGTCCTGGCTACCAATGTTCATGAATCACTAAGGCAACATTGCCAGATTTGTCGGGGAAAAAAAACACACACTGTGAGGAATCCGAAGCATGAGCTTTGATTGTTGGAACCCTGAGATCAGAGCCACAGCGCCTTCAACACCTGCTTTCATATCATCAGAGCATCTCCTTCTGTCGGCGTCAGCTCTGCAGAAAGTCTTTGCTCATCCACAAAATCTTATATCAGATCTGACAACAGAGGACCAGAAAGTTGAGCCAAAAAGTCAAAAAGGCTGATGTTATCAAGCCATCTGTTGGGATGGTGGTCCAACCTCAGCTGGAAGCCGGCCGCTGTCATTCATGCTGACCAGGCCAGGGGACAGCATACCTGGTGTGCATTTAGAAAGGCCGTCTCAGCTCACGCGGCTAGGAATCCATGGATCGGGCAGCAGGTAGCAGGGCAGCAGATGGCAGGGGAGACCACAGCCCACACATGGGCACACGTACAAACACACTGGACCTGATTCGGATCATTTTTACAGTGAACTTGCAGCAAACATCAGCATATGTTTACCACCTTGTATCACTAACTGTGCCTTCAACACATGTTCTGACTGTGTTCACACATTCCCACCTCTGTTCACGAGCACCTTTAGTTTGATAAATCAACCATTTTTTAAAATCTTTTTGCAGCAATGAGACATTTAGTCTATCCCCACATTCGTTCGCACTTATTAGCCAATAAGCTGGTGAGAAACAGCCCCCCTACTAGCCGTGGGTTGTTTGAGTCCTGTGGAGCAAACACCCTCACAATGTTATCGCTTCAAGGCTAATTTTAGCACAGGGTGTAGGCGCAGATAAGTTTGACTTAAATTAAGTCCAGAGATATGTTAGTTCTTTATGATTAATTTGCATGTTTTGTTTGTAATCAGGGCTTTATGAAACCTGCTTTTTTATTAATTTTCATTCACTATAAAACAAAAATATGGAGTTAGCAATCTCAAAGGTTTATTTAAAATTGTTTATAAAATTTTTATGACGAGCATGCCCCTCCCCCCACAAAACAACAACAACTTTATTAGTGATTTGAAAATTTGATTTGAGTTTATTCTCACATGTCTACAGATTTACCTATTCCCATTGCCTGTTACCATTACCTATGATACAAGGATAGCACACTAGAAAGATTTTTTTTTTTTGTAGTAAAATCTATTATCTATCAATAAGATTTGATCACACAAAATCTCTCGGGAAGTTTTCTTTAGCCAAGAGTATTTGGAAAAGAAAATCATGCATACTGCTTATTGTTACACACAGATTCAGATTTTTAGAGCAATCTGAATTTGATTTAAACTTCTGAAGTTTAGTGTCACCTTTAACCTTTTTTCACATCGGCGAAAAATGTAGTTATTAATTTCCTAAAGATACTCAATAAAAATCTCTCTGTAATATCCTCTGTAAATACAAAATCTTCATTCTTGATCATTTAATCTGTTACACAACTTCAAGAACAGTCTTTAAAGTAGTCAATATCTGCTTCATCTCCGCTGAAGCAATTCCTTAAACTTTACTCTCATCAAAAACCCTGTATATCTCGCTCCATGGCTCACAGAAATTGTACCACTCCACAAAGATCATCTGCTTTTGCACAAACAGCTTTTCCTTTTAAGACAATCAGACGGTGGAATCATCTTCCAGAATCTGAAACCGGCAGTCAAAAGCTAATTTCTAAACAATCTTATTACTGACTGCATATTTATATTTACAGCATTTCTGACTATTTGAGATTGAATGCAGTTTTTTCTTTAATATATTTATTAAATGTGTTTACTGCATTATGGGATTTACTGTCACAGCGGCCAGCTGTCGCCATAGGCTGTTGCTACCTAACAGCGGCGACTAATAACAAAGATGGCACAGGCACCGCATGGTGGAGGAGTTACATGATCAACGGGGAGCTAAAAGCAGTGATGAGTTCTCTATAAGGTTCACTATATATTCCCCGCTCTATATAGTGATTGAGGGATTTAGGGGTTAGGCTGGATGTTCGGGCACAGTTAGCTTATATGAGCTTTGAGAACAGAAACGTTTAAACCTAGCGTACTTGAGAATAAATGGGCTTCTGCATGCTCTTGCACGCGTTTAATAGGCGTTTCCTCTCAGGACTAGGTACAGGGTTGTTCATGTTTTTTTATTTTTAAGTGGAGAGGGCGATTCTTTTAAAAAAATTCGCGAAAATGCTCCACAATACCTTTAAGTTCCAATGTGTGTGATGGGAGGAGTACAAATACAGTACATATTAATGTACAGTTTTAGTAGTTTCTGTGCAAATTCAGCCTAAATTCAGACAGATTAAACATGAAGAATGGACTAACCTGGCGTAAACCAGATTCATATGTATAGTTCAATTTGAATTCTACACAGTATCCATCTGGAAAGGCTTCTGTGGAAAGTGTTTGCAAAAAGGACGGAAACTTAGTACAATTCTACACGCTGATTGGGTGAATCAAGTTTTTAGCCAATTACACCAGCGGGATCAGCTGTGCCGCATCACAATCTTGGTTTGTTTTGCAACTAGTTAATAAATCAAACTCTTATCGAATCCAGTCGGTAGGAACGCATAAACATCTTTTTTACCCACAAAGGTAAAAATCTTGTCCTTTTGCTCCTTTTTCAAAAAGAGAAAGAGGGTATTACAGCTAAAACTGGCGCAGTCATGTTTCTTTTTCTTCATCCTACCAGCTCTGGTTGATGCGTTGATGTCATACAATCAATGCATTTCAGTAGTCCAAAACAGTTCTCAAGGCTCGATGTTCACCATCGCCCAAAATTACTTTAAAATCACCGACATTCGATGAAAATGACCCAAAAGCGTTGCCGGCGCCATTTTTGCTGTTTTGTACACATTCTCACGTGATTTGAAAAAGGAGCTTGATTTGAAAAAGCCGGGTGATTTTCCACCAGATGGTGTGATTTTTGTCCACCTAGCGGTAATTTTGATGTAGTTACCAAAACGACAAACAAGCTATAAAGTGCTATCATGTGGCAGTCTTCTGTACAGTGATTCAGGTCATACATTAAAAAATGTTTATAAATTGTTTTCTCTTAGACATTGGAGAGGTGCATTTAAATGTTATATAGCTAAACATGTTAAGTTGATAACCTGTTATGTTATTATTATTGTCTTGTTGCTGCATTTATTTTGTCAGGGAAAACTAATCCTGAGTCAGTTAAAAGTCAGGGAATTCTGAAATTATGTAAGACTGTGGAAACCCTGTATAAAATAACTATGTATAATGATTCTCTAGAAAAGTCACATTATATTAATACTATTATCTTTTATAAACATACGTACCGTGACTCTAAAATAAAAGTTATTCATTTGTGACATTGACTTCTGTCTTGTAATTTATCTTTTTTAACCTGTCAAGTTTTTTTTAGATTTTTAACATTACAATTTATACTTTTCCAAGCATACAACAGTTCAAAGCAAAGTTTAGTTTGAAAAGAATGTGCAGGAAGGATTGAAAAGCATGTTAACACGGTAATGTAGGCTTGAGTTCATTATCTGACGCATGCATATACACACCAGGAACCTGTAAACTTAAAAAATACTGAATTACAAAAAACATTTAAAAAAACAAACATGTTTCATTGATATATATACAAAAATGAATATTAGGAACTATATTTATCAAACATTATACTGGGCAAGCAAAAATTGTTTCTGGTCAAATGAAATGTGAAAGTCACTTGCCCTTTGGGCAAGTGGTAAAAATTCTTAACGTCAACCCCTGGTTCTGTATGGAGGCGGCACAGTGGAGCAGTAGGTAGCGCTGATTGCAGCAAAAAGGTTCCGGTTTAGATTCCCAGCCTGGGATCTTTTGGTATAGAGTTTGTATGTTCTCCCTGGTTATCCGTGGGTTGTCTGTGGGCACTCTGGCTTCCTCCCACAGTCCAAAAACATGACTGTTAAGTTTATTGGCTTCTCTAAATTCTCCTTAGGTGTGAGTGTGAATAGTTGTTTGTCCCTGTGTTGTACTGTGATAGACTGCCCATTTACAGCTGGAGATAGGCCCTTCGTGACCCAAGCAGGGATAAGCTTGTCAGAAAATGGACAGACCTCTGAATAGTGGCTACATGCATTTTTGTTTGAGCAAAGTTTTCTTAACAAAGTTTAAAAAGGAAAAAATATCCTGCATCAGGGCTAATGCATCTGTTGACTTCGGGCAAGATGTTTTTCATGAGTTTTTGAACAATTCATCTTGCTAACAAGGTAAAGAATGGGCTGCAGAAGACAAAAAGTCTAAACTGAAACAAAACTTTAGAACCAATATTTCCCATAAATTGTAATTTATGCCCCATTTTTTATACCAAACCAGTCCATGTTTCAGCTGCACAAAAACCTTCCAATATGCCACCGGATCAGACTGTTCCATGTTATTTAGGGTAAATGATGCATCAAGTCATTAAAAGAAGCAGTGTATATCTTTATTCAGCTCTATGTACAACATTTACACTATGATACAGCATCATTACAGGGTTTCGCTACACAGTTACGATTGCACCATATTAGTCAGGCCTCAGTGGTTGGGTACCATGGTTATGAGACAGTACAAACAGCGTACATCTTTGGCTTCACTGGCATAACAAAACACAACACAGATATTTGAATGTAATCTTCCATCAAGGCCTAATGGCAAAAGAAATTGCAGAAGTGTATATATTACTCTGAAGTTGGCCCTGCACTTCTAAATGCAGAAGCCATCCCTGCACGGTTAGAAAAATGGGATAAAATGAAAATGAGGTGAAATTAAACAGGTTTTGTTTAGAGATTTGCCTTTTTTCCCATCCTTTCACCAACATACAGCTGCCAAACAGCTGAGAAGACAAAGACTGGACAAGAGGTAAAAAGGAAAAGAAGGGAGGGTAAAGCAGAGATAGAGAGGTGACAGTGAGACCGAAGCAGCGGCAGACGGAGAGATAAATGCAGTGGGGTCGCTGAGGTGAGGAGATGGTGTAATGATTAGATCACAGATACCCTTGAGCCTTCCACCAATCCCTCCTGTGCTCCAAAAAAAAAAAAAAAAAACAGAAAAGCAAAGGTCTGGAAGAGCTCTGGGAAGCAGAGAAAGGCCCGCAGCTCCAAATGGCCCTGCTGTCAGAGTTCAACTAGACGGAGGACGAGGAGGAGGAGCTGGAGTGGATTACTGGAGTTAGAGGAGTTCACTTTTATTTCTTTTTATCCCAAGGAAGGGAGAAGCAGAGACAGAGGAATGATCTATCACATTTGTGCCAATGAAGGTCTCCAAAAGCTATAAAGGTTTTTCCAGGATTTATAATCTGCATAAAACGTCCTGAACAGCAGATATTTCAAAATAAAATTTGGAGCCAAACGTTTGCTGCAATTTACTGAAAGATTTTGAAAGTGAGCAATGAAACCCTTCCTTTTAGTCTCGGAAGTGTCTGTCTCTCTGCCTGATAGCTTCGCCTCCCAATCATATGATGTCATCTCCAGACTTGAGCAGGTTGAAGGTGAAAAGTTGCATTTAGGATGCTTCCACCTAGTGGTCAGTTAGTGACACTGTTGGTGTCTTGCATCAAGTAAAAATGAAATAAATTAATTAATGTAAAGCATTCTTAAAGAGAACAAAATAAAGATAAAAGCAACGAGTGTCAGCTATGGCAGGGTGTTATTCATGACTTTCTCACATAATGGAGCCATTAAGTCCATCAAACATCAGTACAGGAAACCATTAACTGAAACTGTGGCACAATAAAAGTTGGCATCGACACAATGAAGACGTGACAGGGGATAGGGTGGGGGGAACTTTGAAAAAAAAGGATTGCCTTGGGGCTGATTTTCAAACATGACAGCTGCCTTGATCACGGTAAAATTTCAATCTGAGCTCTGAAACTTAGCGTCATCTTCAAACAAGCTTTCATACATCTTCACGTACAGCCTCTAGGGTGGCATGCTGGTAAGAGAAGATCCAAATGTGTCACATAAACGATAGTGGAATAAAAAGAATGAAATGGCAGCAATAATAAAATCAGTTCAGAATAGTCTTCAGCAAATACGAGGATGAACATTTTCTGATGAAAAAAACCTTCATTGAACTTTTTGACCTAAATGCCAAAAGCTACGAGTGAAGCAAACCCCCAATAACCACCCAAACACACTATACTCATGTTAAAGCATGGTGGTGGGAGTATCATGCTGTGGAAATGCATTTCCTTATCCATGGAGAGCTATGAGGCTATTTTAATAATTGCTTTAAAGGATAAATGATTGAGGGGGATAAATTAATTCAAATTAAAGGTGAAGTTTTAAAGATACAGTAACCACCGCATTCTGCCATCATTCCAAGCTTTGAGACTTAATGTTTCCTAACTGAGGACCTTCCAGGTGGCTTGGCTGTCTCCACCAATAGGCCGCTAATGCCTGCAATAAAAAATACCCTAGGCGGAAGAGCTCATGTTAACAGAGCAGCCACCGATAAGAGCAGAGGATCCATTACGATCGGGGCGACTGAAAACACGAGAGGCCGCTGGGTGGAGGGATAAAGCACAAGAAGAAGCAGGAGGAAAATGGGAAGAATAACGATCAACCGCTGGCAGCTGTGTGGCGACGCTATCCGACACCGTCGCCTTTCTGCTCGTCTCCAGGAAGAGCGAGAACACGCTGCGATCACAATCAGTAGGAGGGAGTTGTGTGAATGAACCTGGGCCATCGATAACAACCTGCGTTTTGTGGAGCGTGCACACAGGCAAGGTCATAATCAGCTGCAATCCCTTCAAAGTGACAAAAAAAGGAAAAACTTCACAGAGGAAGCAGCTGATGGATGAAAGGATGGATAGATGAGCGCATGAGTGAAGCAGTGGCATCCGAGTCTTGACTTGTGACAGTTCCGTTGTCGCCTGACTTGGCAGGTTTGGGAGAAGGCGTGAGGGGGTGAGCAGTGGCAGACTGGGGGAGGAGAGGAAGTGAGAGATGAATTATGGATGGGTGAAGAGAGGAGGAGATGGAGTGTCTGCCGAGCTGGTTTCCTGCTGACAGTCAGGCTGCTTGTCGTTGTAGCTGCTTAGCCACACCGAGTCCAGCAGAAATGACGCGGCTTGTTAGCAGCCTGCAGCAGCAGCCCCTTTTTTCCTCAGCGGAAGGCCGCTGGGGTGGTTTTAGGCAACAGGGCTTCATGGAGGAGAGTCGAGCGACTGAGCCGCTCAGTACGCTGCCTCTGCTTTAATCTTACTCGTCTTCACATAGCCGCTCATTCCTCAACCTCCTCCACGTATGTCGAAGGAAACCAGCCGACCTAGGGAAGAAACGAGAATAAGTGATGAGATCTGAGCAAGATGAGATTTAGAATGCTAAACCTTTCATCCAACTTTAACTAACCGCAGTTAGCAGGGCAGCATGCCAGCAGGCTTATATCTATCAGGCACACAATGATGTTTTCTGTCTGTCATGTAAATAATGAACAGAAGCTGCTAAAAGGCTAATATCTCAGATGTCCATCCACTCTAGTGATATTAGCAATGCTTCCATTGACTAAGATATAGAATATTATTCTTTGATTCCAGGTGGAAGTTGCTTGTCTTCTATCTTTTAGTTTCTTGAAAGAAACCTTTTTTTAAAAAGGAGAGACTTTCATAAGTGATGCATGAGCTAAAAGACACAAACATGCTACAACCGAAACCTTTCGGAAATTTTGGAGGATTTTTGTGAAATATAAAGCCCATGTAAAGCTTTATTAAGGAGCTAATTGAAAATGATAAATGGTCCTGGTTGCTGCCACTACATCCTGCAGCCATAATGATGGTTTGTTCAGGAGGATGGGAACTGTTAGCTTCCTGCAGCATAAAACGTTTTTTTCTGAAACGTCAAAAAGTTTTATTTTCTTCTTTTCTCATCTCCCTCCACATGTTAGCAGCTTTCCTGAAGCCTTGTAGGAGGTTGAGGCCTCTTGATTGGCCTTAATCGATGCAAAACTGATCTTATCGACCTCAGCAAAACTCTGAATCCAGTCTCTGTCAATGCTATAAACCTGAGTAATATTATTTATTTATTTAAAATAAATAAAATTAGCTTTGAACACTCAAGATGTAGGGTGAATTTATAAGGCGTTATTTATAAAGAAAAAAATCAGTTAACCTTTTAAAGTTCATTGAATTGCCAGAAAACTGCACTCAATTCTTCAAAGGCCATAATTATAATGTGCTGTATGCTGATGTCTTGGTAGCAGTGTTGTGGTCAAGACCACCTAACCCGAGACCAAGACAAGACCAAGACTAGAGTGTATCTAGACTGAGACAAGACCAAGCCTTTTAGGGTCCGAGACCGAGTCAAGACCAAGACCAGCGCCAGTATGTGACAATAAAATGTGAATCATAATCAAAATCACTAAAACTTATCTAAAAGACCCACATTCACATAAAAACACCTAGATATTTAACACACAGAACTGGACTAAACATTAACATCTTTATTTAGTACTTCTGTGTAGTAATCACAGAATTTTAAACAATTAATCAAAGTCGATCAAAATTGTATTTTCTCTGCCGTTCATGAACAGTACATACATTTATGTTGTTTTAAAATCTGCTATTTCAAAACAATGTGCAAAATTCTGTAAAATGTGTAAAACTGAAAAAAAAATCCAATCATTTCTCTCGTTTCTCTTTCATATACAGATTAAAGCTATATTATATAACTTTTCTTAAATAAATCTATATCTGTCACCAAGTTGTGAAATATGTTATGAGACAGATAATTTGTTGAAAAAATAGGTTGATCTCCTCACTGCATTTACCAATGAGACAGGTTATTGCTTGGATTTGAATCCAAGCATCCAATAAAAAGAAGGATCTTAAAGAAACTGATAATAGTCTGATGATTAGTGTTAATTCCACAGTTGTAGTCTTGACCGGTCTTGAAATAAAATATCGAGTCCTCAGCGCCCGAGACCGAGACAAGACCGAGACCAAATACGGTCAAGTCCGAGAAGAGACCGAGACCACGAGTACTACAACACTGCTTGGTAGCTTTGCAGACGTGGGATATTTGTTTTATCAGATGAAAGACTTCGCCTTTTATTATGTTTAATTTACCTTCCGATTCAAACTATGGTCTTCTTTTTGTTAAAGCTCAATAAAATAAGGGCTGTTATGAGAAGACATTTAAAAAAAAACATCACGTTGTATAAATACTTTACTTTCAGCAAGATTAGGTTAATTTGAACAACATCCGCTACATGTGTTTAAAATGTGAAATATTTTCATCAACTGTTCAAAATAATCAAATATGATCGACTAAAATATTTCTGTATCCTATAGTTAATTTCATAGCATAAAAAGAGCAACTGATTACCAGCATAGACAGAAAATATCCAGTGTAACTCTGATTAAACCGGATTGTAATTTTATTGATTGCTGGTTTAGTTTAATCCCACAGAAAAGCTCCTTCGTTGAGAGATCCAGCTGTTTATTCCAGCAGGTTAAACCTGCTGTTTTTCCAGGCTTTTTAACAGGATAAACAGCTCTTTAGATTCCCTTCGCCATGGGCTTTCCACTGGAGCACCATAAACGCTTACGTTTGGCTGAGCAGAGGAATAAAACATAAACAAAAATGCCTATTTCAAGACTGGCCAGGCTGAAATGCAGCACATCAGTGGAAGTCAGCACATATTGTAGGGTTTTCTATATTCTGAACCTGAGGTCTCTCAGTAATGTCTGTGTTATTATGCTGGAGAGCCCTGTTGGCATTTATGGATTTAAGCATAAGTAACTTTGCACTGAGGAGTGAGCCATGCAGACTGAAAGGAAGTGTTTTCCTGGATCCTTGCAGAGTTAAATATTCACATCTTTTCTCAAATCAATGCAGGAAAAAGGAGTTGACCTGCTGCCGCCGACTAACTCCATTCTCCTCTGATTTCCACTCAGCGTTACTGGAAGGTCACTCACCCGGCCGTTGACCTCGCCTCGCCACCAGCCGTTGGCTCCAGACTTTGTGTAGATCTTCACCACGTCTCCCTCCTGCAGCGACAGCTCCCGGGTGTCTCGAGAGCTGAAGTCGTAGCGCGCTATGGCCAAACCAATAACTTTAGGTGTCAGCACTAGAGGGGGAAAAAAATGGATTATTTAATTCAGAAATACTTTATTGATTTTAAAGGGGAATAAAATGCTGAAATCAGAACCTTTTTTTTTTCAATGAGTTGTAGATGCAATTTAGAAGAAAACATGGACAGTTACACATCAGGTCTGAACAAACATACAGACAGCCTTATTGATGCAGACAGAGACAAGGACAAACCTACCATATAAAGTTTAAAATTCAAGTAAATAAATGAAGGGATTTCAGAAACAGGTCCTGCTACCCCTGTTGTCATATTTCTCAAATCTTGATCCAAATATTTAGAAAAATCCATCTGAATATATTTGGAGTAAAAAGGAATAATAGTTTTGCAATAGATATAATACGACAGAGAGGACTACTGCTCTTAGACACTATTTCAAATGGGAAAAACAAAAGTTTATAATGTCCATGGCTGCAAGGGATGAGCTGCTCACCTTTAATTCTAAAACTAATCGAAAAAATAAATAAATAAATAAATAAATTACAAAACTGCATATTTACACACAGCATTAAACGTAACCATTAGGTTTTCTAAATTTAATTGGTTCGCTTTGGATTAAAACAAAATAAGAATATATAAAAAAAATATTTTGGCCCACTGTAAAGTGGGGTGGAGGATCTGTGATGCTGTGGGCTTGTTCCTTTAACATGAGCTTTTTGCAGTACCAGAGCATTCTAAAAAAAATGCTTTGTACCCGATGATTAACCATAAATATATATCCTCCATGTGTTGTTTTACAAGGCTTAAAATTAATTAATTTAATTAAAATTTTTAAAGCGACATCAAATTACGATCATAAAGGATGAAAGTTTTTTGCACACCTTTTAAAAAAGAGAAAGGTGCTACATGATGGAACCAAGTTTATAGGAGATCAGTAGATCGTTATTCTTGATCATTTACAGTTAAAAAAATATGCAGAGCAGTAACTGATGTTAGAAATTATTAAACTTTCTACAGAACACTTAATATCTTCTTTTTAATAGAGGTAGACCAGCATGAGTGCCCTGACACCTGTACGTGTGGGTAAGAGATTAAATGTCTCCTGTTGAGGAGAAAGTAGCTGGAGAGACAGATGTGGAGCAGGTGGAGCTAGTTACCAGGGCTCCAGCCCGCCCTGCCGCCTTTCCTCCTGTCCAGACCGCCTGCTCGGCCTGGGCTGACAGGTTGAAATGGAATGTCAGACCTCTAGAACCTGGCCGTGGGGATAAAATATCTAATATAGAGGAGCTCTGTGTACACTTCCACCCTTTCCTTGACGGACAGACCCAGAGGCACACACATACACACATCAGACACAGCTATATAAAAAAAAAGCCTCACATGCCATTTCCTTTTCCCAACAGCAATATAACGTGCAAAAAAAACAAAAACACATGGATTTCCAAACCCCACATCCTATGCATGCAGACGTCCAAACAACAGAACATGTTCTCCATGTAGGATGGCCAGTGTGCACACATAACTATGTAAGAGTCGACACGGTGCAAGATTCGTGCAATGATGTGAAGGCGCCGAGCTGCAGGCAGCATGCTAAGTAGCCTTCAGCATTAAGAGGAACGGGAGACGAAGTGAAGCTGTACCTGTACCTGACCAGAAGGGAGCAGAGGAAGGAGGCATAAAGCTGTAGCCGGCAGGAGTTACGAGAGAGAGGCCGCAGAGCAATGGAGCTATGGCAGGGCGGGGCCAGGCAGTGGGAGGGAAGGGTCGCAGAGATGCAGGGGGGGAGAAACAGAAGCAAAGAAGAAAAAATGAAAAATAACATGTTTTTTTTCTAAATAAATTTTCAAACCTCAGGGTTTTTTTTATTTATTTCAAATCCATGTCTTAAGGATTGGTTTTAATGTTATTTTAAGATGTTTGCTTCTCCAATTATCAGGATTTTTAATCTGTTATATAACATCTTCAAACTGTAAGAAACTATTTAAGTTACACCAGAAAATAGCTTTCTACATTGGAGCCCAAACGCAGCGATCCTGCTCAGTGTGAGGCATGGAGGGAAACAAAGTGCAGGTAATTCACCTCCCGTATACACAGATCCAGAACATTTAGACTGCAGGGGGAACATAAAGTTTAAAGGCCGTTCCCTGCAGAGCTTTTGTTGCTGCAATGCGTTCAGCTTTTATAACTGATTTACTGTATAGATCCTGACAATCTGAGGGTCCATAAATGCTTCTGAAATAACAAGACATTTCACATATAACTCTGTCCTCTTTTACTGGACTGACTTTACTGAAATTATAAGAAAATCTTGATACTTTTAACTGAAATATAACACATTTTTGTACTGATGAAGGTTCTCAGTCATCCAGGTCATAGTCATTCCGTAAAAATTCAAAAAATATCCACTGGAAAACCAAGTCCAGTGGATATTTTTTGAATTTTTACGGAAAAACGTATTTTTGTAAAAAAATAAATAAAAAACTTTCATGTTTTCAAAACTATCTTTTAATTTTTTCACAGCAGGATTTCCTGTAGGTTGTGTACATTTGATTTTAGACTTTCAAGGCATTTATGATTGGAGTTAAGGTCCTAAAAGATCAATTAAAAGCAATTTTATTTCATACTTTTATGAAATTTCTTAGCTAAGAACTAAGTAAACAATTAATAAAATTGTTATAGTACATAGCTTATCTAGCTAAGGACTTAAATTACGAATACACAATAACTTCAGAAAGTTTTATATAAATATACAGAGAGTATTATAACAAGAATTTAAACAAACATGTAGTCATGAGCAGAATTCCTTATTGTTCTGCTGCCTCCTGGGGTTTGTAGTTTTGTAACAACATGCTTAGAGCTAATTTCTTCCTACAATTACAAACAATCAAAACATTTCTAAATAAATAAACAAACCATACTATGACTGCAATTATCAATTATTCTGCAAATCAACTAATCCTTTTATTATTATTGCAGTTCGTTGTTAAATAACTGTACAGTAAAATATGCTTTCTGGAAGATTATTCATATAATTTGAACCAAGGGAAGCTAAAGCTATGCTGCTACAGGAGTTCTGGGAGGAAAATAAAATGACAAAAAGGCTAAACGTCTGTATAGTTAATACAGTTTTTAAATAAATTATTCTGTAATATTTTTGCGGTTTAGAGTCTTTAGACACCACATAATCATCAATTAATTGATGATGATGATGATGGTTTAAATAATTGACTAATGTGATTAACTGTTTTTAGATCTGAGCCAAACAACAGAAACTACTGGTAATGTTCACATTTAAGATTTAACAGAACATTACTAACATTATACATTTGGAGATATTTACATTTTTAGGTCCTAAAATCTGGATTGATAAATGAAAAAAAGAAGAATACATTAGATATATGTCATTTACTAGGGAGGACAAGTCGGGGACAGTGTTTTCTCATGGGGCACATAGTAAATGCAAACACACAGAAAACAGCTGAAGAGCGAATATTTTTGCTATTCAAAGTGAGCCACAAAGCCAAGGTTGTATATATCTGATCTAACAGAAACAAACTGTGATCCTATCTTAATATGGCTGGAGCTTAAAGCTACGGGTAAGTATATAATGATACGATAAATTGTAAAGACAAAAGTATCTCTTGCAAAAACATCCCTTCTGTCAGCGCAAATCATCACAAGATATTGATTTATTATTACACTGCGATCTCAATAAGTAAGAATAAGTAAGAATATCTCAAAATAAGTACATTTACCTAATATGACCTGCAAAGGAATGAGTGTTTTTGACTTTATGATAAGATAATTAGTTATAATGCATTTGAAATAGGACAATAGATATGTTTTCTTATTTGAATTTATTCTTGGAAATTTCTCTTAATTAATCGTTAATTTTCCGTCTACTCAGGTCTAGAGGGAAAATGCACTTATTAAAAGAATGAATTATTTAGACTTAATTTTTTGCTGTTTATGTTTTCCATACAGGCCACTTCACTACTTTTTAGAACCTTGCATGCATTAAACCCTGAGCGTTACCAGAAAGGAGCTAACAGGGACCAGTTCCTCTGTAGAACTGCTTCTGTATGCTCCTGTACTTTAAACATAAAACCAAATCAATTTCTTATCATAATATGCGCTGACCGAGGAGAGCGTAGAGTGCAAAGTTTACTTGAACAATTATTAAGAAATCAAGGTTTGTCACTCTAAGCTTCTGTTGAATCAAGATATGATCCGTTTTATCATCTAGATCAAGGGTCTGCATATTTGACTCACTTAATATGGTAAATGATTCCCTATTTTTGTGTTACTCTTTTGCTTTCCCCCAAGGAAAAAATGCTTAATTTGGTTTAAAACCGCCACTTCGTCAAATTATTAAGGCATTTAACCTGCAGATAATCCCATTTGGGAAACTTGTCTCTGTGTTTGAGATCAACTCTACCCAAAGCAGTGTGTATTAGCCATGTAAAACTGAAACTCCCACAGCGGCAGATAAATGCTCCAACTTTGTGAAAAATGTTCTGCTTTGAACAATCCAATTGGCGAGTAAACTGGTCCAAGTTATTGATATGCTGTAAGGAGAGCAGGGCTCTAGTGGTTTTTAAAATGAATTCTAATCAGGGCGCTTAGAGACAGCTCAGTAAGCCCTGATGGTTTCAGGGAACGAGCAATATGAAGAGGGATCGCACAGCCGCCGAGACGCCAGCTGAATTTCACATGCTTTATTTTTGAACAATCTGATTTGTGTGATTGCTGCGATTCAGCACACACACACACCCACGCCAATGCCGCCCAAACACACACAGTTAGAGCATCATTTTGTGAGAGACTGAAGAAGAGTGTAAAAATCTAATCAGGAGCCAATAGTCCCCACTCAGACTGTGAGCTGAAACAGCTCCACGGCTCCATGTTTGTTTATGTTCCCAGTTAACACTGGTGGTATCGCGTTATCAATCAGCTGTCCCTCTCCGAAAGCTGTCCGAAGGAGAAAGTGTTAATTAGGAGCTTTCCAGCAGTGCTCAGGGAATGACTGCGATAATAAACAGAAGTCATTTAAATGTGGAAGAGAGGAAATGAATTCTGCACTCCAGGAGCGGGCTGCCATGTAAGATGGAGGGACTTACAGCAGAACAAAACAAATTTGGACCGGAGCTGCCTAGACTTGCACTTTGAAGCCAAGCCTGGACTAAAGAAACCCAACAGCCTCGTGCAATCTGTTCACATTTCTGACACGATCGGCCACGAGCACAGCGGCGCGCAGGCTTTAGATGAAACCTTATTTTCCACTCATTGAGATGTCAGAGTTTTCATTCCCCACTGATGGCCAGCTCACATATGCTCTGGTGGCATTTTTCAGCCTGTGCGAGGTGAATATGGAAGCATTAGGCTCTGATAAGGCAAGCTGCCCTCCGTTGTTCACTCACCTGGTTACATAAAGTTAAATCTATTGATATGGAAAACATGCCTAAATCATCATTATTTCTGATTATATATATACTTGTTTAGTCTATAATCCTTCCTGAGATCAAAGTCCAAGAAGGTCTTTGCTTGCAAACGTGATCTCATTAAAGAGTTGCCTTCAGGTTCAGACAAATTTTCACATCAGAACTGGTGTCTCCTTTCATTCATCATTGACAAATAAAAGGGTGAATCTCAGGGAATTCAGGTTAGCAACAGTAATGAAAGAGTTGCAGGGTTACGGAGGCTGGATGAATAAATAATCTACAATGTTTGGGTACAGTTTGAAGCATCTGGAGTGATGGCGTCATTCAGAGGTGCTGCTGGGTTTTGTTCACCAAAGAATAAAGAGTTTATTCCTATGAAGGTGGAAAAGAAAGGAAATCCATCTCCTTAAATCAACAGCTCAGCATCTGACAGACAGAACATAACAACCCTCGCTCATGCTGACGGGAACGCTGAGGGTAAAGACTTGAAAAATCCTTTGGTTCATCAACTTTACAACCACAACTTTATACAGAACCATGGGAACTGATTCAGATTATTCGATTACAACATTTAAAAACTATAATACAACAGACCAAAACAACAAACAGCTTGAAGGATTTAGCACTGTTTTGAATGGAACTACATGAAAAATGGGAAAACTTGGCACCAGCTTTGGTCAGATTCCCTTAAAAAAAAAAAAAAAAGTGACCCCCTCTTGCATATTTTTTAAGTCTGACTCCACCCTTTCTTAATTTCAGAGTCTGACCGGAAGATCTTCTCTTAAGATCTTCATGTCTAAAAATCATGACAGAAAGATTTTTTTAGTACAAAGATTGATTTTTAAAAAGGAATTAAGCCTGGCGTACACTGTACAATTTATTCAATCATTGCACGCAGCTACAGCTCACACTGTACGATGAAACCGCAGGGTTTAAAAGTTCACAGCTCATGATGTATGTTCTCACACTGTGCAACCCGACTATCTAATGGAATCTGGCTGCTTATACGCATGCTTCTGTGTTTTCGTCTGAGAGGAAGAAGAAGAATCCTTGTTAGTACATTCACACAGAGCGATCTGAAAAGGATGGCCGACTGAATTTCAAAAACACATTTGCTGATCAGGAGGTGGTCGTGAGTTGCTGATTACCTCCTGTACACTATACGACGCATGATCAGGCTGAAGTCGGCCCGATTGAAAAATTCTCGCACGACTGGAAAATTGTCCCGAAAAGGGCAAAATAATTGTACAGTGCATGGCCGGCTTTAAAGGGGACCAGCCAAGAACCCATCAAGGAAAGTGGGAAAATTTTGAAACAAAAACAAAATAGTGTTTTTTGAGTTTTGCCTCAATTTGTTTTCTACATTAACATCGGAAAACCAAACGAAGGATACGCCTGTGATCACATTTATTTACATATTTAGTGTAACTGCATCTCATGTCCACAGAATCAGTTTTTTTCATATTTGTTCTATTGCAGTTTAAGGGGCAGTCTTCCAGGAGCAGCTGTTATGTTGGCATAAATTAACCCATTTATCTTTTTTCTTCACCTTATATAAAGGAGTCTGGTCAGATCAAAGAGCAGATATGTGTGATGGGACTCTAGATGATAGAGCCTTTGGTCATGATATTAACCTTATCTGTCACCAACTGTAACCAGAACAGCTTGTTAACAAACTGTCCTTAAAGTAACAGTAGCTGAGTTTCCATTACAGATTTTATATTCGGTTAAATTCGAAACTGCAGTGTTTTGCAATTGTGATATTCAGCAAAATAATAACCACAACTAAAATGAGTCGGAAAACAACATGGCAGCAGCTGATTTGAACACATAAGATAGATCCATACTGCAACCACAGCTACTCCAACTACTTCTGATCTTCTTCTTTGTCTTTCTACAAGGAAGTAAGATCCAGTTGTAGATACTGTGACTTTTGTGATGCAAAAAAAGGGGTTTCCATTGAAGTTTTGCAAAGTATAAGAATTTCGATAGGGCCAAAAAAAACCTCATACAGGTGTGTTTTTTTTATTGTAGTGTTTCCATTTAGTCAATTTATTTTTGCATTCACTATTTGAGCAATTTAATGCTTAATGGAGATAAATATATATGGATTGATAACTACATTTAGTCCAATGACAGTGTCTAAAATTGGACAATGCATCTTTGGAAATGTATCACTGTCGAATTTTTAAGGATACTAGCCATGAGAGGGTGGGGCAAGAAATGCCTGTACCCTGATAATTAGGGAATTAGGAAAACCTTTGCCACAGTGCTGTAATGTAATCGGTCTACAAGTGCGGCTTTTGAAGGAGACAACCCCTGAAATTCAAACACACACAAGGTCTACTTGCAAAAAGTACAATTTGACAACAAACCAGACCAAACAACAAAATTGAATCCATATGTGACCGAAGCAACAAGACAAGCAGACCAGAGGACTTAGATGGGACAGCGTTTATTCACGTAATCCACAAACCTGGACTTTATGTAGAGTGGAAAAGCCGAGATTGAATAACGGCTAAGAAAAGGGCGGTTTAAAGTTTATCGAAAGGTACTACGGGATGCAGTGAAACGTGTTATAATCAGATGAGACAAAAAGTGCAAAACACTATGCACATAAATCCGACTGTGAAACACGGTGGTGGCAGCATCAGCCAATGGGAGTGTTTGTTATAAACAAGCAAGTTAAACTGGTCAGAACTGATTGACAGTAGAAGGAGCTAAATATATATAGTAGGAGAACCAGGAAAACCACCTAGTCTTAAATGAACATTCATGTTCTGAACGTTCTCAATGCAATAAAGGAATAAACTACATCAGACTAAATTACATGAAAGCTTGAAGCTATATCAAGGGGTTTACTTGCTCCTGCCAAAAACATTAAAAGGTTTTGACTTACTTTCAAACTTAAGCTAAACAATATAATAGATTTAAACAGTTGCATATATCAAATGACATCATTTGGATGAGATATTAACACTTCAAGTCGAGTTATGAATGTTAATTCATTGAAATGATCTGTCCTCCATGAAGCTCTAATTGATTTGATCTTCACTAATCAGCCAGGGAGTGTTATCAAATCTAATACCATGCTTAGGGAATTCTCCAACCGCTGCCTGACAGCGAGTCAAAACCCATTAACATCACAGGAGGCTGAAATGCTGGTAACAGTGACTCATTGTGCACCTCTTTAGAAGCAGCCAAGATGTTCCCGTCTGAATTAAAGCAGCGTTCAAGAGACAGCGCTATCTGCAGGTAACCTGTCACTTGGTTAAATGTTTTAGATTCTTCTTAATGCTTTTTCCTTTTAATCTCCAAGCTTTGGCACAAGGTGATTAAAGGTGTAGTTGGTATTTTATCTGCCTCACAAACGATACACAGAGCTAAACATACCTGTTTATTCTGGTTGTGTTGTAGATGTAGATTTAAAATAAGATCAAATTAAAGCAAAATCAGGAAATAATAAAAGCCCTTTTTTTTAATATATCATTTTAACCTGTTAACTGGCCAGTTACACTCAACTAGAAAAGGCAAAAAAATTATTGTTTTAAAATAATTATCTTTTAGGGATTTTTTACAACAGAAAAAGCAGCAATTGTTCCCTCAGTTGCTTTAGCATATGCATTGGTAGAAAAAATATTCTCAAAAAAACTGCAGGTTTTATTGATTCTGTATCATTGTCTATAAAAAGACTATTTAAAATGTAAAAAAAAAAAAGTTATTTATTCCATCTGAGAGTTTAAAAAATGAGGTTTCAATACCATAAAAAAGCTGTTGTATTAGAGATTACATACTGAAACTTGTACTCACTGTTGCTGCCTGGCCGGCTGAAGCGGTGCACAGCGGCGTTCTCCGGTTCCCGGTAGGGGAACTGCAGGGTGGTATCCAGGCTCTTAAAGCCTTCCCTCAAAGAGTGGTGTTTGTAGTACTCAATCAGCTCCTTTATACAGAAGACAAACATAGTCTCATTAAAACCAACAATGGAGTCAGTTGGAATAAGAACTTTTATGGCATCTAGTAGAAAATCTGAGGTAAGAAAATCATCCACCATAAACAGTGTGTTGGCATTACACTGGATGATTGAGAAGTTTTGCAGGTCAGTATACATATATTTAACCAGAGCTTTCTTTGTTCACATGGTTAAAATTAAACATTGTTGACACTTCATTACATGAACATTATGGTTAAGTTATTAATAAAAAAAGCAGAAACAAGAAAGAAAGAAACTCACTAATATGCTCCTAAATTTCTTGTTCTCTGCAATGTAGTAGCAGCCCTCCTTGGTCAGGATCTTTATGTGCTTCACGTCGTTGTTGTACCTGTGGGCCATTGAATAAGTTATGAGTGTAATTTCCCTCTCTGATCACCACCATCGATCCGCGGCCGGCCTCTGGCCCTCGCACGGAGCTCGGGCCATTCCTCTAAAGCACGGGGTCCTGGAGGTTTGTGACACCATGAGAATGATGGTGGTGGGGGAGCCAAGGTGCACGCGAGGGTGAAAATGCTTTTCAGAGTTTTGTGTTTGGGTTTGCATTAACATTATAGCTGATTGGGGGTTGGGTCAAATTTTATAGACGAGAGTGCATATAAAGGACATCTGTCTTTTACAGTGTTGCTTTGTAAGCAACACAACATGCTGATTTTGTTCACCATTTTTGTTCAGACAAATCCTGCTGATTTAGTTGAGGAGGACAGTATTAGAGCTGGGCCACCATCGACTGTACTATGTGATATATTCCACAGAGGTTTTGATCGTGCAGAAGCATGGATTAGGCTGAAATCTTGTGGAGACTCTCATCGACTCTTACGAGGTCTCAAAAGAAACAAGATTGAGTTCTTCCCAACTAAAAAGGCTGCACAAAAGTGCTGTGATAGCAGCAAAAATATCATTAAAGTTCCACCAGAAACATGCTGCTGCATTACTACTGTTTCCTCGACATCCAACAGACAACTATCTATACACATGTCACCACAAAAGAGCTTCAAGATTAAACACTATTCCAGTCTTTAAAAGGTTTAAGCTTAACAGTGACCAGGGAACAATTCACATCCCTAAACTTTGTTACAATCTATTACGTTAGAAACATAAACCTCCTTTTATCTGACAATACAAAGTACAGAATAATTGTGACTTTAATAAAAAAGCATGTGTGGTAAACGGTACATGTAACTGTAGAGTTAGAGCAGCTCCTAAATAATGAAAATGTAACATTTAACCTTTACATCCATCAATCCATCCATTTTCTGACATTTTATCTCCATTTTACCTTTACATTATATATGTTAAAACATATAAGTGTATTTTGGTTTTTAGGTTATAAAGAAATACACATGATCTGCCTTTTTATGTCTCCATTTGTATTTGATTTGTTTGATTTGTTTGGCTCTAGTTTTCTGTCACCTCATCCAAAACAATGAGTTTAACCTTAGTTATTTCTAAATTAATGCTGCTTTATGATTAGGGTGCTTGAGGACATAGCGATCCCTTTTCATTCTTCTTCTTCATTCTATCACTGTTC
Organism: Cyprinodon tularosa; assembly: GCF_016077235.1. Lineage (NCBI taxonomy): Eukaryota > Metazoa > Chordata > Actinopteri > Cyprinodontiformes > Cyprinodontidae > Cyprinodon > Cyprinodon tularosa. The sequence goes on along the minus strand of NW_024039263.1, from coordinate 772,008 downwards.
TCCCATTTTGCAGTATTTGTTAAGTCCACTCCTAAATGTATGCTCTCCCTGCTTTTTCTCATGATCTGCTCTGTTCTTTTATGGCTGTGGCGCCATCCTGGAGAGAAATATCAGCTGTGCTGCTGCCATCAACACCTTTGTTTATGTTGGAGCTTGGTCTGTTTTTCAGTGTAGTCCTGTTTCTCTGACTGTGACTAACTGAATGTGTTCTCTTTAATCCTCTGACTGGGAGCTCGCCCGGAGCTCATCTTCCTGACTGTTTCTTTTCTGGGTCAGACCACCTGTAGAGCTGGTTAACAGTTGCCTTTTTTATCTCTGTTTCTGTATGTCTGCTTCTGTCTCCTTGAGCCCCAGTCGGCCTCGGCAAATGGCCGCTCACACTGAGCCTGGTTCTGCTGGAGCTTTCCTCCAGTTAAAAGGCAGTTTTCCTCTCCACTGTCGCTACATGCACGCTTGGTGTGAGGGATTGCTTAAGAGTTAATAACAAAATGCAAGCGACATTGTCGCCACAAACTCATCCAGGAGGACCATGTCTTGCAAATCAACACCTCGATGCAATCATCTTTATAGAAAATGTATGATCTGATTGAATGTCTCTATAAAGTGCCTTGAGATAACATGAGTTGGTGCTATATTAAAAAAATGAATTGATTTTAGGTGCTTTATTTAACCACCACTTGTATTGAAGGCAGTTGCATCTTTTTAATTACATTTTACATGCTGGGTAGAGTAATCTTGATAAGCTCTTCAAAAATATGACTAAATATGTAATTAAAACTTCACCAGATGTACGAAATGAAAATAAATAGTAGAAATCAGCTTAACAGGGATATTCCTAAGAACCAGGAACAAATAAAAATGCACTAAAAGAAGAAAACTTGTTATGCACAGTATAAAGCTCTAAAGATCAGACTGCTAAGACTTGAACATCAATGTGCTTTTTATAAAAAACAAAAACAAACAAAAGCTGTTTATGTGGCTCTGATCATGAATGGTAATGATAACATTCAACCCAGGAGAGGCCGCTGTCCAAATGTGGTTAACCATAGTCTTCACCTCGGGATGGGCACATCGCCCTTCCCAACAAGGTACAAATTAGTCTGTCAAGTTCTGTAGTGGAGGCTGAAGCTACATCTGGTCAATACTGTGGTTTGGCTAACCAATAACAACGCATCCATGGAGACACAGGAAAACCGCCATGTAACAGTGAGTACAAGAAAAAGAGACACTAATAATCTTGGCCTGTGTAAAGACAGCTTGGCTGTACGCTTGGCTAAACTAAACCCAACATCTGCAGCGTACCAGTTCACCCAGTGAAAAGCAATGTATGAGAAAATGGCATCTCACAGAAATCTATTAGTTTTAAATACAGTAAAGCCCGATGTATTGTTTCAGACTTACTTTATGCTGATGGCGTACTCTGTGAACTCCTTGCTGCGATGGCGGACCAAATAGGTGCTGTTGACCCTGTTGATGAGTTCTGCTTCAGCCTGAAATCTCTCCATTGGACCAGCAAACCTATGACGGTAAAAGAGAAAGAAGATTCCGTCATTCATGCAAAGAAAAATAACATTCTTTACCTTTTTCTAAGGTAACAGTGGGAACATGTAGTGTAGGTCATTGACGATTTCGACCTTGAGGGTCCTTTATAGTTAGCATCAGCTGTGCACAATTCTTTTTTAAGCAAAAATAGCTCAGTCAGAGGGAATTGGGTGTGTCTATGTACGTAGAGCAGATCTCAATTCAAGCCACATATTCTCTGTTACAGTTTGGACTTTGACTGGGTCGTTCTAACACATGATGCTTTGATTCAAACCATTGTAGCTCCAGCCTTAAGACTCAACTTGGAGAAGGGTCAGTCGTTGCTAAAGAAAAGCCTTTCCATATCATGATGCTGTAACTTCAACTAATCGAAAAAAGGATGCTGTGCTAAGTTTTAGGCCAAGTATAATTGTGTTAGACCATTTTAATACTAGAGAACCTTCAGTCACATCTTTGTGGTCTCTCCTGTCCTCTACATGGCGTTTGGCCAAACTGAAAACAGAGTTCATTCTAAAGTCTCTTTCTTGTTTCCACTTTTGCGTACAGATCAGCCCTTTGGAGCACACAACTAGAGGCTGTCAGATTGCTCCAAATGAGCTGTGGATCTCTGCAGTTTCTACAGAGATTCTAGGGGTCCTCTTGGCTGTTTCTCTGATCAATGTTTACTTGTCAGTTTAGCTGGACAGCAAGGTCTTGTTGAGTTGTACTGTAGAAGGTAATGGTGCTTTCTTTACACGTCACTAGAGCCTAGATACTGACTGGGCTATGCTGTTTCTGAAGCAAACTGCCGGGATTTTGTTAAGGGGCATCAGTTTTAAATAAAGAATTGAAGTAAATAGTAATGCATGCCACACTTTTTATATTTTTATTTAACAGATAAAAAAATGGTATGTTATTGAAAAAAAAATATTTTAAAACATGTCAAAGGTATAGTGGAAGATGCTGTTTTTGTGAGTGGACCATCAGAATAAGTGGTCCTCCTAATACTCAGTCATTCTGGAATATGTTTGCGTAAGGCTGCCCTCGTCTTCATTTTCATTTACCAACGGCGAGTCTGACATAGTGGAACAATAGCAAATCTTCTTTTGAAATGTAAGCTTGTATGAGTGCTGCAAACAGCAACAACAGAGTACGCATGAGGAGAAATGGGCTTTTGCATGCACTCACATGCGTTTATTAGTGGTTCCCACTCAGGAGCGGGTGCAGGGTTTTGCATGAGTTTTTTTTTTTTTTTTTTTTAAGTGAAGAGGTCTTTTCAAAAAATTCCCAAAACCCTTCACTATATCTTTAAGGTTAGTTGCTGTAACCTGACATAATGTCAAAATTGACCGACTTCAGCAAGGTATTGCATATTGTATCTGCAAACAAAATGAGGTAAAACAGCAAAATGAAAGTAAAATAAAATAAGTTCATGAGCTAAAATAAGTCCAAATTCAATGTTCAAGACCATTAGGTATGAATAGAGACTGCTTTATTTCTCTAATGACTCCAAAGGATAGAAACAATCTGAACTCACCACAGCTGTGAGGAGTAATCAACGGGCTTTGGCACCTGCAGGGAGGAAGAAAAAAAATCAATGCATGAGTCTGTTATTTACCTGAGGCAGTCAAAGGACGCGCGTCATTCTGGTCCCATAAAATGATACGCCAAATCTGCTGGTCTGTTTTAAAGTTCATATTAGGATGTTACACAAGTAAAACCGCTTAGTGCTCCTACAGATACGGCGATATGACTTTAGCATCTGGAGTGAATTACGTATTTCTGAAGCAGTCTAGGTAACTGTCTATTTGTGGCATAAACAAAGCAGCCATAAAAATGAAGGAAAAACTTTAAATCCGATAAAATGGTGTCTTAGAAGTTATATGTATAAAACCCATTTCATATATATTCTCTTGTTTTTGAAGAAATGAAGACATACTAATATCTAATCTTACTTTTTTTTATCTTTGGGAAAAGAAATTGATTTAATTGTTGCTACTGTTCAATAATTAACTAGGCTTTGCTTGTTAAAGAAATATCTTCTACAAAAGCTGAACTAGTTTGTGGTTATAAAGGCATGCACTGCCATAACAACAGTAGCAAGAGTCTGGTGTAGGCCCCATGATGGCATTTAAGGGATTTATGGAGACTCTCTCTGGCATCTTGCAAGTCTTCCCTCATAATAAACACTATTTGAGTTAGACCTGCCCATGATGGAAGTTCTTTTCAATATTTTCCCTTTGTAAAGCAATCCCTCCACAATGGAACATCTGTTAACAAATTAATCACTCCAATTATAAGCGTCTGCAATCATCTTTGTGAAGCTGAGAAAGCTCTTTATTTCTCCTTCTAGTTCTAGGTTTCACATTGACCTAAAGGAAAAACCTCATTTAAAATCCCGAGAAACAATGTTCATATCTTGGAGTACAACCAAGTGTGATTTTAGTCGGAATAAACATGAGGGGTGTTATAATTGAATAAAAAAAATGGGTAACTAAATTGTGCGCTAAAATGTGGTCCTGCTGGCAGAGCTGGAAATAAAAGCTGCTTACACACGGACACGGCCGCACGGCATCACTTGGAAAGAAGCCAGTCTCTTTCGTCGACAGGTTCCGGCCCTGAAACCACACAGAGATAATTGTGTTACATAGATCTGGCTCTGGAGTTTCTCCACAGTTCCAGAACAATTGGGCCGCAGCGCTAATATACAGCAGCAGGTAGCTGGCAGGAAGAGCAGAGGAGGACAAGTTGTCCCTTGGTGATGACAGTAGAAGTTCAGCACCATGATTTATGCACAATGTAGAGGGAAGAACCTTGTAGAAACAAGTTATATATAGAAACCAGCTCCCTCTGACAGACATGGACACTATGTTTTATTTTCCTCTGTTACCTGAAAAATATTTACACCTACTGCAAATTACAGGCCTTGTCAGAAGTTTAATTCAGTCAAAAATAGCCTTTTTAATTATTTTTGGAAGAAAGGCAGTAGCCTAATGGATAAATATGACTGAATTCATAGAGGCTTTTCTTTCATCAAAACAGTCAACATTTTATATATAAAGGCACAGACATACTGTATGGCTTCCACATATATGAATATAAAACGATCTATCTTTACTAAATAGATTTAAATAGAATATCCTGCATTGGTCTTTATTTCCAAACAATCCTTGCACCTGCAAAGATCAGTACTGGACCTCTGACCTGAAGCTGTTCATGCACGCTAATGAATAAAACCAACACGTAGAGGTGAATTCCTGTCAGTGGTTCAGGAATGTTAATGCCTTTTATTCTGTCCTTTTAGACACAAGTATGTGATCTTTGTCCTTTGCTTGTATTCATTTTGAAAACATCAGGCTTCTTTGAATAAGAAAGGGAGCTTTATTGTATTTCTCATTTACTTTAAAGCGATAAGCATGCTGGCAGCTGGAGCAGCAGGTCGTATATATCAGCTGCCTGGTGACAGTTAGCTGGTTTCAGACCCCGTTCCCCAACTGAATAAAAACATATTTAGGTTAAAATAGTCTGCCCAAGGCAGCTTATATTATGTTCTCCAGGAGCATTTTTTTTTTGCATTGCAGTAACATGCATGCTCTGAAAGGCACACTGCCAGCCAAGCCTATTTGTTAGCTCTCCTTTTCCATTTGTGCAACCTCAGGACATCTTATCAGCCCTGCGTGAAACGCTGCTATCTCCTGCATGCTGGCTGGAAGTCTCAGAAGGATTTCAGTCAGCAGGACTGTCAAAATAAACTGATAATTGCTGCTGAATGAAATAAAATTACAGTCAACAAACAAAGTCATCTTTTGCTAAATATATTGAGTTTTGTCTAGAATTCACAATATGATGCAATCCTAACCCATGTGAAAAAGCAACATTTCCAGCCTCACTCGCACCTGTTCATGGACCAGCGGCTGCTAGACAATTCCTAGGAAGGGGCTTATATTCGCCATTTTAGTTTTTCTTCCCGCAACTGTAAATGTGTGCAATAAACAAACCTTTCTAGCGTCTGGGAATCCCACTTCATGCCGAGAAGAGCCCTGTGGTGTGTTTAATTGTCTGCTGGGGCAACAACTGTGCCTTTGAATGTCATTGTTATTTTGCAGCTTGTTAGCAAAAAGTGTCAAAATGCACCGAGTCTCGTCAGCGAGAGGAAGTTAGGGGTTTCATTTAGAGAATTCATCTTACATTTTATTCCAGTCCACACAAACATGCCTTTACAGCTTGGTTATATAATGTAAAATACTGACAATTAAATTCATGTTTTCAACACTCGTACACACTGCGTAATAGCCAATTTGTTTCCAGCTATGTGGGAATGAAGGTTCCATGGTGTAAATTAGTTTTTTAAAGGGTATAAATAAATTTATCAGCCTTTTAAAACGAGCGATCGAGAAGTAAGCTGAACATCTGACCTGCCACCAGGGGCTGTGTGGATCGGCGCATAATAATTCGATGGTGTCTCCGTGCTTGATGGTGAGTGCCAGGCCAGAAGCAGGACTCGGCACGCCAAAGTAGTTCCTGATCACCATCATCTTGGGCAGTCCTGTGAAAAGACCAGAATTAGTCACTGGGAGGGACTGTCATTTAGGAGGAGAAGCAGAGTAAATGGGATCTCATTGAAAAAGTTTGATCAATGTAGATGGGAGCAGGATTAGGGAAGAAAATTGGCTCTTTGAATTATAATATTTAAATGATACTTAAAAGACCATTTAGGATCATTTGAATTTATAGCTGAAAAGGTTTTTGAGAGAAAAAAGATAGCTATGTGTGTCTTTGAATGGATGTTTTTCATGCTAAAGCTGCTGTTGCATTGTTCCTGACTTTTCCACACATACCAGCATATGGAGAATCCATATTAAATGGGTTTAAGCCTGAAGAAATCAGGCCTATCATGTTTGTTTGTCAACTAATCGCCTGACAAGCTGGTACCAGAAGTTTAGTGGACGTCATAAACCTTAAAGAGGTCAAATAATTATCAGTTAAATAACAATAGGGCCCCATTTTTTTAAAGGACTGTTCAAGCATTATGCATGCCGAGGTGACAGAATCTTGGCATAAGATTAATAAAGGCAATTATAAGTCCAAAAATTGAGCCGTCTACATCTAGAAACATGTGACCAAAGCAAATTAGATCCTGACATCTTTAGTTGACATAATTATAAGGTCAAGTGACAATGTTTGAAACAATGGACCAAAAGGAAAGGTCAGTGACTCACGTTAGCACCGTCAGTGGGCGGAGACTATGTGTTTGTTCTCAGTATAACATTAATCAAACCTATGCTCAATACATAATCACTTTTAAAAGTTTAATACAGAATCCCTTTTAAAAGAAAAAATTAGATTACAAATACGTCATACTAAAAATAAAAACAAATTTGAATTAACCAATAATTTTGCTATTTTCTATATTGTTTGTTATTATTTGGCTACAACTCCATATATATGTTATATGAATCAGATACCAGCAATATAGAATAAGATTATTATCATTTCTGCATTAATTTGTTATAATTTGTTATTGTTTCCAAATAGTAACATCATCCATACCAGTAATAGTACTTGGATAGAGTCATTATCAAATCTTTCTGCCTCTCCCTTTGAAATGGGCAACCTGTTTTTTATTGTCTTTTTGTCCATTGTACTGTGCTATTTAAAACAAGCTCATGTTAAGTACTGTGGCAGAATTATTAGGATATGTTAAACTCTTTATTGTTTCCAGGATATATATAAATAAGGGTAAAAAACACAGAAAATGTACATAAACATCTGCTGGCGTTAAAAGTCGTCTGGTTGTGATATGGAACGGGTTACAATAGTGCATGACTGGCCATCCAGCTGTCAGATAAAATATGAGCAGTAGTGAGCTCTGCTTTCTGGTTCACTACTGAGTCATTGCAGTGTCATCTGACAGAAGCTCTAACAATTACTCATTTTCACTTTAATAGATTTGATTTATTTTGTTATTCATTTTACTTGATAAAAACAGGTGACCAGAAATGCATTTCCTCATACTTTAGTTTCAAAGATTTTAAACACTTAAGGACATTTTCTTTACCTGGAATAACATCAGTCCTCTCCATTTCATTTTAAGCAATGTCTTAATTTAAATACAGTGGGCGCTGGTTGGAAATGGACACTTCACTCACGCTCCGCGTGTTTCACGTATTGTGTGAAAAACATGTGACTACTATAGCCACTAGGTGGCAGTCTGACTCCATTTCGGCGTCCCATGAGTCAGAATTACATAGGTCGAGTAGCAGACTGGAAGCGGTGTCACGGGTTGCGAGTTTATAGCGCAGAGGTTAAGCTGAGTGGTCTTTGGTTCAATAGACTGTGGGTTCAATCCCAGCTGTGGCCGAGTTGCCTTAAATGTTTTTGTTTTTTTTTTATTATAATTATTATCGCTTTTTTATAAAGTAATGAATGTTAGAATGTAAAGTAATGAAACCAGGTTTTCTATTTTTGAAACAACAATTGGAGTTATTCGTTGGACATTCACGCATGAGCCTGTATAAAAAGAGGAGCTGACCAGCTCCTTTAGTCAGAGACACCGTGTCTGTACGTTTGTGGGCCTGCAGTCAACTGAAAAGCAGGTTTATTGGGGATCTTGGTGTGATATTGTTCTATTTTATTTTGTTTTTGATTAAAATAAAGTTAATGAATTAATTTAACATTGGGACTGCATAATCTTATTTCATGAAAATATTTATAGATAGATTGATAGTAGTTATAGATACACCTCCGATCTTATCTGAGAACTGTTATTTCTATTTATCTGCATCGCTATTATTTAATGAAAAATAAAATTAATTAAGTTGGAGCCGGGGATACAGACTGTAGCGCAACCAGAGAAAGGCGACAGAGACAGTGCTGCGGCTGGTGATGTTGAAATTAAAATCATATCCAAAGTTGATTCCTCATTAAGATAAGCCAAAGTTATTCAAAAGGGTATGTAAGAAAATATATTTTCTTTAGTTTTGTAAAATATAAGTGCAGTTGAAAGCTTTGTTTTTGTGTGTTACTTTCTTGCCGTGCAATACGTGACACCCCTCCCAGTCTGGTCAAGTAGCAGACTGGGAGGGCTGTCACGGGTTGCGAGTTTATAGCGCAGAGGTTAAGCTGAGTGGTCTTTGGTTCAATAGACTGTGGGTTCAATCCCAGCTGTGGCCGAGTTGCCTTAAATGTGTTTTTTTTTTTTTTATAAAGCATCTTAATGCACCTTTTCCCTCCCTGTTTGCACCTCCAGTAACTTCTATGCCAATATGTGACGAGTGAATTTCTCCGCTGTGAGATCAATAAAGCTCATCTAATCACATCTACTCCAATCTAAATAAATAAATAAATATACACATGTTCAATAAATAAATAAGCATTCAATTAATTACCCCCAATAAATGGTGAAATGATATGTTCTCATAATAAATCATTTATTTAAAAAATGCTGTTATGTTCCTTTTTTTTTAAATTCCTTTTAAAATGCTTAACTATTTTTATTCTTTTATTTTCTTTCAAAAAATCACTAGATAACCACAAAAAAAAAAAAAAAAATCTGTAAATGAATTGTCTTGACAAATAAAAACATTTTGAAGATATAAAAACTGTAAAATAATAGGAAATAAAATATGACTAGAAAGGATTCACAAAAAACTGAATTTTAAGTATTAAAAAATTTAATATATAAATGTTAAAGTATTGCAATTGTTTCCAAATTAATTTTTCTTTGCACCAACCAAAGGGGAAAAAATAGAAAAAAAGCATCTGAATTTTCTTTTTCTTTTTTCTTTTTTTTTTTTTTTGTGGTTATCTGCTGCGGACATACTGTAAGTGGACTGGTCATGTTATTGTCCGACTGATGTGTGGGTTATACAGGCCAAACATCTTCCCTTGCCAACCCAAATAATGAAATCCGTTTTTTGTTTTTTTTTTCATCTTGACGAAAACCAGAAATATGGTCTGCCTGCATTCATCAACAACTTATGTTTGTGAGACCCCCTACCCCTCAGGACCCCCGCCTAATCAATGCAAAAAATAACGACAAATGGCTTTAGCAGGTTATTCAGAGTTGACGCGGTACTTTGCAGACAACTTACTCTCTTGTTCTCTGACAATAGAATTCAACCACCACCATTTACAGAGACCCCCTCCCCCTCACAGCTCAACTTTGTGGTTTCAACACTGCAGCGAAAGTTTCCTGATATGGGGAAGAGTGACTTGAAGGACTGCATTGATAAGATCAACGAATTTCTCCGTACAACACGCAAATCATCCCAACGACTCTCAATGTAAACCTGTTCAGTATTCATCACAATAAACACATTTTCCCACATGCTCTTTTCCCACTTTGTGTTGTTTTAAAATCTAATCTGAAATATAGAAATAGAAATTATAGAAACAAAATGTTTCACAGCAGTTTTTTCAGGAACAGAATCAGGTTTATTGACATTGTCAGAGAAGGAGTTCACAAACTAGGGATTTTTTTATGGTACAATCGTGCAAGATGACACATATAAGGGTAAATAGAATTATAAAAATATCTAAACACTGTGGCAATATATAAGCAATATCTATACCGTATATCCAGGTCTGGGACGGATTTTAGCAGGGGCTTACCGGGGCTGCAGCCCGGGGCCCCGGCATTCCCGTAGGATTTATATTTTTGTGAATGGATAGTGTTAGAATTTACCGTATTTTCACGACTATAAGCGCACATAAACGTCTTTTTATCCCTTGAAATGTGCGGTGCTCCCTTTGGTAAGGAGACCAGGTGGGGGTTTTTTCCACTCATCAACATCGCTGTTGATGCAGAAGCAGCGAGTTTAAAAATAAAATTAATAAAATGAACAATATCACACCAAGATTTGTGTGTTTTGGTGAGACGTTTCCTAGCTTTCTTTAGTCTGTCTGCTTCCCTGATTATGACCAGTTTTTTGTCCTGTGGATCAGCAGTCAACTGAAAAGCAGGTTTATTGGGGATCTTGGTGTGATATTGTTCAATTTTATTAATTTTATTTTTAAACTCGCTGCTTCTGCATCAACAGCGATGTTGATGAGTGGAAAAAACCCCCACCTGGTCTCCTTACCAAAGGGAGCATCGCACATTTCAAGGGATAAAAAGACGTTTATGTGCGCTTATAGTCGTGAAAATACGGTAAATTTTAACACTATCCATTCACAAAAATATAAATCCTACGGGAATGCCGGGGCCCCGGGCTGCAGCCCCGGTAAGCCCCTGCTAAAATCCGTCCCAGACCTGGATATACGGTATAGATATTGCTTATATATTGCCACAGTGTTTAGATATTTTTATAATTCTATTTACCCTTATATGTGTCATCTTGCACGATTGTACCATAAAAAAATCCCTAGTTTGTGAACTCCTTCTCTGACAATGTCAATAAACCTGATTCTGTTCCTGAAAAAACTGCTGTGAAACATTTTGTTTCTATAATTTCTATTTCTATATTTCAGATTAGATTTTAAAACAACACAAAGTGGGAAAAGAGCATGTGGGAAAATGTGTTTATTGTGATGAATACTGAACAGGTTTACATTGAGAGTCGTTGGGATGATTTGCGTGTTGTACGGAGAAATTCGTTGATCTTATCAATGCAGTCCTTCAAGTCACTCTTCCCCATATCAGGAAACTTTCGCTGCAGTGTTGAAACCACAAAGTTGAGCTGTGAGGGGGAGGGGGTCTCTGTAAATGGTGGTGGTTGAATTCTATTGTCAGAGAACAAGAGAGTAAGTTGTCTGCAAAGTACCGCGTCAACTCTGAATAACCTGCTAAAGCCATTTGTCGTTATTTTTTGCATTGATTAGGCGGGGGTCCTGAGGGGTAGGGGGTCTCACAAACATAAGTTGTTGATGAATGCAGGCAGACCATATTTCTGGTTTTCGTCAAGATGAAAAAAAAAACAAAAAACGGATTTCATTATTTGGGTTGGCAAGGGAAGATGTTTGGCCTGTATAACCCACACATCAGTCGGACAATAACATGACCAGTCCACTTACAGTATGTCCGCAGCAGATAACCACAAAAAAAAAAAAAAAGAAAAAAGAAAAAGAAAATTCAGATGCTTTTTTTCTATTTTTTCCCCTTTGGTTGGTGCAAAGAAAAATTAATTTGGAAACAATTGCAATACTTTAACATTTATATATTTAATTTTTTAATACTTAAAATTCAGTTTTTTGTGAATCCTTTCTAGTCATATTTTATTTCCTATTATTTTACAGTTTTTATATCTTCAAAATGTTTTTATTTGTCAAGACAATTCATTTACAGATTTTTTTTTTTTTTTTTTGTGGTTATCTAGTGATTTTTTGAAAGAAAATAAAAGAATAAAAATAGTTAAGCATTTTAAAAGGAATTTAAAAAAAAGGAACATAACAGCATTTTTTAAATAAATGATTTATTATGAGAACATATCATTTCACCTTGTATTGGGGGTAATTAATTGAATGCTTATTTATTTATTGAACATGTGTATATTTATTTATTTATTTAGATTGGAGTAGATGTGATTAGATGAGCTTTATTGATCTCACAGCGGAGAAATTCACTCGTCACATATTGGCATAGAAGTTACTGGAGGTGCAAACAGGGAGGGAAAAGGTGCATTAAGATGCTTTATAAAAAATAAAAAAAACATTTAAGGCAACTCGGCCACAGTTGGGATTGAACCCACGAGCTGTTGATCTGGAGACCACTCAGCTTAACCACTGCGCTATAAGTTCGCAACACGTGACAGCCCTCCCAGTCTGCTACTTGACCAGACTGGGAGGGGTGTCACGTATTGCACGGCAAGAAAGTAACACACAAAAAAAAAGCTTTCACCGGCACTTATATTTTACAAAACTAAAGAAAATATATTTTCTTACATACCCTTTTGAATAACTTTGGCTTATCTTAATGAGGAATCAACTTTGGATATGATTTTAATTTCAACATCACCAGCCGCAGCACTGTCTCTGTCGCCTTTCTCTGGTTGCGCTACAGTCCGTATCCCCGGCTCCAACTTAATTAATTTTATTTTTCATTAAATAATAGCGATGCAGATAAATAGAAATAACAGTTCTCAGATAAGATCGGAGGTGTATCTATAACTACGCAACCATTTTCATAAAATAAGATTATGCAGTCACTTGACTGCATAATCTTATGTTAAATTAATTCATTAACTTTATTTTAATCAAAAACAAAATAAAATAGCACAGTATCACACCAAGATCCCCAATAAACCTGCTTTTCAGTTGACTGCAGGCCCACAAACGTCACCCTCAGCACGGCAGAGGTCCCAAGCGCCACCTGGTGGTTGTCCGGGTACATTGCAGTTCTTTTTGAAATAAAAAAACTGGCCTCAGGAAATACAACGTGATTCACGTGGGAATCACACAGGAATCACGCAGGAAACCGTCCATTTCCAACCAGTCCCCACTGTATGTAGCCAAACAGCTACAATTTGCCATTACAAAACTCCCACTCATCCCGAACACGCAAATCCCAGCCGCATATCTCGTATACCCGATGCAATAAATTCTGTCTTAATATGGTGGAGAGACAGAATTTGGCACTGACAAAATACATAAAAAGAAAGAATACACAAAAACAAAACAAGCGAGGCGATGATGAAAAACATAAAACTGAAAGCAAATAAAGGAGAAGTCAACAGCATTGTACTGTGAGCTAATACAGCTATATCTGCTTTGCTTCTCTTTCAGCATCTGTTCAAGAGCTAAGGCTCTGAGGCTGGCAGCCTGACATGTGCCATCCTGCCTGAATAGGACTTCTAAAGACACAGGGCCGTGGAAAATCGAGTCTTGGGGGCATGAATTACATTCCCATCCACACAAGGACGAGCCACATGTTAGTGCACCTTCCAAATAGACAAAGATAGAAGCGGCGGAATATCATAAAACACAGAGGTGCAGGGGCAATCAAATGCCTATTGATTTTAATGCATCTTCAGTCAGATATCATTTTCTGCAGCATAATGGATGGAGGAGTGGAAAAAATGAGTGCCCAAGACCGGTTTATAAGCGATTAAAAGCCTTGAGTGGAAGCCGCCACACACACAAACACACCATGCACACAGTGATGGCTCATGTTAGTAATGTTTTTTAAGCAGAGAGATTCATGAAAACTAGAGTGGGACCTAAAAGTGAACAGTTAAAAAATGTGATCCATTCTACATGTTAGCAAGACACTGATAGATTTGCTTTCCACTATGAACCAGGTCATCTCTAGCAGCAGGGGTGGTTAGAGGTCTTAAGAGACACTAGACAGTAAAAAAGTAAGGATCGCTGCATTTGATCTTATTGAGATATTTTTTCTCTTTTCTAAACTGAATTATTTTATTAATTTTGAGTATCTAAAGTAGCATTTCTTAACATTGACTTTTAACTTTTTGAAGAGATGCACTAGTCACGTTATTAATCTGTTTTTTATAAAGCTGTGATATGCAATATCTAATTTTCCGGACAGAAATATAATTGAGGAAATAAATTAATATACAGATATTTAAGGCTTTCTTGTAGTGATTTGTTAGCAACCTTTTAAAATTGAAAGAAGAGGCGATGTACCACTCCTGGAGAGGAGTCATTGTCGAAGAGAAAGATGTTTTGAAGTTTTAAACTGTTAAACTGTGTTCAGCACCATATAGTATAAAGTGTAATTAACAGGGCAAGCGTCCATTAATCAGCAAGGTTAATTATTTAGATCCTTACCTTAACACTTCATTTTTTGACAGGCTGTCCAAAGACATTTTAATAAAACAGAGCAACTTTGTTGAACTATATTAAACCTTCTTGTTATCTGTTCAAAGTCATGCTCTCTCTTGCAGCTTTAATAAACTGATAAAATTACATGTAAATTACAACTTACTGCAACTAGAAATGGGTCTGTTTGTTATCACCTTTACTTTGTAACAGCCTCTACACTAAAGAGTGTTTTTGTCATTTAAATCGGCAGCAGTTAGCTTGGTGCACTGATTGAAAAGAAAATGATATTTATGTATTTTTGTGTTTTAGATCAGTCACCAATTTCTCTGTAGCTGTTAAACTTGGCTTATTTGAAATAACTTTTTTATGCAGTAATTCGGGTTCTTTTATTTATTTTAATCAAATAAAAAAAGTATCATATTCCCAGCTACTGATAACATGTTTATTACATTGTCTACTAATGAGCACTTATACAGTGCAGAGTTGATGCATGCTGATGTCTAATCATTTGTCTTATAGGGAACAATCTGTACTTCTAAATATAACCAGTAAGGGAGGGAATGTACAGTGCACAATTGGAGGATAAGTCGTTTTAATTTGCTCACCTGGATCTCGATGTCTGCCCTGTGAAAACAGAAAAAACAAAAACATGCTAAGAACAAAGATGGCTTATTCTGATTGCAAAAATATAAAACACAATAGTAGAAGCAGAGTTTTAAGCTGGGTTTATATGTTGAATACGTTATGAACATTTAAAGCCGGCCTGCTCTTACCCAGAGGCCAATGTAGCAATTCTGCAATGTGAACGGCTGCAGAAAAGAGTTGCAGAGAGCAAAGCATCTTTATTTACCCTACCAACAACAATAAAGTTCACACTTTTTGCATGCTTCTTGTGTGCACAGTCTTTCCAGTTTCATAGCAGTTAAAGTGAGAATCAAACACCTCTCATTAGTGCAGAAGCTGACAGCAGGAAAGCTGAGTCTTATTTGCAGCACAGAGCAAGTTGAAACCATTGTAAAGTAAAAACATACAGCAGTTTCACAAGCAGCGAGTCAGGTTAAATCTACTGAAAACACTCAATTTTCTGGCATCAGTTATTGCTGCAGTAACTGAAGTCAATTGGAGTCTCCTTGGCAAATAGCTGCAGAGGAGAGCAGCCTTCAAAGTGCAGCAAAGCTTTGCAGAAACACACAGACACACATCGGCACCAACACACACACACACACACACACACACACACACCGAGCTCACCTGAGTTCTGACGGAGCCGGGATCTGAAAGAAGTTTGAGAACAGGCATGGTGAATGACGGGTTAGTGGGTGCACGCAAACACTTGCACACACTCATCGGTACAAGGCAACACTCCCTCATTAGTGGAAAAGGCGGACGCTCGCGTCTGACCACGCTTCGCTTTGTTTTGCTGCGCTGCCACTACCTGACAGCCGGGATAGAGGAGGTAACAAGGCGGGGGATGCGGAGAGAGGTGCGGGGAGCAGACCTGCGGTTTTTGCTCCAGCGCTTTCTTTCATTGGCTCCCTTAGGGACGGATTACAACCTTCCTCCTCCTCCTCCCAAGACACACACAACTGCTAGGCACACACACACACACAGAAACACACCTGAGCAGACAGAACAATTACGTAAACACACACACATACCTATGCAGCAGACACACGCCAGTTGGCAGACTGCCACAAATCTGTGCGCTACTTTTAGTACCAGCATGCACCCACGCCTCCCTCAGCAGGCCTATTGTTCCCTAAGCTGAACCTTTGACCTGCTGAGCAGACAAGCAGTGCTGGAGATAATAAGCGAGATAAACGCAGGTAAACAAACCTTATCGTTCAGTCACACACAAACAAACAAACAAGCACGCAAGCTTTTAATTTGATGCTCATTGTCTATTTCTGCATGAAGTGATGCCCCGCTGTCCGCTCTTTATTATGCTTTCATTAAATATGTAGCTATCCATGCTTGTCTAAGTATCTGTTTTGCTCATCTTATGACGTTTATAATGAAATAATCTGGAGGGCAAACAGCACAAGGCAACAAATAGAGCAAGAGCTGAGCAATTTTACGACAAGGTAGATAAATTGCTTTGTAAATGCATGCATACCCCTTGGAGTTCTTTACATTTTTTTTTTCATGTTACAGCCTCATTACTTAGGTGAATATTATTTGTTTTTTTTATGTGACAGACAAACAAGATAAAAGCATCTGTAAGCAGTTTTTAACATTTGCCACAGATCTTAAATCAAACATTGATGTGTACTTTGACTGGGCCACTCTAATGCATGGAAATGCTTTGTTCTCTGTGTTTGCCTCCACACAAAGCGTATTGTACGTCGGATAATGAGTTACATTTTGATCTTGTCTGACCAGGATATTTTTCTTTCATGTTTGCTGTGTCCCGTTTTAATGCAAACCTAAAAAAAAAATAGAACTAGTGGTTTCTACGGTGTTTTAGATCATAGATCAAACAATGTTTTGTGTGATTTATGCAAAGGTTGAACTATTTTCTAACATATGAGGCCTTCACAGGAGAGCTTGATTATTACTGAGATTAACCTAGTCAAAGGTGGAATAGGACTTACCAATTGGGTGACTTTGGGTGCTTGATGTTGTGTAGGGGTATTTGAGTCATTGTTGAAAGTTTAAGGAGTTTGAATACTTTTATGAGGAATTGCAGATACACCAAGAGTTTTAAACCTACTAAAATGCTTACACCAGATCAGATTTTTCATCTGCAACCGCCTGCCCCCCCAAAAGTACATTTGGAGTAATGAGAGGGCAAATTCAAACAAGCATCTGAGGCATTACATCTCGGCACCCTCCAACTGCAGGCGTCGCCCCAATCTCCTCTGGCAAACGCGGTGCCCAGGTGGGCTTGGCGGTGGCATTATTGCCTCTGAAACCTGATAGTGCCGTAACGAATGCGGCGTCAAACAGGAGCTGGCAGCTTGCCACGGGGAATGCAAACATGTGGTGATAAAAGTGCGATGAGCTATATTGCTTGTACGCTGGCGGTGAGATTTCAGCCCAAGTGTCAAAAGCATCTCGTTTTAAAATCACAATCGTTCTCTTAAAGGGGCTCAAAAGAAAAACAAAGTTTTGGTTTTCTCCGCTCTTCACGCTCTCTCTCTCACAGGCTTGCTGCTTCACATAAACACACTGGACGGACATGCTAAGCTGGTTTCTGTAGGCCTGTTTTCTTTTCTCGTTTTTAGTCTGAGGTTTTTCCTCCTCCTCCACTCTCAAAGCTGTCATTGTGCCTGCAGACAGCGCTGAATGACAGATACGCAGGGACACAATAAAAAGTTTCAGAAAAACTCCTTTGTAAAAGTACTGTTATGCATTGAGAGATATGCATTGACACATGGTGACATTTCCTTTAAAAGGAAAAAAAAGCAGTGGAGGCAGCGAAGCTACAGCATAAATATATGTATGTTGCATGCCAAATACAGATCCAATGTTTGGATGACCTTCATTATAAGAAAAGAAGGTCATGCTTCAGGATCTTATCTTGTTAGAACAACCCCCTTTTTTATCTTTACAACACAGTTTTACGAGGCAAGTATTATCGCCCTCATGCTCTGCAATAAAAGCGCACTTTAGGTGATAAAATTTAATTTAAGGCCTCTTCAGAAACGTCTTGTCCAGTAAGAAGGGATGTGAGCAGACTTACCTGTTTTTCCACAGGTGCCAAAGCGTCCGAGGCATTCTTTATGGGCGCCTAGCCCACACTTGGAGCAAAGGTAGCCCTGGTAAAAGATCCCCCTGCAGAGACCGAAGCAACAAGATGAAGAGAAAACAGCTCCAGCAACACTTAGATAAGAGGGCAGGTGTAAGATTTAGAGCTGTGCTGTATTTTCTATCTAGTTTAAGCAGACGGGTTGTGAAACAGCCTGAAAACTTCATTCATCTTGTTTAGAGATGCAGTATTGTGCTCAATTTGCCACACTAGGAGGGCTGCGGTACAACGTGACATTTAAGCTTGTAGCACAGCTCCATCTTGTGCCACCATGACTTTGACATTTTGGACTGCGATTGAGATGGATTTCCTCTGGAGGAGGCTTAAAATCTCAAAAGTTTTATATGCATTTCAGTCCCGTACAAAAAAATGTGCATACCGCATCAACACTTTTGAAACAACCAGATTTATTTGAACAACCAGAATTTGAGGTGAAAAGACGAAGAAAAAGCATTTTACAGATACAAATCTCATAACTGTTTGATCAGTTTAAGTCTCTATAAAACTACTGGTGTTTTCAATGTAAAGTTAAATGATAGTAAGTTGTTCCATTTTTGTTTTCTTGTGTCGTCTACAAACTTGAGGCAAACTGTAAACAGGACGACTACCTTCTTATTTTTTTAACTTCTTGCATAAAAGATGGAGTTTATTCATAATAATTGTGTTAACAGAACCTCCCACCTGAGGTATAGATCACTGCAACTCCTCCAGAGTCATAGGAAATCTCTTTGCGTCTTCTCAAATTAATGCGTGGTTTGCAGTTGTTTCATACCTTTTCAGTTTTTCCATAAAATCCATTGTTCTGTGAGATGTGCAAAGCTCCTACTATTGTTGCATGCTCAAACACTTCTTTAAGAGGTAGCATCTTTATACTGGGATCAAATTACACAAAAACTCTAGAACCTTTTCCAATATTTTGGGGTAAAACAAGATCAACATTGTTTTTGTTTGCATCAATTCTTCTTAATAAACTGCAAAAAAAAAGCCAATTCTACTCCGTAATTATCTATTGAATGTCTCAAAAATTAACTAACATAAAGTAAGCAATAAAAAACACTGCTTATATTTTAAATCGAAGTCTTTCGTTGCCTCTGACCTTAATTAATCCCTGTCTATGGCCACAGTGAAAAAAAGTTCTGTCAATACATATTTAGTTATGTTTTAAAAACGAGGCTACAAATATGTTATAAACAAGGTCCATGGGAATAGCTCAGAAGCTTTCTGGAAATTGTGGGCACAGTGATTTAGAATTCTGCTCAATGAACGTGATCAAAAAAATCATATCATTTTGTCTGCTGGACAGGTTTCCTGCCCATGATCCTTTCTAGGAAGCGTATAGTTAAAGTGGCTTTGGCTATCTAGCTGCTGTAGCCCTGGAGTGCTGGAGGACCCAGCGACTACATTACTTTACCTACTTCACCTAGACCTTCAGCTATTTTACCTTTGTTCTTTTTGCTCTCTGTGGTTAACTATTGTCCTCTTTCTTTCCTTAAAGTAGGCCTGACATTAATGTCTATGTGGGACTTTCTTGCCTGTAGCTGGATTTGTTTAAGGCCTGTTTGGTCAGATTGACTTTTGTGGAGGAATTTTTTTAAAGCTGTAGTTAGTTGGATCTACTTGCCAAGGTAGTTTTTGTTTACTTAGCAGAAATACTGTTTAACGATTACAAATATTTCAGTGGTACTTTAACAACTTCCCACCCACTCTACCCCTAGCACTACCTCCGTCACTAGTGGCAAAGCTTGCCTGACATGTATATTTCCTAAATATGGAATTAGATTTTGTATATTCAAGCTGATGCTCTCATACATTCCTCTCCAATGTATCCTCCACCTCTTAAGAGCAGCTTAGAGGATAATTAATTTATCAAAACTAAATTTCTCCAATAGAATACGATCAAAGTTAATATATTAACTTTTATTTTAGTGCACAAAGCAGCAATGCCTATTCCATCAAGGAATTATCTTTGAACCATCCTAACTTTCTATACAACACATACAGTAAGAACAAAAGTGTGATGCAGAACTTTCCTGGGGGGGGAGGCTCTAAAACAACTTTAAGAGAGGCTCAATCTGAAGAGGTGAGGAAATATTACGTTAGCTGTCAAAGCAATAACTTTAAAGTTTGTGATGTGAATAAGGAAGTCAGAGAAACACATTGGTAAAACACCTGAGGCGAAACTACTTATGCACTGTGCTTTGCAAAAGAGTTTGCAATGAAACTTTGTATTTATTAGGATTTTGTGAGGAAGACCGACTATATAGCCGTGCATTATTGGTAAGTGGAAGGAAAAATACAATTTTGTTTAAAAAATAAATACAAGAATACACTAAAAAATTGACGTTTGCAGTAGTCTGCACATTTCAGTCTCTGATTTGCTGCAAATGTTTACTTTTTAATTAAAATTTTGTCATGTAATGGTATTTTTTGCTTCAAATTTTAAGCAAATGAATATGCATTGATCCAAACCCTCTTTTTTTGGCTCCAATTGCAAATTTTGAGAACAATACTCTGCAATAATTTAATGTCTTTTAAAGCCTAATATCTGACCAGCTCTTCTTCACATGCTGATCAAAATAATCCCCACAGCATGATGGGTGTTGCCACCATGTGTCTGATATTCAGCTGTAATTATCATCCCTACACAGTTTTTTGCATATATGTCAGAGAGTTTAACGTCATGTTACCTTTCTTGAGGAAAACATAATTGCTGATGGCGTCATTTAAATGCAAAAAAGCATTCGTGACCTGACCATTTTACTGAGAATTTAAAACTAATCCATTCAACTATTTCAAATTTTTTTTCACCAAGTAATATAAAAAAAAAAAGCTACAAGCACAATGTGAATAAAAGCAAACAGCCTCTTTTTCTCGCCTGGCTCTGTGTCACAGAGCAATAATCTCGTCCCCATTTCCCATCCATCGCCTTGGAAGAAGTGACGGAGTGTGACAGACATTTTTCTTTCTCTCCATCTTCTGTAGGTGAAACCACTCAGTCGTTCCCGCTGCGGGGAGAGACCATGAGTCGCAGTCCTTTGGGTTGCCGATACCATTCAGCAAACTCAAAAGGAGTTTTGTACGAGTGAAGCCGGGGAAGACGGGGAGAAAAGGAGAAAGTGGTGAATGGATTGTTGGGGTACACTGGAGAGGAACGGGGAGAGCTGAGGCCTTTTAAAGGAGTCGCGACAGCGCTTCAAAGCCCCTTTCAGTTTGACGCCGTGTTTGGCTGTTCTGACTACATCTTTAACAAGTATGTGCACGAAGAAGGTCGGGTCTCTTACCTGAGCAGCATGTGGCAAGAGTTGCAAGAGGTGATTTTTTCAAAGGTGTGCATCCGGAACTCGTGGAAATTGTTGGTTGCATTCTCAGGACGAATGTTTGATCTAAGAAAAGAGAGCAAGATATAAACATTAAAGCCCTAATAACACTAGTCTGCTTTCAGAGAACTCACATTAAATGTTATTTCTTTAACAAAAATGACTTTGTGCTTATAAAGTCAGTTTGTTTCAGTGCTCAAGCTGTCAGACTGCTGGATAAAGACGTCAAATATAAAAGCAAAGAGCAACACTTTTTTTCTCATACTTCTAATTGCGGCAGACAAACTCTTCCGCGGCTGAAGCAGCATCTCCACCGATACGCTTCTTTGAAGTGGGAAGGAGAGGATTGTGAGCAGACAGTGAGGTCTGCACCCAGAATTAACACAAGAGGCTTCCTCTGCCCCTGGGAAAATCGAAGCATGCATGGGTATGTGTTTGTGTGTTGAGGGGAGAGTGCTGGGAGGATAAAAACAAAAATAAATCCTGGATTTTTACAAACAAGTGTTCCTCTTTAGTTTCTGCGTTCGCGGTATCCAGATATAATCTGATATTTACATGTGTGCAGCCACTTTCCTGGAATCTGGAAGAATCTGTACAATTAGTGTTTTACACGCTCAACAAAATTGCACCATACAGATAAATGTGGATTTACTTTAGATAACAAACATGTATTGGATGGAAATTAAATTGAGTTAATCCAGTGATTTATTTTTATGAGTTTGGGAATAGAACCAAGTGATAACAAATCAGTAATGTTTATGCATATTCTCATTAGAAATGATGGATAGAACCCCAACAGTTTGCTAGCATTAGACAAACATACAAGTTTTAGGCAAGCTTGTGGCAACAGTATGTTCTTCCAATAGCCACGCTTTAAGATTTTTAGTAAAAGAGGTCAGAGTTGGGAGTGTTCAGGTGTAAGAGGAATGAACAGAAAAAAAGGCATTCTTTCATAAAAAAAAACACACTAGAATCTCTAGAACTACACTCTAAAAAGAAAATGCAGCCCCAACTTAAATGAATTGCTTCAATTAGTAACAAGTAACTTAATCATGTTGATTCAACTGCATTTATTGTGCTTATATGTTACAAGATGAAGCAGTTAAATTAATTGCTTAAAGAACCGGACTAGCAGTTAGGGCATAGAGCTTGGAATCCTGAGGTTCTGAGTTCGAGCCCCACTCCCACAGACTGCCACTCTGGGTCTTTGAGCAAGACCCTTAACCCCACGCTGCTCCCTGCATGCCCCTGAAGGGCAGCCCACTGCTCCCCAAGGGGATGGGTTAAATGCGGAGGTAAATTTCTCCAATGTGAGATCAATAAAGTTAATAATTTCAGAGTCTGTATAAACTGTTTCAATCTGCTTAGTGCTGTGAGTCAAACTTTCTTTTAAGGGCTATATAAATACAAAAGGTATTTTTCTGTAAAGCATTTTTGACAACAAAACGCCTCCTGAAGCAGGATTCCAACTGGGAGGGTTGGACGTCGCCAATCATCCCTGTGTTCAGTGTTCAGTGTCGTTGCTGTGCTTCTAAAACATACTGAAGGCGGATAGTAGGTTACCATGTCTATATTAGCAATTCTAATGGTTAGCGTCTCATAAAGCCAGTGCCATGCATACAGTACGTAGTAAATACATGTAAGCATGTTTTATGAGAGTTTTAACAAATAAAATGAAGAGAAATTATCAGTTTGTGTTGCTGATACTGTAGATAGAAGTACTACAGTTAAAATCTGAATCAATTCCAACCATATTTGTTTTCACAAGCAATGAATTTGACTTTGGTTCTCCATCAATCACATGGTAGTCATCCGTTTCAACAACATTTATACAAGTCAGGGATGGAGAGAAGGTCGGATGTGGGGATCCTGTCCTCAAACCTAATTAGTAAATCAACTGCTAAACTCAGGTGAGTGATTTCCAGCTCTCACTTTTATCTCAAACAGAACCCTGCCCTGTTCAGAGAGTCAGCTAATCAAGATTTCTTCCCAACATTCAGTTATATAAGCATTTAGAGGTAATTGCTGGAAAAAGATTTGCAAACAACAGAAAAGGACTGAGGTTATGGTTCAGAGCTTATAATTAAATGAAGACGGTTTTATAGAGTCCACACATCATTACATCATCTGTACTCTGTTATATTGATCAAGTTTGAATTGGCCATTACAGAATCTTTTAAATTAAGTTTGTATTTTATGAAGCTTTGTTTTTTTTTAGCTTTTCTTTTTACATTATTAGAGGTAAAATGTCTTCTTGTCTTTCTCTTATGCAGGCCATATTGTAGACCTCCCTGCTGTCTGAACCAAATTATTCTACTCTAAGGAGGAAGAGTTCATCTGCTTGGGATTTCAATTTCAGTCACTTGCAAAGTACGCATTATGTCACTAAATGCTGTAAACAGCGAGTGGTTTGGGGAAAAAACGCAAGAGAAAAAATTTAGTTTTTTTGGGAAAAACTCTCAATTCTCATCATTGGATAATTTGGCTTCAGAAGGTGCAGAAATCATATACCTGTTTTCTTAGCCTCACATCAACAGTTCAGCTTCTTCATCATCAATTCCACTACAAGATTGTTGCTTTTCTCAGGGCTTTCAAATATTATTCGACTAAATTGTTTTTGCTACTCCTATTTTAAAAGCTAGAAGGCCTGTTTGATAATGCGGAAGCTGCCGCTGACAAAAGCAGTGGGTAAGACCAAATAATCAAATACAGGTATCTCAGTCATCAGTGACTGTTAGTATATATCAAGGTTTGTGTTTTTTCTTCCTATTTTATAGTTTAATTTCTTTTTCTGTATTTTTTTTTTATTTATTCAGAAAATGAGTGAAACATCTAATTTTGCTCCAGCATTAATATGTCTTGCACAAGCCTATTTCAGACAGCACTAAGATATTTGAAAAGTTAAAGGGAGCAGCTGAGAAAACACGTCTTTTTCTATGTTATGTCGGCAAAGAACTCATGCTCTTCCTCAACACTGAAGTCCTCAGACATTTTTCTTTCACTGTTTCTTTCTTTGCACAGGTAAACAGCACATTTCTTCTTCTACGCTTGCATTATCGGCAGAGCAGACGCTGAATGCGCACTTTCATCTGGTTTGGTCTGCCGCGGTTTCTCTCGTGAACGCGCTTTTAGGAAATCCTATACACTACTGTTTATGCTCTAAAAACATTCTAAATGACTTTGTTTCGAGTAAATTATGGACGCTACCCACTCAGGACACTTGGAATACATTGGACGAGCAGTATGGAGGAATATTGACACGTTTTTGTGGACTTTTATGGACCTTTCTGCCTTGGGCGCCATAGACCTCCATTATTTGAATGTCAGCAGACAGCAAGAAGCCTCCCAGATCTCCAGATGCATTTGAGATATCAAAAAAGTACTCCAGAGTGTTGTTCAGCATGGGGGTGAGTAGAAAATGAAGGCTAATCATGTTTTGGGTGTACTATTCCTTTAAACAAATCCGACTGTATTTTCTGCCATAAGGTGACAAGTGAAGTGAAATGACACTATATAAATAAACAGAATAGAATTGATTTAGCTTCCTATACCTAAACAGGATTTGTAAAGATAGTAAATATGTAGGAAAAGAGCAAAACAGAGTGAAGACAATGAGCTTTAAGATCTATGCCTAACGCAGTAACACTGAATGTATAGAGTGTGTGAAGACGAAGGAAGAGCTAAAATATTCCAAAATGTATTAACATGCTTTTTATCCAGGCATGGCTGCAGAAATAATACTCCTACTTTTTTTTTCTGTACATTTTGCCATAAAGGCAAAATTAATTGGTGGTGGTGGAGGGGGTGGGGGTGGCAGTGCTTGTCAACAACAGATGGTGTAATAGTGGGAAAGTTATCGGCAAAATGCATCTATGCTCCTAGAATAAAGAACTGTTGCCTGCTAGTAGTGGTTTTCAGAGTTAAGTTGTGTTCACTGCTTATTCTGCATGTCAGTTGATGCCATAATATAAAGAAAAACATCATTTTATTTTGTCAATGTTGAAGCATTGTATTATTTAATGTTGCTAAGTTTGTCGCATATGACCTTATGGCATCTTCTCATCTTTGATTTTGTGAAAAAGGAACAATGAGGTTCACTGTGTCCGTCCTGGCTCTGCATCTGGAGCGTGGATTAATGTTTCATTGGAGATACAGCTTATCAGTCACTCCTGCAGGTTTGGATCCGGTCCAGGACTAGGACTGGTTGATGCAGTTCGACCACATGCAGAAAAAGATTCATCTATCTGAATACAATGTTTGGAGAGGGCGACACCCCTTTGTGTCACTTTCATTTCTGTCATCGTTGAATCACAACAGACAAGAATAACAAGATGAGCAACGTGTTGTGCATTAACAGTGGGACCAAATGCAGCTGAGATGATCACATTGCTGCCCTTGTGCTGTCCCAGGCAGACCGGCAGATAGAAAACACACTCACATGGCCATGCCGAACTGCTCCAGCCACTTCTTTTTCAGCTCTTTGGTCTTGAAGAAAAACTCAAAGCCATTCTGGCCCTGGTTGTGAGTGAGGTAGAATCCATGGGACCACTAGGACAGAAAAAGACAAACAAAAAAATATTCAAGGCAGGAGATTAAACAACAGCGAGCATCTACGCTGATGGAGAGGCAACGGAAAGACAGATGGGGACAAAGGGATGCAAAATGAAGGAGGGATGCCTTGGGGAGAGCAAGCTCAAAGGCAGAGGGGGTGGAGAGAGCGAATGGAGCGATGCAGAGGATGAGTGTTAAACAGAGAGAGGGAAAAAATGAGTTAGTTAACTGTGGCACACCGCTGCTGGGTTTCAAACAGCATGCATAGACCAGAGCAGTGAGTGGGCCTCTAATCTGCAACAATTATCACTTTAAAGGTTAAATATCAGCCCATTAGCTTCTGTGCCGACTCGGGCATCTGTGTTCTTAGACAGCAAAGCAAAGCGGATGATTGTCGGATGCACTTTTTATGACTGCTGATCGTGGTTTATTGAACTCGGCAATGAAGGTTAAACTGAGCCGGGTTCACTGGGTGGTTAGAAAAGAGCAGCGGCATATTGCTTCCACTCAATAAATAAAGAAAAGGAAAGCATTGCTTCAAACATGGATTCCCAGTGGACCCACTGGGTAGTGGCAGTGTCTTCCTGTCAATTTCTAAGAGGAAAAGAAAGAGAAAAACATTTTTTTTTATCTTTTTGTATAAAGAAGTTTGCAGAGGATGCTACTGAAATACTATTACCTTGCATTATAAAGTTATGGAGTGACTTAGTAAACCCTAAAGAATCCTTTTTAGCAGTATTGTGGAGGAGGACAATATTGCCTCAGTTTCCTATAGACACTAATTTCTTCTGCGTTCTCCTTAGGTCCCACACAGAATTACAATCAGACTGAAACCTGGACTTATACTGGACCATTGCAACACTTTGATTACTTCCTGTTCTATAACCTTCTGTAGTGGTTGTGATCATCGTCTTAGAGCTTGACAAAATATCAGACATGCTTTATTATATTTTAGATGGATAGACACATAAAATGGAGTTTAGCTTACCGGTATAATTGAAAAATAAACTCCCAGTCCTTTGATTTTATAACAACCCCAGATCCTCAACCCTCCACTGCTGTGCTTTACAGTTGCCATGAGGAATTGTATCTGTGATATTTAAGCACAGACCTTCAAGTGTAGGCGTATTCATATATATTTTTTCAAATGAAGGCTGTTTCCTGAAAACTATTCTAAACAAGGAAACTGAGAAAATTACCTTTGAATTTCACCCAGATTAAAAGACGGCAACAGTTGCCTCTAGAAGGAGATTAGCGATTCATTTTCTCTTTCGATGTGGGAACACAAACCTGTATGATTCATAAGGCATGTTCCCACCATGCCTTATGAACAGAAAATGTCTATAGCAGTATCCGACTGCTGTTTGGCATTTAAAATCCTATAAAGAGCAGCAGGGGTGTAGATAGGGTTGCCAACTCCCTGGAAAAAAAAAAGGGACACCATGTGCATGCAAGCTGACCCGATTGTTTTTACCCCTCCTGGCGTGGGGATTTTTTATTTATTTTTTTACCTCACTTTGTGTGTGAAAAGATTTTTTTAACTATTTGACTGAAATCTGCATTAATTTTAATGCATATTTGTGAGTGACATGAGCAATTTACTTGATGACAAAATAACAAACTTTGCTGAATACAATAAGTATCTAAAACATAAGCCTGTTCTGCTTAACTTCAAACTGTAAAAATGTATATAAAACAATAAATAAATAAATAAATAGTGCACATTTTTGGTCCAACAGCAAACTTGTGCAAACTTGTAAACATATTTGTGCATTGAATGCAATGACTGTAGGCTACAGTTGCAAAACAGAAAAAAAAAATCAAAAATCATTAGCTCAATGCAACTTTATGTGGCGATAGCCTAGTTTTTCCGCTCATATTTCTTCTCAGGAGTGAGGATTTGTCTGCCCCCAAAAGCAGCGTCAGCATTTAAATTACTCTGTTCATCCCACTGCCCTGTTGTCTCCCGCTATCAACCAATGGGATGAGCTTATTCTTGATCGTTACATATATGTTGTCAGTTCATTGGTCACAGTGCAGGACAGGGTGCAGGAACGAGTTTACCGTAAGTTTTGTAGCTAACGAGCACTTGTTCTCCATTAGTTTTTTACTGACAGTTTTTTTGCTCTCGCAGTAATGCGGGACAAAGTTAGTTCCTTTTCCACTAAATACTGGACAGGTACTTTTATTTCTAAATACAGAATAATTCTGTTTTTTCAAGGGACGGTTGGCAACCCTAGGTGTAGATAGCTTTTAATGTTTTTGGACAAATAAACTTTATTTCCCTCTGTTTTGGCACTTCTAAGGGTGTTAAATGAAATACTTTATGAACTGGTAGGCTGGCCGTCACTAAGTCTACGTAGACAACTTAATTCGTATATTTTTCTATACAAGGCCATGTTGGGTAAACTGCCAGCATATTTATGTAATCTCCTCAAGCTAAATTCCAGCCATCTTCATCTCCGTTCCACCAGGTGGCGCTCTTACCAGGTTCCAATGGTTTTTACTGAGCTGGGGAAGAAATCCTTCTCTTACTTTGCTCCATGGTTCTGGAATAATTTGCAAAACTTGCTCCATTTAAATGATCTAGTCCCATTGAATGAATTTAAGGCCATGTTAAAATGTCATGTAATTCAAAAATGTAACTGCCCTATGTGACCTGTCTTTTCCTCTATGTGAGATTTTGTCTATGTTGTATTTCTGTTTGTATTTTAACTGGTGTGCCGTCTTGGCCAGGTCTCCCTCGAAAAAGAGATTTCAATCTCAAGGGACTTCCTAGTTAAATAAAGGTTAAATAAATAAATAAAAAAATAAATAAAATTCCAATTGGTATAAGAGCAAACTGTAGATCTTTTTTACCATCTAGCAGGAACCTTTTAGATAGTAGCCATGCTATCTTAATTGCAAGCTACCAAACTTTTTCTTTAGTTCTTCTAATTGAAAAAACCTGAGAAGATTAGCCTTAATGTGGAGCTATTAAAAACATCTGAGACTTGCTTTTTAAGTGTTGAAGGTTTTTTCAAAGGTTTGAGGCTTTAAATATTTTTGTGAGGCACTCCATGCTGCACATTTGGCCCTTAAGCAAAAAGAGTTAATGAAGATAGACAATTTCTATCGTGATATTTTGTATTTTAATTTTATATCTTCACAAAGTAAAAAATTAAAATAATATTTTATGTTTATCAGCCTTCCTTTTTAGTAGTTAGTCATATTTTGTACTTTTTTTTTTAACATAAAACAGATATTGGTACAACTTTTGACTTAACTTGGTTTGTTACAGTTGTTGCAAGTTGTTATTTTTGTTCTGGGAATCGACCAAAAACATTCTCCGGGCCAAAAATTATTATCAAAACTGAAAACAGCTTTTAAAAAACATCAGATACCTCTTTTTTTCAGACTTACAGATATTCGTTCTTTTTTACTTTGCTTCATTAAAAGATTGACTATTTACCTCCAACAAGGAGGTTGTGTTTTTCGGAGAGTTTTATGCATGTGTTTGTCTGTCCGTTTACAGCACAACTTGTAAAATTATGAAAGGATTTTAATGAATTTTTTAACAAAGAAGCACTTCAGTCCAAGGAACAATTCATGACATTTTGGTGAGGATCCGGATCACCATCTGGATCCAGAATTATTTTTGAAAGATTCTTGGACTACAGGTATTAACTTAAGTATGTCAGGGAAATAAGCTACTTGGCAGTACTTTGCTCTCTCCAAGTGCTTTTCTAGTTAATAATATCTTTTGTTGCTAAAACTGAAAAAATAAATTACATGGAAATTTGTCTTTCCTTTTTTAATTGGGGAGAAGTGGACCCCTAATTACTTTCTAATTGGATAGTTTGGCACACAGTAAAAAAATTGGACAGCACAGCTCTAGAGCTACTGTACCAAACTGCCATCCAGTCAGTAAGTGAAAATTTTTCTTTAGATTTTTAATTAAAAGAAAAAAAAAGTAACACCACAACTAATCTTTAAAAAAACTGACCCGAATAGTGCTAACTACTAAAACCAAAACATTATGCCAAAATACATTTAAACATGATTTAGAAAGATAAACTGATTATTCTTTTCTTTTTAACTGCTATTTATTCTTTTATGAAGTCCTTAGATGTCTGAATACTTTCTGGAAAACCATTTTACCTCCACATAATCTGCATTCAAACACTGCTTTTACAATGAAGGTGCTCATTTCTGCAACCTTCAAGCAGACGCCATCATCTCCATCACAGCAAACACAAATATAGCGGCAAAGAAAATGCGCAACATTCTTCATGTCAGAGGTGAACGACGTTAAAACGGCTGCAACCTTCATAAATATAATCCTGTAAACGCATATGGGTCTAAGCCCTCGGTGTCTGCTATTACTGCGTCATTATTACCCAAATCAATGCTTCCTGGCACGCCTTGGATATCATTCCTCATTATGATTGGCAATATTTTCCCCCAGTTGGTACTTTGTATTCACTGTGTGTACAAGAGTAGTCAGGCCCAGAACGAGGTTTAATGATAGCACCATCTGGGAGGAGGCAGGCTGCTCCAGTCTGACACTGTTTCAGAAAGATGCGGAGGGGAAAAATGAATAAGAGAATGTAAAACAAGAGCAGGAACAAGCATGTACCAAATTATTTAGAACTGTTTTCTGTTAATTATTTTGTTGTTCTAGTTAGGAGCCTGAAAGGTTTTTGCCTGTAGCTCATTTTAGGAGCCCACTGGGGGATTCAGAGCACAGAAGGCGACAGCGGGGTGGAGAGACTGCTACAGGTGCTAATAAAACCCTATAAAGAAGCATGTTAAGTTAATTTTCATTCAGTTTTATGAACCTGAGTATATCTGACAAATGGTTATGGCAGTTCATTATACAGAAATAGCACTGCTAATTGGTTTGTCAGGAGTCCAACGTGGTCTCCGAGCTTTGCTGACTCAGTTATAAAGAAGCAATAACGGGCTCGACGTCGCAGAACTCACCTTCATTACGGCGTTCGACTCGTTAGGTGCTGCTTGTTTTGTTTCTTTTTATTTTACAGAGAGTTAATAGTGTAATATTCTTATTATTTTATCCATTTTACAAGCTAAAAATTACATCAAAACTATAAAAGTGCCTATTTGACTGTGTCCTGCTGGGACAAACAACATGGCATGCAGCTGTTTGTGAAATTTAATACCATGGAAAGCTCTTTAAGCTGTCGTGAAACAATAGTAAATCACAGCTAAAGTGGGACAGAGTCTTACTGAAGTACCGCAGTATAACATTACAAGCAAAGACTCTCACACTGAAAAAACAATCCAGAAATAAGTAAAAAATGGCTTAAATTAAGTATATTTAGCCTTAATTTGAGCAGGTAAATAAGATGATTTGCCAATGGAATGAGTATTTTCACTCTTAAAATAAGATAGTTAGATAATATTTACTTGAAATAAGACGATAAAATAGTTTTTTCTTATTTTAAAAGGAAATTGTCTTGTTCCATTGGCAAAGTGTCTTACTTACCTCCTCAAATCAAGGAAAAACACACTTATTTTAAGAAAAAATAACTTATTGAGATTTATATTTTTTGCAGTGCAGAAATATGTTCTTTTATATTGATTATTACTCCTCATCAATCATATGTACAAGAGGTTATGATCTGAAACAAAAGCTTACATACAATCCACATGATATATCACAGACATGTTTAATCTCATGCGGTTATAGTTTAAGAAATCATCTTAAAAGCTTCTTTACAAGAAGAGTTCTGGAAAGATTTATCTACGTCTCTCTGCTGTGAAATAACTACCTTTTGCCAAAATGCTAATTTACTGCTTTTATTATTGGCAAAAACAGTCTTCACCACTCTCGCAGTTACTTTTGGAATAAGCAAAGAGAAAAACAAAATAAACTGGCTGACAGAAAGATTTCCACTGTAGAAGCCAAAACGAAAGACTTGTTTCATGGCAGATTTAGGAGAGCCGCTCTTGCCAACATGTTAATACCTCTTGAACTTTTTCATGTTTTTCCCACTAAACCAAAAACCACTAAACCACAAACTTTGACTTTTTTGTGAATTTATTATATTGAAGACCAACAGAAAACCTTAAGAGGCAGTGGGCTGCAGCATTGAGCAGTGCAGCTTGGGGATAAGGATCTTGATAAGGAATCCAGACTTAGGTTTGAACCAGCAATCTTACAACAGTATTTTATTTTTTTTATTTTCTTGAGTCTGTCACTTATTCTGTTATTTTTATACACTTTTCCAAAGTTGCTATAACCTCCTGCTGCTTCTATAACACCACAATTTATCCGTTGTGGGACAATAAAAAAAATGTCTATTCTTATCTATTCTATTAACAGAATAGTATAGATCTATTCTATTATTCTTCTCACATATAAAGCCTTAAATATGATTGTTCCTTATGTTCCTAACAGAGCACTTCGCTCTCAATCCGCAAGTTTATTAGTGGTTCCTAGAATTTCTTAAAGTAGAATGGGAGGCAAATCTTTTAGTTATCAGGCTCCTCTCCTGTGGAACCAACTACCAGTTTTAGTCCGTGAGGCAGACACCTTGTCTACTTTTAAGGTTGGGCTTAAAACTTTCCTTTCTGATAAAGCTTATAGTTAGAGTGGCTCAGGTTATCTGAGCTATCTCTATAGTTATGCTGCTCTAGGTTTAGTCTTCTGGAGGACATAGGGATCCCTATTTCATCATTCTGCTTCATTCTGTCTCCATTCTCCTACTCTGCAGAGTCAGCCTAGGCAGATGGCTGCTCACACTGAGCTTGCTTCTGCTGGAGGTTTCTTTCTGTTAAAAGGGAGTTTTTTCCTCTCCACTGTCGCTACAAGCATGCTTAGTGTGAGCGATTGCATTCGAGTCAATAAGTCGATGCAATCAGCTGGTTTTCCTTAGATAGAAAACTTTGAATTAATTTGACTGTATGATCTGGTGAACTGTTAAAAACCATGAGATGACGTGTTGTGAATTGGCGCTATAGAAATAAACTGAATTGAATTACTCTAACACCTGCCCTGGTAAGAGCTTCTCTCCTCTGGGTTGTGCAGCTCACCCAGAGCAACCGTGGTCAGACCTCTTAGGGAAAACAAATCCCCAAAACAGTTGTTTTTTTTTATCTGAGTTTTTACAGATTTTATTTAAGGGTTTCTTAATAAAGAATGCTAAATACATATTAGAAGGGTTGTCAAAAGTATCGATATTCAAAAAAGTATCGATACTGAAATGTTGTATCCGGATACAATACTCGTTTTCAAAAGTATCGATACAGTGCCACCACCAGTGGCACCTAAGCAGTCATTCATCTAAAGTGCAGAATAGTGGAAAATGCACTTTCAGAACACTGTGTAATTGAATAATTCTACGCGCTTTTCAGTTTCACGCTTTTTTTTTTAAGAGTTGCAGCTGCTGAGAATTACTTTTGCTTCTTAACCGGTTTGGCTAGCGTCATTGTTATGTGTGCAAAGCATAGCCAAGGAAGGAACACTTAATTTTAATTTTATACGTTTTTTATCAAGCTTACTTAATATTCTGCACAGCATACAACCTCAAAATATTGTTCTTATTGTTTATTGTATTTATTTATTGTATTTTATTTATTAATTAAAATATTTCTGTAGAATTTTGGAGTCTTTGTTTTGGTATCGAAAATGGTATCGAGTATCAAATATTTTCCTCAGTATCGGTATCGAGTTGAAAAGTTTAGTATCGTGACAACCCTACATATTAGTATCACAATTTCCATGATATTATCAGTGAAACAATTTAAAAACATCCATCATGTTCCTCCTGCTTCACAACCATTAATTCAATTGAGCTAGTCACACCAAATCCTAATAAATCATAATTTTAGTTTATGGGGTATAAGTATGGCTCTATGTGTTTGTTAGGGAGGTGCAAACATTGCATTATTACATCTGCCAAGGAGGTTATGTTTTCATCTGTGTTGGTTTGTCTTTTTTCAAAATAAGGGATTTAAGTGCATATAGTCACTGGCAGCATATGATTACATTTTGGTGATGATCTGGATCACCAGATCCAGGAATTTTTTTAAAGATTCTGTGAATACAGGTATTAACTTAAGGTGGAAGTCCTAATAGGTCTGCGCTCTCTGCATGCTTTTCTAGTATTCTAGATGTTTTCATATTAGAATCTAAACATGTAACCTTGGTGTCAATGCTGTGCATGTTCTATATAGGCTAACTTATATGTTTATATCACGAACTGAAGTTAAATTAAAACACTTTTTTTGTTACATTCTAAGGCAGTATTTAGAAATATTGTGTTTTCGGGACGATCAGACAGTCAGCTGACCTAATGTTTGGTGATAAACTGCACCGATTTTCAGGTGGAGCTGTTAGATCTGACATCTAGCTGTTAGCTGGCAACCGTCAGAGATGACGGCGCCTCGGGGCACTCAGACCTTTCTGTTCTCCTTGTCCGATGTTGGGTTGTTGGTAATCTTGAAGAGGTGCAGGTCGATCACTTCCTTCATTTCATAGTTGTCTCCTCGACGCTTGCAAACAATCACAGCAGCATCGAACAGGAAGATATGCCTGCAGAAGAAATTATCATTACAATCAAATGAAAATGCCTCTCGTCTCTACGGTTCCTCTTTCATACCAGCAGCTAAAAAAACACCCAGCTAATTGTATCCTTGAGATTCTTCAGCGGGAGGAAAATTAGCATAATGACATTCATTTGCCATGGTACGATTCACTCAATTACATCAAGTAGTGGGGAAAAACAGGTTTGGTTTCATCAACTCTATGTCATCAGTTTATGTGTACTCTGGAAGGTTGCCAACAACATCTCCCCTCCTCCTCTCATTGAGTTACGGTCTGGCTTAACTTGACATCCTACCTGTCCTGTTTAGCCCGTCTGTCTACCGAGGCCACCCGTACCTCCCCATCGCCTTTGGGTCTTCCATAGTTGCTCAAAGGTTGGTTCTGGAAAAGCATAAGAAGAGAAAGAAAGAATAAATTCAGTCGGCGATACGGAAAACCAAACAGTCATTGTCTGGTTATTTGGACCTACCAGGTTTTCAATGGATCTCTGATACTGATCTATTTCTCGCAAAGTCTCGTTGTCCCTTTTGACTTCATTGACGTACTGCGCCAAGTCCTGCACACATGAAAAGACAATGAGTCCATTTAAATTTTGCTGCACAAAGAAATGCTTGCTTGATTTTCGTGAAATGAGTCTGTATACTTTAAATTTAGTTTTTTTTTAGATTTTGTCAGTTTGTAGCCCCAAACTTTTATGTATCTTACTGGGATTTAGTGGCAACACAACATCTGTTTGATGCATAATGGAAAATGAGAGAAATAATCAAAGAAAAAATAATGGATTGTAACATTAATCGGAGGACCAGCAAAGTTAAAGGTTAAAGGTAATCATGAAGGAGTTTCAGAGATCAGGAAGGAGACACTGTTGTTAGGATAAATATCAGACACACATTCTACCAACCTGGCCTTTATGGAAGAAAAGCAAGAAGAAAGACACTTTTAAAAGCCATAAGAAACTCTGACTGACATGGAAAAAGGGAAAGCAGGTTGTGTGAATGTCTGGTTCACACAAAGACATTTCAAAATCATCAGTTCATTTTTAAATCCTAAGAGATTCCCACAAATAATAACAAAATAAAATCCCAGATACAACAAAATTGAGTCGAACCTAGAATCGGATTTAATACAGGAAAATTCAGATGTTGGATGGGAAATCTCACAAAACCTCTGAAGATCAGATGTATGTTCAAAGGAACATGGTTGACAAGGAAGAAGAAGTGCCTGTCATGATCTGGACTGTTTGCTCCTCCTTAATTAGTCATTCCTTTCACCTGTTGTTTTCCCTCCCTGCCTCAATTATAATTTATTCCTCTCACCTGTTTCCTCTGGTTTATATTCAGTTCAGCCTGAGCATTCAGTGCCAGATCATTAACTGTTTTTCTGTTAGCCGATCTGTTCAGTTTATTTTCTTGGTTCATGTCCTGGATCCTGGCGGCCAGTGGAAAGAGGGTTTTAGTGTTTGTCTCGTCTTCTAATCGTCCACTGTTCCTCCCCTGCTGTGTCCTCTGGCTTTTTGGCTCTATATGCGGGGAGGTTCAGTTTTTATCCAAGTAAGCCTGGCTCCAAGGTGGAGACCAGTTTAAAGTCCTGCATCAAGTTCTGGTTCCGCGTCCTGTCTCGGCTACCCTCTTCCACCGAGCCTGCTCATCTGCACCTGATCCTGTCTGCTCCTGTGCATGACCACCCGTTCACGCTTTCGGACCCTGTCAGACTCTGAACCCTCCTGGGAAGTTGTGGATGCCTGGAAATTTGGATCCTGCTACCTGTTCTGTTCCTGCCTGATCTAGATCCTGTTCCTGTCTGTTCCTGTCTGTTCTGTATCCCTGACCAGGATCGGCTTCCTGCATGTCCTCTGGGTCTGCAGCTCTTGGGACATTCTTGGACTGGACTGTTAATACGGAGTGTCAGAGATTGGGCGGTGCCCCGCCCCCCCTCCTGCAGTATCCGCGAGCCACAGCTCCACTTTAGTTTTTGTTAATTTAATAAACCTTTTTGAATTTTCCTACTGACTGTCTCTCCTTGAATACTGGGTCCATCTGTCCTCGGTTCATGACAGTGCCGATATTTTGGCTTTGGTCAAAGAGGTGGAGCCAGCTCGAGTATAGCAGCTACTTTCTATACTATGGTATGAAGGAAAGGGGTGTTTTTTTAATTTATTTTTCTTTAGGAAACTTTTTCTTATTGGACACATGTAGGATTCAGCAGGCTTGTCTTCTCTTGGAGTACAGAACACACACAGACACATTAGTATATAAGGCCAGGACAAGTCCTGAGCGCTTCCAACGTCCGTCGGAGCAAAATAGATCACACTTAACACAAAACATGATGATTTCTTAAGATTATCTGTAGAGCCAACAAGGTAATCGGGGCGTAACATAAAACTACATATCATGAAACCCCATCTGTTAGACGCTGCAAACCACTTGAAACTGGAGCAGAGGTTCTCCTTACAGCAGGTCAAATGTAAACATAAGGGCAGAGTTATGATGGATTAAGTTAAACTGAATATTTATGTGTTACAAAAGTCCCCTCAAAGGCTGTGAAAAGAATCTAGTGTACATACTTACGCCTAATCTAACTGAAGAAATAACCATCTTAACTTAGTAGTGAGAGTGATTCATTCAGCTTTAAAGGTGGAATAAGACAGGGGTGTCCAACCAGTTTATCATTTTCATGCCTTTCAACGGGCTGCTTGCATCTGTTCAACGTTAAATCTTTCGTCTGGGGCTGCGTTAACATCGGTATCGGACGATGTCAGTCGTTTTTTTAATATCTCTGTATTTTCAGTGTGTAATTACAGTGTCCAAATGGTAAGAAAAGATATAATATATAATAAGTTATCAGCTGTAAATGCAGCGTCAATAGATATAGATATTGAACCAGATTTAGATATTGGTGCATTCCATTTTATCTTGAAAAAGATCCCACTACTCTAAAATTATAATTTTCCTTTCATTTCCTTTCCTTTAAAGAAATATTTTTTAAATAATATATACCTCTATTACATGCCAGGCCTTTTTTTGTCTTTTGAGGCCCCGATAAATTACCTTGCAGGGCCGGGCCCGGCCTTAATTTGGATTAGGTTGTTAAGACATGAGCCTTTATGTATAACAAGAGATTAATAATCTTAACTTTCTTCTCGGTTAGTGTTTAGAAAACTGTGTTTGGAAATACCTTCATCGCATCTAATGCAGTCCGTAGATTTGTTTTTTCTGAGGCATCATGGGTGTGTTTCACCAGCTCCTGTTGAACAGAGAAAAAAAAATCACAGCAATGTACCAAAAATGAGAAAGAACTGAGAGCCAATAAGAAATAGGATGCATAAAAACCTTAATATACACTGTTACCCAAAACGTTTATGCTCTGGAAAGAAAATTAAAACGTATGTGGGTAACGTCATCTATAGGATGTGTGTACCTGCTTGAAGGTTTGTATCTAAAATTACTCGCCAGCACGGCGGCAAAGATTAAACAAGACATCTAGACCTCGGTGGTGAGGGATAAGGATGGAGGCCATGCACGCATGAGGCCACACTAAGAGATACAGACCGGCATTACTCAAAACCCCAGTGTCAGTCAAGCTTAACCTGGACATTATTATTATCACAAGCAAGACGACAGAGAACTATTTATCAGTCCTGTACTCCGACCCCCCACCCCCGTATCAAGAGATACAGAGGATTGGAGCGGCCATGCTGATAGTAAGGCACAACATGATGGACTTATTGAGGGAGTGAGGGCAGAAAGGAAAACCAAGCCAAAGACGGATGGAAAGAAGAAGTAAAGAGAGAAAAAGAGGAAGAGACGTGGAGGGTAAAGACGGAAGGAAGTGACAAAACATTAGTTGGAGATATTCTGGATGTCACTGGGTGAGAAAGCACATATTGGTATTACCCAGCTGTTCTACAGGGAGCCCATAATGACACAACCAATGCACTTCACATCAATGTGTTTCATAAGTCTCCTTTTTACTTTTTGGCAGTGGTGCTACAGAAAGGTGGCCCGTTGGGGGCCATGCCCCCTTCTATTATTTGCTGTCCCCTCTTTCTCTGTTCCTCCCTGCTCAGACTGGGTTACATGCATTATCTCTTTGATTTATATGGGTTTTAAAATAAAGAGGCCCAGCCCCAAATGGGTCTGTCACCATAACACATTATGCTGGATAATAAATAGTCCCAGAAATTATTGTGATTAACAAAAATTATTGTTGGGTTTACTTCTTTAAATCCAGAGTGCTCCCACACTGCAGCTGCCACATTCAGCTTTGAAAGCATTTCTATCTCTCATCCAGCATTTCTCTGGCATGCTGCTCCTCAGTCATGAGGCCCTTATGCTACAATTGCTACACAAAAAAACAATGGGGGAGGGGTAAGTGGAGACCGATTTACCAGAGAAAAAGAAAAAGACATAACGAAGACAAGCAAGGC
Organism: Cyprinodon tularosa; assembly: GCF_016077235.1. Taxonomy (NCBI): domain Eukaryota; kingdom Metazoa; phylum Chordata; class Actinopteri; order Cyprinodontiformes; family Cyprinodontidae; genus Cyprinodon; species Cyprinodon tularosa. The sequence continues at coordinate 733,171 of NW_024039263.1, read as the reverse complement.
TGCAGATGGACATGGTTCAGTTTGTTTAAATGTATCATGTGATTAATTAATGTATTGTAAAAGAGCTGCTGTAGTATTTGTCTTTAAGTCATCCTTATAGATTTTTTTCTCTTCCATAGGCTACCATTCGTTTATATGGAGGTAAATCGGTCTCACTTTTCACAAATACACATATGTGATTCATACACACACAGGACAAGATCCACACACACACTCAAAAACAGCACTATTCACGCAAGCATACAAGATTCAGCACATGATTCGCCAAAGTATTTCTGGTCCATAAACGATTATAAATTAAATCACAAAGTATCAGTGGTCTTTAAACTTCACTGCATTTTTGTGTGGATTGTTAAGACTCCTGACATGCCTCGGTACACAAATGCCTTTTTTTTAAAGAGCGGATGGTTTGCAACCAATCACAAAGCTCCCTTGCATAAGCCAATCACAAGAGAGTAATCCACGTGGAATGGCTATTTGCTCCGCTCTGTTCCAGTGTTCTGTCAACTCAGCATGCAGCGTCACGCCAGCATACCCTTAGTAATACTTATTACATAGTTTCCTCTGTCTCCGCTGTCCTTACATCCAATTACTCTGTTTAATTTTGCGATTTAGTCAGGTTTTTGTCATAGTTTGTGTATAAAACAACAGAAAAATCATTCACTAGGTTTGTTAAACATGCATACATGTATGAATCACATATTTGTATTTGTGAAAATTGAGACCAATTTAGCTCCATACTTTTAGCCCCTCCCCCCAACTTGATGGCAGAACTTTGATATTGCCACAAACATACAGACAAGCAGAATTCCCTCAAGCAGCTGATATATTGGTGTTTCATGGTACTAAATCTGTACGGTAAAAGGCTCAATATGTGTATTGAGAGAAGTTTGTGTGAGTAATAAATAAAACTCCTCATATGAATATTTATTGTGTGGATGCCTTTTTGGGTAGACTCCATACCAAAATATTTCTACTGCTTCTTATTGTGTTTCTGCTCTATCTTCTAAAACCCCAAGTTGGTTGTTGCAGAAAGCTGTTAACAACAATCCTGACTCTGCTGGAAGTTTCTTCCTGTTAAAGGAGAGTTTTCCTCTCCACTCTCGCTTCATGCATGCCCATTTTAAAGGAATCCTACAAATAACAGGATGCAATTGAATGGCCACTGTTTCAACATGATCATTCAGGAGAAGTGAATTCTAAAGTCAAGGATTTGATGCAGTCTGACCAGGGTTTCTTTAGAATCAAACTCTGTATAGTGTCTTGAGATGGCCTTTGGTGTGAATGTGTTATTAATTCATTTGGTTTGTTTAATAGAGAGGCTGGACGCTCCTTCTTGTCAAACAATCCAGTCTTGTTGGGGTGTTTTTTGTTTTTTATCTTCTGCTCTTAAATGAACTATTTTACAGTATTTTAACGTACTTTAAATGTAATATATAATTACCTTCCACTGCACTTTAATTTATATAGCTTCTGTCTAAACTTTATTTATTCATTTTATAGTAAAACCCATTTGTATATATGCTATTGTACATAACTGTAAAAACCCTTTTTATAGTAATATCCACCTGTATATTATATTCAGTACATATCCAGCTTTAAATTTAGTTCATAACACTAGTGATCTATATATTATATTCATTATTTATAATGTTATTCATCTCTATACTTGTCCTATATTTATGGAACCATTATTTATCCTGCACTTGCTGCTATTGCACTTCTGGTTAGACCTAAACTGCATTTCGTTGCCTTGTACCTGTACCTGTGTAATGACAATAAAGTTGAATCTAATCTAAAAAAAAAACGTTTGCTTATTTAAATGTAGGCATTAGTGGATTATTAGTAACAGGAGACACCACAGCTTTAAAAGGTTCCAGTTTTAAAATTTGAAAACAAAAAAACAAAAAACAAAGTCCTTTTATTCCTTCCGGTATTAAGTTGTGGATTCTGAGAAAGAGCTGCCCACTTTCAAAACTTGCAGAAAGTTATGGTGTGAGACTTCGGGAGCTTTGCCCAGCCTTCTATTTAAGATAACATTATAACTAAATAAGATATAACTGTATATAAAAAATAAAAAAAAAGTTAGCTAACTATCATTTATTGTGTTTTATAAATGCTGAGCTAAAGCTGTGGTTCTCAATCCTGTGCTTCTCCTGTGCTTAATGTTTTAATCCTCTCTCCCCCAAAACAAGCATGCAACAGAATGCTGCAGAAGCCGTTTAATAATTCATTTTTGGCATGGGGAAAATACCTACAATAGGGATGAGAAACGCTGTGTCACAGGTGGCCGACTGTAGCCTAAAGTCAGACCAATTCATCAGCTAATACCAGGTGCTAAACCTGAGCTAGAGATTAAAAAAAACAAAAAAAACATCAAGCTTAAAATCTGACATTTCTGGTTCTATATTTATCCTAAAACATTCAACTAAATTTAGAGCCTCATCAGCTCTGAGTGTCATTTCAAAATTTGGGCATTTTGAACAGTCCGTTTTGCTCTTTTTTTGTTGTTGATATTATTGTAGAAATCTCTATTACTATTAATCATATCATTACTGTTACTTATAAAATAATGAACAAATTAAAAGGGTAGATGAGTGTCTGAAGAAGCTTCCACTCTCTTTCTAGGTGTTTGTCCTTATTGTTACACCTCTCCTCCTCTCCTCGCTTTATTCATTTGCTGCTATGCATTCATCCCCAATTGTCTCTACTGAGGTATAATTACACTGCATCTATTCTAAAGTCCCAGCCATAAAGCAGGTAAACAAAAAAGACCAGATGAGCAGCACAGCCTGAAGGACAAATGTAAAACACGGTCAATGCTGCCTCTAGTGGATAAATCGCTTCATCGCAGCTGTTAGGTTACAAAAGGGATTCATTTGTTTTAGATCAGTGACATGCAGATTGAACCTTAACATTTACTGAGAATTTAATGTTAAAAGTTGATAAGAATGTTGTCTTTAACAGTTTGATGTAATGATACAGACTGACATAATGAAAACCCAACTGAAAACAGGTCCGCAGAAAACATGGTGACTCAGAAATTTGGACAAATTAATCATAAAGATGGTTTGTATTATTGTGGTTTAATAAATTAAACATTTCTTACTCTCTCACAGAAGAAAACTAATGACTCTGTTTGTTTTTAATACACTCATAATGATCTTATAAAATCAACTATCAATTAAATTAATTATTATACAGCAATTTGGCTCCATTAATCCTCAGAAGAGAAGACAATATTTCTTTTTTTGATATTCAGGGCACTATTCAAGTTCAGTAACTTTACAGTAAGACGGTCCTCAGAGTAAAGACAGCAGCTGACCAGGAACATGACAGTTCAGAATGCCTTACCTGCAAAAGGAGATGATACTTCAACACCCGCTGCATGGGAACCACCAGCAGGTCTCTCAGGCTGAACTTGCCATAATTGGCTCTCTTTGAACATTCCTGCATAAAGTAAAAAAAAAGAGTCAATGATAAATACTTCCAACTATACATTAGAGACTTATAATACTATTTTGCTCAATTCCAGTAATAAAAATGAATTTGTCTTAATTTTTTGTATGTTCGCACAATTTTCTTCGAATTAATGCTTCACAGGTTTTAAAACATGTGCGGTGATTATCACTATCCCAATCTTGCAATGCCTCATATGCCCACTTGAGGGCACCCTCCATCCACTCTAAGCAGCTGAACCTACTGCATTTTTTACACTGCATCATAAAAGAGTATTTATTTATTGTTTAAAAGCAGATATGTTGCTGTTTACCTCTAACTTCATGCGTACATCCTCTCTGTTTTTGCAGATGTCATCCAGGGTGGCGATGGCTGTTTCCACATGGCTGCAATATTTCCCATAGATCAACAACCTGGATTGGATGAAAAACAAAAGGAAGAAAAGATTGGTTACAAAACTGTCACAGGTTATCATAGCTTGACTGTATTCCTTCATTTTAATAATAATTTTAAAGACGTAAAGTCATTTAATGTCCCGGAGCTAATGTACTACTGTTAAACTAACGACACTATAAAAAAGAGAAATCTGAATACACTGTGACGTTAAAATGATAAACATCTAGCTCAGAGTCTGTAATATTTTATGTCATAAGCATGAAAAACTACAGTATATCCTGCTTTAGAGAAACTCTGATGACATGATGAAGAACAAAAACAAAGAACAACCAAAACTAAAATGTTCCTGGGGTTGTTTGTTTTGATACCTCTCTTTGAAATTGATGAATATTTTGTAAAGGTTCTGGGAACTTCTGTTTTGGACTGATTCTTGGATATCCACCAGTAAACTCTTGTGAACCTCAACCAGGTCCTGGAAAACAGACAATTAACACCGATCATCAGAGATAAATTTCAGTTATTACAGCCAACAACATAGAAATATTAAACTAGCCCATGTTAAACCCTTGGTCATCATTCTATGTATATTGACAACAGAGCTATCCTAATGATCCAAACTAAAGGGCCATAAACTATAAAAGTATCTTTGATTGGTGCTGATGTCATATTGAATCAACATCACTGTCGGTCAAAACTCAAAGCTAAAATATGGGTATCATAACAGATGAATAGAGGAAAATGTTTAACCAGAACAATCCCTAGTAAAATTGATTGACCATTATTTCCTTGTCTGAAACTTTGTTTTTGTTTTATTTAATACTAAACAAAGAGCTTTTTTGAGTAAATGACATATCTCACAGTAGGTAGCACATGTGCACATTTATAAAACAATAATGCAGTAGGTGGCGGAGTGTGGTTTTATGGTTATTTTACTGTTTTGTTTTTACTACGTATGTTATTTTATTTTAATGTCTCATTTTAACTATGTATGCTGTTTCTATTGTGCGGTTTTGTTTTAACCATGAATTTTGTAGCACTTTGAGATTTTTTTAAATGTAAAGTGCAATACAAATAAAATGTATTATTATTATTATTATTATTATTATTATTATGCTCTCTTAAAAAAAAAAACTAAGGAAGGAGTAACCATTGAGAGGCAATGGAGCCATGTGAGTTAGCAACTCCCAGCAGTGGTGTTAATAAAAAGAGGAAAGCTTAATGATTAAATTTTATAAAGTGGCGGAAATTTGAAAAATAATTGTCAATGTAAAGTTTCTACTTTCTTGATAAGCTAGAAATAGTATATAAAATTGATCAGTTTTTTAACCATACTAAGCTCTGATACATCCATTGACATATTGACTCCCTTAGCAAGTAACTTTAAAATACAAAGAGAATTAATGCATTATTTTTTGTCATTCTTTACAGTTAGTATGTGATTAGGTCAAGGCAAAAACTATTCTTCGTTTGTTAGGCTGCAGTGTGGCCATAATAGTTTAATTTCAATCCCAAGCTGTCAGAAGGGGAATTTTATAATATTAGTGAATTAAAATGATAATTGTTATTTCAAGCTGACTGTATTCAAAGACAATAACTTACCTTAATATTTACAAACACCTTCTCCATCTCAGCCGTAGAGAAAAATGTAGTGAGGGGCAACATAAAGTGCTGCAGGAGAAACAGAGAAAAGAATGAAAACTGTTTTCATGAGAGCAATAGCGGGAAAGTCATATTGGGTAAGACATTATTGTGTTATGGAGGTCAAGCTGCAAAGAGCTGCAGTAAGCAGAAACAACCAGACCTGTCTGGCTTTCAGCAGTAATCTTATTTTCAGAGTGTGCAATTTAATGATTTCCCCTCTTCAAGAAGTTGCAGCGCATACTCAGCTCTGCATCGCCATGGAGTGGGTGAGCCAAACTAACTTCCACCAGCCGCTTCAAATCTAAAGTCATTTACTGAGTCACTCCACTGGGAAATCAAGCGAGGTAGATGTGAACATTCAAACGAGGAAGAAGACAGCTAGCTCTGACTGGAGGTCTGGAGGCTGTGGGTCTCCTACAGCCCTGAGAAAGTGCTGAGTAAGGTGAACGGCATCTGTAGGATTTGATCTTTTCTAAACAGTTTTTGATAAAAAACAAAAGAATCTTTCCAGATTATATTAATCTGCCTCTTGATTTCGAAGGAAGGAAGGAAGGAAGGAAGGAAAGAAGGAAGGAAGGAAGGAAGGAAGGAAGGAAGGAAGGAAGGAAGGAAGGAAGGAAGGAAGGAAGGAAGGAAGGAAGGAAGGAAGGAAGGAAGGAAGGAAGGAAGGAAGGAAGGAAGGAAGGAAGGAAGGAAGGAAGGAAGGAAGGAAGGAAGGATTCTTTATACAACAAAATTGTGTTTAAACTATCATTTCATAATATTCGTATTTACTTCCGTATTTATTTTCACCTGAAAAATAGCAAAATAAAATTCTGTACTTTTTCTACAGTGAGCTTGTTTTTTTTTATGTTATTTTATGATGTTTTATAGCAATCCTTTTTAAAAAACATGCATTAATAAAAAAAGGTTTTCTGTCATTACAACTGAATGCTGACGAGCTTCGAATGAAGTATAATAATGATGTTTTAAGTTGCAAATAATACTCTGCCTTCCAATTTGGTACTTAGCTTAAGCTTTTTTATAGGCAGTTAGATGTAACCATGATAAAGACCTCACAATTATGCCATCTATTTTTTATGACAAAAACAGTTTTACAAGCTCTTATATACATAACTAACCATTTTTATTCTAGCTGCTTTTTATGTATGATTCCGACTGAGTGTCTCAGGTCTTCCAACATGTTTAGCTGTGAGTTTGAGACACTTTTCTGGAAAAGAAAGTCTGATACAACTTCATTAGTTTAATTTAATGTATTTTTTGTTTCTTTTGGCTTGTTTTTCAAGTACGTGTTTAGGGTAGTTGGTGGTGTTATCTTGCAGCAAGAAAGTTCTGGGTTCAAATCAGGGTTTATCTGTTTGAGATTTGCATAATCTGATTACAGTACTCTGATTTCATCCCAAAGAAAAAAAAATATAGGAAACCTAGGAAAATGTGTGTTTTATGGAATACTAAACCTGCAAAGTTTTCATCTTCATCATTAAATTACTTTTAACTGAAGAGATCTATTATTTTTTCTGATGTACTGTACATTACGCTCCATCTGCTGTGATAAAGATTGGTTCTAATGGTAATATGAAATCTTTTGTTTTAACAGTCTAACAATGAACATTAAAGATTTTTTGCTTCCTTTTTCTTTGCCTTAATAACCGCCTGAGCAAAACAGACATGTCTTTTATAATTGGCATGATTTTTTTTTTTTTTTTTTTTTTTTTTTTTATCTTCACCAATTTGAAGAGTGACCTAAGAGGAATGGTGCTCAGCATCAGGCTGCATTCATGCACCAAGCAAACAGAAATTAAAAGTTCCTATACACATTGAGAACAGCTTAGGGAGAGCATATTCAATTCAAGCCAGACACATACTCACCTTAACTCTAAATGGATCTGTTAAAGTGCTCAAAATATGAACTCACAGGAAGTACTGACAGCACAAGGCTAAAACTATCCTCTTCCAATTATATAAGCCTACTTCAGGGTGCCATGGAGAGATGAATACCTGCTGGGCTGATATAAAAATGCATTTTCTCAATCAGGAAGCAAGTTTTTTTTTTGCAGTGACTCCTTCCAAATGTGTTTTCCTCATTATTTGAGGCTCTGGCGACCATCGGTTTGAACTTCCAACACTATAACATCATACAGAAAGCGAGGAGCCACATACGTCTTCCTTAACTACACACAAACACTTCAGTGTGCTTCCATGAAACATTATCGGGCAAAATGTTAACATTAACTCTATGGATCTAGAATGTAAAGTATATTACCAGTCTTATGTTACGGCTCCTTCAAAGCAGGGTAATGACCCCCATTTTTCAGTCTGTACGTACCTTGTGTATAGACTCCAAGGTCTCAGTGTATTTCTCCTCTGTCTGCTTGATCTCTGTTAAACAGCAGCTCCTGATGTCGATCTCTGCCTGCCTCTGGAACGTCTATACATACACACATATACACACACGTAGGCCGGTTACCATGTGTCAGTGCTGTGGGCTGACGAACCAGATGTATCCGATACAAGCCTCAGAGCGAGGTCAGGGGTTACACATGCTCTCTAATGTCTGCCAACATGGGAAAACAGTATTTTTTTTCCTTTTTAATAAACAAATACAGGGAAAATATAGCAATCTAACATGAGCATGAAATTATATTTCTTTTGTACTACTTTTAATAACTATATTTTGTTTCATTTGAAGACAGATTAGGCACAAAGTAAAAAGATTTAGCTTTTTTTAGTCTATGAGATTATATTGCTGCTTGAAAAAATAGTTTTTTCAGCATCTGGATCTGTGTTCAAGGTGACGTCTGGAGCACGAACCGGAGCAGGAACAGGTTCTGTCTTCATCAGGTCCTCGTAGATCTCCCCTCCTTCCTCGTCATCGTACACGCAGGCGTACAGATCCTCCTCGTCCTCCACGCCGTTCTCACTGCGGACACACGGGATGGAGCGTGTGAATTGGACCTCGTGACATAACACTGGTGTTTTATCCTCACTTTCTTTTCTTTCTTTTTTTCACAGCAAGCACAGGAAAAGCTCACAAAAAGTTCTGCTTTTACGGTTGCGGCATGGAATAATCCTGTGAGGAGAGGGCCGCTTTAAATCCAGGAGCGTGAAAGTGGTTCAGGAACAACTTACAAAATGCTTAGAAATGTAAGTCAGCAGGAGAGCTGACACTGTGGGATTTGGCATAAAGAAATCATGTTCTTTCTCAATGAATGGAGAACCACTAGTGGGAAGAGGGATCTATTCAGTTAAAATAAGTCAGAAGCTTTCAAATCAATTACTTTCTCATCATAGTAGCATAATTACACAATTTTAAAACCCTTCAAGCCAAACTGGTAGCTTGAGTATATTTTTTTATATAGTTATGAAACAACCCCACTGTTTAATATTAGGTTTTAATAAAATCATAAAAAGTTGAAACTACTTGTACAAATGTTCACAACACTTTTGTTTGACCTTGTTTTGCAGGAAACACATCTCTGCATTCTCGTTCTATAGGATATGTTTTTGGGATAGAGATAAGCATAACAAAAGGTTGTTGTTTTTTTTAGCTGGGGAACTATTTTTTGGTGTTTTTGAAAGATTAGTCTGATAAAATTCTAAATTCCTTTACAGTATATGTTCTATGAGCTTTTTATTAGAAATCGCCAGGTATCTTAAGAAGTTCAAGAAAAAAAAACGAAATACTTAACTCATCATACATATTCATGCATGATGAGTTTAAGATATAAGGATTTCGTGTGGTTTGGCTGCTGTACGTCGATTCTAGCGACTTTGTGACCCCCAAGATGACACTCTATGCAGATGATACAATGATGTACATCTCCTTTTGTACCACCCTGCCAACTGTTTGTGGTTGAAAGATAATCTTAGCCAGTGGTTAAGCAATATGAACCTCAATGTCCCGCTATATAAGACTAAACGTAAAGAAATTCATATCAATTATGAATAAAGGCTTTTTTCCGACAAACCCCCAATTTCCAATGACAAATTCCCCATCCTTCCGCTGACTTAGAAAGCCGTGTTTATCTCTGTCACTGCTACAAGCAGACTACTTCCTATACGATAGGAGCTGCCGGCGCTAAACACAGATCAGATCACTGTCGGGCTTCCCAACATCTTCATTACTGTAGACCTGTCTGCCCCCTCTGGTTTCAATTACATCGGCCTCTGTCTTTACAGTGCAGCAGGATATTCAACTGAAGAGTAATAAAAATATCCATAACCCGCTCTGCTGCGGTTTTACATTTCAATATGTTACAATTTCAAACTTCAGGGTATTATATGAGGAACTAACAGAAAGTAGCTCATGACTGAACTCAAGCTCCTTTTACCATGAAACATACACAAATCACAAATTCAAATTTATTATTTGAACGTTATACAACATTCAAATATAATCAAGCGGTAGATTGAGTCCACCTGCGTATAATGTAAGCTCAGTATGATCGGTTCTGTTAAGGGCTCAGAGGTTCGTTAAACAATGGAGAAAGGTTTATACCAGGAGTGTGTTATAGAACAATATTCCGAATTTTAGACATCTTAAAGATTCGATCCGTCATTTGGAAATTGAAATTGTATGAAAAGACAGCAAAACCACCAAGATATATGCATCAAGATCAGGCGATTGGTGGAAACAAGAGAAGCTGCAAAGATCAACAGCTCAGGTGGGAGAACCTTTTAACGGCAGTGCTATCAGGTCGGCATTTAACAAATCTGTGCTTCATGGAAAACAAATCCATCACTGAAGGTTTTGTTTGGGGATGGAGGAAAATTGGATGTTTTTGTATTTGATCTTTAACCCATAAACCCCACCCCCATCGGGTAGCAGTGGCAGAATCATGCTGTGGGCCTAGTTTTCTCAGCTGGGACGGTCAAGACAGTCAGAGCTCTGGAGATTTTTGGTTAAAAGCAGCAGAAGGTTGACGACTGTGGAGGTATACCCAACTATATAAATATCATCCAGCACTAAATACAACCAGAATTACAATGAGAGTCTATGTAATAGAATGGCTGAATAAAACTCCATTCTCATCCAGTTGAAAATTTGCAATAGAATTTTAAAAAATAGGTTAAATAATGCTCTATATGTCTTTCTTGGACTTACTCGAGGGGGCTTTACACAAATGTGTGCCAGACTTTTTTGGAAAAAACTGACATTTTTAAGCCACTCTGCATTAGTCTACCACAAAAAAATCCCATCAAAATATATTGAAATCTTCAAGATTTAATTGAATAAATGGTAGAAAAGTCGAATCCTTTTTCATGCCACTGTGTTTTAAAACGAGGATGCAGCAGCATTAAAGCTGCAGTTATTATAGGAAACAAAAAAAAAAAGAACATGGATGGCAGTTGGCAGACTGGTTCCAATAATATTCGCAACTACATCAGCAGAGAATCGATATTAAAAGGGCTACTGTGTTATTTCGGTGCACTGTGTTCAGATAAAGGATTTACAGCAGTAGATACGCACCAGCTGACCTATTTGAAGTTATTGCAGATTATGTAATACTATATAACTATATGCTTTGTTTTTAATCCCAAAACATCATAAATCTCACAACATACTTCGATGAAGTCATTGCAAATAAAAAAAATCATGACTTGATAGTTTTTATTCTTTATTCTCTGTGCTACGGGCCAAGAAATTAAATTAATAATATAATTTCTGGCATATCTAAGTATTAGCAGTTATTTTGTTTCAAAATCTGTTATTTAGCAAAGATCGGCTCATAAGTTTGTGCTAATTAGGGCGTGAATAACAAATGATGAAAGCCCAGTCCCACACAACTTGTGGTAAACTGCGAAAAGCTGTGGGGGGGCTGAGCGCACACTGAGAGCAGCGGAGGAGGTGGCTGCCTTCCAGTCAACACCCAGGGAACAAATGCTGCCCTAATCTGCAACGTTTAGTTGGGTTTTCACAGGCAGAAAAAGATTAAACTAAATTGACATAAGTAAGTCTAATAAAAGAGCAGAAGCGGGTAAGTGGAGGAAACCTACTCGATTAGGTCCTCTAGGTGGTTGTAGATGTCCTCATCTTCTTCCTCTCTCTCCTCTGTAGGAAAAGGTCTGTGGAAGGGAAGCAAACAATTTTTATAAAACAATTAATAGTCATGTTTTTGTGTGTCAACTATAATAATTGCAACAGACCTGATTCCAGTTTGTTGTGCGATGCTTGTGTGGGAAAGTTTGGACAGTGTGACCATCACCTGGAAATATAAAGAGACATTTATGATCTATAAAATGCTTCAAAGGGAGGAATAAAAACTTTGTAATACTTCATTTATAAGTATGGACACAAGAGGGCAGCATTTTCAAATACTTCAGGTAAAACTGAGCCCCTATTAATTTATATATTTTTTAAAAAGAACCATATTGTTGCCATCCCTCACCACAGTAAATTTTTTGCACTCAAACTTTTAATAGTAGATGCAGTTAAAGTAAGAATCTTCTGGTTTGATGAGGCTAGGCGAGATTAAAGAACCAATCCTGTCCAGGTTGGAGTCTGCTTCTTTTTAAATCTTGATCCACTTAGCATCCAGTGTATTTATTGAGATTTTATAGGACAAAAAAAAAAAGATTATACAAATCATAGAAGGAACATGATTAATGGCTTTAGCTCCAAACAAATGTCTGAAACTGCATGAAATGCACAGCTTTAAAAACCTCCAAGTCTTTTTTTTGGTATTTCTTAAACATCTAAAGACTGTTACTTCTGTCCAGTCGTGTACAATACAACTGAATTATTTTAAGTTTAAGTATTTCTTCTAGGTTTCTTTTAACAATAACAAATTCATGTCTAACACTTCTCCTGTTAGCAGATTCTCCTACCCGACTGGTCGATCTCTACAGCCCCCACACAATTCCCATAAGGCTCTTGGCTGCTTCTCTAATTAATGCTCTTCATGTCTTGCCTTAGACTGGACTACACTGTTTTTGTTTTTTAATGTTTGTCAGGTAAAGTATATAAAGATATAAACTAAAACAATTTATTAATCAGGTAGGTAGGAGCTGTGGCCTAGTGGTTAGGGCATAGAGCTTGGAATCCTGAGGTTCTGAGTTCGAGCCCCACTCCCACAGACTGCCACTCTGGGTCTCTGTGCAAAGACCCCTAACCCCACACTACTCCCTGCACGTCCCACGATGGCAGCCCTCTGCTCCCAAAGGTAGATTTCTCCAGTGTGAGATCAATAAAATGTTTACAAGAGGGGATCAAAACCAAGCTTTGTTTGAGCTTTATTTGTCAAAAGATAATAAATAAAACAAAGCATCTATTGGACTTCATGAAAAATCAACAATATTTTATGTGCAGATGTTAGAGGCAGAAACAAACTCTGCTTCATACATATAAAAATAAAACATTGCCAAAAGAGTAATTGATCAGGGGTTTGCATGATTACTGCCAGTCTATAATTTCACGCCGCTAGGCTCCTGTCTCTACCCTTCTTTTGACCCTTACTATGCACACGTCGCCGTCAGTTTGACGAATCACCCCTGAACTCTCCTTTTGTAAAAACCTTTGATATCCCTCATTTCTGCTTTGCCACTTCCCCCAGACGACCCTTCCACACCACACATCCAGTCATAGGTCATGGCTGCACACTTTCATTCACACCAAATACATCACAGATGTAACATGGACAAATCTGCCCCGCAGCGAGCTCTGCACGATCAATACTGATCACACAGCTGGCTTTCCCCTCCCTCCCACCTCTGCTCCAGCAAATGGAGTAAACAGTGGTATTCCGAGGATCATGTTGTTCCAGCCAACGTACTCCCAGCTCCAAACCAACACAACTCTGGAAGCTGTTTTTTGAATTAGTATCCAGGTTGAAACTCTTAGTAATGCCTAATAGGTAGACCTATGTGGATCTGTTACACTACATGTGCCACATCCGTCATTTCTGGGGTGGGTGATGAAAGTGACTGACATTTTCATCTTTCATCAATCCATTTAGAATGTTCCCAAACATTCAGTCACTCCCAGCGTGTTTCCAACAGAGTACGGTAAGCGAATAAGAGGGGATTTTGTTAGCTTCAGCTTCTGATCAAAGGGGAATATCAGTAGGAGGGAAAGTGAATGCTGGGAGGACATGGTGTGAATGCGGCTGCATGCAGCTCTGTAAGAGCGAATGACTGAAAATCATCAGAAGATTGATTAACTTGTACACACTGACTTTAAACTCCAACAAAACCAAGCCAAATCCACAGGAAGTAAATGGTGCGTTTTTCTATATCAGGAAAAGTACACATCAACATGTTCTAAATACATTATTTCCAACTCCCACGGCCCGCTCATATATACACGACAGCTTCTAGCCTGAGAGACCAAATCCAGGGTGAAAAAATAACATTTAATGCTTATAATCTTATTGCCTTGGGTGCCAAGGCATACACTGGGCGCACAATTACTAATCACATTTGGTCCTTAGAAGTACCTTATCTGCTGAGAGAGTACAATGCCCACGGTCAGTCCTAATGAAATGTAAGGGAATGGGTTTATTACACCCTGTAGGGAACTTAAAAAGCTGCGGTACATACTGTATTGTGGCAAAAACGAAAAATAAAGAAAAGGAGCTGAAGAAAATTTGGAATTCGTGCAAAAAACTCAGATTAATTGATGAAGTTTGTATAAAGTTTGTATAAAGAACAAAGCACAGACTTCATCTGTAAATATATGCGCATTCGCTTAAGGATTTAGTGTTTTGAAGGAGCATACTGCCAACTAGTGGCATGGCAGGGGAATCACCCACTTTAACTGGTAAACACAGATCATACTTAAAATGTCACAAACGGAAAAATGTCCTAGTTGTCATGTAAACAGAGCTTAAGAAGATGAGTATGAAAGAGTGTATCTGAGCTATCGCTATAGTTATGCTGCTATAGGCTTAGACTTCTGGAGGACATATGGACCCCTTTTTCATCATTCTGCTTCATTCTATCTCTATTCTCCCAATCTGCAGAATCTTTTACTTCAATCTCTAACTTTATGGTCTCTCTGCTTTTTCTCATAGTAGCTTTGCCTCGTCTGTTCCTGTTGCTATGACACCACTCTGGAGAGAAATATCAGCTGTCACCTTTGTTTGAAGATGTTGGAGATAGTCCTGTTTTTCAGCGAAGTTTTTTTTCTCTGACTGTGACTGGCTGGATGTGCTCTCTTCATCTTCTGACAGTGTGTTTACTGGAAGGGGCCGCCTTTTACAGTTGCTTTTTGTATCTCTGCTTCTGTCTTGAACCCCAGTCGACCTCGGCAGATGGCCGTTCACACTGAGCCTGATTCTCCTGGTGGTTTCTTCCTGTTTAAAGGCAGTTTTCCTCTCCACTGTCGCTACAAGCATGCTTAGTGTGAGGGATTGCATTCGAGTCAATGAGTCGATACAATCAACTGGTTTTCCTTAGAAAGAAAATGTTGAATCAATTTGACTGTATGATCTGGTGAATTGTAAAGTGCCTTGAGATTACATGTGTTGTGAATTGGCGCTATATGATTAAACTGAACTACACTGAACTGAAAATATAACAGACTATGACTAAAAATGAATAATTGGCAAAAAAAAGAAGAAAAAAACGAAGAAATCCTCCTTTGAGATCTGAAAATATGGTGCTTTATGGATAACAACCAATCATCAGTCTACAGTTGGATGTTTCTGTGTGAAGAAAGCTCCAAAATAGTTATTTTCATTACCAGTGATGTGTTATAACAAACACTCTGAGAAGCATAATAGATACAAAACTATTTTCTATTATGATTTGGCAGCTGGTTATTCAGACTGCAACAAGCTGAACTTAATTACAGCACAGTTTTATCATTTAAAGCTCTAAACCTCCATCTGACATAGAGCATACAGGATCTAAAAATTCTGAAAACTTTTTTGAAATATAAATTATGTGGTGGGTCAACATTTAATGAAAACTGACATTTGTATTGGTAGGTCAATTATGCAAGACCTGGAGTTTGGAAAAATACAAAAAAAAAAAATTTAAGCAAGCCTTTAAAGTCATGCAAACCATGCAATACTGCATCCCAGGTTTAAAATATTTTTCGTTCAAATGTTATCCAATTTTAGTCCATAATTGTTGGTCTGCAAAATTTTTAATAAATAAAAATGTCAAAAACAGACAATGTAACATCCGGCTTCATCAGTACAAGTTATGGTGGTTGCTGCAATGGAAAAACGACACATCAATGGGTCAGAGGTTCTTCCTTCTACAGAAACTCTTTGATGCACTGTCATGATGAATACTGATCTCTCCACTAATGAAGGAAGTGTATGACATCTGGTTGCCAGTTTGCAGGTACAGCACGTTCAGAGGCTGAGGATGTCTGGAGGATTTCCAGCTGTAGTTTTTAGGGGACTCTTGGGAATAAGCAGTGAGGTGCTACAATTTGTGGCTTCGCTGACTTTATGAGTCACACATTCCCGAAGTCAAATTACCATCTGTGTCAAACTAGAGACTCAGCCTCAGACTCATGAATTAGATTTGTCAAGACTCAGATGTTAGCTAATGATATTAGAGATTATGATTGCAATGAGATATTTGGGAGTTTAGCCTTTATTACATACATCTGATGTGTTCCAACAGTAGTGTTTCTGTTTCTATGGTATTCTTGATCTGCTTCAAGTCTTCAATTAAACCTTTTTCTTACTTGGAAATGTAATGTAGCGTTAGCTGGTGCAAGGTCAATTGTTCGGCTCTCTACCGCTTTAGAAATGCACTCGGTACCCGGCTCAGATCAACAGTTTAATGATCTTGAAGCCTTTGCTGGCTGATTGTTCAGTTGAATATTTGAATAGAAAACTGTGGAGTCAATTCTTTGTAACTGAGAGCAGAGTTTTTCTTACACCACTGGTTGAAGACAGGGTTACAGTAGCTGAGATCCACCATAGAACTCACTGCGTATTGTATGTTATAATAATGTTTGGTGTGCTCATGTTCCATCCATTATTAATATAAAAATGATTCCCTGATAAAAATGCAGTGTGAAGGAAAGTTTTTTTTACAAATGAAGACAGAATATTGACATAACTTTTGTTCCCAGTGACTCCAATAACCTGTTTACTTTTTGACGGTTATTTTTCATAAAAAAGTACAGCAGGCCCACTACATACCTGCTTTAAGCCTGGTTTATGCTTGCACCCTTGCCCTTACCTTGCAAGCAAGATTAGCCTAGAATACGGATATGTTTCGAACCAATGAAATGCAGTGATGTGCATGATGCCAACCAAAAGTAGCAGGCTGAAGCAAAAAAAATGGTAAATGTAGTTATAGCCTGCTACTGTATTCAGTCTATTTCAGCTGGTATAATCTCTATCAGTGTAATTCTCATTATGAGTTCGTCTGAAATCGTTTGAAAAGTTATGCACCGTAATTTCGTACGTTTTGGACATTCTTTTCGTCGTATGCGCATGCGCATCTTACGCACCATTCAAGAACATAGAATTTAAAATACAATTGGCCCTAACCCTAAGATATAAAACAGCAAGCAACATAGTTAGAGACATGAAGAAGTGATTATTGCACTGTTTTTCCCAGTTTTACGTCCGTCCGCGGATCTTCTTTGTTTGTCTGTCTGCCTGCGCATTTATCAGTTAACTCTGCTAGTTGTAAAACAAAAAAGCTGCAGAGG
Source organism: Cyprinodon tularosa (assembly GCF_016077235.1). Classification (NCBI taxonomy): domain Eukaryota; kingdom Metazoa; phylum Chordata; class Actinopteri; order Cyprinodontiformes; family Cyprinodontidae; genus Cyprinodon; species Cyprinodon tularosa. Next base: position 716,049 of record NW_024039263.1, on the reverse strand, counting down.
GATCCTATAGCTATAATTGTGTCTGCTTTAGTAGCTCTCATGGATAAACAAGTGGATGAAAATCTGGGCATTAGTGGTGTAAGACTTGGGGACAATGACAGAAATGCAATTGGCTAAAAGATTGACATGATCGGCATGTGCCACTTGCTGTATTCAGTCTATTTCAGCTGGTATAATCTCTATCAGTGTAATTCTCATTATGAGTTCGTCTGAAATCGTTTGAAAAGTTATGCACCGTAATTTCGTACGTTTTGGACGTTCTTCTCGTTGTATGCGCATGCGCATCTTACGCACCATTCAAGAACATAGAATTTAAAATACAATTAATCCTAACCCTGACCCTAACCCTAAGATATAAAACAGCAAACAACGTAGTTAGAGACATGAAGAAGTTATTATTGCACTGTTTTCCCAGTTTTACGTCCGTCCGCGGATCTGCTTTTTTTGTCTGTCTGCCTGCGCATTTATCAGTTACAGTAACTCTGCTAGTTGTAAAACAAAGAAGCTGCAGAGGGATCCTATAGCTATAATTGTGTCTGTTTTAGTAGCTCTCATGGATGAACAAGTGGATGAAAATCTGGGCATTAGTGGTGTAAGACTTGGGGACAATGACAAAAATGCAATTGGCTAAAAGATTGACATGATCGGCAGGTGCCACTTGCTAATTTACACAATCAGCAGCAAAAACTGTACTGAATGTCTGTCTCTTTTGCAAAGACTGGCTGTGAAAATGTTTAAAAGAGCTTTATTTTCTTTTTGGACATCCATGGTGTAAGCTGGTGGTCTGTCATAATTCCCCTGCTACTGTCAACCAGAGAATGAGGTGCAGGGAGAAAAGCTGCATGAATTGTAAAAGTTAAAAATGTTGTGTCTCTCAATCTCAATTCTGCATTGGAAATTACAAAACTAAGCCTTTAATCTATCCATTCCTCTCCTCAGAACATTTGTTGGATCAATGGCTGCTTTTTACAAGCTTCATTTTGTTGAAGGTCTATATATATAAATTAAAAGAGTTTCTACTGTCATCAAATGCTTGCTAAAAATGATGTCAGGCAAAGGCAGCAACTCCCACGTGTAGATTAGATATTAAATCAGCATTAATAGGAGCAGTTTGTTTGTAAAGTGCCTTGTGGTGAGATTTGTGGTGGAACACAAATAACTTTATCTGAATTAAAACCAAATGATGTCGTGTTAAGACTATATTTTTCTGTGTACTTAGTAAATAACAAGAACAAAACCTGACACATACAGTAGAGTCTATTTTAAGGCGTTCAGTCATTCGTTTTACATGCAGCTTTGGTCATTCAGCTTCCAGCCAAATGAGACTTATGTTTGTATTGGTGTTGCACGTTTTTACAATCACACGGGAAAATATTTTGGCGCCGTGTTCTTGCTGTGTTATCAGGTTTAAATTTCAAGCAATCCATAATAAAACTAGGTTGTTTTGTTTTGTTTTTTTCGAAACAGAGGAGCCACTAAGTGCGCTGAGGGTTTTCTTGTTGCAGCTTTCAGGAGGGACAAGCAGTGAAGCGAATGCTTTTTTGCTTCACCGACTTTATTAGTCATGCATTTACAAACCCAAATTAGGACAACTTAAATTAAATTGCAAAAGTATTCATTTTTCATTCATCTTCTATACAATTTGCCCTGTTAGAGCCAAACAAATAAAAATATTTATTGGACTTTTCTGTAATAGATTGACACAAAGTAACATATAAATCTGAATTGGGTGGAAATTATACAAGATTTTTAATGGCTACTTAAAGTCTCAAAGGGATATGTGAATTTTGATTAACCCCTTTTAATTTGACTCCCTTAAAAAAGCCTCAGAACAAGAGCCTTCAGAAGGCCCCTAATTAGTAATAGCATCCACCTTAATGTATTTCATCTCTGTTGTTTAGTGAAGGCATAGAAGATGCATCATTATTATAAATCAGCATCCTCTGGACTTTTAAGGATGAGTAGGAATAATAAATCAACTATTGGAAAAAGCCTGTTTATACTTTTACAAAAGCAATGTGCGTGACAATTTCAAAAACCTTATGGAAGAAGGTTTTCAGGTCCTCAAGATACAAAATAAAGAAAGGAGACACTATATGTCATCCTGACAACAATCCCTAAGTAGGAATATGGTGGTGGCAGCATCATTCTGGGGGATACTTTTGTACAGAAAACACAGTAGAGCTAGTCAAATTTGGCCTAACCTCAACACACAGCAAAAATATTCAATTCAGAGGTTTAGATTATAGCGTATCCATGTGCTATAATGGTCCAGTCAAAGTTCAGAGTATCTAATATATCTAAATATAGAATTAATATCTTATATAGAATTATGATTGTTAAAGAAACCCTTTAAAACCATATCTACTTTTTCTCCCAATTCACAGTTGTGTGTCAGTTTGTTTTTTTGTCATATATCTTCTAATCCCCCAAAATACAGTGAGGTTTGTAACAATAATTGGACAGAATATTACATTTTAAAGATAGGCTAAAACTTTGGCATCGATCCACCGTACCAGCAGTGCGCTCCTTATTCTGACAAGAACATCCCAGTTATACCCATCATTTGTTAAAAAAAGCAAAAACAGAGCACAACCATTGAAAAGGGCAGTATGCATAAAGAAATATGGCTCATAGAGGCACGGGCGGTTCTACACAGGGGCCAACGGGGGCCAGTGCCCTTGTAGATCATGTCTTGGCCCCTATTATGGCCCCTGTACTGAAGACATAATACTCATAATATATGCACTGGAACAGACAGGGTTACTGATAGGTCCATTGGCTTTATTTCATTTTTTTTTCTTTACAAATTCTGTTTTACTATTTAAATACAATAAGGTGATAGCTTCAGTGGTGTTGAGATAGGATCTCAGTTTTCATCTGTAAAATGTTTTTTTTGAACAAAAAAAAATGTAAAAAAAATGCTCTAATTTTTACAGCTGAATTTTTCAGTTTTTCTCGAGTTCTAATTCAGATTTTATTTCAAAAAATGGTAATTTTGACTTACATTAAGTCAAAAATATGTAAAATTACTAAATTATAAATGTATATTAACCTAATAAGAAATAGGATCTTAATTAAACCTATTTGAATATCAATTTCACTTAATGCAGCTCTCTTCATATATTTGAATCCCTTGCCCCTTTTTTTTTTTTATTTCATGCTTTTCTGTGCACCCATGAAAACAGGCTGGCCCCCTCCTGGCCCCCTAGTATATTTGATCTAGAACCGCCACTGCATATAGGTAAATGAAAAGGCCTAAAATAAATAACTATCTTATGTGAGGTTGCAGTACCCACAGTGTGCTCACAGACTAGAGGTGAAACACTCAGCAGGAGCCATGTAGAGCCATGTAACCTCAGATGATCAAGGCTGACAGAGCCCCTTTGATGGAGGCTAATAAACCTGCCCTGGCTGGGCATGGCTGCTCCTCTGGATCAACTGAGTCACTACAGTCCAATTAAAGCAGGATGAGGGATGTGTCTGCCCAGCAGAAACTGAGAGACAACACAACATGTGGATGTGTGTGCGCGCCTGTTTGAAGCTGCACAGCTGCCCAACATCACACTGTAATTACGTGATAGAACTGAAAGGTAACACTAAAGATCATGTACGTACCGTGTGCAGCGTCCATGTTCATTTTAAGCTACTGGCTGCTGATCGAAACTAATCGGTATCAGCCCCTTAATCTGTTGATCACACTGCAAATATTTAAATCTTTCTTAAGTGCAGTTTTTCTTGAATATAAAGGTAATTAAGGAATTTTGCCGATAAAATGAGACAATTTACATTTAATTAAATATATATTTATAAGAAAAAAACAGCTGCAGTCTCTTTATTTCAAGTGTATAATATCAAATGATCTTACTTTATGGCTACACATACTTATTCCATTGACAGATCATCTTATTTACCAACTCAAATTAAGGGTAAATACACTTATATTAAGATTTTTTTTTACTCATTTTAAGATCGTTTTGCAGTGCACTGATTAAATCTGAGAAATTTTTGACTCTTAGAATTATGGGGGGGGGGCGCCTCTAGAAAAAAGAGCGATGCATTTGGTTTTACAAAGAGTCTTATTGGTTTCAGATACAATCCATCTGGTCGTCCTAGTTTACTGTGCTCTGCTTTTATGCCTCCATTCTATGGTTCCTCTTTTCTTTTCCTTTTTTCTCATTTAAATTAGTAATTATGTGCTATAAATAGTCAAATTAGGTACTCTACTAGAATCAAACAACTGATTCTACAGCGTTTCACATTAAGGCTGTCAAGTGGAGCAAGATTAGTTTTTATCTATTTAGAGGATCCCTACATATTTTTATTTTTCAGATTTAACCAACATCTAATTTTTACAGTCCATAAAGTTTTTATTTATTTAAAATAAAAAGCCTGGATGGATGGATGGAAAGAAGGTTCTAACTTACAATTTCAGCTTCAAAATAATAATAAAAAAGACTCATTCTCCTTATGTATGTGTGAACATGAAATAAATCATCTTTCATTAACATTTAACCTGTTTAAAATGGTTGTTTAGTTTCCAACAGAATGCTTGTCGACATGCTAACATTTTTAGTCAATTCATATAAAGACTAATAATATTTACAATATTCTCAGAGTTGTTGTTTTAAAAAGGCAAATCCGTAGTGACTTATAAATGTCACGAAAACCTACTCAATATAATTTTTCTTTTAACCTACCCAGCAGGATGTCAGTCGTTTGACCGATATTATCTTTTTGTTAGGAAAAATTAACATTCATGAATTTATTTTTAAAACGATGATCAACAAAGGGGATTTTAACACTGATAGAATAATGTCTGATGTAATTAATCTAATTTGAATTTCTCATACAGAGTTTTCACTGAGGGGGGCACGATCACAGCATAGGTTTGTAAGTGTTGATCTCATGACATTTCTTAGACTGTCTAAATAACTAGAGATCACATCATAAGTTATTTCTGACTCTACGTCGTTCCTCTCTGTACAATTTTACAGTTTTTTTTTTTTGACTTTAGAAACTCAGAAGCTGATCAAATATCGGGTTAAATATCGGTGGGGTGGCCGATGTCAGTTTTAAGGCCGATACAGGCCGATACCGATAGGGGGCCGATTATATCGTGCATCCCTAGTGTAAAGTGATTTATTAGGCTGTCAAAAACAAATGTGGTGCCTGATATGGTGATCAAATCGTGTCTGCGAAAAGTGTTAAACGCATTGTTTGAAGGAGATTTTTTTTTACAGCAGATGTTCCTACACCACCGACATAAAAAGCTCTCTTGCAATGGTTTGTTGCATTTGGTAAAACAACTGAACATGTGTAGATCTTTTTTTTCTAAACTTTACTTTTATGGTTTTGTCACCTCAACACATGTACAAAACAATTGAAGACTCACCATGAATGCACCAAACACTTCAACATCACAATCATGAATCTCTTCAAGCAGGACTTAAAAGAAACACCAACTTTTCATTACATTTCCCTAAGCTTCACTTAGTGGTGTAAACTCCAACCACTGAGAAAACATTTCCCCATTGCTCTGTCCTTTTTCTTTTTTTTTGCATACATGCATTTTAAACCGCCACTGGTGCTTAAAGCAACACGCTGTTTCTTTGTATATGGCTACAGAGGATCAACAGCACTGCTGGGTTTTTTTGGAAAAAGAACAGCTCCCTCTATACATATTAAATGATCCTCCAGGTTCCACTTGAGTTTCTTTGTTCCCCCGAAACCCTTCACTGGAAAAAATTGACATTAAAATAAGTCTTTTTTTTCTTAAAATAGGTGCATCTGTTCTTGAATTGAGGAGTTAAGGGAATAAATTTACATTTAGAATAACAAAACACAATTGTATTGTCTTATTTCAAGTGCATATTACCTAATTATCTTATTTTAAGAGTGAAAACACTCATTCCATTGGCAAACAATTTAATTTACCTACTCAGATTAAGAGTAAATACATTTAATTTAAGAAATTTTTAGTAATTTCTACATAATTTTTCCGGTGTTCACACTGAATATCGGTGGCGTTGCTTGATAAAACATTCATGAAAAGCCATAAGCTTCCGGTCAGTCACTACAACCCTTTTTCTGTTGTCAGGAAGTTAACCACAGGAGGTTATAGTGGAGCTTTCCGAAATGTTTTCCATGTTCTGCATGTCAACATTGATTATTTGTACTTGTCTGTAAATGGATGAGTGCGTTTGGTTGATAGTGCTGCAGCACAGATTTCTAAAACAAGCAGCCGATGTATTAAATTCAACTCACATAGAGCCAATGAGAAGTTGAGTGGCTCAGAGGGAGATGAGTTAATGTCTGACAATCAGCGCCATCCCTCATTAAGGTCCATAATACATAATTAGTGTGTTTAGATACACTGATACAGCTGATTAGGCTTCTGTCCAACTATTGCCATTCGTCCTTCAATGTGTGCATCATTTTGTTCGCCACTCTTCTGATCAAACATTTCTTTGCATACTCTTCAATGATGTCATCATGCTTTTTGTTTTGTTTTTATTCATATATACATTAGGGTGTCTGTCATGTGAATGAACTAGAACAGGAGCAACCATGGGATTGCATCAATCTGAACTACAAAAAAATATAGAATTCATAAACAAATGAATTTTTACTACAACAAAGAAATGTATTATATGTTGCACCTGCCTTCCTTTACCTTTACATAGCCATTATATGAAGCAAAAACATTAAGCAAGTGTTGGTTCGTATTTTTCTCGGTGTCTGTGAAAAATAGACAGATGAGAGTTTATCTGTAGCAATGCGCTGTATCTGTATTTAGCGTCCCCCATCAGTAGCATGTGAGGCATCAGCTTTCAGTGACCTTTGGCACATTCATAATGTCAAGAAGAAACTCATTTTTGAAAAGTTTTATGTTATCGACTTTGTAATAATTCCTCATACCAAGCATGTGTGTAGCGACAGTGGGGAGAAAAAATCCTTTAACTAAAAAAAAAAATAAAAAATAAAAAATAAACTCCAACAGAACAATGCTCAGTGTGAATGACCTGCTGCCAGGATTGAACTGAGGTTTGAGAAGACAGGCTAAACACAAAAGTAAACGTGAATGGAAGTAGTAACATTTTTGTGAAAAAGATACACAGATAAGTTCTGAGCAATTTTTTTTGGAGTCCTAAAGGAAAGGCAGCAGAGTTAAAAGCAGTAAAAGCTCAGTGAATAGCCATGAGAGAAACAGGCAGTGCCAAGCTAATGTAGAAAACCTCTAATCCACACAAAGCGAAAAGAAAATAAATTGTAGAGGATAACAACATTTTACGTTTTATGAGTATTTCAACAATTTTGGAAATGTTGGTTCAATTTATTTTCCCCAAGGTTCAGTTAGAAAATTGATAAATTATGAGATTAAGCTTGATTTGCACCAGTACTATCAATAATTCATTGCAGTTTACAAGAATCTTTGGTTAAGAATCAGTTAAAATTTGCAAAAGGCCTATGTGAACCAGTTATAATGACATTGGAACATATTTCTATTCATGAACATTCAGTGAATTTTTCACCCCAACATAATAAAAGGTCCCTGACCCCTGCTAGGGCGTCAGCTCGAAAATGGATGCTCAACATAAAGCAGCTGGAGGGTCATCACCTGTCAGCAGAAAACATCAATGCTTCAAAGAAGAAGAAAGTCTTGATGGCAGGTTCAACAATGGCTGACACCGGCAAGAAGATCGGGTAGATGATGTAAATGCCTTTGCAAATTTGTGAAAATGTCATTTTATGTTTTATAAGCCACTCGTTTTGATTAGCCAAGTTAACCATGCAAAGATAACATCATGACCAGACAAAAAAACTGGTTCATGAATCCCTGATTGAGTTAAGAATGCATAGGAGAAGAGATCTTTGAATGAACGGCAAGTTTGTTAAGAATAAACGCATGCTATGAATGTTGGCGTACCATAAAGAATAAATTATGATTCGTTTTGTTATGCCTTCAACTCGTTGCCCATAGGAAGATGTTACTCGGATTAAAAAACCGAATATCTTCAGAACAGCTCCAAATGACACAAAACTAATATGGGCGAGTAGAACATGATGTAATAACGTAAAATCAAGGGGCCAATGTAAAAAAAAACGGTGTTCCCGTTTAGCAATCTCAATAAGAATCCCAAAATTTTGCAGTTCTCTGTAAATTTGTAGAAATTAATCATCTTACCAAAAATCTAAATTTAAGCTAGTCACATTCAAGACTAAAACAGAGTATTTTCCTTATTTTCCCTTCATCTAATAACTCCATCTCCACAGGGTAGGGTCAAAAGGGAGGTCGCTCTTGTTGTCCAGGTAAATCACATCAACCTCAGACAGCAGCACCGCAGGACCTACACTCACTACAAGGTGAGTGTAGGTCCTCCGACTCTTCTTCTGTGGTTTAAGTAACCGTTCCTCGCATGATCACACATTTACCGGTTTTCACTCACAAATACGCAACAAACACACTGAGGCTCTGACAAACACATCTGCTCTGATAAATCTTAACTCAACAGTGTCTGAATTGGCGAGACAACCTCACTTCACACACACATGCCCACAATCTGCTGTCTAGACATATAAATCACATAAATCTGTGACATATCAGAGTAGAAAATAAAACAACTGTGGGTATACAGGAAATAATCCCATCCATGGAGGTGGATGAACCATTTATAATATCATTTATCTAATTTCATTAGTTTTTATTTATATTTCTCTGAGGTTTTTTTTTTATAAAAAGCATTCACTCACTGACATAGCACTGCAAGCTGAGTGATACATTATAAAATCTCGTAGACTGCTATTAAAGAAAACTTTTCTAAGTGAATATACACCTAATTAAAAACTATCTAGCCTTCGTTGTTATATTTGTAATACGAATTGGTGGTCTGAATTCAATAGGTAATAATTTATTATTAACATTTTAAAAAGCAATACTGTATGATTTAATAAAACGTGTCTTTTTTATTTGTGTAAGGATTACCGGTATACATTTTCATGAGAGGTGCAGAGAAAATAAATAAAAACTAATGACATCGCATTCAATGTGCGGCCAGGCACGTTACCCTTGCCATTGATAACATGGAAAAAAGGCTTGCAGCCAGACATCCAGTATCTCTGGACACTTATTTCTGGCAGCAGGAAGATAAACACCTAAACATCACATAAAGAAATCTCCTCTCTTACTGCACCAACATGCAGTGGGTCATTTAGTTAAAAAGCCAGCTTTAATAGATGCTGAAGTCTGGGATATGTTCCAGCAATTGTGTCTTGCTAAAAACTAGTGTTGCACCGATACCAGTATCGGAAGGGGGCCCCGATCCAGTATTAAAATGGTGGTATCGGTATCGGCAAGTACCAACATATAAGGCACCAATACCATTCTGGGAGCCAAAAGTTTATTCAACTATTGTCAACCATTCGAGATAGGCAATAAAAAGTTCTACTAGATTCACTTTGCATTAGTCTTTTACACACAAACATCAATTTCAAACAGATGGTATCGATATTGGCCAATACTGCACAGCCAGGTATCGGTATTGGGGCAAAAAAAAAAGCATCGACGCAACACTACTAAAAACAAACAGTGCTTTAAAAATTATATTCTTGCTTGTGCTTTTTAGCAATGAGGATTTATCAGCCTAAATTCAAAACATTGCCTGTTTATATCTACCTGGTTACCTGTTCAGCTAGTCTTGAAGTGGGGTAATAGTTCCCTTTTTTAGCCCTAAAAACAATGTTTTAAAGCAAGTCTGCTCTGTGTTCAATGTCCTGAGGCAATATGAATCCCTTTGGGAAGTTGATTTTGTTATAGTTAATCTTTTCCTTAATTATGTCTCAGTCACCTATGTCTGACTTGACATAACCCCACTGTTGCAACAAGCATCCAGTCATTTATTCTACCGTTTTGAGTAAGTTTAATGTTCTTGCCCTGTTGATGGGAAAGATTTGATGCTAGGAGGCCTGGACCAGGGACAGGTGTAAAAGCTGTGGCCCACAACCCTGATTGCAGTGTCACGCCCCTAATCTGACAGCTTTTGCTCCAGAAATGCACTGTATTTAGCTCCAAATATTTGCAACACTGACCAGCTTCCTGTCCGTGCAGAAGAGAAGTATCCACACACTATGACACTTACACCACTATGTCTCACTGGATGGATGGATGGATGGATGGATGGATGGATGGATGGATGGATGGATGGATGGATGGATGGATGGATGGATGGATGGATGGATGGATGGATGGATGATAACTGATGAGTGTAATTAAGTTGCTGCAAAGCCTGATAAGACTGCAGCTCTATGGTACTGAGGTCAGAATAAGAAGCAGCCCTGGAAATAAGATTTTTTTTGTTTTTTTTAAACAAATACTTAATACTTATACTGTTAACTGCAGCAGCTACATAGTAAAGTCATTTCTGAATTAAGGTCTCAAGGTTTTTAGGATACAGAGGTTTTTTGATCTAATAAAAGATCTCCTAACTGATGCCTTTTTGTTTAATTTACAACCACTCTGGGAGTAAACAATAGCTCAAGCACAGCAATCCATCTTGTTACACCTTGCACTGCTATTCATTGTGGTACTTTACATGTCAAGTTTTCTTTTTTTTTTTTCTTTTATTGGCTCTTCCTGTTGCTGGATTACAGTGCAGAGCGGAGCCATAAGAGGTGAGTCTTCAGTGAGATGGTGTCATAAATCTAAAACTCCGAGGAATAAGGAAAACATAATCAAATGTCAAGGCAGAAAATGCCTGGAAGGTAAATAAAGAATACCCATTTTCCAATCCAGTAAATATAGGCAGTCTATCTTGCGTCCTGCTTTTGGATCGAATATCGACATCCCTGTTGGTCGTTCTGCTTGTTCAGCCACATAGCCACCTCAGACGGCGAAACAGTGAGGGCAAACATGAAACGCTGCATATCTAACAGTCCAAACCCCATAAGCGGAGCTGCAACGCTCGCCCACTCACAGATGTTTAATTCTGATGTAAGTTATGGTAATGTGAGAGAGTCTTGATGTTGATAAGATGACACATCAAGCTATGTGATGAAATCCCAAACTGGTTATGAGAGGGCATCAGAAAAGTAAGAGGCATCACAAACACAAATAAAATGCTCCGTAGAGCTGCTGACGTCTCATTTCACTTGTGAGCTGTTAAACTCTCAACACAGACAGGCAGCTTGTCAAATCCGTATGGCATAAGTGGGTTAGCATCAATTAGCATACCCTGAGGACTCCTCATTGTAACCAGAGCACTTAAATACTCACTGTTTCAATTTTTGAAGGATATATTGTAGGCATTAGTCATAACGATGTACAGTCCGGGTTGTTTCTCTGGGACTTGAATTATTCAACACCACAAAATAAAATATTGTACTTTCTTATACAAAACAATTACTTGGAGTAATTTCAGATATATCTATCCTATTTTTACAGTTGCTTTTTTAATCCTAGTGACATCATTTGAATTTTTTATAAAGTGTTTATTTGAACTGTGTAGACTCATTTTAATTTTCGCATTGATGTTGGATCAGGGCCGAAACAATTGCTTGGTTTAATAGTTATTCGTTTGTGAAATGTCAGTTTATTCAGTATTCAGAAATTCTTAGATCAAGAACAACATCTCCTGAAAGGTAATTAAATCAAAACTATACAATAAATACATACATTTTACAGTTAAGGTAAAAAAACTTGGAGAACTTCTCGAGTGATGTGGTTTTATAGTTTTAGCCTACAGTGTGCCATGGGAAATGGGGTAAACATGGGGTATTGTAATGGTAAAGAAGAAAATGCTTAAGCTTATACAAATGGACCAAAAAACAAACACACAAATGGTAAATAATAAGGGCCCCATCATTCAATCAGGAACAAGAGATACTGGCATGGACATTTTTTGAACTAGCAGTTAAGGCTGAAACAACTAATCAGATTAATAGTGATTAATCAATTATTGAAATAATCGTCAACTAATTAAGTAATCCGTTAACTGAGAAATGGAGTTTAGAGTCTCTAAGACATATCTTTACTGTAGCTGACAGAGCGACTCACTTAAAGCAGTAATTACACCAAGATTGAGAAAAAATATATACATATTTTGCATTTAAGATTTTAAAAAACACTTTCGTCTGTCAATATGCTCTATCCAGAACTCCGCATGTCAAAAAGTTATATTTTCACCTTGTTTAATTCTGTATAAAATCTTCTTTAAGGAACCTTTGGCTATCCGATTATTTTAAAAAAGGAATCAGCAGATTATCAATTATATTATTCGATTCAATATCTATTGTCAAATAATTGTTTATTGCAGCATAGTATAAGGTAAGCCCCCTTACCCCTTTAAACACATCTGTTTGTTAATTGTGACTTTGCACTGAGGTCACCCAATAAGACTGAGCTTCAAGAACTGCTTGGAAGTTGCTTTTTTCAAATCAGCCAATTAAAGAAGGAAGAAACACAAAAATGCATTTATATCACAGACTTTTTAATGTTTAATAACCCAGAGAAGACAAAGTTAAGATATTAAAGACCAAAATGGTGCAACATTATCATTATCTGATTTTTTCAAGCAAACTACATATTTGCTGATAAAAGTTTCAGAGCAAAGAGGGCGCAGGAAGGTTTGAGAGGATTCCTGAAAGGTTGATCTCTTTCAAGCCAAACCAACCTATCATCAGTGGTTTAGGAAAATGCCAATCGTGTGAGGAAAAGAGGGAGGAGAAAGAGACAGATACAAAGGTGCAGAAGAATGAGGAGGAGAAAATGATGAAAGAAGAGGAGAAAAAGCAGGACAGTGAATCAGGGCCCAGCAAAAACAGACAGGTAGGGGTTTAGAGTGCAGGACTGAGTTGGTAGCAGGTCCTTTACAAAACAATAAATCTCTTGATATACAAGGATTTTATTCCAAACCAAAGGTTTTTGACATGTAAAAACAGGCAGAAAAATATTTATAGTAGAATAAAGCGTTGGTTTTTATTGCAAATAAATACGCAATAACAACTGAAATATTTAATTTGTTAAAAAAGGGTCTTTACATTACAAATAAAGTATACACCTTAAAATTTGGGTTCCACTTGCATCCCTCATGCCTCTGCAAACCAAGCTCCCGAGCTGAATTTCAACCCCAGCCCACTCCTGTTTGAAGAGCAAAATGACAAAAATAGGAAAAATATAGGGAATAGTAAAGGGATGAAAATTTATCAGAATAAGGTCAGAGTTAGCTCTCAGCTTCAGCTACAACACCTAGAAACCACTGATTATGGCCGACAACTTGGTGTCATGATGGACGCAGATCTAAAGGCAGTTACAAAGTCAGCATTTTATCACCTAAACACCATTTCCAGGATTAAAGAGCTAATGTCCAAACAGGAACTAGAAAAACTCATTCATGCATTTATCTTTAGTAGAATTGATTACTGCAAGAGTGGGTTCATAGGTTTGCATAAAAAGTCAGAAAGCTGCTGCTGATCCAAAACTCTGCTGCCCGTGTTCTCACTAGAACTAAGAACTTAGACCGTAGACCTTGCTTGGCCTTGTTTTGAATGACTTCAGCCATCCAAAGCCTATCAGAGCAAAAACATAACTTACGTATCTTTCGGACTATAAGCCGCAGAAGCTAAGTTGCATGATTTGTACATATACAAGCCGCACCGGACTATAAGCCGCAGATTTTTTATGTTTAATGTCTGTCTTTCTTGCTGTTGTTCTGTCTCGTACCACTCGCGTAAGAAGTCTGCTTCCAGGGGACCTCCACATTCCCCCGCGAGCAGCTACCGTACTTGTGTGTTGAAGCAAATGTGATGTCAACATGGTGGATGGTAAAATCCATAGAATAGGTATTACACTAGTGGCAGTCAGCTGTAAAAGTCCATAGATAAGCCGCATTGTTATATAAGCCTCAAGGTCGAAAAATGGGGAAAAAAGTCGCGGCTTATAGTCCGAAAATTACAGTAAACAAATAGGTCTATTATGATCAGAAATTCTATTTTCATAAATAAGTTGTATAAAATGATATTAGATGTGCTGTAAAAGTGCATCTAATGGCACAAATCATCAACATCCAAAATTCAAATCAGCAACTTAAAAATCTGACTGTCTTCATTTTGGTTCTTTCTCTTATTAGAATATTAAATAGTCACTTGTGGAAAGTTCTCATTAAGTAACTACATGAATGAATACTGCATTTCTTTATTCCCTTTAGAGTGTTTCCGCCACTTGTGCAGAGGACTAGAAAGCAAACTTTGGCTTTTCATCTAAGATGGATTACAAGGCTGACTCAATGTATTATTTCATTGATTGGATGGATTTCAACCCCCCCCCACCCCTTCCGCTGTTTCAAAACCACATTTTTCTGGATGTTATATAACTCTGACAGGCCGATTTATTCTGAGGGGAGCACAGATTTTCTGAGTGTGGAGGACGAAGATTAGGTTTTGAAAATCGCCCCCCCACTTTGAATAGCAGCGCAACCGCCCACCACCACCTCCGTCTTGAGAGAGCAACACAAAACCCAGCCCCCTCTCCATCAGCATCTGGAAGAAGCATTGTTGACTCAGAACTAGCCTCTACCAGAGGCTAACGTTATAGAAACAAATCTCAAGCAGATCGGAGCATTTATGTCCCTCTGAAAGCTCAGGGACTTCTGGGCACCTCATCAAAGATTTTAACAAGAAAGTTTTTCTTCAAATTCATCAGTCAGAAATTGCACTTGTTATAAATAAAAACTGATTCGTTAGGCTTCCTTCAGATCAAAACAGCAGGTGCCTAAGGGAAACAGGGGAGGGAGAAAACTGAATAGACAAGAAGAAGCTACACATAACTTCATCTGAGCGCATGGTTGCCCATCTGGAAGAGAAAACTGACCACAGGCGATTCATGTTCTTGAAAAATTCACCTTACACAGTCATCCATAAGTAGGATCAAAGCGCTACAGCTTCACTCTGATGTTCAAACCACAGAGAAGAGCATGGAAAAAAAAAACATTTCTGGGCACTGATAGGGCAGAGACGTGTGTACATAGAAAATGAGATATTTAGGTTATAAGGTTTGGGGTTTGTGAAGCTTATTCTTATTCAGCAAAACTGATGCAAAAGTAAAAGTCTGCAAAAATCTGCCTTCTTTTTTTTCTAGAAAACCTTTGAAGAAGCAAAAATTGAACTTATCCATGATAGCCGGCCTATGAAGGATGATGATTCTCCAAAGAGATAGCTTGTTGATTGTCTTTTATGGTACATAAGGCCCTAACTACTTATTAGGGCTTCCAACAACCTGGACCTTATAAAAAAAAAAAAGTTTATAAGATGTGTTTATAAACATAAAGAAACTACATAGATTTATCTTAAATCTATTACTGTTAGTGGGGAAGGTTAGCTGCAATTTCCAAGAAGAGAAAAATATTCACCATAGATCTGGATATCGTCTCAAGCTATACCATTGTTACCATGATTCCAATCCCAACACCCCTAAGCTTGTATGCCATTAAATGAACTATAAGCTACCTTCCCCCACCTGTTTCTGCAAGCTGTTAGCCAGCTGTAACTGACGGATGGAGATTCCCCTGAAACGTTCTCTTTGTTACAAATGGGCAATGATTTTATAACTTTTAAGACATTTTTTGAACATTAAAGGATTGGACCCGCTGTATAGATTAGACACAGCTTTGACCAGTTAAAATGAGCTTTTCTAACTCACATTGTTGCAGGCCAAAGAAG
Organism: Cyprinodon tularosa; assembly: GCF_016077235.1. Lineage (NCBI taxonomy): Eukaryota > Metazoa > Chordata > Actinopteri > Cyprinodontiformes > Cyprinodontidae > Cyprinodon > Cyprinodon tularosa. The sequence continues at coordinate 700,338 of NW_024039263.1, read as the reverse complement.
GGAATGGCTTAAAACAGATACTAAAAATAAAGCTAAACTAAAACAATGGAAAAAACTACATTAACAGAGGATAACTCCTGACAAACCCAAACAGATCGAGGTTACTGTCACCGACATTCCAGTAGAAACATTCTGTATAAAACATTGATGGCTGGATCTCTTTTGCTTAAGTGGAAATGCTCCTTTGCTCAACCTACATCCATCTCAACTTATAGCACTAATATATAGTCTCCTCTAAGAATCTTCATTAAAAGCCAAATTTAGGAATTCACTCTGCAATCTGAGTGATGTTCTGGAAAACGGTCACCAGCAAAGCCATAGGAAGGCAGGATTTGGTCCGCAGCCAGAGGCCCACTTATCTCTCCTTCTGTTCTGCTTAGTCAGACGCAGACAGGAGAGAGGAGCAGAACACAATCTGTTTGCACATGTCGTTTGTGAGGTTACTCAGACTGTGTCTGTGTGGGGTGTGAAGGAAACGAAGAGAAAGAAAGAAAGCCGACCATTTTTGCTGATCAGTCTCCCAAACAACAGTATTTACATTACTGGCAAAGAAACAACCCAACACTTCAGGACTCAAAAATAACCCATCAAACCCCTTTACTTTTAAAGAGCGCAGGTAAATAAGCTTATATAGCAGTTCTGATAATTTGCTGTCTTTTCTCTAAATCAAACAGCATCTGTTTTGGCTAAAAATGAAAGCACCGGTTAACCAAGATCACCTTGAAAGAAACAGGCTAATCAACTACATCACTGTGTTTTCTCGTGTCTAGCAGGTTATGTGGGTCTTCCCCAATGGTTCACACGCTTTTAAAGTTGGGGGGGGGATAAGACTGTCAGAAAGTAGGAGAGTGGGTTGTTGGTTTAAAGACTTGCACATCTCTCCTTCTCTTCTTTGATCTTGACCACAGTTGCTCATAAACTCTGTCTGACTTAGCACTCCCCTTGCATTAAAGCTAGTGTGTATGCCATTTTTTGGCCCTGATACCAATATCTGATATCTGGCTGTGCAGTATTGGCCTTCTGATACCATCTATTTGAAATTGATGTGTTGTGTGTGTATATATGAAGAACTGCATACTACTTGGATGTGAAATAATTGCCATCATGGCTTTGTCAAGCTGCTGCCTACCTTTGTGAAGCAGGAAAAAGACTAATACAAAGTTAATCCAGTAGAACTTACCTACCTGAAAGCGGTGCCAATAGTTGAATAAACTTTTGGCTCTCAAAATGGTATCGTTGCCCTATTTGTTGGTACTCACCGATACCACCATTTTAGTGCTGGATCGGGTAAGTAAAGTAATTCAATTGGTAACTTTAAGGATGTTATCAGGAAAAGAACTGGAGTTCATGATGTTGATCAAGATCTAGTCCAGTGAGCGCTATAGCATAGTTCAGAGGTGTCAAACCCAGGGCTGCTGACCAGATTTGTGCAGCTTCAATATTATCACTCTGAAAACATCTCTCTGAATATCTACTAAGATCCCCCACCATTGAAAAGCACATGCACCACTAATGCTATAAATCCTTGAAGCTCTGCTGGTGTGTTGGCATTTCAAATAGGTCCCATAAGCCACACCTTCTCTGTTGACATTCAGCAGTGACCTCAGGGAGATGAAGAGATGCCAAATTATCTTGCTTAGAAAGGATTCCTGTCATCTTTCAGACTAGAAAACTGAGCTTTGTTATTTATTTCTTATTACTAATGCAACATGCGGAGTTAAATGGCTGAATTCTCATTGAGAGACATGATTATTGTTTTTAGGATGGCATTTATGACTCAAAAAGAAAATGTTTTCGTAGGAATAGGTGTACTTCTTGAATTGAAGACATTTGATGGTTTTGAAGACAAATAATATCATTTATACAATTGGAAAGCCCTTTAAGGGCTCTCAAAACTATCCAAGATTGTAAAGAGAACAACTTCAAGGGCTAAGCAGTGAGAATGTGAGGTCTTCTCATTTAACATTTTCCAAACCTTCGGAGGTTGTGAGGTATTTTAGCCATTTGAATCCGGCATGTAAGAGAAGGGAACATATCTTTTGATTTGACACCCCAACCAACCCATTAAAACACAGCTGTAATGCAGTTTCAGGTTACTACTCATCTCTGGATGCAGACTGCGATGAGTAACAATAGCTGCACAAAGTACTCTGAGCCTCGTGTGGCTATATTAATCACAACAGGTTGGCAGATTCTCATTCATAGCCTGAGCCTTCTCAGGTCACACAAATGCAACACTTATTCCCAGCCTTTATGTTACTGTACATGTGCACTCTGTGTACCGAGATCCATTTGACATTTCTTAAATAGAAGCATTGACAATCCTTTTTTTTTTTTTTTTGCTCCTACAATAACAGATAATTCAGTTCTTTTCTGGTCAATCAGTGCATTCAACCACGATTTAAAAACACCTTCAGACTTCCTGCGCTTCTCACCTGTTAACATCTGCTATCGATTAGGGTTCAAATATTCCTATTGATGATTGAAATAAAATAACTGTCATGTTCAGAATGATGCCTACAGAATTCATCATTTTATTTTGACACGTTACACTCTAGTTAGAAAATGGAAGAACTAATTTATTTTTGTATAACCCCTCAGGATTACAGTAAAACGCAAGGGCATAAGTTTAATTTCAACTTTGGTAGGGACTCTATTGGTCTTAAGCTCCATTGGTCTGATGCCACTGGTCCTATGCAAAACTATGCATGCTCTTTTTTTTATGCTTGACGTGAAATTTTATAAGCACTACACACACTAGATGCTGTCTATCAATGTTTGAAGCATCAACGGCTCAGATTAATGTGGAATTATGAGTTTTTTCCCCCTTTGAAAATGGTTGCATTTGACCAGCAACTAAGACAAAAGGTAAATACCTGCCTATCTAAATATATATAGTCTAAATATGTCTGTTATATTTGGATTTATCCTGCATTTTGCTTTGAATATATAGGATTGTGCAGTAAATGTAAGAAGATAATGGAGTAAACGGAGGTAAAACCCACTCTTATCGTTTATATGCTCTCTCCGTATCATGAAAGAGACCAAAATAATAAATTCATAGGTCGGCAAATAAATGTATTGTGTTTACATGTTAATCAGAACTAGAAGAGGAACTGACACTGAGCATTTAAAATATTTACTTCCCTATAGAAGTTGTACAGTGTAGTTTATAGATAGTTTAGACTGTGTGGAAATCTATGTAAAATAAAACTGTTTGTACTCGTCTTTATCCTATTTCTATAAGTGGGAATAGTCATTCAAATATCAGTATTATTATTACCATGTGGAACTCTAATTACGCTTTCTATATAAAAAAATATCAGATGTTTAGGTGCAATCTCGTATTGTTATACTCTATAAAAGAAATAATTAAACAGCACAGCAACAGTCTGTGCAAAACAGCTGCAGCAGCAGCTACCAGTCGGGCCAAAATTGTGGTAGGGACAGGTCCCTATGCAAACCTACGGTCATGGTAACACTAATGTTAAGTGGCACTATTAGCCTTTTATGTGACTTGACATATTGTGATCAGCCTAGGATATCAGTCTCAGTAAAGTGTTCAGCCAGCTGGCCAGCAGTGTGCAACAACAGCTCTAGGAGGGTAAAATGAGTTATTCTGCGTTATTCTATGCCACTTATCATTTAATTGTGATTTTTTTTTTTTTTTTCACATTTTACATATTTCTATTCATGTGATCAGCAGCTCACTTTAATTGGAAAAGTTTCCATCTTTTTTCCGAAATGTTGCCAATTTTGGCAGGCTATGTTTGAGCTGATTTGGGGCAAAGATGGGCCTTTAAAATAAATCAACATTATGCCTTTCTTCCCTTTTTTCAGTCAGAACAGACTATTTTTATCAGGGGTTTTACAGCCTCTTAAACTTTGACACATTTGCACATATGCTTCCACATCTAGGAGGTCATGACCAGCAACAGGAACTAAGAGGAAAGCAGGAATGTTCAATTGTTTTAGCCTTACATGCCCAAACAATATCAGCAAAAGTTGCAGGTGAGGCTTTTTGACCTCAGCTATGAATAAGTAACAAACAGAATAGGAATATAATTCACTTCCTCACACCATAAAATATAAACGCCCCATTTATACCTTGGTTACATATTAAATTAAATGATAATTTTCACAGTCAGAGAACAACCTGTGTGTTGTTAATGTGACCGTTTCCTCTTCCTGTTTCCTGCTGCTGAATGTGGAGATGAGTCAGTCTCTATTAGTCTCTCTAGAACACAAACGCACAACCGAAAATGGCCCAAACATATAACATAACCTTAAATGTCAGTCTTTGCACTAAAAAGATGCATATTGCATTTTTTATTTGGCTACACACTGCGCCTATAAAAGGGGTTTCTTATCTTCGAGTGAGAACCTTTTGCAGGAAAATGGGGGGTTATCTTTGTTTTTCCAATCCGTATTTGACTTCTTTCACGCTGCTGCCTTTACACCAGTTAAGATCTTAAAGCGGTTATTTGAATGTTTATGAACCGTGACGATTGCTAAGACTTTGTGAGAGTTGATTTCAACTAAACCGCTCTCTGAGAACACCAGAGTTCATTGAAATTCATCTTGCAAGACGCAGGTTAGCTGCAAAAGCATGTTATTATGGGCCATTAGCTGTGTTATCGGAAGTCACTTAAGGATTTTAAAAGTTGCTTTCTTAACGTGAATCCCGTTAGTAGCTAAAAAGTGGAAATTATTTTTAATTAATAGATATCTAGCAAAATTATACTGATTGCCATCCATTGAAAATGGGTTTTTGTTCTTTAAGAAGCTACATATTACTAATTAACAATAAGTATGCAGGTGTTTACTGGTAGTGCTTTATTGGGCTAAGTTTCCTGGTGGCAGATAGACTCCAGGTTTAATAACAAATAACATCACTAGAGCATGACTTTTGCAAACCACTCCAGGTCAACTGAAAACAAGATGCTTAATGCAGTAAAACATTTAATAGGAGAGGAATAATATAGCACTTCCATGATGAGTTCTAAAGCAGAATAAACTGCCAAGCAACTATTGCAAAACTTATCAAGTTTCCTACGCACCATATTTTTAAAGTATTAGTGTGGCACGATTATTGTAGAATTTAATAAAGAGGGGAAAATTAACACATTTGATTCATTTATTTTTCAATAGTGAACAAAAATGATTTGAGCTTTTTGCTCTTGATTTTCTGTTATATATTGTGAAAATGTCTTTAAAACAAAAAAAAAAAATAGACATAAGAAAATACTACATTCAATAGGGAATATCCCTATTTAATGTTTTGAAGCATTTTCTGTCAAATGCAGTTAAAATTAAATCCAGTCACAGTCTTAAAAAGCCTGTGAAACATTTTCTTACAAAGACCAAGACAATGTTTGAGAGAGAGCAAAACTTGAAAATAAACTCCTGAAAAGATCAACCTGATATCTAAAAGTGAGACACGTTTTTATTCCCTATCATAAAGATGATCTGTGCAATAACTCATCTCAGGGACCCAGTGGCCTCCTACTGATTGTTTGCAAGCTGTGGTTGTACGTTGGTCAGAGCCGTCAATGCTAATGTGTCTGCCTTCACATCCAGGGATGTGCAGTAACCATGGACAGATCTAAATGTGCTGCTAGAGGAAGCAGCTGCCATGTAACCACTGGGAGCCCATGAATTATCCACAGAGCTTTCATCACAGCAGCCTCTGCAGCAGGTTCTGACAGACAGCTTTGGGTTGAATTCAAAGCAAATTGGAGCAGAGGTTAAGTGAAGCATCACAGACCAGTTGGAAATAGAATAGAAGAGAATAGCATAGCATAGAATAGAATAGAATAGAATAGAATAGAATAGAATAGAATAGAATAGAATAGAATAGAATAGAATAGAATAGAATAGAATAGAATAGAATAGAATAGAATAGAATAGAATAGAATAGAATAGAATAGAATAGAATAGAATAGAATAGAATAGAATAGAATAGAAAGAAAGAAAGAAAGAAAGAAAGAAAGAAAGAAAGAAAGAAAGAAAGAAAGAAAGAAAGAAAGAAAGAAAGAAAGAAAGAAAGAAAGAAAGAAAGAAAGAAAGAAAGAAAGAATTATCAAATAAAGAGCTATATTTGAAACCATTAGGAGCTAAGACTCCTTAACAGACTCATCAGAAATAACGTGACAAATCAAGCTGCCATACAATACCAAAGAGACAGGATAGATTTAAAACAGAAATATTCAGAGGTTATGCACATGAGCAGTGCATATTTTCCCATTGAATCATCCAGTCAGCCTGAAACAGAGATTCTGTGAACATAGATTGCCATCATTTTCCTTAATCAAACCTGAGGTTCCCCAACAACAAACCTTTTAAAGCATCCGTATCAGAACATACCTGACAGCCTAATGGGAATATCTCAAAGTGAATAAAACTTGCTGTGCAGAAACATACCAATTTGGAACAACCTGATAAATAAAGAGCTCTCAACTTTTCAGCATGGAACTGTAAAGAAATGAATCATTTAAAGGATATATGCTATGCATAACATGTCGTAGCCTAAAATGTCAATGGTGATATATTCTCTAAATATAACCAACTGAAACCTGTTATCCAGTCCTAACTATAGATGAAACTCATGAATATAGAACTTCTTCTAGCAAAACAACATGAAACATTTAGAAGTAGACCTTACTCCGATAAATAGATTTATCTACAGATAATCTTAACTATTTGAGTAAAATTTTAATAATAGCTCTTAGAGCTCCAACCAAAACGCCAACCTTCGCTGCTACAACACAAAATCCTACAAAGAACACATTACACAGAAGAAAGGATGTTGCTAAAAATGGGTTTCTCACTTAATAACACAAGTCCAAACTGTATGGGGAGATATACCCGATGAATTTCTCGGTGCCAGAGATTATCTGCATCTCTGACACTGTTCACCTGTCTTTGGCTTCTGGCTAAAAATATGTCAAAACCTGTGAACATGCCTAGAGTATACACTTTGCCTTCTTGGTGACATTTAAAAAGTGGGTTTGGAAACAAGCACATGCTGAATCCTTGAACCAATTCTACACATTGAAAAAAGAACATTATATAAGTAACTAAAATAAGTAAAATAGTGTTAAAAATCATGCATATCTTAGACATAACTACCTATATGTTAAACTTACTTTAGGAAATAATGTATGAATTTTTAAACATTGCCTGAATCCACACAGCTTTCGTCTAATTCAACCAAAATGACAGTATTCAGAGGCACACGTATTTTATGAGGTGAGCGAGTTACTCAAGCTGTTTGTTAAATCAGGTCATTAGGTGCAACAGTTATAGAGAAAAAAAGGAAGTTGATCAAAAACTACATTTATATTACATCTATATAGAGCTTTTTAAGCGAGGGTGTACCCATTGGGTGCTTTGCGCATGCATTAAACCAGGGGTTATTGACCTTTTTAAGACTGAGGGCTACTTCATAGTAGGGGTGGAACGGTTTACAAAATCCACGGTTCGGTTCATGGTTTCGTGGTCACGATTTTCGGTTCGGTATATGTTGATTGCTAGGAAAATCTATTATGGTCATGTTGCTGTTAGCATAAACAAAACGTGTTGCACAATGCTTGCACACTGTTGCACTTTTATCCACAACTTTCTTTCCGCCGTCATCGTAGATCACTCTAAATGCAAAGTGGTCCCATACAGCAGACCTATAAAGTGCTGTGACCTATAAAGTCTTCCAACTCCTGTTCTTTCCCACTCGCCACACAATTCTCCACAACAACTGATTTTTTTCTGCTACACCCGGCTAAGCTGCTTCGCTTCTTCTTCTTGTTTACTATTGGTGGTTGGCTTTGGTCGCAGTGCCGCCACCTTCTGCTCTGGAGTGTAAACGCTTCGCCTATGAGAAAAAGGAGCAGCGCATGAACTGAACGCAACACATGCGAATCGAGACAGTCGAACCGAACGGTTCGGACGGTTTTCATAAACCGTTCCATCCCTACTTCATAGGTACCGAGTACTGTAATAGGAGGGGCAACCAATACTGACCTGTAATGATAAAATAATAAGAGCCGTAGCATAAGATAAAATTTCAATCTTAGCCGAATAGTGAGTTGTTCTGTTTTCAGAAGATGCTGAGGGCCCCCATCTGTTCCTTGAGGTACCCTCGGTACACATGGGCACCACTTTGGTGAGTCTGTTGTTTTTTTTGTTTTTTTTATTGCCGAGATCAATTACATGTAGCAGGAACCCGGTTAGATTTAGACTTTAACTCGTCCCAAATTTGGTCATTTCATGAATCCAATCTATTCATTTGTAAAGTACACACTTTCAGGATATAGTTCTGCAACGTATGCCTAATTGGCAGGAGGGAAACTATTACCATAATCTGATGCTCTCTCTGCATCAAAAGCCTTAAAGAGTAGCGCCTTGCTTTTAAAGGCCATTCTAATTAGACCAGTTGTAGGTGGGTTGCAGCTCTATAAGTCTGGCATTGTAATTGTAGGGCTAAAAGACAGACACCTACAAAGTTAAACAGTGAAACCTCCCACACCAAGCTGCAAAATTTCATGTGGTTATCTAGTCAAACGCTGTACTGTAATGACACTAACTGGAGATCTATGCCTATTTTTTCAATAAAAGATGAAAATCAGCTAAACTACATCACGTAATTCAAAATTAAGCTTTTAAAGGTTTTTTTATTTTCAAGTTAAAATAGAACACCAATCCTGTAGTTCAGCTATACAGTGTGAAGATAAACTCAGAATATCCATTAGCAAATAGCAGACACATGATATCTGCCCAAACAGATCTGCTGCAGAGAGTACGGCTGAAGGACAATGGAAAGAGATAGAGGGGGGGAGAAATAATAGGGGGGATGGTCAGGAGATGAATCAGCCTTTAGTGGGTTATCACAGTCGACAGAGAAAGAAGGCACCTATCAATAACCCATCTCACTTCTGCTTTCCTTGAAACACCATTTATTCCCCGTCACTTTAAAGGGAAAACAAAAACGAATCTTAACCTACTTTGAAATTTGGAAATCCAGTCCTATTCTGTGCTGGAATGACTTCTGCAAACATGTAGGGTGAAATTCCTACTTTAAGTAAGCATAGCCAGAAGAAGAGGCCCATCTTCCTAACTCAATAAACTCCTACTTACCATCTACATTTGCTGATTCTGAAAAAAAAAATAAATGAGCAGACTGCTCCTGGCAAAACAGCATGCCATAATAAATACATATCAGTAGATTTTTTAATATACTATGTACACTGGCAAAAATACATCATTTCAAAAAGTATTGTCTGTAATGTGTGTTTTTTTTTGTGTTTTTTTTTAACAATGTCCTGTCTGGAAATGTGGAAATAAGAATAACTGACTTGATGCCAAAAAGAGAGCCCAACAGATTTTGCTTTCACAAGTGGAGCAGTACGGCTATCGCCACAGTGTTCCGCTTGATTTATGCATATAAATAGCTTTATTATAATTCATGCAGTGTTACAGATTTTATGGACACTGCAATGTAAATAGAACAGGAAAGGAAAAACAGAAAAAATGAGAAAAGATGAAAGAAAGAGGAGATAAAAGGGATATAAGGATAAAACATCTTCAGTCTTCATCACCTGCAAAGATGTACAAAGAACAGCACAACCAACAGATAAAGTATAAGAGTAATGGTATATCAAGAGGTGCATTGAGCTACGGTTTTGCTGTCTATTTTTTTCCCTCCTATTTCCACATGTTGATTTGGTGTAACTGAACTGATGAATAGATTTTAAAGGAAATTTTAAGAAAATCAAATTAGTTGAATCACAGTTGCCTATATCTATCTCATTATAAACAAAAACAACAGGAAGCAGCTTCCTTTTGTCAAGACGAAAGAAAGTGAAAGCCCTCTCTAAGTATCACCCAACTTCACCTTTACACCTGACAATGATGAATTATTTTTCTTAAGAACAAAAAATGTTTATCATATGACTGCAAGGATGGACACTCTATGTCAGCACTGTGGTTATATTTTAAAACAAGTCGGACAGCTGCAGTAAAAAGGGAATTGAGACTCTTAGTCACTCACTGTCAGAAAATGTGACCGTAGTGTTCCACTGGATGACCAAACGATGCATTCATTTTACCTTTCTCACACAAGGTCTGTTTAAGCTTTTGCTGACAGATGGATTTGAGCACATGAGTGGGTTTTCTGCTATTGAGTAAAGATTCTCTTTAGTGGTTACTTCTTTAGAAATGGAGAAATAATTCAAAAAAACGGTTTAAAATAGAGTCTTTCAGCTTTTCATGATAACATACTGTAATTTTTTTACTACCTCAATATTCTTTGGTCTGCTCAAAACAACACATTCTCACTTCCAGCTCATCAAATACTGACACTTTTGCTCCAAACCCCTGCAAATCACATGCTGACTTGACATGAAGAGTTGAGACACCCAGAGTAAATGCTGAATTTGACAAAATAAATTATTTTCAAATTTTGACCTTATTTTTCGTAGCTTTTGGAGTGTATGGTAACATGTATACTAGTGTTTAGGGGTTGGGGTACAGAATGGGCTATCTCTATAGTTATGCTTCTATAGGCTTGGACTGCTGGAGGACATAGGGACCCTTTTACATATTCTGCTTTATACTTTCTATTCTCCCATTCTGCAGAATATATTAGTCCAATCTCTAGTGTTCTGCTCTCTCCTTTTTTTCTCATAGTAGCTTTATCTGGTCTGTTCCCGTTTAGCTGTGACACCTTCCTGGAGAGAAATATCAGCTGACCTTCTGTCATCAACACCTTTGTTTATAGACGTAGGAGCTTGGCCTGTCTTTCAGTGTAGTTCTGTTTCTCTGACTGTGACTAACTGGATGTGCTCTCTTCATCCTCTGACATAGGAGCTGGCTCGGAGCTTGTCTGCCTGGGTGTGTGTTTCCTGGACGGGGCCGCCTGTGGAGCTGATTGACAGTTGCTTCTCGTATCTCTGCTTCTGTATGGCTGCTTCTGTCTCCTTGAACCCCAGTTGGTCTCGGCAGATGGCCGCTCACACTGAGCCTGGTTCGGCTCGAGGTGTCTTCCTGTTAAAGGGGAGTTTTCCTCTCCACTGTGGCTACAAGCATGCTTAGTGTGAGGGATTGCCTTTCAGTCAATGAGTCTAAACAATCAGCTGGTTTTCCTTAGATAGAAAACTTAGAATCAATTTGACTATATGATCTGGTTTAATTGCTCCTGTAAAGGGCTTGGAGATGATTTCTTTTTTGTTAATTGGCGCTATATAAATAAACTGAATTGAATTCAAAGAACATTTCTGATACTTTCTGCCACAACCTTTCAGGCACCCTGCCTTTTAATAAATGAGTAAAACAATATTATTGATATTCATTTATCATCACTAGCTGGGATTAACAGATATTATTGAGACAGAAAAACATCAAAGATCTTTTAATGGAGGAAAGCACTTATTACAGCTGCAAAATCACTGCAGATTGAAGAGCACTTTATTTAACAGGGTTCATCCAGTTTTACATGCTACCACATTTGGAAAGACATCAGGAACTACATGTTTCAAGCCCGCATCATGCTGTGAGTTTGCTGAGCAAAATATTGCTGCAGATCATGCTATTGTAGCACGTTTAATCAAATAACGCATATGTATCCTGTTGCATTCAATCGAGCCCAGTTTGTATTCACAACAGAAGGGAATCTCACAAGAGTCGGATAGGAAGCTTGCAAAGTCCACCTTAAAAAGTCGGTCTAGATAAGCTTGTTTGAACCATATTTTATTTTTTTTACAGTATTACATGTGCATAAAAACATTCAAATAGAAATATTAATACCAATTATATCATTTCCCAAACACTTTATTTTAGACTCAGTTTCTTCTGACTGGCTGTCAAAAAATTGTTCACACCGCAGAAACGATGTCCTCCCAAACATCCTCTTTCTGCCAGGTGTGGGTCTAAATTTGCATGGCCTCTAAAGTCAATTCTCTCTTCTTTTTAAAGTCCCCAAAACCCCTTTATCTGCCTAGGAGTCAGATGTACAATCCCAGATGTCCCTGCTGCGGTTTACAGGCAGACCTGCTCCATTTGTCTTTATGTTCTCCTAATACAGGGCTGTGCACTCAAGAGCACTCCTCGGCTGTCCTGCAGAAGCATTAGTAACATCATAACTTTTTACCCCGTAGCTCAATTCCTGATCCTAATCATAGTTAATAACATGGCTTTCTTTGTAGTTCCTTTCAACCAACTAAAGTGGAGCAGTCAAAACTCCAAGCTGAAACTGTCACCGCTGAAGCCAACATTCATTTCTATCAAATTTTCTCAAATAGACTCGAGACTTTGCAACAAACACTAAAACAAATAGGCACTGCTTATGTTTTATTCAAGAGTGGTCCAACAGCTATTTTTAAAACAAGCAGCAGTGGAAAAAGCGCTGAATGGCAATAGGAGTGACGGTGAATGGCAGCTTTGCCCATTCCCTCCTCTCCTCTCTCCATTAGCCTTTGCGGAACCAGCAGAGCGAGAATTACCAACAGGCGTGCGCCATGATTTCAGAATGCTGCATTCACTCTGTGCAATGTGTCGACTTTAAATCATCAAAGTGCTCCACAACAGCCAAGTGAAATTACTGTTCTGCACAGAACTACAATTTTATCATTCAAAGCGAAATGGCTTGTAGACAACTGATACTTTTTATCACTCAGTTGACTCTGAATTGGCATTCAGCTGTCGAGCTTTAAAAATGACAGACTAAACTAAACATTTCTTGGTATGTTATTCGGTGTTCATAAAGAAAAGATTAACACATACAGTGGTTTTGACTCTTTGTAAACACTGATATTGATGAGACTCCACTGGTATTTGTATACGGTGTTCTATATATGTGCTTAGAGCACCACTTTCATTTTGTCACCTGACAAAATCTGAGCTCAATATATTTTAATTGAATAATTGGAGGAGGCCCAGGGGGGGAAACCCAGGACATGCTGGAGGGACTATGTTTCTTGGCTGGCCTGGGAGCGCTGGCCCAAGTGGCTGGGGAGAGGGACGTCTGGGACTCCCTACTTAAGCTGCTACCCCTGCGACCCGACCCCAGAGAAGCGGAGGAAGATGGATTCTATGTGGTATACAGGACATCAGTAATCAGGTCGTAACCCTAACTGGGCCATCCGAAAACAGGAATATGCTCTGGTCTAAACCATCAAACTGTAGCTCTGGCGGCGGTTGGATGTCTTACAACATTTTGCATGTGTTTTTAAGGGTTCCGCACTTTGTTTAGGCTTCTTCTTAAGCTTTCAGGGTCTTTAAGTCAGATTTTCAGAGAAGGTTTCGAATCCAGGTCAGCCGGGTTTGAATCCGACCAGTGGTCCTTTGCTGCATGTCTCTCCCCCTTTCTCATAACCCCTTTCATGTCAGCCTACTCTTGAAAAAAACGGCTCACTAGTGCCGTAAAAACTAAAAAAAAAAAGAGTAATTTTGTCTTAATAGTTGTTTTCTGGCAGTGTGTGGTGTTTGTGTCGCTCTCTGTTGCCCCCTTGCGCCATTTCCCCTAGCTTAGTTGCTTTTATTCACACCTGCTCCTTGTCAGCTGATTAGCAGTCTATCTTCACTCTACCATTTATACTCCTCTTGTGTCGATTCTCAGTGCTGGTTACGTTGCTCCTCATGTGTGTTTTCCCCTGATGTCTCCTGGTTTTTGTTTTCCTGTAATTCTCCTTGGATTTTTGCTTCTGTTGCTTTCTACATTTCATTAAACCTCCCTTATCTCTGCATTTGGGTCTTCAACCAACCTCCACCCAACCTTGACAGTATTCATTTGTTTAGTTCCTAACATTCTTTCGTCATGTTGACAGTGTGCTTAGGGCGGTCTGCGGCATTAGCCCTAGTGGTGTTTTTTAGAGCGGTACCAGGTTTGATATCTGATAATGGCAATTAACTTTTTTTTCTCTGTTATTGGCACTTTTCTCTCTTTTATCTCTTTATTTGTCAATAAATAATATAAAGTACATCTATATCTTGATTAATCTGTTACCTTTTTTAACAAGGTTTTTGTCAAGGTTAAAACCTTCACTCACATAGTAAGATTTATGGTTGATTCTTTAAACCGTTGAATCGGATCTGTATCACATAATGGACAATATGATCAACCCAGGTATCGGTATTGGATTGGATCTGAAAAAAAAACTTTGGTGTATCTCTGCCAACAAGCTCCATTCTGGTCTCTTATTAAACTTTGTTTTTAGGAGTTTTCAATCAAATTTGTAGAAAGCGTCAATAATCGATTCTCCAGTCTGAGCTTTGGATCTCTGGAGCCGCTTTAGCAACACTGTGCCCCGGCCTTTCCATTTCCAAGATGATGGATTGAACACTGTGCCAAAAGATGTTGAAAGTTGTATTATTTTTATGAGTTAAAACTTTTCAAAGCCATCTATCATCTGTTTCTACTTAAAAATAATGTCTTGTTTGGTCTCAGCCTCTGGTGTTAAAATTTAATGAAATACATTTCACTTTGTAGCTGAAAAAGGAAAAACTGGGAAAAAGTTAAAGAGCCATGCAGTAGACTATATCGCAATAAAGTTTGTACTGAATAGAATTTCTTAAATATTTAAACAAAGGAAGAACTTTTAAATGATAAAAAAATAAACGTAATTATTAAACTACATTTCCTTAAAGGGTAAAATCTCAACCCATTGTTTCCTAGCTTTACTATCATGCTTCTATAGTTCTGTTTAAATTAAGCATTAAAAACCAGAGACAAGCTTTTATCTCCTCTAACATAAAACATGGTTGGAAACTGCAATGGAAAAACATGAAAATCCAAACAATACAATGAGTAACAGTTGTTGAGCAATAAAAATCCCTGATCTGTTAGTGAGTTTTGCTGAGAATCTGTATTTACATCCTCACTCAGCACACTGAGTGAAAATATTTCCTGGCATAAGCAAAGAAACCTGCTAAAGGTCCAGAAGGGTTTCAATTACAAATGACTTAATGAAAATTCAGTCAGCTGCTCATGCATTTAAGTGGAAGTAGAATCAGTGGGAGTAAACACGTACTGTTGTCTATTTCTTAACCCTTAATTTCACTTCTTATTCCTTTCAGGAAAGTATTTTTTAATGATATCTCCTCCATACATAATTAAAACTAACCCTTCTTTAATCAGGTCAACCAAAAGTTTATTTGCAGATTTTAGCCAATTAAACCATCTTCCATTTTTGCTTAAATTCTAAGAGTCGTCCAGACTGAGGACACATGATTACACTTATCTTGTTCCAACTGAAAATCTGCAAAGTGGAGAAGCTGACTCTGTTTCACAATGTTGGCCAATGGGTGCTGTTACAAGAAAACACAGTGCAACAGTTTCACAGGCTTGCTTTACACAAGCTGTTCTCTTTCATAAACTTTTCACTGGAACAGTGTTGCCACCTGACTTGCACATTTGTCTTAAAAGGGGAAGTTCAGAAGCACAAACCTAATTTACACATATGCAAGTCAAACAGCCGCCTCGGTATGAATATAAATTGTTATCCAAAGTAACCTTTCCGGGTCACACTGGCCTAAAATTATCCATTTATCTAATATGGTGTTTGGAACAGCAAGGATCGTCTTTTTCAGTTGGCCTAATTAGGAGGAAGTAAATAGGATTTTATGGAACATAAATTTGTTGTCAACAGAGCTTGTATATTCACTGCAAAAACGATCTAGAAATAAGTCAGTATTTCTTAAATTAAGTGTATTTGCCTTTAATTTGAGTAGGTAAATAAGACGATCTGCAAATGGAAGGAGTATTTTTACTATTAAAATGCAATAATTAGATAATTAGATAGTTTTGAATGTAAATTGTCCTGTTCCATGGGCAAAGTGTCTCACTCTCCTCCTTAATTCAAGAAAAAATGCACTAATTTTAAGAAAAAATTACTTATATAGATTTAGATTTTTTTTCCAGTGTTGGCATATTTTGAGCTCAAGTTATTTTCTATTCTGTCTGTGTTGTGATATTTAAGTTACTTCAGTTTTCTAGCGGTGTACTACATGTGCAGCATTCATGTTGGCTAGAGTGGTGGCATAATTTTTTGAACCTGACAAAAATTGTCCAAGGTAACCTGGCTTATTTGGACGACAAAATTGTGAATACAAAAGAGTAAAATGCATTAAAAGGCAATGTTAGAGCATTGGTCTTACCGCTAAATCATGTCTTTATCCTATTAAATTAAAAGCCACGAAAGCATTGTTGAGATTTAATTTAAAGGAGGTTTTAGCCTTGTGAGCTGTTAGATGACAGAACATTTAATTTAAATAAATTATATTCAATGTAATGGAAATGTTCAGGGGAAAAAATAAAAAAACTATATTTTACACTTTGTGTTTCACAAATACAGTCAAAGTTTTAAGGAACAAAAATTGTTTTAAATAAATATTTACCACTGTTCAATAATTCAGTACTTATTCAAAGGTGATTCTAATAGTACAGAATTACTGAAAATCATTGCCTTTAAAATTAGAAGGACGTTTTAATAAATATCAAACCATCTTTTAAGAATCCTCCCTTCCCAAGTTCAGCTTTGGCCACTAAGTATTTTAAACTATGAACAAGACTAATGCAGACCAGGTTACTTCATGCAAATAAGTAAACTCTGGTGCATTCTCAACCTTAGCATCATTAGTGGCTAACAATTAGCCAGTTGCAATATTCTTGCTGAAGTATTTCTAACGAGACTTCATCAGTAAGCTTCACAATTCACAATGATCCCCCAATAAATGGACAAAAACTATAGTTACTTCCTGCATTATGTTAAACTTAGAGTCTTTAACATAGACGCAGCCAGCTTAATAAAAGATATTCTAATGCCATCCATACCAAAAGAGCTTGTTACAGTTACAATTCTTATCTTTGCTTTAAAAGAATAATTAAAAAACATAAAGTTTTATGTGAATATATGAGATAAAGTTCTTTGGTTTTTCCACGTAATCCTATTTAACATGTACATATATACTGTAGATATTTAAAGCCATGGAGCCTAAAGCATTTTATCTCAGCAAAAGGCTGTAATTCCTAATTAAACCTCCCGGGAACGTCTTGTGGCCAGCGCCATCACTGTCAGAGAGCCACAGTCTTTCACAGCTCTGCAAACTAAGGATAAAAGCTCTTTACAAGTAACCAGAGTCCCCACTTTAAACCCTTGTAAAGCCAACATGCTGAGACATTTTCGCTTTAATGAGACGAGGCGATTGGAACTTCTGGGTCATGCTGTTGCTTTTTCAGTGTTGGGATAAAAGTTTAGCTGTGGAAAGAGTGCTGTAGGACCACCTTATATGATAATTACTGCAAACATGGAATGTCTCTGTTCATAAATATGATAATATAGTAATATAGGAAGCCTGAAATAAGTCAGCCTTTACAAAATGTGCATAGAGGTTTCTATTTTTTCCACCTCAGAAATTTGGTTGTCATTTTAAATCTGAAATTATAGGGAAAACAAAGTGTTTTAACCAATAAATAATTTAAACAAGAGTAAGGGCCTGCATAAAGGCTCATTTGTTTGATTCACTACATCTTTGTAGACAGCTGGTACGCACAGCGGGGAAGGATGAGGCCTTGATTTACCCAAACCATGCCAAAATGTCACTGTATGACTGGCGGCAAGGGCCTGCCTTACCTTGCCAAAGTTCCTGACATCAAAAAGGTCGAACGCGTCGAACAGTTCGCTCTTTTTCATTCCGAATGAGTCGCAGCACGCTCCCAGGAAGGTCCGGATGTTCTTCAGGCACAGGAACTGCGTTTGGGAAAAAAAGAAACATTAATCTGACAGAGCCTCACAACCAAAATAGGGACTAGCATGGCATAAATAAATGATCTAGCCCATTATTATTCTATCATATCTTACTATCTTCTCTAAAGTGAATGTGCTCATGTGGTGCAGATGTTTTGCTTGTTTGCCTGTAAGCTTCACTCTGAATGTCTAATTAGACAATGTAGCTGAAGACACTGGAGATCCTTGCCTCTAAAGGCTTTCAAACCAGTGTTCATGGGCACACTGAGAGCATTTTATTTCATTGAAATGTGGTTAATTACACCTTTGTGGACAAACATTTGTCATCCATAATTCAAGCAGCATCCTGTGATCTAAAGTTACTATTTTTCATCATTGAAAATACTTTATCAGGTTTGATGCAGCGGTGCAAAGTTTACTAAAAGTAAACTATTTTTTTTCAGTTATCTTGGCTACTGTGTGGCTAGCAAATCTGACATTAAAAAAATCCTGCAAATGCGGCAAAACAAAGAAGCAAATTCAGTTTTGATATGATTTCCTGTTATCAAATAAAAAATGTAAGTTATTTAAGTATATCCCACAGTAATTCAGTTATTTCCTCCATTTTTATATACAAATAAATCTGAAGGAAAATATAGCAAATGCATATACTGCACAACCTACCGGTATTAAAATTCAAAGAAAAACCTGAAGGATAATTTTCACTTATTTGACACCCAGGGTTGCTGTTGCTATAATGCCGCCAGCGTGTTGCCAAGAATAGTTTTAGCGATTCTTCCAAACAAGTATTTCTCTGACTCTTTTTAAACATTCGCCTGGTGGTTAACCCAGCTCATGATTGAGGTGTAATGGTCAGGACAGATGGATATGGAAACAAAAACAGACAAATTAACAAAATAAAAATATTAGGAAATATTTAGTGGAAAAAAATTTTTTACTCATACCGGAGGAGTTTTCAACAATATATGAACTGATAAGAATATTAATATTAAATTGGTGCATCTCTAAAATTTAGCTTTTAGACTAAAAGGTGTCTAAAAGGGATTTGACCCAAAACATTCAAATTTGAGTGAAGATTCAAACTGCATCTCAGTTGTACTGGAAGTCAAACTTTCCAACCTCAAGAGGAAGATTTTAGCTGGAAAGTCCCTAAAAGTCGGAATTATGAGTAGGAAAGCCAGGGCAACCAGACCTCCGGATTCAACAGTGAGAAAGACTTTCCATTTCAGTCTGTGACCCCTCAAATAACAATGCAACATACTGGCAACTCCCCAAAACTACATATTGACTTAATTACTTCACTCTACTACTTATTAATACATATAAAGTTATGTAATTATCTATTTTTATTGTATTTAAATATTTAAGGCATAATTCTATCTATTGAATGGGAAATTAATTATTTATTTGTGCATTGTAACACTTTAAGTTGAATAAATTCTTAATCTACTTATTTCATGGGACATTCGACATCAAAATACATCAATTATGAAAACCTTCGCCATCCCAACTTGGTGTCCGCACATTGGAAACCCCTAGTTAGTTATCAAGTTACTTCTTTGAAATGTTTATAAAGCCTCTGTCCAACTGAAATTAGTGGATTAATGTGTTTTTTTTTAAACCCGCTAACAAACGGCATTTGGCTCCCTTCCGATTGGCAAAAAATGGCACCCCGAAGTTAGCATACTTGCCATGCATTTTAAGATGCAATAACTGAAGCAGATTTGGTAGCGTTGTGCTCCTTGGACTGCGTGACGATACTGGCTGGTCAAATGATTACATCATCAAATTTTCCACCCCTGACAGAAGAAATACCCTTTTTTTTATTTGGGAGGGTCCCTTTCTGACATCTTTAACCTCATCAAATTGAAACTAGGACAGAAGATATATCACATGTTATTCTTACTTAGTTTAAGGCACGTAGAGTTATAGTTAAATGATGCAATGCATGGCGAAGAGAGACATATCGCCATGACCATACCTTTAGCTCTAATTTCCACATAGATCATTAAATCTGCACCAAAATGGCTATGATGCCTACTCAACACAGGAATCCAGCCCAATATTTAGCAGGGATGGCTTTATTTTAAATACTAAAAAAATAAATAAATAAAAACAGCCCCAAAGCCATGATTTCACTGAGGATTATGAAACTTGGCATACATGTGTATGCCCCCAGGACCAGCAAAGTCTCACTGCAAAAACGATCTAGAAATAAGTAAAAATTTCTTAAATTAAGTGTATTCACCCTTAATTTGAGCAGGTAAATGACATAGTTTGCCCATAAGATAATATGCACTTGAAATAAGACAATGCAATTGTGTTTTCTTATTTTAAGTGAAAATTGTCTTGTTCCGTTGGCAAAATGTGTTTTACCTCCTCATTTTAAGAACAAATGCACTTATTTTAAGAAAAAAATGACTTATCTAGATTCATATTTTTTGCAGTAAGCCGTGATCCAAACCCCATAGGAAGTCGGCCATTTTGGAATGAATTCCTACAGCTTTTTAGCCTGATAAACTAGACTCAATTTGAGATTAAATGTGTAATTTATTCTGGCCCCTATAAATGAGACTTCGGAAGAATTTTGATGAAAACAACCTGTTGACTTTCAAACCATGTCTGTCCCTATTGGCCAAAGCTCTGACCAATGAGCGCAACTGACTGTCACGTAGTAAGGGTGACAGAAAGCTGGTGGGGGAGTGTAAACAAACAGCCTGTCGGTAAAACGGCGAATACGTCCAAAAATGAATGAGCGTAGAGCTTCTTCCTGCTCACGTTTCGACGAAAACCCCAAGTCTAATCCTTCTAAAACTGAATGCAAAGCTGGGTCAAAAATCGCCATCAGAGCCAGCGGTCCTTCACACACGACTATGCCGAGAGAGGGCCACTACAGACGGGCTGTGGGTAGCACTGGCTGCCGTTAGCCTCGGAGCTCCGGTGGTTGCCGCGGTCCTCTTGACTTCGGAAATGTATTTTTTAATTACGCATTAAATCAGTAAATGGCCCATATATTGACGCTTTAAAGTATAATATTCTTGCCTCAAATGATCTTAAAATGTACTTTTATTAAACAACAGAAAAGAGAACTTTTAACTTGAAAGCTGCTGCTGCCGCAGAACATGCAACTGTTCAATAGTTGTTGCCATCTTCCTTGTTGTGCTTTCTCCAGCATTGTGCAGCTTTATCGTCACGCTCTCAAAACCCCGCCCGCTTTGCATCCAAAATTTAACTCTGCATTGTGATTCGCCGGCCAGTTCTAGGGCCTGGGGCATTGATCGAGGCTAGACCAAACTTGCAGGCAAAAATTATTTTGGCCACTGGGGCTAGTTACTAGGCTAACAGCTTTTGAGTTACAGACTTCAAATTAACTGCGCATAGAATTTAGGCATTAGGGATCAAACCTTATGACAAAAATTATTCTCTATCAAAGCAGGTGGGCATGGCCAACCGCCAAAATCTGGCTTTCTGTCATGAAATTACATTAAGCCCAAAACCATGCTTTGATTGCGAATCAGGAAATTTGGTACCCATGTATAATCTAACAAGGTTTTAAAAAAGTCAGTTGGAGTTATGGCCCAATCCCTACATGAAGTCAGCCATTGTGAATTAAGGCAGCAAAGAATGAGTTCCATGTCCTTTTCTGACTTTCAAACAAGTGGGAAACCTTGGAGATTATGTTACTCTGACTTCCCAGTTTACTTCTGAGATAAAGGAAGAAAGCATAAAGTCAACGTCTTCATAGAATACAAAGCACTTTCTTGTCCGTCTGATTTTCAGTTTACAAGAGATTTTTTGCAGCTGAAGCAATATAAATGAAGTCAAATTTTTGAGAGAAGGAAACTCAAGTTATTTCATAATCGAATGACGTTAGACACAGCTTTATAAGAAACTGCAAATCAGACTCAGCCATAGAAATCCAATCTGAGCAGTTGTCTTAAAGCTAAAACACATTATTCTTTAAATACATGGAAATGTCCATGTTTAATAATTAACATATAAATTACATCTACTGTAGCTCTAACTAAAAGGTAACTCATTTTAGCAAGGCTGTTGAGCACTTCTGCAAACTATAAACAGGGCTGAGTGTTGGTCATGTTAAACCACATCATGTGCCAAAGTGTCAGCACTAAACCTAAGCAGAAACAGGCCCAAATGTAGGCTTTCTGAGCTGATTTACATTCCTCAGAAACAGTTCAGAGCTACAGGCTGCATTAACAGGAATTCAGTTACCCAACACGCTGCATTTGTGACTTCCTGTAAAATAAAAAGACAGAAGTGTAGCTCTGCCTGAACCCATGTTGTAGGGGAGTTTACAGTTTTTTGGCCACTTTGCTGTCTGCTGGATAGCCTTTGAGGATGACTTCATCTTTGGGTGTAACCAATGCTGCTTTTGCTCATGGCTGACATCTTCATGTGTTCAAGCCTTTTAAACTGTGCTATAGAAACAGAGGAGAGTGTGGTGAAACAAAGAGAGCAGAGGAGGCTGTTCCTGTGAAATCCTGGAGCTTATCAGCTGTGCTGTAATGGCTGTGCCCTTCTGCAGGGAACCGCTCATTTTTCAGACTCGCCAACAGAAAAAAAAACAAATAAAACAATACATTTCTAGGTTAGGACTTCTTTTTCTGTGAACCTAAACCTAAACAGAGGAACTACTTTCAGAGTCCAGCGGCTTTTAGATTGTCATTGTTGTAAGTATTGGAGGAAATGTCCCCCACCTCCCACGCACCGCCACTTTTTCAGTTCCCCTACCATCATTACAATCCTAAAACAGAGAGCTTAGCTTTATTGTCTTTTTTTTTTAGCTAATTTCTATCAGTAGGAACTCTCCAATTAGCTTCCACATGATGACAGCTCTTCAAGATTGTGTTCTTCTGTTTCTCTCTTTAACAAAAAAGCCTTCCAGGAAATAGATTTCATTGGCAATTTCCCGTTTCTAAGGCAAAGCCTCATGCTGAGGTGTCCATATTTAGAGAACTCATAAGTTTCTAATGCTTGAAAGAGAAAGAGTCAGCAAGAGTTGATTAAGGAAGCAGCCATTTTACTATCTATGGCACACCTTTGCCTTTTTAGTGCAGGAGGCAGTTGGATTAATAAGAAATTCATCATATGTAAATGCTCCTTAAAACAATAGAATTACACTTTCACACAAGACAGATAACCCACCCTCTCCCAACCACACAGATCCAGATAGGAGTGAATCGGCAAACAAAAGTCAAGCGGATATTATTGAATGTTTACACTTGTAAACATCACTTGCTTGTATCAGACAAGCACATCTTGTCTGCCCCGAGCCTTTGGAGAGTCCCAAGGGACCGTAGTATATTATCTTAGGGAAGCAGCTTCTCAGAGCACATATGAAAGACAGCGTGTCATCTGCGCCGAGCCAAAGACTGAAGAGGAGGAATTGTATAAAAAAAAGGGATGTTGCAGTATGAGGCAACCCTCCAACTGTTCAACATGCAGCCTCTCCTTGACACGAGGGACTCTCTGGGGCTCACCATCTGAATGGCTGAGTGAGTAATACAACAGTCAAATCTGTACCAAGTAGAATCTGATTCTTTAGGTTTTCTGATCAGACTTTCTTCTGAGAAGAAATGAAATTCTGGTGGCAGCTGGAACAGATTTAACACGAAAAAGATATGGACTGACGGAAACACGGCTTCAAAATATATGCATATATAAATACACATATATTTATATATGCATATAATTTTTATAATAATTGAAAATTAACACTTCTACATTTTAGAATCTCTAACCAAAAGCTGGCACTTTGATTTTTACAGTTCATTAAAAAGGAAATAAAAATGAAGGACATTTGCTCTGATGCACCAATGCTTTAATCCCATAATTCTTTCATTTTCTTTGTCATGCAGAACTGCAGCCTCCACCAAAGAATCTGCAGCACTCTTTCAGATGCAAGGAAATGCACATATATTTACAGCAAACTGGAATTACAATTGAAATATGGTTGAGCAAATACATTAAATAATTTAAGCCAAATATCCACAAATCACATCTTTGCTGAAAAACTAAGGAAAACTAAAGAACAGGGATGTGGATAAAAAATCGGTTTGGAAATTTTCAGCCACGCAATGTAAAATTCTAAACATATGTACCAAAAATAATGGGGGAATATGGGTTAGTTTACACTGTGGACTAACTGATGAAAATATGCAGCACTTTCTTCTTTATCTAAATTTGATATTAACTGGATATAATGTCCTTATATACTTCCAAAAAAAGTTTTTAAAAAATCCACTTGACTTTGTTTCCAACTTTGAAGATGTTTCTTTTCCCATCCAGAAAGCTTTTTCAATTAAAAATGTCAGGAATAGCATTGAGTTCTAGGCTCTTATACAGTAGCTCAACAAAACCTTGTTTTTGTTTTGAAAACATGCAAATTGGAACGGACGAACAGGTCCACTCCTTTGGAATGGGGGTCATTTGGCTTCTTTTGTTAGCCTGGAATGCCCCAAACCAGTCTAAGTAGTATGGAAGCAAATCGTTACCATATTTAAAATGAAAAAGCATTTTCAGAAATGCTTTTTCATTTTAAGAATGTGGCTGCATTGTTTGACTCATAAATGAAATTATTAATCAATCATCCTAGAAAAAGACATTTGAGATTTATTTTAAATAGGATGATTGATTACTAATTTCAATGTTTACATTTCAAATTGAATATTGATATGAATTTTCTAGGGTAAATTTTGAAAAATAAATCTCAAATGTCTTTTTCTTTTTAATTTTAATTAAGTAAAAGGATGAGCAGTGTTGAAGAAGAAAATGAAAATGCAAACAGGATGATTGATTACTAATTTCATTTATCAGTCAAACAATGCAGCCACATTCTTAAAATGAAAAAGACTTTCTGGAAATGCTTTTTCATTTTAAATATGGTAACGATTTGCTTCCATAGTCTAAGTGTCTGAAAGGTTGGTCGTTAAAGTCTGTGCCTATATACCATAATATTGCAATATTGTGATATCATATAGTGACCCCTAATAACAACTAAAAACAGCTAAATTGGCAGCATCTTGTTGCAAAAATAAAGAAAAAATCCTAATCCTAATAGCTTATTTATAATATTTTAACAGTAGTAAATATTTCTTTTTTATGTTAAACACTAAACATTATGTATTATAACCTGAGTTTCTAACAAGATGAATAAAGACACCTATAATCTCAGTGAACTTAAAATCATGAAGGCAAAATAATGGGGGATCCATATCCAGGATATCTCAGAGTAAACTGCTGTTCAACATATATATGACCTTTATTAGGGCTGGGTAATTTCGCCAAAGTCCCGAATCGATACGATTTTGATTCATACAGTTCTAAATCGATTAATTTCGATTCGATCTGTTTTTATAATAATGAAAGTGGTTCAACTGTGTTTCAAAATTATTATTATTTTTTCCTGTCTTATTAAACACAAGGTGCAAACTTGTAAATCGGACAGTTTAAACTTGAGATGTGAACAAAACTGTCTCAAAAGTGCAAACTTGATTGTGAAAAGTGAAAAGTGAAGCCTCACTCGAGAAAGCAGACGTAACACAGCAGACATGCATGAG
Organism: Cyprinodon tularosa; assembly: GCF_016077235.1. Classification (NCBI taxonomy): domain Eukaryota; kingdom Metazoa; phylum Chordata; class Actinopteri; order Cyprinodontiformes; family Cyprinodontidae; genus Cyprinodon; species Cyprinodon tularosa. Next base: position 675,023 of record NW_024039263.1, on the reverse strand, counting down.
CTGCATTATCTTCACTGCACAAACTATATTTGCAGCATTGTCTGTAACAACTACAGGGTGTTTTCTGGTCAACCCCCACATGTTAATGTCTTCAATCAACATATTGGCTATATTTGCAGCTGTCTGGCTTGAAGTAATCTTGAGTGCATCTTAACTGCTCATTTGAATGTGAACGTCACACGCGTCACTCTAAAACTAATCGATCTCATTCCCTAGACATCGATTTTGGAAAAATGTAAAGGAATCGATTCAAAATCGATTCAAAATCAATTAAATCGATTTTTTTTACGCTTCCAACCAAACCATCCTGGCAATATTTGATAAACATTCTTAGAACCTCAAAAATGTTAACCTATGTTAACCGAACATCTGAAAAAGCCGATAATTGAGACTGTATCTCATGCAAATCCAGCCGGTAGTGTGAACTAAGCTATTTTAGTCTTTCCATGAAACCAGCCAATATCATATTTGTGCATAAAGAGGAACTAAAGATTAAGATTTCATTCAGACAGTAGCTTCAATGTCACAGTCTGTAGAGCATGCAGTGAGTTATACCGGGTGAAAAGGAAGAGGCCGTTTACATACAAACGGCATTTGGAGAATCTAAAATTTCACCTGCAGCAGATTTCATTTTTAAATCCAACCCTGGGTGATAAAAAAAAAAGAAGAACTGTGCGTAGGGTTACCTCCCTGCTGCGTTTGGTTATGAGGTCGTGCTCTGTTTCCATAATATCCATAATAAGCATCCAGTTTCTGTATTCTTTGACACAAGTCAAAGCTCCATAGCAACAAGCTGGAAGCTTTTATTGCCCCAGTGTGTGTTGCAGACCATAATGAATTCCTGTTCTCTCTTTCATAGATGTGCTCTATGAAAGACAGCAAGACACTACAGTATGGCCGTCTCACTGCTTACAGCTCATTGAACGTTAATTAATGGGTAGAAATGGATGCAAAGGGAGGTCAAAGCCTGAGTCTCAAATCACATTTGGTGAGGCTTTTACAGATACCACATTTTCTCGCTAGCTGTAATAAAAGTTTAATGTTTACGTTCTAGAACAAACACTAAGCTCTGCACCTCCTTCATAACCACTGGGTTACATGTGGCAGTCAGAGTCACCTGCTCTCGCCCAGGTCACGTAAGAGCCATTGTCAGGCGTGTAACCGGGAAACGGGAGGATGTAGGGTAAGTGAGGTTGTGCTGACACCGCTGAATAAAGCTGCCCTCTCCCCTCTAAATGAAGACACTCGTCATCTCACTTATCTTAATAGAGTAATGTCAACATGGAGCAGCAGTCAGCAGGTTTAAAATCCAAAAATATGCTGTGGTAACTGATTTTGTTCCTCCCTCTTCACAAACGCACACAGAGCTGATGCACGGCAGCAGCACATGACTGGAAAACATTCAACAGCTGGTTGTTTTAGTCACTTTTTCCATTAATTCATGACTGCGTGCATGCACGGTTCCTGACAACATCTCTGCATTGTTGTAGCTTATCACAGTTCCTCTAAATCACAGCTTTTTAAGAAGTGTCATGTTCTGCTCATAGGCTGCTAAAAAGGTCAATAGTTAAACAGTTAAAATTATTATTTAATAGAAGTGTGTGGGTGTGATAGGATATAAAACAGTGCATATAAAAATTGTAAGTCAAAAACCCTTTTAAACCTTCACATCATCTTGCATTGACATCCCAAACTGCACAAATGATCTAGAAATAAGTAAGAATTTCTTAAATTAAGTGTATTTACTCTTAATTTGAATAGGTAAATAAGATGATTTCCCAATGGAATAAGTATTTTTACTCTTAAATTAAGATCATTAGATAATATGCACTTAAAATAAGACGATGCAATTGTTTTTTTCTTATATTAAATGCAAATTGTCTTGTTTCATTGGCAAAGTGTCTTGCTTAACTCTTTATTTCAAGAACAAATGCAGTTATTTTAAGGAAAAAATTTCTTTTTCAGATTTAAATTATTTGCAGTGCAAGGATATGCTCATTGGAGGACTATCTAAATAAAGTTCTCCTTTCAAGGACATACAACACACTGGGAGAAAAATAATCTATCTGGAGACTACACAGTAACTGCTTTTTTTATTTTTCACAAGTAAGTATTTTCATACAGAAACTACTTTTTGTTACAAAGTTTAAATGTATTTTCTCCACAGGTACTAAGTAGACATCAGAGGTATTTACAGAGTATGTTTTCTAACTGTAATCATTTAGAAAATAGATGATGATTGTTGCTAAAAGCTGTTCAAAAACTCTGAGGGAGAAAATAAAGAAAGAATCTGCATCTAAATATTATGAATTTGGCTTGAAATCTATAATCTTTACTACTTAATACATGCAACTTTTTTTGACACGGAAATACTTGAATATAATTAACAGGTACATTTTTGGGAGCTTTAAAAAATATATAATTATTCCCCTGACAGCTATTGGTCAAACAGCCCAAACAGTGTATGTACTCCACTAATGTCAGTTATTTCACATTCTGATCAGACTTAGGAATTTTTAGCAAGCACTTGTTCCTGGTAAAACTGGTCCCTGACGATGACCCTACCTGTACCAGAGGCATAATCCATACCATAAGCTGATTGTCACTGAATAAAATAATTAGAGTATGGAGAATATTTGTTTCTATCCTTATTTCTTAAAGGCACATTAAAGAACTTATTGTAAGTTGTCAATAAGGATGTAGTCGTTTCTGTTATGTCGCTTACCTAAAGTCATCACCACACATGCTCAAAGCAGTCAGAGGTAGGTACTAACTACTCTCTGTTTCAGCTACTTGAGTAACATTGAAGCTAACTTTTCTCTCACCATAAGAGAAAGTGTCTACGAAGTGTATGAGAAGAAAACAAAGGCCTCAGAAGAGGAAGATATATCCCAGAATGCTTGGTGTGGAGAGCTCTCCTTGCAAAGCATGATGGGATTTACTGTCATATCGGCTCGCTGTCACCATAGGCTATCAAAGATGGCGCAGGCTTGGTTGAGGAGGAGTAACGTGACCAATGGAGCAAAAAGTAGTGATCATCTGTCCAAACGGTCAAATAAGTGAGTTCGCTATAAAGTCCACTATATAGTCCATGCTTTATATTTTGGTTGAGGGATTTAGGGGTTTAGGGCAGACCTTTGGACACATTAAGCTTGTATGAGCTATGAAAACAGCAACTTTTATAAAGTGTGCACAAGGAGAAATGGGCTTCATCATGTGGAGAGGGTGGATCTTTTAAAAAATTGGCGAAAATCCTCCACAATACCTTTAAATAGTTAAATAATATCTTTATAAAGTATCCCTACTCTTACTTCAGTTAAATGTTTAGCTACTCCCTCCAGTGTGAGAAACTTCACTGCAAGATTTTTTCTTTTTTATTAAGTGTTCCAGAAAAAGACACACAGTTAATGTTTACCGATATGTCAAAATTAATGTATTTGTTTGTACACAGCCTGGTTGAGCCTACCACAATATTTGGAAGTCATGCTAATATACAGCAAGGGGGATTGTAACTGCAGGCACCGGTTTCAAAAGTTTAATGTTAAAAGAAAACCACTTTGGAAAAGTGTTATTTTTTATGACAATATTTGCTTGTCTTAACTGTTAATATAGTCTTCGAAATATCAGATTCTGCAAAAAACTTTACATTTTGCCCTGCTTTTTTTTTTTTTTTTTACTATTATTTTAGACTTCAGATGGTATTATTAGTTACTCTGACTTGCCTTTTTTTTTACCAAATAGTTTTTACCCTTAATTGTGTATAATTTTTGAGAAGTCTACCCAGCTCTCAAAGCAGTCCAACAAACTATAATTGCATAGTTTTTATTTTTATTTTTTGTTATGTGAGTCTGTCCACTATACACTTTACAAGTATAGAGATATACAAACATTAAACAAAAAAATGACCACAATTATTTGCAAATATAAAAAACAAGTGTGACACGAATTGTACCGTACCGATCAGGTACAGACGAGCAATAAAACAGGAAGGATGTAAGTGCTTTAATTTTCTCAGCAAAGTCATAAATAATTATAAATTAGTATCCTATTAATGATTAGGGATAGAGATAAGTCTGGTACTGGTTCCTAAGTTGCATTTAATAGAAATGCGGATGGATTTTGTAGTTGCTCATGCGCAAATCCTGCTTCTGGTATAGATCATAGCTAAAAGGAGAAAGAACTGATTTTGCCTGGAGCTCCTAATAATGATGAAGAAGTGAATAACATATCAGATCTGACAGCTAATCTAAATTGATAATAAAGATATTATCAGTTTGTTTGTTGTAATGATGCATCTGTGGCTGGCAATAATGCTTAATCATCTTATCAGCTAATAGGAGATTTCCTCAGTCAGTTAAAAAAAGTAATTTATTACATCTTCCTTCAATTTGTTTTGTTTGTATGCATTAGATTAGACGTCACTTGCAAAAGTAAGGGCTATTAAAAGTGATGCATTTAGCAATAGGCCAGAGGTCAGCCGATTTTCCCTCTTCAGCCCCGATTGATTGTTTTTTGCATTCAGTGAATGCATCATAACTGAGAACTCTCATCGTTTTTTGAGCTAACATGCATCAACCAAACATGGTGCACTTATTTTAACTGTTTAAATGCAGGTTATAGACATAAGCTTTTAACAAGCTTGTGATTCCTTTTTCTGGCAGATTCATAAATCTAATCTATCTAAAACTCCACATCTTATGTATTTTACGTGTAATTAGTCCACAATTAAAGAAAGTCACAACAAATCTAAATTGGACAGAAACAAAAAAAATGAAATGAATATCAAAATGATAAAAAAAACCTAAAAGGTGTGTCCCGATTATTAAGGAAACCGTTTTTACCTAAATAAATTGTTAAACTATACAACATTGTTTAATAGCATAAAATTTTCCGGTTCCCAGATTAAATGATTGTCTAATATTCAAGTGAGCAATCAGCGCAACAAGTGAAGATGACAGCTTGCGTCCTTTTGGCATTTTATGCTTTCTCCCTTTCTCCGTTGACACTTTTGTCCTTTCAGATGAAGGACGGGGGCAAAGACATGTTCCTTTTGCTTCTTGTTCTCTCATCTTCTGACACAAATCCAAAAAAAAAAGAATAAAAAAATCCTGTACCTTCCCCCATAACACCAAGAAACGTCCCATGAGCCATTTTTCCATTATATCTTGAGTTTAACCCCAGTGGCCTCCAATATATACACAAAGCTTACTCCCTCCCCCTCTCCATTTACTGGGATTGTATTAGTAGTAATGCATGAGCTGCAAGTCCTCCTGGCAATAGCAACACAGGTCAAGCAGCCTGGCTGAACTGTGGGTAAGTACGTGTTTCAAAAGGAGGATTAGAAGAAATTAGTGTGGAGGGAAAGTGGGTAATTGAAACCAACTCTAAAATCACTACTAAGCATGTAGGCTAGAAGAGAGACGGCCAGTTTTGTGAGCAAACCCCATCCTCCACTCTCCCCTTCTCCTTCTGTTCCATTCGATGATCCACCTCTTGAAAAATTGTGTTAAAGGAGTGTGAATGATGTTTCCTGTGTTAAATGACAGAAAGGGGTCAAGTGCTGTCTAACCTTTGTCAGTGTGTTCTGTGTGTGTGGGTACACACCCATGTTTGCAGGGAGACACCAAAATTTCTGGGGGGGGGGTGCTTTATTTAAAGCTATATTAAATGAGATTGGGACATTTCTTTGTCGTCATCCTTTATTTTCTACAAAAAATAAGAAATATACAATAACAAAAAAACTGTAGTATGCACTACTCTACGGACATTACTAATGAGTAGGCAGTTAAAGCTACAGTGTGTAATTTTCAGCGACATCTAGCGGTCAGACTACAGACCGGAGCAAAATGAACATCTCCCCCCCACCGCTTCTCCCCCCCAACAGTACGGCGAGCGTTACGGGACAAAATTTCTTCTACGACGTCCACATCACCTACCCTCTCAAGTGATGAGGTTTGTTTACATAGATAATTTTACAGATAGTATTTCATTAGTCTGTGTAGGGTATAGATTTCATGTAGACTTAAGATAATAAATATACCCGTTATTTTTTCTACATCGTTGTGACGTCTTGGTGAGCCTCTTTGCATGGTGATATAAACAGACGAAGTAATTGTAGTCATTAGTTTAACAGCGAGATTGTGTTCGCTGGAAGAATATATATCCCCCGTTTACAGAGTCCAAGTCATTTTGGTGGCACGGGGGTTACAACGCGAGGGAGAGGGAGAGGACGAGGGCGAAGGCAGGGAGGCCGTGCAGCTAGGGCCAGGCGAGAGAGGGGAGCCAGCGGGGTGAGAGCAGAGGAGGAAAGGCTTGAAGATCTCCAAAGGAGCCGGAGAGAAGTAACCGAGGTATATATCCAGAAAATTATTTTACAGAAAATTACTGAATCATTACCTGTGAAACGTCAGGGACGTTGCTGAATAAGTATACTGGAGAGTAACAGCATCATCACGCAGCATGTTATTGTTTTAGACAGGTCTGAGCATCCTGTACTCCAAAAACTGCAGTGATATTAGACAATTGTGTGTATAGGATTAATTACCTGTCCAAGAGAAAACTGGCAACTTGAGCGTCACTTTGAAAACCTTTTTCCTCCATCAGTGACTTCCATCGTGTAAATGCCGTGCCAATGTTGATCCGTGTTTTTTGCCGTTTCTTGTCACGCTTGCGTTTATTCTCGTCGTGTTTCCGCTTCTTAGATGACGGGGGTTCGGTGTCCGCCGCTTTTCGTTGTGATACAGAGTAGGCATGATCCTCCATTCGTCTGATGTTTGGCCACACAGTGCCAAACAGTTTGCAAAGTCACTCACGCCTGCCGCCTTGTTCACCTTTCTTGTTACTGAGGCGCAGTATACCTGCTTCTTCTTCTTCTTTGGTTTCAGGCAGACTAAACGCTTCTCAGGCATAATACTGCCATCTACTGTTCAGTACCGTCTCAGTTAATCTCTCTCAACTTGCCGTAGTTATTTTTGAGCGTCATGGGAGATCTCGCAATCGCTAGTTTGTTGCCTCTGCGCTTGCCGTAGCGCAAAGATGTCAGCCTCCATGGCTGCGAGACCCGCTCCTATGTAATTATAAATAACGAATTCTAAGGCAACGCAAATATTATGGTTAAAAGGCTGAGCTCATAGGTGATGATAAATAACATAGTTATGTATAATATATTAAATTTCTGACTTTATATGCCTGTAATTATTACACACTGTAGCTTTAAGCTAGTTTCCAAAGCAATATGAGAATATTTATATAATAATTCATTACCTTTTGACAATCTAAATATAGTCTGACTGACAATTTTTTCAGAACACAAAACAAGGGAATTATGTTTCGCAATAATACGTAGTTTTCGATTCGTTTCTGTAAATTCAACAATGAATAAAAAGCATTCTTATGTTTGGAAAACTAACTGTACTTAAAAACTACCTACTATTTAGTAGTGCTGCACCGATACCGATACCAGTATCGGATGGGGCCCCGATACTGCCCTAAAATGGTGGTATCGGTATTGGCGAGTACCAACAAATAGGGCACCGATACCATTTTGAGAGCCATAAGTTTATTCAACTATTGTCACCCTCTCCTGGTAGGCAATAAAAAGTTCTACTGGATTCACTTTGTATTAGATTTTTTCCTGCTTCACAAAGGTAGGCAGCAGCTTGACAAAGCCATGATGGCAATTATTTTACATTATTATGGTATTGGTATCGGCCGATACTGCACAGCCAGGTATCGGGTATCGGTATCGGGGCCAAAAAATGGCATCGTCGCAACACTACTATTTAGTACTATTACTGAAAGAGTAAACCATTCGGGATAATATGTGTACTTGTGAGGATCTAGAGCATTGTTATCCACACCCTTTGCCTTGTGTCTTAAAATGATCGATCAAAACTGTTTTAATACTAGGGGTGAGTATTTAGTTGCGATACGATACGTATCACAATACTTGGGTCACAATACAATACTATCATGACATTGCAAAATTACTATATATATTGCGATATTTTACCTAGCTATCAAAATATTAGGAACTTGAAGAGTGATGTTATATTGAGCAGCCGAAAATCACAATATATCGCCAAATAGATTTTTTCCCACATCCCCACTGTATACCACAAAATATATTATTAAATACTAAGAAATTAAATAGGTTGATGGAAGATTCTCAGTAATCCAGGTCATAGTCATTCCGTAAAAGTTTAAAAAAATAAATAAATAAAAAGATCCAGACATTTGAATTGAGAAAGCTTCCTGGAGGGGAAGCGAAACGTCTTCTTCAAATCTTGGAGCCAAGTCCAGTGGATTGTTTTTTTGTTTTTTTTTTACTTTTACAAAAATTAAATAGGCTAAGAGCTATCAAGATAGATAGAAACAGTACAAATTATAGATGACTTTATTTATGAGTCCCGAAAAACAAAATGTGACAATCATATTTATTCCTTGTTCTACTTTAAATTTAAACTTTTACATTCCTCTTACCAGACCTAAAACGTACTGATGAGTCACAGCTTGCAAGGCGGTTGGATATAGCCTTCAATAAACTAATTGTAAAGTACAGTTACAGAGATATTTTTTTGGATCTAAATTTGTTAATTGGTTGAAGTGAAAATTGTTAATTGTTGTTAAAGTATCCAATTTGTTAATTGGTTAAAGTGAAAATTGTTAATTGTCATTAAAGTATCCAATTTGTTAATTGGTTAAAGTGAAAATTGTTAATTGTCATTAAAGTATCCAATTTGTTAATTGGTTAAAGTGAAAATTGTTAATTGTCGTTAAAGTATCCAATTTGTTAATTGGTTAAAGTGAAAATTGTTAATTGTCATTAAAGTATCCAATTTGTTAATTGGTTAAAGTGAAAATTGTTAATTGTCATTAAAGTATCCAATTTGTTAATTGGTTAAAGTGAAAATTGTTAATTGTCGTTAAAGTATCCAATTTGTTAATTGGTTAAAGTGAAAATTGTTAATTGTCATTAAAGTATCCAATTTGTTAATTGGTTAAAGTGAAAATTGTTAATTGTCATTAAAGTATCCAATTTGTTAATTGGTTGAAGTGAAAATTGTTAATTGTCGTTAAAGTATCCAATTTGTTAATTGGTTAAAGTGAAAATTGTTAATTGTCATTAAAGTATCCAATTTGTTAATTGGTTAAAGTGAAAATTGTTAATTGTCGTTAATATATAGTAGAACTAATTTGGGCACATTGCAAATATAGCCTTGTTATATTCTAGTTCATTTTAAGCTAATTAGCTAGTTAGACACAGCTAGTTAGGATAAGTTTTTTAACAAACTCAAAGCAATACATCTGTCTTTTACAGGCAAACATTTTCATTTTCATTTTTTATATACCACTGCATGATTCCTGCCTTTCTCTACACTAGTTAGCTTGATAGAGGGTTTATTTCCTGTTAAAATGTAGGTGGAAGACACAGTTTTGACATTTGCGTTCGTATCTTCTTGTTATTTCACCGCACCTGTACAAAACTGTGATCCAAAAACCAATGTACACACAGAGCGATGGCTTGGGTGTACTGTTACACCCCGAAGAAATACACTGGCAAAAATAGGTATGCCCTTGTCCTCATTCCTTATCCTGTATGATACATGTATCAGGTCATAGCTATACATACTCATTGCAGGGAATTTGACATTTTCTCATAACACATTGAAGCGCCTTGCCGTTTCTAAACAGACAGCCGTCTGGTTCAGAACAGGACACCTCACACATAAATGACCCAGCTGGAAAAGTCATGAGCTCCATAATCTCCTGAACTGCACAGAGCCTTATCCGTGTCTATTCTGGGTCCAAGCACTGAGATATATGGACCTCATTCTCTCCAAAGGTAACGTCTAGGCTGCACAATTCATTTCTCTCCAGCCAGAGGAGGTTTAGTTTGTCATCACTCCTTGGTCAGGGTTTATCGCTACTGTGACTCTAACAGCAAAAAAACTTGAGACAAATGAACCCAGCTTTTCCAGATAACATTTTTTCTTTCAAATATAGTTGTTGCTTTTCTTGTCCTACAATTTGTCAGCATCATTCTAACTAAACATTGGTACATTTTAGGGCTGAAACAATTAATCAGATTAATCATGACTAATCGATTATTGAAACAATCGTCAACTAATTTAGTAATCAATTAAACATTAAATGGATTAAAGACTCTAAAATATGCCTTTAGCTGACAGAGCAACCCACTTTGAGCAGCAATTGTACCAAGATTGTAAAGAAAAAAGTAAACATTTTGCATTTAAGATACACTATATTGCCAAAAGTATTTGCTCACCCATCCAAATTATTGGAATCAGGTGTTCCAATCACTTCCATGGCCACAGGTGTATAAATTCAAGCACCTAGGCATGCAGACTGTTTTTACAAACATTTGTGAAAGAATGGGTCGCTCTCAGGAGCTCAGTGAATTCCAGCGTGGAACTGTGATAGGATGCCACCTGTGCAACAAATCCAGTCGTGATATTTCCTCGCTCCTAAATATTCCACAGTCAACTGTCAGCTGTATTATAAGAAAATGGAAGTGTTTGGGAACGACAGCAACTCAGCCACGAAGTGGTAGGCCACGTAAACTGACGGAGCGGGGTCAGCGGATGCTGACGCGCATAGTGCGAAGAGGTCGCCAACTTTCTGCAGAGTCAATCACTACAGACCTCCAAACTTCATGTGGCCTTCAGATTAGCTCAAGAACAGTGCGCAGAGAGCTTCATGGAATGGGTTTCCATGGTCGAGCAGCTGCATCCAAGCCATACATCACCAAGTGCAATGCAAAGCGTCGGATGCGGTGGTGTAAAGCACGCCGCCACTGGACTCTAGAGCAGTGGAGACGCGTTCTCTGGAGTGACGAATCGCGCTTCTCCATCTGGCAATCTGATGGACGGGTCTGGGTTTGGCGGTTGCCAGGAGAACGGTACTTGTCTGACTGCATTGTGCCAAGTGTAAAGTTTGGTGGAGGGGGGATTATGGTGTGGGGTTGTTTTTCAGGAGCTGGGCTTGGCCCCTTAGTTCCAGTGAAAGGAACTCTGAATGCTTCAGCATACCAAGACATTTTGGACAATTCCATGCTCCCAACTTTGTGGGAACAGTTTGGAGCTGGCCCCTTCCTCTTCCAACATGACTGTGCACCAGTGCACAAAGCAAGGTCCATAAAGACATGGATGACAGAGTCTGGTGTGGATGAACTTGACTGGCCTGCACAGAGTCCTGACCTCAACCCGATAGAACACCTTTGGGATGAATTAGAGCGGAGACTGAGAGCCAGGCCTTCTCGTCCAACATCAGTGTGCGACCTCACAAATGCGCTTCTGGAAGAATGGTCAAAAATTCCCATAAACACACTCCTAAACCTTGTGGACAGCCTTCCCAGAAGAGTTGAAGCTGTTCTAGCTGCAAAGGGTGGACCGACGTCATATTGAACCCTATGGATTAGGAACGGGATGTCACTTAAGCTCATATGTGAGTCAAGGCAGGTGAGCAAATACTTTTGGCAATATAGTGTATATACCGTATCCTTTTTCGTCTTTCAATATGCTCCATCCAGCACTCCTGAAATGGAATAGTTTTAGTTTCACCTTGTTCAATTTAGCAAAAAGCCTTGTTTAAAGAACCTTTCGCTATATGATTATTAATTGATTAATTCAAAAAATAATTGATGGTTTAATTGATTTGCAAAATAATCATTAATTGCAGCCCTAGTAAATATAAAACTGAATTGCAGAAAACTAGCATATGTTCTACAGGTCCTATCTTTCTTAGAAGTAATTTCTTTATACTAAAAACTCGAATGTACGTTGAGGGTTTCATCTATTGTCAGGATTCGACTACAGACTACCAACATGTCTCTTCTGATGAAGCTTGTTACCAGGAAAAATAGCAAACGGTATTGACTTTTTTTAGAGGTTTAAAAGCACTCAGCAGTGATTAACTGGAGAATCTAACGACATAACAAAATAAAAATTGATTAAAGACATAATCTCCACTTCTGCATACCTCCTAATAAAATCAGCATATGCTTGATTTATAGTTTAATGTGCAGTGAAATGCAGCGGTTAATAGATGGCTGCCGTTCAGGTTTGTCACCTTAGTGACGGAATGTAAGGTCATGTCACTGTGTGAAAATGTGCATTAAAAAAAACGACGATGCAACCGTGTACGCAAAAGCTGCTCCTGAATAAGCTGAGGTGACACAGTGGAACTAAGCAGAGTTACTGCATTATGCCATGCTGGCATTGTAAATTGGAGGGCTGTGGAGCATGGCATTGGTGCAGGACATGCATGACTGCGGTAACGTGGTGTTTACACACTGACAGGTGCAATCCTTTCTACAAAATGAATCAAGAGGCCAGCGATGCTACAGCAGCTTTGACAGCCTACGTCCTACACGTGTCTGCTGCATACCAATAGCCTGCAGCACGTAGTCTGCATACAGTGTACTGTAGGGAGAAATAATCAGTATGAGGTTTGGTAACTGTTGGCTGACAGTGAATACTTAGCAGGGATCCAAAGCAAACGAATCAGGAGATAAAGGAAGTAGCAGTAAATGTAAGTGGCTGGCAAAGGTTTCCAATATTATGTGATATTTTAGCTGAATGAGTGAAGTGGAAAGTTCAAGAGAAATAATAATAATACATTTTATTGGAGGGTGCCTTGAAAGCCCAAGTTCATCGAAAAAATTTAGGGGGAAAAATGTAGTTTCCAAAGAATGTGCTTGCTACATGTTTCTTCTTTTGTCACATTACATGTTTGCAGCAACATTGGGAAAGGTTTTCAATGTTATACGCCTATTATCTGGGTAGGGGACTTCAATGTCATGACCAATGCACGAGTAGATTAGTGTGAGAAAAACACTGTTGGCTGAATGAAAGAGGGTGGCTATGTCGGGCAACCTCAAGAAACTGGGAAGTATCTTACATCAAGGTTTGAGGCTTTTTTCAGTGTTTTGATTTACTTTTCTAAGTCCGTTCTCTCTTATTTTAACCTTTTTAAGAGCTCTTTTCCAGCTTATTGCTCTTGCTTATTTTCCATTGTTTCTCGTTGGTTTTGTCTTCACTTTAGTTGCTCATTATTTCTATATTTTTAGATTACTCATACTTGTGTCTTTCACTGTTGATCCCACTTTAAATGTTTCTCCCTTAGATAGAGCTATCAGCAACTAGTAGATTCAGTTCACCTATATTTCCCTTATTACCTGCACTTGCGTTCTCTTCTTTTTAAGTTGCCATTTCCCTCTCTGTTTAGCTGGATCCTCTGCATTGTTCAACAGTGTTAGTCAGCTTTTCAGGTCATTCTCTCAAGAATCTTTGTCATGCTGCTACGCTCTGGTTTTCAGCATATTGATCAACAAACCAACAACCACACCCTGACAACATAAAAACCAGCCCTAGAATAGGGTTAATATAGGTATAGGTTGAGCTGCACTGTGCTGTGCTGTTACTTGCCAGAAAGAAAAAAAAACATGCAGCCCTGAGGTAGCACTGAAACCAACACTCCTCAAAGTGACAAGTGTTACTGAGGAAACAAACCCCATGTTAGCTATTTCAGTAGCATAATATGCTCAAAATAAGTTGATGGGATACAAAAAGAATTTAGGACTGTTTTCTAAACTATTATGAAAACTATTTTCAGAGACATGCTTTCTTTCAATTCAGCCTGTAACAGAACAAGAGAGTGAGACACATTTAGTAGCTAACATAACATAAAATAACAATATTACAGCTTTTGTTTTGTTTTAATCCCTTGGACCTTTTGCTGTTTTTGAAGGAACATATTCAAGTAAAGAACATTAGCAATCCTTTTAGAAATATATAGTGTTAAAAAGTGTTAGACCTCTAGCTGTTACAACTGTGGCCGTTAGAACTCTTAGTTTTAGAACTCTGGCTGTTAGAACTCAGAGTTGTAGAACTCTGGCTGTTAGAACTCAGCCATTAAAACTCTGACTGTTAGAACTGTGAGTTTTAGAATTCTGGCTGTTAGAACTGTGGCCATTACAACTGTGGCTGTTAGAACTGTGGCCGTTAGAACTATGTCTGTTAGAACTGTGGCTGTTAGAACTGTGGCCGTTAGAACTGGGGCTGTTAGAACTGAGACTGTGGAGTTTTGGCCGTTAGTACTCTGACTGTCAGAACTCTGGCTGTTAGAACTCTGGCTGTTAGAACTCAGACTGTGGAACTCTGCCCGTTAGAACTCTGGCTGTTAGAACTCAGACTGTGGAACTCTGGCCGTTAGAGCTCTGGCCATTAAAATTCTGGCTGTTAGAACTGTGCTGGTTAGAACTCTGGCTGTTAGAACTCTGGCTGTTAGAACTCTGACTGTTAGAACTCTGGCTTTTAGAACTGAGACTGTGGAGTTTTGGCCGTTAGTACTCTGACTGTCAGAACTCTGGCTGTTAGAACTCTGGCTGTTAGAACTCAGACTGTGGAACTCTGCCCGTTAGAACTCTGGCTGTTAGAACTCAGACTGTGGAACTCTGGCCGTTAGAGCTCTGGCCATTAAAATTCTGGCTGTTAGAACTGTGCTGGTTAGAACTCTGGCTGTTAGAACTCTGACTGTTAGAACTCTGGCTTTTAGAACTCTGGCCGGTAGAACTCCGACTGTGGAACTCAGGCTGTTAGAAGTCTGGTTGTTAGAACTGTGGCTGTTAGAACTCAGACTGTGGAACTCAGGCCGTTAGAACTCTGGCCATTAGAATTCTGGCTGTTAGAACTCTGGCTGTTAGGACTGTGCTGGTTAGAACTCTGGTTGTTAGAACTGTGGCTGTTAGAACTCAGACTGTGGAACTCTGGTCGTTAGAACTCTGGCAATTAGAATTCTGGCTGTTAGAACTCTGGCTGTTAGAACTGCGCTGTTAGAACTGTTGCCGTTAGAACTCTTGCTGTTAGAACTCAGGCTTTTGAACTCTGGCCGTTAGAACTGTAACTGTTAGAACTCTGGCTGTTAGAACTAAAACTGTAGAATTTTGGCCATTAGAACTCTGACTGTCAGCATTCTGGCTGTCAGAACTGTGGCTGTTAGAGCTCAGACTGTGGAACTCTGGTCGTTAGAACTCTGGCAATTAGAATTCTGGCTGTTAGAAACTCTGGCTGTTAGAACTGCGCTGTTAGAACTGTTGCCGTTAGAACTCTTGCTGTTAGAACTCAGGCTTTTGAACTCTGGCCGTTAGAACTGTAACTGTTAGAACTCTGGCTGTTAGAACTAAAACTGTAGAATTTTGGCCATTAGAACTCTGACTGTCAGCATTCTGGCTGTCAGAACTGTGGCTGTTAGAGCTCAGACTGTGGAACTCTGGTCGTTAGAACTCTAGCTGTTAGAACTTTGACTATTAGAACTGTGGCCGTTAGAACTCTGACTGTTAGAACTGTGGCTGTGGAACTCTGGCCGTTAGAACTCTGGCTGTTAGGACTTTGGCTGTTAGACTGTGGCCGTTAGAACTTTGACTGTTAGAACTGTGACTGTGGAACTCTGGCCGTTAGAACTCTGACTGTTAGAACTGTGGCTGTGGAACTCTGGCCGTTAGAACTCTGGCTGTTAGGACTTTGGCTGTTAGAATGTGGCCGTTAGAACTCTGACTGTTAGAACTGTGACTGTGGAACTCTGGCCGTTAGAACTCTAGCTGTTAGAACTTTGACTATTAGAACTGTGGCCGTTAGAACTCTGACTGTTAGAACTCTGACTGTTAGAACTGTGGCTGTGGAACTCTGGCCGTTAGAACTCTGGCTGTTAGGACTTTAACTGTTAGACTGTGGCCGTTAGAACTTTGACTGTTAGAACTGTGACTGTGGAACTCTGGCCGTTAGAACTCTGACTGTTAGAACTATGACTGTGGAACTCTGGTCGTAAGAACTCTGACTGTTAGAACTATGACTGTGGAACTCTGGCCGTTAGAACTCTGACTGTTAGAACTATGACTGTGGAACTCTGGTCGTTAGAACTCTGACTGTTAGAACTATGACTGTGGAACTCTGGCCGTTAGAACTCTAGCTGTTAGAACTTTGACTGTTAGAACTGTGGCCATTAGAACTCTGACTGTTAGAACTGTGGCTGTGGAACTCTGGCCGTTAGAACTCTGGCTGTTAGAACTCTGGCTGTGGAACTGTGGCCGTTAGAACTCTGACTGTTAGAACTGGGGCTGTTAGAACTCTGGCTGTTAGAAATCTGACTGTTAGAAGTCTGGTTGTTAGAACTGTGGCTGTTAGAACTCAGTCTGTGGAACTCAGGCCGTTAGAACTCTGGCCATTAGAATTCTGGCTGTTAGAACTCTGGCTGTTAGGACTGTGCTGGTTAGAACTCTGGTTGTTAGAACTGTGGCTGTTAGAACTCAGACTGTGGAACTCTGGTCGTTAGAACTCTGGCAATTAGAATTCTGGCTGTTAGAACTCTGGCTGTTAGAACTGCGCTGTTAGAACTGTTGCCGTTAGAACTCTTGCTGTTAGAACTCAGGCTTTTGAACTCTGGCCGTTAGAACTGTAACTGTTAGAACTCTGGCTGTTAGAACTAAAACTGTAGAATTTTGGCCATTAGAACTCTGACTGTCAGCATTCTGGCTGTCAGAACTGTGGCTGTTAGAGCTCAGACTGTGGAACTCTGGTCGTTAGAACTCTGGCAATTAGAATTCTGGCTGTTAGAAACTCTGGCTGTTAGAACTGCGCTGTTAGAACTGTTGCCGTTAGAACTCTTGCTGTTAGAACTCAGGCTTTTGAACTCTGGCCGTTAGAACTGTAACTGTTAGAACTCTGGCTGTTAGAACTAAAACTGTAGAATTTTGGCCATTAGAACTCTGACTGTCAGCATTCTGGCTGTCAGAACTGTGGCTGTTAGAGCTCAGACTGTGGAACTCTGGTCGTTAGAACTCTGGCAATTAGAATTCTGGCTGTTAGAAACTCTGGCTGTTAGAACTGCGCTGTTAGAACTGTTGCCGTTAGAACTCTTGCTGTTAGAACTCAGGCTTTTGAACTCTGGCCGTTAGAACTGTAACTGTTAGAACTCTGGCTGTTAGAACTAAAACTGTAGAATTTTGGCCATTAGAACTCTGACTGTCAGCATTCTGGCTGTCAGAACTGTGGCTGTTAGAGCTCAGACTGTGGAACTCTGGTCGTTAGAACTCTAGCTGTTAGAACTTTGACTATTAGAACTGTGGCCGTTAGAACTCTGACTGTTAGAACTGTGGCTGTGGAACTCTGGCCGTTAGAACTCTGGCTGTTAGGACTTTGGCTGTTAGACTGTGGCCGTTAGAACTTTGACTGTTAGAACTGTGACTGTGGAACTCTGGCCGTTAGAACTCTGACTGTTAGAACTGTGGCTGTGGAACTCTGGCCGTTAGAACTCTGGCTGTTAGGACTTTGGCTGTTAGACTGTGGCCGTTAGAACTCTGACTGTTAGAACTGTGACTGTGGAACTCTGGCCGTTAGAACTCTGGCCGTTAGAACTCTAGCTGTTAGAACTTTGACTATTAGAACTGTGGCCGTTAGAACTCTGACTGTTAGAACTCTGACTGTTAGAACTGTGGCTGTGGAACTCTGGCCGTTAGAACTCTGGCTGTTAGGACTTTGGCTGTTAGACTGTGGCCGTTAGAACTTTGACTGTTAGAACTGTGACTGTGGAACTCTGGCCGTTAGAACTCTGACTGTTAGAACTATGACTGTGGAACTCTGGTCGTTAGAACTCTGACTGTTAGAACTATGACTGTGGAACTCTGGCCGTTAGAACTCTGACTGTTAGAACTATGACTGTGGAACTCTGGTCGTTAGAACTCTGACTGTTAGAACTATGACTGTGGAACTCTGGCCGTTAGAACTCTAGCTGTTAGAACTTTGACTGTTAGAACTGTGGCCATTAGAACTCTGACTGTTAGAACTGTGGCTGTGGAACTCTGGCCGTTAGAACTCTGGCTTTTAGAACTCTGGCTGTGGAACTGTGGCCGTTAGAACTCTGACTGTTAGAACTGGGGCTGTTAGAACTCTGGCTGTTAGAAATCTGACTGTTAGAAGTCTGGTTGTTAGAACTATGGCTGTTAGAACTCAGACTGTGGAACTCAGGCCGTTAGAACTCTGGCCATTAGAATTCTGGCTGTTAGAACTCTGGCTGTTAGGACTGTGCTGGTTAGAACTCTGGTTGTAAGAACTGTGGCTGTTAGAACTCAGACTGTGGAACTCTGGTCGTTAGAACTCTGGCAATTAGAATTCTGGCTGTTAGAACTCTGGCTGTTAGAACTGCGCTGTTAGAACTGTTGCCGTTAGAACTCTTGCTGTTAGAACTCAGGCTTTTGAACTCTGGCCGTTAGAACTGTAACTGTTAGAACTCTGGCTGTTAGAACTAAAACTGTAGAATTTTGGCCATTAGAACTCTGACTGTCAGCATTCTGGCTGTCAGAACTGTGGCTGTTAGAGCTCAGACTGTGGAACTCTGGTCGTTAGAACTCTGGCAATTAGAATTCTGGCTGTTAGAAACTCTGGCTGTTAGAACTGCGCTGTTAGAACTGTTGCCGTTAGAACTCTTGCTGTTAGAACTCAGGCTTTTGAACTCTGGCCGTTAGAACTGTAACTGTTAGAACTCTGGCTGTTAGAACTAAAACTGTAGAATTTTGGCCATTAGAACTCTGACTGTCAGCATTCTGGCTGTCAGAACTGTGGCTGTTAGAGCTCAGACTGTGGAACTCTGGTCGTTAGAACTCTGGCAATTAGAATTCTGGCTGTTAGAAACTCTGGCTGTTAGAACTGCGCTGTTAGAACTGTTGCCGTTAGAACTCTTGCTGTTAGAACTCAGGCTTTTGAACTCTGGCCGTTAGAACTGTAACTGTTAGAACTCTGGCTGTTAGAACTAAAACTGTAGAATTTTGGCCATTAGAACTCTGACTGTCAGCATTCTGGCTGTCAGAACTGTGGCTGTTAGAGCTCAGACTGTGGAACTCTGGTCGTTAGAACTCTAGCTGTTAGAACTTTGACTATTAGAACTGTGGCCGTTAGAACTCTGACTGTTAGAACTGTGGCTGTGGAACTCTGGCCGTTAGAACTCTGGCTGTTAGGACTTTGGCTGTTAGACTGTGGCCGTTAGAACTTTGACTGTTAGAACTGTGACTGTGGAACTCTGGCCGTTAGAACTCTGACTGTTAGAACTGTGGCTGTGGAACTCTGGCCGTTAGAACTCTGGCTGTTAGGACTTTGGCTGTTAGACTGTGGCCGTTAGAACTCTGACTGTTAGAACTGTGACTGTGGAACTCTGGCCGTTAGAACTCTGGCCGTTAGAACTCTAGCTGTTAGAACTTTGACTATTAGAACTGTGGCCGTTAGAACTCTGACTGTTAGAACTCTGACTGTTAGAACTGTGGCTGTGGAACTCTGGCCGTTAGAACTCTGGCTGTTAGGACTTTGGCTGTTAGACTGTGGCCGTTAGAACTTTGACAGTTAGAACTGTGACTGTGGAACTCTGGCCGTTAGAACTCTGACTGTTAGAACTATGACTGTGGAACTCTGGCCGTTAGAACTCTGACTGTTAGAACTATGACTGTGGAACTCTGGTCGTTAGAACTCTGACTGTTAGAACTATGACTGTGGAACTCTGGCCGTTAGAACTCTAGCTGTTAGAACTTTGACTGTTAGAACTGTGGCTGTGGAACTCTGGTCGTTGGAACTCTGACTGTTAGAACTATGACTGTGGAACTCTGGTCGTTAGAACTCTGACTGTTAGAACTATGGCTGTGGAACTCTGGCCGTTAGAACTCTGACTGTTAGAACTATGACTGTGGAACTCTGGCCGTTAGAACTCTAGCTGTTAGAACTGGGGCTGTTAGAACTCTGGCTGTTAGAAATCTGACTGTTAGAACTCTGGCTGTGGAACTCTGGACGTTGAACTATGAGTTTTCAAACTTCAATGCTTACATGTCTAATTTTTATAATTGTTTATAAAATTGTAATACTTATAATAGCACGAGAAAGGAAGCTGGAATCTGAAGCAACTGAACATTTTGACATAAAAAGATTTAATTATCTAAAAGTATGTACTTTTTATAATAGTGAATAGAATCATCTTTATTCTATAAGTATATTCTAGTACCACAATAACACTTGGCCAGAGAAAGACATTTTCTGATGCATATATCTGTGTTTCGAAGGTCCCAATCCGGCAGTCTGGGCTTGATAGGACTTTTCTTCTCCTACTACATCCAGAAAGCAAATTAAGTCATCTTCTCTTTGTCTTTCCTATCCTCCCACGCTTTCTCTAACTTTTGTGTCACGTCTGCATGAGAATGATGAGCGAGCCTCGGAGCCTTTGAAGCTGTACGCAGTGCTCCCTCTGTGAAACTGGCTTCTCTCTTCCTACTTTCACATCGCACAATCTAAGTCTCAGTTCGATAAAATAAACGTGTCCGACTGTACAATACAGGGCATGTGTAACACAGCTGATTTGGCCCTGAACAGTCAATAAAGCTAAGCTTAAATTAACTATTTCAAGCAAAGGAGTCTAAGTACTGTGAAAAAACAAAATATCAATTTATACATTTTTTATAAAATTATGGAGCAGACTCTACAGAACTAAAGAAAAGTCTTAAAGAAGAGCTTCAGATTTTAATGACACAATAATGCATCGTATTATTGGAGTTTTCCAAGTCACATCTGAGATGAAACTTGTGAATAGGATGACAATGCATGTGTTGCTAAAGCAAGCACAGTGTGTTGCTCTTTGTCTCACTTTCACTTTCCAAAACTACTGCAATCTTAAAGGCTGAGTTGATCACATGTTTTGGGGGGGGGGGGGGGGGGGGTCTTATTTTTTCTGATGCCTGAAAATAAGATGGGGTGTTTGGCCCTTCATTGTGCCTGACAAGTCGGTGCTTTGGTCTGAATTCGATTGACGGCATGTTTTAGTTACACTTCCTTCCTGTATTCCATTTCCTGATTTCCTGTTCTTGCTGTGCCTCGAGTCTGTCCTGTGTGAGAGGCTGGTGGGGCGCCTCCTCCACTGTTCCTCTCAGAAACCGCAAACCTTAATTCTGTGTCACAGAAAACCCAGGTAAATGTGGCTTTACAAAGGTGCAGGGCTTTAATTCAAAGATTATAATTCCAAAACCCCCTTAGAAGCCACCCATGTGCATCCTTTTCCCCTTCAACCGGTATTCATTTTAATTCAGTTTAGTTATCAATCAACAAGACATGTCATCTTAAAAGACCTTATTTACGTCTGATATTATCAAATCTTGTTTAATGCATTTTATTTTATAAGAATCAGTTTATCTGACAGGAATTCTACTTTATCTTGTCTCCTACACATGCAGATAATATTTGTTTTCTTTCAAAAATTAAAAAAAGCAATTAAAACACAACAGCACCTATGCCTTTTGACAATGTGGTCTTGGAGTTGCACTATAACAAGCATTCCCCAGTTCCTCTTTAAGCTAAACCCCTGCTTTCGACTCAGCTGAGACAAAAAGCAACTACTGATTATGTGGTTACGTTTTTTTGTTTTTTGCTGCCAGCAAGGCAAAAGGCCTCTACATGCTGTGGTCGGGCTTTGTCTAGACTTTGTAATTAGCTTATAACAGCACTGTAAACTTATGATCAAAGGGGCTGAATGAGTATTTTTCTTAAGCCGTAAACTGGAGCTTTTTATTGCAAACACTTGCAACAAGCGTTAAAACAAAGACAAGAATTTACATATGTTCAGCACATGGCTTCTAGTCAACTAATAGGTGCGTTATGTATTTTCATCCTTAGGGGAAATGCAGCACATTTAGTGCCTTCCAGGGGTATTCATAACCTCCTGACACATGGTGGAACGTGATGGTTGCAGAATCAAGCTGTGGGCATCCTTTTCTTTTGCATGGATATGAGGGATTGTTTCCATATGGCTAAAGAGAGGGCAGTGCTGGAGGATAAGCTGTTAGAGGCTCAAGGGAAGGTCACTATGCATTAGGACAACAGCCATAACCACACAACCACGTCTACTGTTCAATGGATTAGGCAGAAGTTTTTGTCATCATGTGACAAAATGTGGGAAAAGTTTTAAAAAATGTATGAAAAAAAGGAGCAGATTAGCTCATCCCTTTAGAAGATTCAAACAGTAAAACTAGACTTTTCTCTGCTAACATGCCATACTTCTAAACACAATAGACACACCAAGAAGGGGAAGCAGTATGTCCTGATTCCAGTACGCAGCTTGTGAACTCTCCAGAGCTTCTGATGCATTTTACTTTAATTAAGCAGCCCACCCCAGCGATGCACACAAAAAAAAACCCTCCAGGTCCCTTTATGTCCTGTGAGGTGCCTCAGTGGAGGGCCAGACAGACTCTCTTTTTTTTTTTTTTTTCACTGCCTTTGTCTTTTCCATCTCACGGGTCCCACGGGTGAGGCCGCCGCAGCGTCCCATGTGTTATTATCGGCCAATGATAAAGTAGCTGCCACAGTCCTCATGCATTATGCAGGAAGAAAGGGAAGGAACTCCTCCCCCAGTTATGTTAATCTAACTTATTTTGTTGAAGAGGGGGGTTGTGACTCACATTCCCCCCACCCCGACCCACAATGATCTCATTGGAATGAGTCGGTCCCCATCACAGTGACAGTGTGTCTGTAGGTGAAAGAAAACAAAACGAAAGCAAATCCTGAACTACTGACACACATCTGACTTGGGGAAGATGTAGAGTCTTTGAGAGAACTTTAGAAATAGGTGACAATTTAAAAACCATGTGTTTAAAAAGAATGGGATTGCTACCACATAGTATCTTGTCAGCTAGCTGTCTGGTAGCAGACAGCTGTTATATTCTCTTTTAATGGCTCTCTTTTGCTACATTCTCCCAATTTGAGCAGCAAAAAAGTGCCTGCTGCTTTATATTTGATGCTTGTCCACATCAAGGTCAGACGCTCCTCAAGAGCATCTTTGATGCTCCTGAAACGTGTCCAGTAAAGTATGTCCAGATGCGTCTAATGCTTCTGCTTCTCCTGTGTTCAGTGACAACTTCATACAGCTTTATTTGCTGTGATAAGTGGGTAAAAATGAGTTTTACAATGTTTTAAATTAAGAAAGTCCACCTCAAAACATTGTCTATGCAGTCATTTCATCAAGATTACGATCCTGCCTTGAAATATTGTCGCAGCCGTCCCCCCTCCCCACAAAGCGGTGATGTGCTGTCACTAGGAATCCCCACCAGCAGCACCTCAGGCCCGGTCAGCTCTCGGGTTTTTTCCACATTGTGGCTGGAAGTGGACGTTAGCGTTTTTCAGGTATGTGGTACAAACTGCAGGCACCATAATACTAAAAGCAAACATATAATTTGGCGGCAGGTTTCGATATTTTAAGTTAATTTAGATGCTAATTAACAGTTTCAGAGGAGTGATCATAGCTCTATGCATCAGCAGTTCTGTGTCTGTACCCCATGCCAGGTCCCAGATCAGCTTCTCTGATTGGTTGATGTGGTGTCAAGTAAAATTTTGTTAACTCTAGAATTTGCTTCAGATCCTTAGATGCGTCAAGATGAGCTACTCCTGGGCGTGCTGGTGGCGCATCTGTTAGCTCGCATGACCGACATACAGAGGCTTTAATCCTCGAAGCGCGGGCGGCCTGGGTTCGAATCCGACCTGTGGTCCTTTGCTGCATGTCTCTCCCCCTCTCTCATACCCCTTTTCCTGTCACTCTACTGTCAACATATTCTCATTATCAGTTCCTATGAAATCGTACGAAAAGTTATGCACACTATTTCGTACGTTTTGGACGTATTTCCTCAAAAAACCACATCAGTGCGCATGCGCTGGCAGACAGAAAAAAAAAGCAGATCCGCAGACGGATGTAAAAATGGGAAAAACGGTGCAATAATCACTTATTCATGTCTCTAACTACGTTGCTTGCTGTTTTATATCTTATGGTTAGGTACAGGGTCAGGGTTAGGGCTAATTGTTATTTATATTCTAAATTCGTGAATGGTCCGTCAGATGCGCATGCGCATACGACGAAAAAAAAAACGTCCAAAACGTACGAAATTACGGTGCATAACTTTTCGTACGATTTCATATGAACTCATAATGAGAATACACTGCTACTGTTGAAAAAACAAGCCACTAGTGCCGCAAAAACTCACAAGATGTGCCACTTGAGACGCGCTGCAGGACCGTTTGATGCACCTATTTTGCATGTAAACCGGCTGCTTCTGCAGCTCTGATCGCGTTTAGTATAAACGTAGCATTACTGTAGCTTCTTAATGGGTAAAAAAAGGGATACGTTTTTGAAGTTAACTTCGTTTAGAAGGTTATGAGCGCATGTCTTACCTGCAGTAGATGACTCATTCAATGAAAATCTAGAGTAGTTTACGAATAGCTGATTTAAAAGGTTCCTAATATCAGAGCATACCTCTACATTGTGAAAAAAAACTCAGTTCTCCAAAAAAGCCATATTCCTGTATGAAACAGGTACTGAAAACAGAACATTTTGCTTTTCCAGTCAAAGTAATGTCAAAGTAATGAGCATAGAAATGAATATTTCATTATTTCTTTGTTGTAAAAAAAATCCTTCTCTGAAATAAATATTGGAAAAATAGAGTGGCTATTTGTGATATTTTGGCATTATTGACCATCTGGCTTGAACAGAACACTTGATCCCTCAAATGTTTAACAGGTTTGGTTGCAATGTCTGATGAACCGTCCTCTTTGAGGATGTGCATCGAAATCTTAGGATAAAGTTCAGTGCCTAACAGAGCGGTGATATGGGACTGCAAAACGTTGCAACATTTCCTCTCCATATGTCTCTGCGATCAGATTGCCTCCAGTGATGAGTGGGCTTGTTTTTCAAAAGAGGGAAACTCCTTGCCAAATCATCACAGTTTTTTAGTTTGCCATTGGCAGAAATGATTTGGAAAGTTTTTTTTTAATTGGCACACCCCACAGTGGCATTTCCTCTACAAACGTGGCATAAAAAGGAAATTAACAGGTCTGTAAATAGTGTAAGGTTAATTGCCAAGATGCATTGTCACAACTGAAAAAAGCGAGGACCAGAAATGCTGTATATTCCATCTAGGGCTGGGCAATTAATTGCATTGGTAATATAATCTCAATTCAACAAAACGCAATTTTCAAATCAATTTTGATCATATTACATTTAAAAGGAGCAAGTTGCTAAATGTATTCCACCCATGGTAATATGCTTATAGTGGGTTCACAACCACACAGATGGGAAGAGAGAGGTGCTAAAATGCAGATGCATGCATGCAAGTAGAATTTATCACTTCTTGACAAAACGTTATAGTAAAGTCCTGCAACAAAAGACTCTGGACAAGCAAGCTTTCCATGTCATGAAAAAACTGAAACCCTGCAGTGAAACATTTTGATGATATTGGTTAATGCATAGTAGCCTCGTGAGACCATCCGAGCTTTCAAGATTTCACTTGCTAATCAGTCTGGCTACTCTCCGTTGAAGAAAATTTGGAGCTGTTCACCAAACGAACGTCCAATCAGTGTTGGCTTTGAGGCGGGTTGAGGTGTGACACAACGAAAAGCTCGACAGTTCAGTCTAAAGAACATGGCGGCTTCAGCCGATGAAACTAGCGTTAGCGTGGCTATCGAGCAAGTTTTATCGGAATTACAGAGTATTTCTTCACTGAAAGAAGAGCAAAACACTGCTCTGGAGGCTTTTCTCAGAGGAAAAGATGTTTTTGCTCTTCTCCCGACTGGTTTCGGCAAGAGTTTGATCCAGCAATTGGCTCCTCTTCGTCGTCGCTCTGTTACGTCATATGCTTCATTGATCTGATTGGTTTATTTGGCCCGTCTATCACCAAAATAGGCCAATCAGCTAACCCGTATTTTCGCCCCTTCCCTAAATTACTTCAGCGGAAGGTTTCCAGATGGATATGCGGAGCAAATCCATCTGGCGGAGTCAGGTTAGGTAGGTGTTAGCAACATTTTTGTTGGTAAAGTTGCGCGTTAAGAGGAATTGAACTTGAGGAATTGAGTCAGGTTAAATGCATAGTAAAATCAAAATAAAATCGCAATTGCAATATTGGTTTAAAATAATAGATTTTATTTATTTATTTTTTTTAAATCCATCAGCCCTAAATCCGTCCAAAGATTTTACATCCATTTCTTGTTAAAAACAAAAACACTGTTTTATGGATTATGAGTTGTTTTAAGGCAAAAGTCTTACTTGGTCTTAACCACTTGTGACCTAGCTTCAACCTCTGGTCCAACTTACCTGAGTTTATATTAAAGCGAGGACATAGAAAATGCTATCTACTGCAGGTTAGAGATCAACTTATAACATTTAAGCAGAACCTAACTTTAAACATCCTGAACTATCCGTCTAAGTCTATGCAATCAAAAAGACATTAAAAATGTCTGCCAATAAAAAACTAATTCATTCATCAACCACCCACCCAATGAAAATTCGAATACATTTTTTTATATTAAAGTTGACACAAAACATTCCATGTCTTTTTATTGACACAGATACTGTACCTACAGTAAAGTCTGTGTAATTTTACAATGACACCAAATGGGCTTAATAGACTCCTATCTTGTTTTGACTGAAATTTCAGAGTAAACATCCTAATATGGACATGGACATCCAGTTCAGCCCAATGACATTTAAAACCCGGGCATAATCTTAATTTGTCCACTCGCCCAGAGCACTAGGCTCAAGTAACAGAGACCCAATTTGATTTTGAATGTTGCCACTATGCTGCTTCTTTCCAGGAAGTGGGATGGATGCACCTCTTGATGAAATGTGAGAAACATCACCAAACTGTATGCATGGATTTAATTATCTGCTTTGAATAAAATCTGAACATTAGGTTTATCTGTTACAAAGGCATAGTCGGTGAGTGGGGAGTGTTATGCTGTTAGAGTGTAATACTCTTCAGCAGGCCTGCAGGCTCAGTAGGTGAGTGTCTACTTCACTGTGTGCTGTCACGAAGCCAGACAGACAGATTCACCATTAGAAAGGCGAATATTAATCAGGTCCCGGCTCAGGATGCACTGGTATTGAAGCAGATGGTATCTGACAAACAGGATCTGCATGGCCACAACTCATCTATCTATATATGCATTTATCTATCTATCTATCTATCTATCTATCTATCTATCTATCTATCTATCTATCTATCTATCTATCTATCTATCTATCTATCTATCTATCTATCTACACATTTATCTATCTAAAATACAGTCAAGATGTGGCCAAAGGTTCTACAATTTTGGTCAGACAGGGCTCCACTAAGTGCAACCAAACCTATTCTTCACAGGACTTAAGGAATTTTATCATTGCAAATGGAACAACAACACAAAAGTTACATTTCATTAACCTTTGTCCAAGCATTTCTTAATCATTCATGGAAAAGAAAAAGAAAACAAAATCATGGGGGCAGCAAGTTTGGGTGGAAATGGTGTGTGGGTGTGTGGAGGGCGCAAAGGAGGATCCCTACTTTACAAAGTTTCATCTTAAATGTTAATGTATAATATAAAAGTATATTAGGTTTCTACTAGTGAATTGTTACTTTAAACATCACGTTAAGAATAGTAACAATCAGGGAAATCCGACTATCTTGTTTGGCTGTATTCTTGCAAACTTGGAAAGTTGGGTAATTATCCCACCGAACGTCATACAGCTTTTATCGAGTTTATGCTTTACCTCTTACTGCAAACGAGAGACAAGTAAAATAACAAAACTTTTTTGCTTGAACTAATCTCGATGTGGCCCCCTTCCCTTCGGGAGTAGATTTGCACAAAAGAATAAGTGCAATTAATAAAAAACGCCATTCTTAATTACTTAAAGGCGTCTGTTTTCAAGTGTTTTCCGGCAACAGATTGTATGCGGTAAGAAAAATAAAAGTGTGAATAAAATAGTTTAAAATAAGAATAATTCTCAAAATTATTAAGCCGAAAGCTATAAATAAATCACTTCAATTGGATTTTATGTAGTTTCGCTTCGAAATAGTGCCCTCACTTCAGAAAATGTACAAAATGTATAAAAGACTGTGATTCTTATGGAGTTCGGCAGACTGACATCATCGCGGCTCAAGTGGAGTTTGACGCCCAGTGGAGGCAGGGGCATCGAGGGGATTACGTCTCTTACCTGTGACATTTGTGGTCGGAGGTTGATCTCCTTCAGGTTGATGCACTGGGGCTTCAGGTTGTTGAGCAGATGGCACAGGAGGACTCCATCCCGGAGGGTCTGAGCCAAGTCAAATACCTGCGCTGACTCCCATGTCACCCTGTGGCTAGCCGGGAGCACCTTGCATTCGATCAGCCACAGCGCGCACTGCCTCCAGTACTCCATCATTATTCTGTCTTCGTCCGGAGCGCGTTTGTTTCAGGTCTACCTGGAAATCAAACTGCTAACGGTCCGGTTACACCTCAAGCCGTTTTCTCTTTTTCCTTGTTTTTTTAACAGATCGGACCCATGCCAGAGCAGCCCGACTGGAAACCCGATGGGAGGAGAGGTGAAAAAGCGCCAGGGAGCCTCTGGATGCGGACGGTGCGCTCCACGGATGACAGTCCGGTGTGGCGAGCCTGAAGCTGTGTTGATGGAGCGCGTCCTGCACCCTTCCTCTCTCACTTACGCTCTCTCTCCCTCTCTGTTTCTCTTCCCTCCCCCTCACCCAGTTCCTCACCTCTTCCGCTTGCCAAACGGGCTCATTGAACAATTACAGTAGAAGAAACAACACGACTTCCCCTTTGTAAGGTGAAATCAGCATGGGTTATTTCTAATGACATTGTATAAAGCAAACTGCTGAATATTAGAGATAATATTTTAAGTATGTTTGCATGCTCCAGTTGCAAATAATCGTTCAACGAACCAAGCATGAACCACTTTCCCTTATCTATCTATCTATCTATACCTCCCAATAAATATGTTATTAAAATGAAGTGAAACTCATATTTTATGTTGATGCATTTGGACACCATGTGAACTATTTCTAGGAACTGAATGAATATCTTCCTGCAAATGATAGCCCAATCTCGTTTCTCAAAAAAAAAAAAGAAGTCAAAACCTAATGTGTGAGTAATTAAAAGAAACATTTATTTTGTATATAAACAAATGTCTCATATATGTGGTCAACACAATCACAGAAAGAGTACTTGACTAAACAGCTTTTTTTACAGAGTAGGCCTACTCATCCAAATACTTACGTATATGGAAAGCTGAGTGGAAGGAAAACCTTTTACTAGAAAAGCTTTTTGTGGCCTAAACATGAAGTATCTCCAACCAGCATAGTATATGGATTCAATTAGGGCTGCAACAACAAATCGATAAAATCGATAAAAATCGACTTTTAAAAGCGTTGGCAACGAATTTCATCATCGATTAGTTGTGTCGCGCGATTAATGCGTCATCCGCCGCCGCCGTCATCACTGCCACTTGACTGAAACGGGGGAAGAAAAAAAAATTACGGCAGAGCGAGCCAGCGCTGCAGGGCACAGTGTTGCCAACTCAGCGACTTTGTCGCTATATTTTGCGACTTTACAGACCCCTCCAGCGACTATTTTTTAAAAAAGCGACTAGCGACAAATCTGGCGACTTTTTACGGTGTCACTGGCGGCTTTTGGAGACTCTTACGTGAAAGCATGTATGGTTCCTACTCTTGTCCTGCAAGAGTGGGGGCGCCTCCCCCATCCCAACCCCGTTCTCCCACAGGAGTCCCTCTCAGCGCTGCTGTCAGAGCCAGCAGGATGTTTACCCTCAGCGTCCAGACTGCAAATGAAGCGCGAATGCGCCGGGATTGACGGCGCAAATTGATCACAATAAATAAAATAGCCTTTATAAATAAATTAACTTGCAAATAATGAGGGCAAGGCTTTTAAAGTTTAAATCTTCTGGCAAAGATAAAGTAAAGAAGATCCTGCAATTTATTGAAGTAAAGCAGAATAAAATCCAGCAAGATCAGTAATATGTCAATTAATTATATGCCACATTGCCATGTAAATATCTGTCTTTGGAGGATGTGTTTTTTAGCACCCCTAGTTCTCTCATTTTTATTCCAAATACAATTTATAACTTGAATCACAGGGCTATTTTTATCTCTATGGTTCAGTATTTTCTCAAGTAGCATCTTTAACTGCTATACTTTCCTGTCTTAAAAGGCAGAACTCTTCTAGTCTAAAAAAACCTCATTTGTTGAAATGGGGGGACCTATTGTTTGAGCCCCTTAGGGGCTTTTAAAAACAAAAATGTCTTTTTTTGCGCTTTATGAAACAAAGTACCCTATATTTTGTGGATGTTCAGCTACATTTCTCATGTAAGTTTGCGTAGTTTTAACACAAACATTTTTTTTTCCATATTGCACGAGTACAATTAATGAGCAACCTGTACTTGTGTGCTTGTTTGTTCTGTCTAAAATGTTTATTTTGGAATAAAGAGGTTAGTATAAAAAATATTTTTTGTCCGATTCATCGTTTAATCGAAAAAATAATCGGCCAATTCATCGATTTTTAAAATAATCGTTAGTTGCAGCCCTAGATTCAATGCTGTTTTGGGGGTCATTTGATATATGAAAATACTGCATTAACAGAGCATGGCATGTGGTTTAGTCTACATGATGCGCTGTTATAAACTATACTGCATAACCACTATAAAGCTGCTTCGATTCGCTTATAAGCCTCTAAATATAAGCAGATATATGATCAAGCCACAGGACTGTACTCTGTTGTCCAATAATTAAACTCTCTCATTGCTTAAAACACAGTTCTAAGTAGGTGTATGTCAACTTCTTATTTTTAATATTTTTTATTCTCTTATATTATCTGATATTAGTCTAGTAATTTGAAAAAAAAATCTTAATTATATTGGTTAAACCTGAAAGCAATTGAAACTACAGAAGTTTATTATAATCTAACATTTAATTGAAGAAAAATCCTCCAATTATTGTAAAATTAGATATTAAAAGAAACTAAACAGCTGCCCAGGAAACAGGGAGGTCATTTAACTATTACATGGAAGCTGTTTACAGAGTACTCATCCAAATACATATATGGAAAGTTGAGTGGAAGGAAAACCTTTCACTGGAAAAGATTTTTGTGGCCTAAACAAAAAGTATTTCCAACCAGCATAGTATATGGATTCAATGCTGTTTTGGGGGTCATTTGATATGAAAATACTGCATTAACAGACCATGGCGTGTGGTTTAGTGTACATGATGGGCTATTATACGCTATACTGTATAACCACTATAAAGCTGCTTCGATTCACTTATAAGCGATGAAGCCACAGGATTTGTGTACTCTGTTGTCCAAAAATTAGAGTCTCTCATCGCTTAAAACACAGCATACTTCTGAATTTTTATATTTTTTATTATGTGATATTAGTCTAGTAATTTACAAAAAAAATCTTAATTATATTGTTTAAACCTGAAAGCAGTTGAAACTAGAAAAGTTTATTATAATCTAGCGTTTAATTGAAGAAAAATCCTCCAATAACAATAAAATTAGTAATTAAAAGAAACATTTATTTTTGAGAAACAAATGTCTCTCTGTCGTCACATATGTGGTCAACACAATCACAGAAAGAATACTTGACTAAACAGCAGTCCAGGAAACAGGGAGGTCATTTAACTGTTACGTATAAGCTGTTTACAGAGTACTCATCCAAATACATATATGGAAAGTTGAGTGGAAGCAAAACCTTTTACAGGAAAAGATTTTTGTGGCCTAAACAAAAAGTATTTCCAACTCGCATAGTATATGGATTCAATGCTGTTTTGGAGACTGCTCTGTTATGAAAAATACTGCAATAACAGAGCATGATGTGATAGATGGGTTCCAACATGATGTGCTATTATGCTATAACCACTTTAAAACTGCTTGGATTCGCTTATAAGCCTCTAAATATAAGCAGAGATATGATCAAGCCAGAGGATTTGTATATCATTCATTTTTAGGTAAGAGGAAGATGTTTTTGTCATTCTTTCAAAGTCCATGTCTTTGTTAATGTCAGGTTAATTTGTTACAAATGATGCAAATAAGTACTGGAAACATACTAGCATTGTTGAATCTTTGCATGCTCTACAGCAGTCCATCTGAGGTGTGGAGCTGCTAAAAGTGGCATACTGCAGAGGTAGGATGCTAACATTTTTTCGGTCAATGCTGGAAATACCAACAGGAAGTCAGTTCTGGTCTGTCCCAACAGGCAGAAGTCAGTCCCAATGGAAAATTGATGGAGTCGGTTTCAATCCAGGGAGTTTAGGTTTAAAATTAAGATTAGGATTATCTCTCTGTGAAGGGGATTAAATTAGGTTAAATATTAAATCTACTGACTTTAGGTTTAAGTTTTCTCTAATATCTCAGATTTTTTTTTTTTTGTCTGCTTGTTTTACAGAACTTTATTGGGACATGTAGACAAACAGCCGACAGGTGCCATTTATCTAAAAAAAATTGTTGAAATTTAAATATCTTCGAATTATATACGTTTTTAAATTAAATCATTTAATGGAAATGGCTGAATAAGCCAATATGCACTTCTGATGCAGGATTTCAAAATGGTGGTGCCCTGACCCATACGGTCCCTGTCTGGACTGTTGGAGTTTCTCTGTGTATTCATACTGTAACATCAGGAATTAACATCAAATCTACGTCAAGGGGCTTTTTTTTAAATCAGACTTTAAAATAGTGCCTCAATAAAAATAGTTGTATAAAACAAAAATGAATGTCATGATATAAGTCATGGTGGCAGCTTGAAAATAGGAAGTGAAAGTCATCCAAAAAATAGAGTACAGCCCTGCATCATAGCAGAGGTGTCAAGTAGACTTAAGTACACTTTTGAGGTATCTATACTTTACTCCATTACTTATTTGTCTCTACTCATTCCATTTTCACACAAGAATCTATACTTTCTATTCCTTACATTTTTAAAACAATCATTACTCGTTACTCTTGGCTTCGGTTTAATGTTTATAAATATTTATTTCACGTCATGTCCTCCATCCAGTGCAGATCACTAGTGTAATTGGATGAGTCATATAATGCAAACGTCAAATTTGTTCTGACACTAAAGGAAATCATCAGAAGCAAGCAGGTGTTCTTCAAACTGCAAACGTGAATTGTCTATGCCATGCTACAATTTCGGATTCAGAAAAAGATGTTGAAATGTCTGAAAGGTCGGACACAGGCGAGAGCGTATCAGGAGACGGAGACCAACAAGACCTCCCTCATTCTTGGCCCTATCTCAAAATTTTTTTGGAAATTGTCAAAAAATTGAGCTTTAAAATTATTTTTAAAGTTTACTTTATACTTTTATACTTTCAGTAGTTTTTGGAGCGCAAACTTTTGCACTTTTACTTTAGTAAAGAGGTCAAGTTGATACTTTTACCAAAATGTTTTTAAACTGCAATATCTATACTTCTACTTAAGTAAGAAAGGTGTATACTATTGACACCACTGCATGATAGAGATCAGCCTGGGACTGTGCCGAGTTAGTAAGGAAGTCAAGGTTGCCTTACCCCATTTTTCAACTAATCTCCATGTTGAGTCTGGTCTTTTTCATCTATAAATAGATTTTTGCTGGTTTCAGATAAGGAAGCGTTGTTGACTAATCAACCACACTGATACACATACATTTATTATAGCAATACAGTTCAAAAGGTGGGACTTATATACATATACAAGACAATAAATCATTAAAAAAAAGACTCAAATCAACCTGCATTATCTTGTACTATATTGCATTACAGCTAAAGCTCAAAAGTAAACAAAGTTATTCTCAGGTTGATGCAAAACCAGGGAGCACACAGAGTTTGCTGACAGTTCTGGTCAATTAAACAAACTAATCATTTTAAACATCCCTATTTTCCCTATTTATACATAGTACAAGTGAATCTAATTAACTTAGAATATTCATAGAAAAATTAATTATTTGTTTAAATAAACTGAAAAAGTGACACTCATAATTCATATTAAAGAGATTTGTGATTATGTAAAATTTTACTGAAGAATATCTTCAAATAGCTGTTTTATATGAGCCTTTACGAATAAAACATTGTTTTATGAGCAGACTGACACCTGAGTAGTTCAGCACCGATGCATCTACAGTATAAGCCTGTAGCCTATTTTCCCTGAATTTACTTTGGGTTGGAGGTTCCCACACTGTTCAGCCAACCCAGTCTCATGGGAAAATGGACCTCCACCCAAGTTAAAGCAGTTTTAGAGAACTTTTTAGTTCTGGTCGATTTTTGCTCCCCCCAGTGGTCAAAAGCTGTATTGTTTGCCTAAAGGAAGACAGCATTTCCCATGAGAATCAGGACATAGTTCAGATTTTTGGGTAAATTACAATAGAATTTGTGTACAGACTATTTATACAGTTACTTTGACTTCATATGGAATTTAAGGTTTTATATATATATATATGGAAATTAAATGCATTTTATGGTCTTTATATGAGAGTTAGTTGACAGAAAATGGGATTGATGCAGGAAGGCTGATCGGTCCTGGACACATCATGGACTAATGGGGTCGACCTACGAGGAGAGCATTCATCGCAGGGTTGAAACCCAACACACAGGATGCAATAGCAAATGCAGTATTTCCAATCAAGCTCTTGGGTCACATGTCTTCAAGAAATTTAATTGGTTGTGAAATTTGAGTTGTTTTGATGTTTTCAACACAATGATTGTCAGACAAGGAGAGACAAGGGATGGCAGCCCACTGTTCCCTAAGGGGACGGGTTAAATGTAGATAGTTCATTTCGTTGCTGTGTACTTGTGACAGTGTAGTGACAATAAAGGAAAAACAAAACAAAAAAAAGGATGAAGAGTCAGAAAAATAGGGTAAATCGTGATTGCATTAAGGAACAAAAAAAAAGGAAAGGTTGTACATGGCTAAAAGAGGCCAAACAACTGTCGCCTCATCACAGGTGCTTCGCCCTGTGTCATTGCCACACTCAGTAGAAAGTGTGGCAATTGCCCTATCGAGCAATAGTCCTTTCGTTTTCTTCACCGGCTCAGAAAGGCCTAAAAACAAGAGCCATTACACCAAAGTTGTGGGTGCAGTCCAGACTATGTAAACGTAATATTACCTCTGAGTAGGGTGAATGCCACTAGAAAATTACTTTAACAGTCCTATCAAAGCTGTTTTCTGCCATACTTTTTCCTTTCAATAAACTTTCCAATAAAAAGCTCTGAAAGAGCACGCTCTGAACATCCAGCTTATTTAGCGATGACCTTTCATGGCATACCCTCTTTCTTGTATAGAGTGTTGAACAGCTATATATTTAGCAGTCTTCCCCATGATTGTATCAGTGATAAATCTACTTAATGTTAATAATATACTAATTGTAAAAAAAGAAAACTATAAATTCTGAATGCATATATCCAGAAATGCACCATTCAATGTTATCATTACCATTCTGACTAGTAGGAACATCCAGAGTGCTTAAAGCCAGAGGATGCTATACAAGATATTTCTGAATAAAAAATGATTGCATTTCAAAATATTAAGAAGGAAATACCGTATTTGCACCAGTTATCAGTGGGACCATCATGCTACAGAAAGAGGTAATAAATAAATTGTGTTTTATCTTTATTGCAGGAAAGTGTGCATTGCACTTCCCATACAGGGCTGCAAGAGAAGCAGAAACCCAATCTGTGAAAACCTATCCAAACCTGGAAGAGGAAAGTGCTGGTAATCACATTAACAGTCAGAGAAGGTGCTTTTATAGTCTTGGAGTGTTTATAGAAAGACTGGACAAGCTGAACTGCGCGCCTTCCGGATCAATTTCGTCTTCAGAAGGTTTCACTGTTATCACAAGTGGGAACCTTGACAACGGAATAACACTGCAGAGAGTTTTTCTTTCTGAAGAGCACTGCTCTGAGGATTTACATACAATATTCTGACATAAAAGGCTGTGAAGATTAGACAGCTGATCATAAGCGAGGGGGTTCAGCATTCCCACTTCGCCTCTCCCTTATTCAAAAACTGAAAAAAATGGGAGGCAGTTGAGCTGTACGGCCTTCGATTCTTCCACAGTGGTCACACTGGATGCCGTGGCTAACATAGCACAGATGACACAAGAGGTGGCTGCAGAAGCTAGATGCTGGCATACCTTGTTGCACCCCTTCTCCTGTTTCAACTTCCTCTTCCACACTGGGCGCCTGTGAGGTCTGGCAGTTATCACCATGACTTTAATTAATGTTACACACAGGCTCCCAGCAAAAGCACATAGGGTTTTGACAGCCATGCAGGATGTTGTTCCATTAAAGCTCTCAATAACTGATCAATTGCTGATGGTAATAATTACCCACTTGGGAAACTGTAAAACCTAAAAGCTTTTTAAGCACAAACCAGCAGCAAAAAACTAGTCATGCAAAGAGGTTATAGAATTTATTTTACACCGGTGAATTTGCATCAAAACATCCTCAATTTTCTATTAACAGATTTGACTAACCTTGCAATGACTAACCATGTGAGCCTCCCAGCAGCTGTATGATAAAACACATTGTGAATGTGACGCGATCTCAGGCTGTCACTGTTTATTATTAATACACAAATATTTAGCCAGAAATAGACATTTTCATTTTATTTAAAATGACTTTATTACCAGTTCAAAGGGTTTCTCCATCCAAATGGGCTGAAAATGATTTGCATCTTCAGCACAAACCATCATAACGTGACAAGATGGGGATATATTGTAAGAGACTTTCAATGGTGGAATGGCTTTTGGTGCCAGATAGTTTGGTCTGAGTGTGTCTGAATTATGCAACAATAATTAGAGAGACTTTTTTTTAAATATTCCTGCTACATCCTCTGTAGGTTCCATACTTTAAGACTGTTTTATAACTATGATACCTACTGCAACAAATATGCTACAAAGACACGTCTACA
The DNA here is from genome assembly GCF_016077235.1 of Cyprinodon tularosa. Taxonomy (NCBI): domain Eukaryota; kingdom Metazoa; phylum Chordata; class Actinopteri; order Cyprinodontiformes; family Cyprinodontidae; genus Cyprinodon; species Cyprinodon tularosa. Next base: position 638,241 of record NW_024039263.1, on the reverse strand, counting down.
AGCTTTGTTTTAGAAATGATCTCTTCTATGATTCAGTAAAAAAATATGATGTGATATGTCTACCTTTCTTTTAAGCATGTATCATTTATTAATCTAGTGTTTTTCCAAAAAATTAAAGCCATCAGAAGTTTTCTTTTGCTTTGAATGTCTGATGTACGTACATGGAACACAGTTTAAACATGTTTTACTCAGTGTAATAAAATCTGTGTTAGATAATGACTGTTTTCATTTTTCATTTTCATTTCATTGTTTCTCAAGATGAACAATTGAAGGTGATAATTATTATATCCTCCAGGAACTGTTTGCTCTTGAAGCAAAATTTGAATAAAAAAATTTACCAAAGGGGATGGATGGATGAATGGATGGATGCATCCATCCATCCATCCATCCATCCATCCATCCATCCATCCATCCATCCATCCATCCATCCATCCATCCATCCATCCATCCATCTACCCATCCATCCATCCATCCATCCATCCATCCATCCACACATCAATCTACCCATCCATCCATCCATCCATCCATCCATCCATCCATCCATCCATCCACACATCAATCTACCCATCCATCCATCCATCCATCCATCCACACATCAATCTACCCATCCATCCATCCATCCATCCATCCATCCATCCACACATCAATCTACCCATCCATCCATCCATCCATCCACACATCAATCTACCCATCCATCCATCCATCCATCCATCCATCCATCCACACATCAATCTACCCATCCATCCATCCATCCATCCACACATCAATCTACCCATCCATCCATCCATCCATCCATCCATCCATCCACACATCAATCTACCCATCCATCCATCCATCCATCCATCCATCCATCCACACATCAATCTACCCATCCATCCATCCATCCATCCATCCATCCATCCACACATCAATCTACCCATCCATCCATCCATCCATCCATCCATCCATCCATCCATCCATCCATCCACACATCAATCTACCCATCCATCCATCCATCCATTCACACATCAATCTACCCATCCATCCATCCATCCATCCATCCACACATCAATCTACCCATCCATCCATCCATCCATCCATCCATCCATCCATCCACACATCAATCTACCCATCCATCCATCCATCCATCCATCCATCCATCCATCCACACATCAATCTACCCATCCATCCATCCATCCATCCATCCACACATCAATCTACCCATCCATCCATCCATCCATCCATCCATCCATCCATCCATCCATCCACACATCAATCTACCCATCCATCCATCCATCCATCCATCCATCCATCCATCCATCCATCCATTCACACATCAATCTACCCATCCATCCATCCATCCATCCACACATCAATCTACCCATCCATCCATCCATCCATCCATCCATCCATCCATCCATCCATCCACACATCAATCTACCCATCCATCCATCCATCCATCCATCCATCCATCCATCCATCCATCCACACATCAATCTACCCATCCATCCATCCATCCATCCATCCATCCATCCATCCATCCACACATCAATCTACCCATCCATCCATCCATCCATCCATCCATCCATCCACACATCAATCTACCCATCCATCCATCCATCCATCCATCATTCTACCCATCCATCCATCCATCCATCCATCCATCCATCCATCCATACATCAATCTACCCATCCACCCATCCACCCATCCATCCATCCATCCATCCATCCATCCATCCATCCATCCATCATTCTACCCATCCATCCATCCATCCATCCATCCATCCATACATCAATCTACCCATCCATCCATCCATCCATCCATCCATCCATACATCAATCTACCCATCCATCCATCCATCCATCCATCCATCCATCCATCTATCCATCCATCCATCAATCTACCCATCCATCCATCCATCCATCCATCTATCCATCCATCCATCCATCCATCCATCAATCTACCCATCCATCCATCCATCCATCCATCCATCAATCTACCCATCCATCCATCCATCCATCCATCCATCCATCCATCCATCCATCCATCCATCCATCCATCCATCCATCCATCCATCCATCCATCCATCCATCCATCCATCCATCCATCCATCCAAGTAAACGTATTATGCAGTTCACCCTAAAGGTGGGATCTCGGTTTCAGAGAAAATATGATCGAAATATGATCAAGCTTGTAAACAGAGCTGTTTAATGCAAGATATGCAAGATATTATAATACATACAAAATTTAAAAGAAAAAAAAACACCTACTGCCAAGAAAATATATATAAATTACTAACTGTAAATAAAAATATCATAAGGAATTAGTTGACAGACAGACGGACAGACAGAAATATCTAATTAAATATCTAATTGATTAATTCTGAAAACCAAAGATAGCAAAGAATACTATCATGAGTTGACAAACATATTCAAAATGGTGACATCATGATGACTTTGTTCACACTGCGCTCTCAGGGGAGCTGTCCAAAAATCCACATTCCTTTGCCTCTAAGACGTACATGGTGCACATTTTGAAAATTTTTGAGATGTACTATTTTAGTTTCTGGAACTGGATAAAAAAAAAAGGGAAAATCTACTGAATAATTGCTGAGGAGAGTGACATTTGAGCAAGAAAAGAAGATGTACTACAGTACACAGGAAACAGAAACAGTAATGACTGCTGTCAGGCAATGAACACAAATCATAATAATCAGTCAATATTCTGTATTTATGCGAACGTCTTTGAGGCCTGAAGAGGAGCGTCCAAGTGGAAATCTGGAGCAATCAATAAGACAGCAGCCTGTGGCCACCTGCTTGACAAAAAGGTGGTAACAACACATGATCTGAGCCCTGCTGAATCATTAGGAGGGGGATTAGGGGTGGTGGGGGGGGACTGACTGCGAAAGCAATGCAGCTAACGGGCATGAATTCATTTTGCAAACACTTTTCCCATGAAATGTTTATATTCCTGTAGAAAATTAGCAATAGAAAACAAGTGTGCAGCAACTTTTTCCACAGCAGAGGCACAATGTAATCAAATGCCTTCATGCAATAAAGACATTAAGCTTTGCTTGACGTCTGCTTTAGACCTTTTGTTGCTGTTTGTGCTCAAAGCACTATTTTTGCTCAAGCAGCTCTTTGTTCTTTTACTTTGCTTCTTGTAGCCATAACACTCATACTAAACCTGATTTAAGAAAAAAAGAAAAATAAGCATTACACAGAGAGCTGAAGGAAGCCACGAGAGCTCAGCATTCATTTCAAGGTTTAGGCATCAAGCAGTGAAAAGCCATCTCTCCACTCCTCATCAAATCCTCCCTATCATCCTCCCTTTTCTGCAAGTGTCATTTATAGACACCTCCTGCCCATTGTGTCATTTGATCTGGTGACGGTGGCAGATCTATTTGTGCATCTCTTTCATCTCTCTGTGAAGGGCATGGTATCTCCCAGCTAAACACAGCAAAAGCTCTTGTTTATTCAGCAGATTAACCATTTGAAGATATGTCTCAGCTGTACTGGTGACTCAGAATTTTCCTATACATTTCAACACTGTGTCTCCTCATCACAGCCTGAATTAATTATTCTCTTCTCTAATCCAATTCTAATTCATTTGTTAGCATGAGATCTCATTAAATACAGTTTCTCAAGTAGCTTTTGCTGCATTTAAAAGCAGGGTGTTGTAGCAGGAAGTGGGTCAGCATGAAGACCAGAGGGGGGTCACACAGAAGCTGCAGCTTTTCTTCATTGTTTTCTAGTTATGGCTATTGACTGCCTGCTTCTACTCTCTCTCAGCGTTAGCTTTTTTTTTTTTTTTTGCTGTTTTAGGGAGTCGGGAGTGAAATCAATGGCCTGGGATACCCGTGGGAGGCCTGGGATAAGTGGCGACAGGCCGGGATTAGCAGGGTCTCATTGGAGATGTTACACTGGGGAGGATCAGGTGGGATACAAGCAAAATAGAGGCAATGGACTGAAAGATACAGTGAAGGAAAGTAAATCGACACAGCACAGCCAGTCTGTTATAGTAATGCTAGGTTACTTGATGTGAAACTATTGACCAGTTTGCTGGAATATTTTTGCACTACAAATGAGCATATAGTTACTGGTACTATTATATCCTGTTTATGTGTTTATAATAATAATTTTTTTAATGCAAGAAATGTAAAAATAGTTAATAAATCTAATACTGCAAGATTTTTATCCCGATTCAAGACTAAATCCCACTCCAGATGTCTACTTCAGCCTCAAATGTATTCAGATTTTCCAGGAAGCTCTTTGTAAAAGCCAACATTTGCAACTAATCAAGGCCTTCTTCAGCTTCATTATGACACCTCAAACACCTGGACCGTTCATTGAGAATAAAGGCTCTGATCACACAGGAAGAGCACATGATTGAGATGTAAGACTTACAGCAATACTGATTCAAGAGCATAAGAAAAATCAGCTGGTATTTGTTCCAGATTATTTATAAATGAGCCAAAGAGGTTTGGGGATTCCGCTTTGTGGAGTAATGAACAGTTTCAGCCTGATGCAAACATAGTTGCTGGTTATGCTCCAGCTGCAGGCAGCGCTTCAGAAGTATCTTTCAAATTATTTCTATTTTGTTCCATTTTTTTTTACATTATTTTTGTGCAAATTGACAATCTTTATTTCAAGTGTATAATAACTCACAACCCTTTGGACTCTGGGTTGAACTCAAGTTCTCTCATTTTTCATTTTTCAACATCCATATTGCCACCTAATCAACCAGCATTACCTAAATAACTTTACAGACATTACAAATAATGATGATTGGATCTCTTTCTGATATATAAATGGTTAAATTTGTGAAAATCATATTCAACTAGAAAGTTCGCTACGCAGAAATAATTAGTTGCACATTTGCAAAACTAAAGAAAAACGAAAAATAGCAATAAAAAGGCAACTAACCAAAAAAAAAAAAAAAAAAAGAATATAACTAATTGAATTAGTCAATCTCATATGTTTTAAGATAGAACAAATGATGTTGAACCATTAATGCAGGTTTCTAGTTTTAGTCATTTCTTGGTGTTGGTTTTGTTCTACAAGCAGCACTTAAAAGCCTGAAATGATGATCTATCATTTGATGGACAATTTCAATTTCCACTACAGGAAATAGCTTCGATAAAGACCAGCATATATGAAAATAATTAAAGTTAAGACATCCAAACTGTATCAAGTACAAAGCAACGAAATATAGTTTGCATCTATCCAGAAGTGCTATACAGAATATAAATATTTATATACATGTGTACAGAGACTATGTATGTATGGAGTAACTGTAAGAGGCTATATATATATATATATATATATATATATATATATATATATATATATATATATATATATATATATATATATATATATATATATATATATATATATATATATATATATATATATATATATATATATATATATCTTGATTAGTATGGCCTGGGATGCTGGAATGTGTATCCACAGAGATTAACAGGATGTTATCCTGTTTACTCTATTGAAAATTGTTAACTAACTTTACTCCAAACTCTACAACATGCTGTCAATTCATGGGTTTGTCTATCTGAACATTTTTATTACCTCCTTCAGGTCATAGGTTATCCCTTACTACATCTTCACTTTTGGACCTGTCCACATTAGTCAATTTTTCATTTGTATTGTTTTCAATATGCATTTTAACCAGATAGATCAATTGATGTCTTTCAGACATTTTTATGATATTGTATCCAATTTTGAGCAATTTGAAGAGTTTCTGCCCACTTTTCACACTGCCAGGCATGGATAATGCCTGAACACGAGACTTTCTCTTTTTTTTATCTATTATTGGAGGATTTATTAGCTGCTGTTTAGGGAGCTGAAACTTTTGAAAATTAGCAAATAATGATCACATTTTCTACTAAATTAAATCAGCAATAGCCTCATAAAGAAAGTCTAAAAATACGTTCATTATATTTCAAAGACAATCTTTTACCAAGTATTTTTTTTGTCCAAGGGACGCAGATGGAAGCAAAAGTGTAGATAACTCAGATTAAGTAAGGGGCCCTTATTCAATGCGTTAAATAACCGTTCCCCGTGGGCTGCATGTGATTGGCTGTTCTTATCACTTGGGTGATTGCTCATTTAGTCCCTTCCAGAAAACTGACAGCAACAGCGCCTGAAGGAGCAGCCTGACAGAAGCAGTTCAGACTGTGAGGTAGGAACTAAAAGGTATTGGAGTTAAAAAACTGATTATCTGTTTGAGAACTTTTATTGACAATGAACTAAAAATATGCTAATAAATATTCTATTACACATTTATTCACAAAAAAAATACCCAGCTATCATTTGTAGTGCTGATGTCTTTACAATCTGTTGATATATTAGAATTAAAGCCATGTTGTATGAGTTGACAGGCCAAACTAATAACACAACATCAGGGAACAAGCCTATATCACATAGATTCACCACAATTACTTCTGCATGTGGGTTTTCTACTCAGCATCCATCAAGTATTTTTAGCCGCTAGCTATATTAGATTATTTCCAGTTGGAAAACAGTTGGAAAATATATATTCCCCTTTCTCTAATGAAATGTGCAGACTTTCATTTCAAGCAGTAGTTGATTTTCATATTAAGTGTTTGAAAATTGCGTGAAGCCCTCATAATAGCATATGTTTTGTTTGTGCTTTGATAGAAACAGATGGCCTTAAGCGTGGCCGACAGAGCCATCGGTGCCATCATTGGGGCAGCCGTAGCAGATGCAGCTGGTAAGAATCACACTACTTACAGCCAACACCACAATTAAAGTATTCCTCACTTATTTTATTAGCTTTGCCTTAAAAAAAAGCAAAGCATTTGCAGTGTTTTTAAAACCTCAAAATGGTTCCAACAACATGTTGCTCTTTTTATTACATGTTGCACCGATGCATTATCTGTTGGAAACATCTGGACATGCTGATAGAGCCCAGGGGAGGTGCCTTCATCTCTGAGCCATGTTGATTACACGTCTCCATACAATCTAGATTTGTTCTCAAATCCACAAAAAGCAAGTGCATGCATTATCCCCACCACTTGTTACTATTTATATATTATACAATCCAACATATCTAATGTAAAACTCAAATTATACATGTTTTTTAAGGTTTTGTAACCACAACAAAAATCTGAAAAGTGTATTAAAAAAATGTCTAATAGCAGCTGTGATTCGTTGGTAATGTCTTTACCAGCTTTGCAAATTTAAAGAGTGATTTTTTTTGTCTTTAGTTGTTAAAAATGTGTCTCGGTGTCAGACTGGATAATTATATATGTAAATAAGTAACTAAGTAAGTAAGTAAAAATGTATTTGTATAGCACATTTCAGTGGCAAGGTAATTCACTGGGTTTATATAAGAAAACCATCAGAACAAATATGAAGTAATATCATTAAAGTCATTAAGAAATAGTGCACAGAAAATCAATAAATTATATATGTATATTTATTATAATCAAGCATAATCATACAGATACACATGATAATCACAGGGAAATGGTCAATGTGTAATATACTTTTTTCAGAGCAGCTTTTCACCTGGATTTGTTTGCAGAGTCTAAGCTTACCCCCATGACGGACACCACCTTTCACCCCCTGCACCAGACTGTAGAGGAGCTGAGCAGCTCCTTTAGTAACAGTTATATACCCTGTGTGTAAGAAGGAGCACTACCGCAGGTCATTCATCCCTGCTGCCATCAGACTTTACAATGCCACTGCACTATAACCTAATGTAATAACACTCCAATAACTTATACTATTTATCTATTTAACAAACAAGAATCCACATCTTACCTGCCACCACTTTACTGTACACAAGATACTGTATATATAAGTCACCTTAAATCTCTCCTTCATTATCTTTTAACATCCACTGTATATATCTGGATGCACTGTATAAACTTCATGGAACTTTTCTTCCTTTGTGCATTTCCTGTTGTTTGTAAGACCAGTCACCAGTAAATTTCTCCATTGTGAGACCAATAAAGTTCTATTCTAATTAAAGGCAGCCCTGATTAAAAGAAGTTTTCTGGGTGATTAAATGTGCATAAAATTGAAAGCTGCCTCTCCAAGTTTGGTTCTGGGGATACAAAGAATAGTTTGGCTTTAATACAATTTAGCTAAAAGCAATGCATTAACAAAAATAAGTATTTTAAAGTTTGTTCTCTTAGCTACGGGTAGCCAATGTATAAGGACTTTAAAGCCAGGATGATGTGCTCTTTTTTTCTAGTCTTAGTGAGAACAAAGGCAGCAGCATTTTGCATCAGCTGCTGCTCCCTGATCAATATTTCTGGCAGATATGTGAAGATACTGTTGCACTAATCAGTACAATTACAGATAAAAGCATGGCTGAGCTTCTCTATATCTTGTTGTGGCATTAGTTCTTTAATTTAGGAAATGTTCTTCAGGTGGTAGAAAGTCAACTTTTTTATGTGTGTTTGGGTCATGTCCATTACTACACATAGATATTGGTTCTGTTCCAAGGTTTCTATTCAATTCAATTCAGTTTATTTATATAGCACCAATTCACAACACATGCTATCTCAAGGCACTTTACAGTTCACCAGAACATACAGTCAAACTGATTCAACGTTTTCTATCTAAGGAAAACCAGTTGACTGTATCGACTCATTGACACAAACGCAATCCCTCACACTAAGCATGCTTGTAGGGACAGTGGGGAGGAAAAACTCCCTTTAACAGGAAGAAACCTCCAGCAGATCCAGGCTCAGTGTTAGCGGGCCATTTGCCAAGGCTGACTGGGGTTCAAGGAGACAGAAGAAGACATACAGAAAGAAGCAAAGATACATAAGTCTACTGTCAAACAGCTCCACAGGCGGAAACACACAGCCAGGCAAATGTAGTGGTTGAAGCTACGCATTGATTCTTGATCATTTCTCCTTTAAATCAAAAGATAATAACATCAGTTTTATTTTCACTCAGCTGTGTGAATATAAATGATCAAGTTGAACTTAGGTCTGGACTTCTAATAGGCCATTCTAAAGTGGTCTGCTCAAACCCTTCAGCCCTGGCTCTGGATGAACGTTTGGGGCTGTTTTTCGCCATGTATTTGGCTCCATCAAACTTTATCTCAAGTCTGACCAGCTTCCCTATCCTAACTAAAGAAGATTATTTAACAAGCATGATGATGCCGTCACCCATTGAACACCAGGGATAGCACTGCATGTTCCAGGTGACCAGTGGGGGTAGATTTCCTTATTTCCTCAGTCTAATATGACTAAATAATCTTCTATAAGTCTGCGCTTCATGTCTGTAAAAAGGTAAAACATGAATTTCTCATGATTTCCTTTTAGCATAGATAGAAAACCAAGGGAAAAGTGGAGAAATGCTAAATAAATAGTTTTTCCATTTCTTACTGAGCTTTTTATTGAACCTAACCTGATATACAGAGATAAAAATAACACAGAGGTGGATGACAATTACTATTTTAAAATATTGTGGAGGATTTTCAATCATTTTTGAGAATACCCACCCTCTCCACTTTAAAAAAAATTATGCGAGAGCGTGCACAACCGCATTTCTCTTAGTGCATGCGTTGTTTACAAATTGCTGTTTGCATCTCTCATAGGAACACACCTTCCAGAAGAAGATTTGCAATTTTTCCACTGTTAGATTCACCACCAGTAAGTGAAAAGTAGGACGGCCTTTCGTAAATATATCACCAGATTGAATGACAATTAGGAGGACCACTTATTTTGATGATCCACCTGGTAAAAGAACATCCTCCACTGTACCTTTAAGTTAATTTTCAGCTTATTTTTTTCATCCGGGAATTTAATTAGGAGTATCAGAATAAAGGGGACTGAATGCAAACGCACACCTCACTTTTGAGATTATATTTGTAAATATAATTTTCAAACCATACCTTCTTTTAACTCTGCTTTACAATTAAGCACTACTTTGTGTGGATCAATCAATTTAAATCCATTAAATATACATGGAATACAATGGAATTGGAAATGTTTATAGGTGGGAATACTTTTAGAAGGCACTGAGCTCCGTGTTAAACACAGTCTGCCAACAGAAGGAAAAACAGTTTAGGAAAGCAGGGGGAGGAGGCATTACTTAATGTTTTACTATTTTTCCACCTCTCTGAATCTTTTAACCCCCTACAGCCCAACCGATGCACTGGATTTACAACCCAGACAGGCTGAAAGAAGTTCTCTCCGATCTAGAGCCCTGTCCAGAGTTTCGGCCTCAGTCAGCGAATCCTTTTTACCGCAGGACGACGGGTGAGCAGACCTGCTATGGAGACCAGGCCTACGTCCTGCTGGAGTCCCTGAGTCAGTGTGGAGGTACTGGACTTCACCCAAACAAGCAGACAGAAGTGTGACACACAAAAACAAGATATTTTCAGAGCTCTGACTTTGTTGTTTATTACAAAATATTCAAGCCTTTTTTTTTATTATTTCTCAGTGAAAAAAAGTACGTTATGAAGAAGTTCGACTCTTATTCAGAAGTCCTTAGCAGGCAGACACTATGTTTGGGTCAAATTAATCTTTTTTTCTGATTTTATTCCTTATACTCTGATATGTTTTGATAGATGTGGATGTGAAAGACCTGACTAAGCGCTTCTATGAGTTCTTTGGGCCAGGAACGGTGTATGATCTGCCCCTTAATGATCCCTACAGGAAAAAAGGAGGTAGGTGCAGTGTCTGCTTTTCTGCTAACTTTCTGTTTTGTATTTATTTCCCTAAGCGTTAATGACCAACTTTATTGGCCAGAGAGGATGTAAGAGCCACTTTTCAAACTGGTGTGTGTTTTTTTTCTATTTGCAGAAGAGATAGTCCCACTCTATATAAATGTGGCAGGACGCACTACTTCCCTATTCTTGGTTTCACTCTCTCTTGCACTGTAAATGTTTGCTGCCTTGTTTTACTGCTGGGATGACATGTAAAATACATTTGTGCAGTAAATTACCACAGCAGCACAGCACACCTTTGGGTCCAGTAAACCACAGACAGCTGGATGTCTTAGTCTCATAGCGTCATCAGTTTTTTAGAGCGATTTTTATCATAACTGAACACAAACCCCCTACAGAGACCTGAACTTCAGAAAGTTTGGGGGGAAGTTTTGAACCTGGTATGATTGAATCTCCCCCTATATTCAGGATTCTCCAGTTACTTTTGAATGTTTTGGATTACCAAATAATTTTTAAAAAAGCTGAATCAATCAAAAATTTTTACATCGTTCGGGGAATTTTGGACCACTTCTCTTTTCCTTGTTAAACAGTGCGTTAAATCCATGATCTCAAGCTCATACACCATTAACACACATTTTTATTTAATAAATTCACAGAAGATCATTTTAGATGAGTCTAGAAAGCCATTTCCCCCCTTTCCCTCTCTCTATTTCTTTATTTCTAGACATGACAGTGTGCTTGAAAGTTTACATACCCTTCCTTTAAAGACAGAGAATAACAGCTGCCAGTAAAATAAATTTAACTTGACAAAAGTTATTATAGATAAAAAAAAAAAAAGGATATGGTCATGAGTGAGGCACTTTAATCTGTCTGGGACAGTTTGTTGTTTCAACTTATTTTTTTTTTAACAAAAACTCAAATCAATATCTTATTTTATTAAATTTTTATTTCTTATTAGTTTTTCCATTTTTGTGTTAAATTACTAGTGTGAATGTATCATTTTCTTTAATGGGAGGGCATTACCTCATGCATGTGAGGCCAGTATTCTGTCAGAACAGGATACACTGTCAGATCGGCATATTATTCGTTTTTATCTGACCTATATGAATTCTGAGTCACAACATAAGCTGCAGCCAATGTTTTCTATGTTTATAAGACATGAAAACAAAATTTCACCAAATTTTAATTCACCGGCACACATTTTTTTTACTAATGTGACTTATTTTATATAAATATTGACTAATATGGCATCAGCTACAGATGCAAACATCCCGGAAACTTCAATCATGTCTGGTCGTTTCTGCATCCAAGAATTAACAGTATAATAAAAGCTCATTTTCTTTTTTAAAAGTTAAAATGAACCTGTTTTTTGCTGGTCGGTACACCGCTGCTAAAATTCATTGTGGGAATAATTATCTTTGCGCATTTGCAACAATGTATGCAGATCTGACAGAACGACTGTAGTGCCTCAGATGTTGTGTACCTCATATCAGCAGACTGATTCTAGTTGTGGGAATTATCTTGATTCTACATGTCTGGAGATATCCATACAGACTGGGTCACAAAATTTATGCAGATCAGTCAAATTATTTAAATAAATCATAATGTAATAAAGTGTGGGTAAAAAAAATACAACAGACTCGTTTGAAGAGAATTATTCCCTTAATAAATGAATTTATCATTTGGTGTTCTTGGCAGCATATAACAGTTTTTGTTCCACTGCTCAGGTCCGAAAGCTGTTCTTCCCATTGATGGTCCGTGGAGGAATGGGAGCTTGAAGGCTTTCTTAAGAAATGTCGATGCTGGAAAAGAAGAATCAGGTATAATCGATTCCTTTCACACTCCTTCCCACTGGCATCTGGTGTATCATATTCAGCATATCAACCGCACTGTGCATTTTCTAAGGCTGCGACGTAGACTGCCAAATGGACGGTGTCACCAAACTCGCTCCAGTGGTTGCCATGTTCGCTGGGAGGCCTGACATGCTGGAGAAAGTTGAGAGCGCCATACGGGTCACCCAGAACAACGACATGTGTGTGGCTGTGACTCTGGCTGCTGCAAGGTAAAACAGTTCTAGGAAGTTTTTAGGGGAAAAGAAGTGGCTAAATGAGGGGCAACATTAGCAAGGTGCCCTGATCAGTGGACCGGAAAATTTTCATAGGGGTGGTCAGGCAGGGGCCAATGTGTGTTGAGGGGTAAATTGGGGGGAAATTGATAAATGCCAAATATATCTTATGGTCAATCAATATTGATTAAAATGAACCAATAGGAAAATGAACAGAAAAAAACATCTAGATTCTCCACATAAATCGCTGAAGACAGATTGGATTTTTATGAGGGTCCCTGCTGATAAAGTTATGTGCATATTGATACATTAGCTTCATTTAAATTAATTTATGCTTCTACATAATATATACATTAAATGGGTTGACCAATGTTCTGAGAAGACTTCTAAGTGACTGCAGAGACAAACCTTCCTCTATAAAACCTGAAAGCTAATTCATAAAAGATCAAATATTCTGTATTAGTACTCTTTCTTTGTAGTGTATTGTTGTGAATTATTTATTTATTTATTTTTTGCTGCATTTTTGTGTCAAGTCTTGGTTAATATAGCATCAGTAAAATGTCAAAGCAGGAAATTCCACATAATGGTATCACTCACTGCTGCCACCATCAGGCTGAATGGAGAACTGCTTGTTCCAGTATTGAATTGAATCCCAGGGGGAACAACAAATAACCTGGTAGGGGTGCGTCCCAATGGCCCCCATGGCGATCCATCTAGAAACAACCCTGAGTTAAAGAGAGGCAGTGATGGTTGCAGATTACAACTCTAAAAAAAAGGGAAATGTTACATTTGTGTGTGTCTGTTTTACTAAATCAGGTTCCTGGAGCATTTCATCCTGAAAGGCGACGATCCCAAAGCTTTGGATGCAGTTGTGGCTCAGTTGAATGACCCCAACAGGGCCAACCCTCAGGATCTGGACAGGGCTGTCATTGGTAAGCCTTTTCTTGCTCTTCATCTCCTGCAGTAATCTGCTCATATAAGTCCCAGGGCTTTGAATGTAACAATCATTAGGCGTTTATTTATTTTATTTTATTTATTTTACCGTAGACATTGAAAACTTGGAAACTGCGAGTTTTAACGTATAGGTTTAGGGGGATAAACAAAAAAGTGGAGGAATGAGATCTTGATTAGGAAACACAGACATTAGCATCAAGTGAAATGAGCCAGAACCTCAATCCAATCAAGACAACTCCTTAAATTTAATTCCACCGAGCAAAGGTGGTGTTAATAATAAGCCATCCTTCAGCTAGAAGCCTTTCCTATAGGTTTCCTGCATGTTGATGTTTATTCAGCGGGAAGTGATATCCCCCAGCCTTTAGACGAGAGCAGACGGAAAAAATCAAACAGAACAGAAGTCATCTTTAAGTAAAATCTAAAATTTCCCTGTTAGGATAAGAATTAACCACTGTTTTTATTTCTCTCTGTCTCAACTGAAGCCCATATCAGCCAAGTGAAGGAGAACTTAGCCAAAGCGTCCCATCAGCTCATACCTGCTGTGTTCACCAACACATGAGGTAAGCCAGTAGAAAGCAGCAGGACTCAGGTCTGTTGACTTGGCATCGCCTGAACCTCCTTCCTAAAGGAGATCCGTCATTAGGCCCTTCTGCCTTTGATCTGTAATGGTCTCCCCTCCTCCTCCTTTTTTATTTTGTCCTTCCTGCTGAGTTGACTGTCTCAGGGTTTTTAGCAAAGCTTTTAAAGTTCTCCTTGCTAGAGTTGTTTCACATCCCTACTAATGGCATCTAAAGAGCACAGCAAATGATAGTGTTTTGCAGATAATTAAAAACTTCCTTGTGTCTGTCTGTGTCCAGCTTTGCCCGGTGCATTCCAGGGAGCGCTGCATGCAGTCCTGACTCTCAGTCAGCTTGATGAAGCAGTAAGGGACACCATGCGCCGAGGGGGATGCACCGCCAGCAGAGCCTCATTCATTGGAGCCTGTTTCGGGGCACAGGTAAAGTACACTGGAAAAATAATCCAGGAATAAGTAAAGACTTCTTAAATTAAGTGTATTTACCCTTAATCTGAATAGGTAAATGAGACTGTTTGCCAATGGAATGAGTATTTTTACTCTTAAAATAAGATAATTAGATAATATGCAATTTTTTTCTTATTTTATTTTAATAAATTGTCTTGTTCCATTAGAAAAATGTCTCTTTTACGTCCTCAATCCAAGGACAAATACATCTGTTTTAAGAAAAAATTACTTAGATTTAGATTTTTCCAGTTTAAGAATTAGTGAGTCAGTCAGATCTTTCGTATGATTATTAATACTACATTATTATTAAAAGGAGAACGGGAAAAAGCTGTATGTTGTAGCTTTACTTGACTCCCATATTGTGCAGCATTTTAATGCTAAGAATCAATAAAAAGCCTGAGAATGAATCAATATAATTTCAAATTATCTGTCGCAATTTATTTGCAGACCGGAATCCAGGGAATTCCTGAATCGTGGAGGAAGAGGACGTTCAGATACCCTCTGCTGTTAGAGCTGGCTAAAAATGTGGTCAGCAAACAGCAGCAATTCTAGATTAACATCCCATAAGCCCCTAATTTGTGGGACGAAATTAGCAAATTTCATTGATACTATTAATTTCAACCCATACTAATTTGACATTTTCTAACAAAGGCAGACATTCCCGTCTTACAGATATGCTTTGACATAGCAATTCATGACAGTTGCATTTTAAAGTACCCTGCTGAGTGTAACTTGAAAATATTTGTTTTGTCAAAGCTTCATTTTGTAATAAAAAAGGGGAATAAAAAAATGTGTGTAACGTGTGTAAATGTGTGTAAAATGTGTGCTCTGAATAAAAACTTGAACAACCATATCTGTATTGGTCTGTTATCGTCTTTGCAGCTTAATCTTAGGGAGTAAGTCTGATGGAAAAGCCATCTGCTGCAGTCAAGCTTCAGCAGCATTTCTATTTTCTCATCCCTTATGGGTACTTTCTGTTATTTTGAAGTGAAACAGAAGCATCGGACAGATTTACTTCTGGAACCGGCGGAGATTGCAACCTACTCCTCTCCTCTTTGCCTTTATGAAAGTGCTGACTTCTATATTCACATGTTTAAAGCATCCACCCCAACACTCCTGAAAGTTAGCCAAGTACGAGGCAATGCCAGAGACTTTATGTCTTTAACATGGCATGGGTATAAGAATGTGTGTAGGCCATCTTTTCCAGCCCACTTGTAGAGAAATGATAGATATCAAGTAGTTTAATGTTTAAACTCGGAAATGTTTAATGGTTTATGTTGCTTTATTGAAATGCGAGCTGTATTTAATGAAAATGATGGGTGCTTTGCATAACTGGGGGGACATGATTTTAGCTGTAGCTGTGTAGGTCAACTCTGCATAACTGCAGCTATAGTTTGGATTTGGTTGCTATTATTCAGAAACGTTAAAAAAATTGTAACCAATAGGAGCTTTTCTCTTTGTCCTGTCTTCAGTCAGCAGAAAGCATACTCCTTCTGTTATGGTTATATCCAGACATAAAAAGTATTTCTGTTTGTTTGTATTTTTTCCCACAAAACCTGTCAAATTCTATTTCCTTTTCATAGCTTAACATGAGATAGCCTGTTTAATGTTTTCTTTTTAATTATGCATTCATTCCCACTTAAAAAAAAGAAAAAAGAAAATACAGCCCCTATATACTATTACATTTGTAAAACAGATGAGCATTTCTTCTGATCTTTCTGTTGTTATGCATAGAGGTATTTTTGTATTTTGTGTTTGTATTTATTGCAGATCCCCATTAGCTACAGCAAGATGCTGCTGCTATTCTTCCTCTGCTCCATACAAAGACTCATACAAGACATGAAAGAAAATTACACGTGTGGTGTGATACAAAAATGTATAAAATACATTTTAAGATGTATATATATATAAAGAAATATAGCATGCTACACTGGTCAATGTTTTTTGAATAATCAACTAGCTGACCTTGAGATTGATCAATAAGCAATCTTATTCATAATAGTATATGTCTGCTGCATAATATATAATGTATGTCTGCTGCAATGTTTCTGACACATAAAAGTAATGAGTATCGAAGACTGTCTTTAACACGTAACCAGTTTGATTGTTTATGCATGGATTTTACATTAGTTATGTAATTACATCTTTTTTTTGTTGTTGTTGTTGTAATGGACAGTTAAAAAAATACAAACAGTACAATAATCCTTGGACCGCTCATCTCGACAGAATTGGTTTTGTTTAAATTGAACTTTTTCAAACCAGAACAGCCTCCCTATATGGTCAGGCAGCAAATTTGATTAAGTAAATGCCAAAAGCGGATGCATTATTTTTTTTCAGTGTGAGAAATAAAATATGTTCATGTACACCTTGGAATGCACTTGCGGACCACTAGGGGCACAAGTATCACCTGTTGGGAATCAAGGTTTAAAGTAACCATAGGCTTGTTTAGTTCCATTGCAGTCTGATTCAACCTCCACAAGTCTTTGGCTAAATTTTTCATCCCTGCATACAATTAATCAAACTGTGTGCAATACAGTCATTTGGAAACTAGTGTGTGCAATTTCTATGGAGTAATAACTAGATGATTTAATTGTTATGACACACTTGTCCACTAGTCTACACTGGTTGACCAATAATTCAAAGCTCCACTAGGTGGTGCCCTCACTATACTGCTACAAAACATGGAATTAAAACGTTTAACTAAGGCGATTTAGCCGCAAGGAGAAAAAAGAAACTTAAAGGACATTTATTATTTACAACACAGCTTGTCATACAAATGAGGCAAGCGTTAAACCTCAGACCAAGAAATATATATAATCTCAGAATTTAGACCTTTGTCCTCAGAATTCTGACTTAATCTCAAAATTCAGACTTTTTTCTCAGAATTCTGACTTTTTTCCTCATAATTCTGACTTTAATCTCAGAATTCTGACTTTTTTCCATACAATTCTGACTTTAATTTCTGAATTCTGACTTCTTTCTCAGAATTCTGACTATTTTCCTCATAATTCTGACTTTAATCTCAGAATTCTGACTTTTTTTACTTATAATGCTGACTTTAATCTCAGAATTCTGACTTTTTTACTTATAATGCTGACTTTAATCTCAGAATTCTGACCTTTTTCTCAGAATTCTGACTTTTTTCCCCATATTAAACTAAAATGAAATGTAAAAATCAGTTCACTTGCACTTTCAAAAAATCAGTGGCCATTATCCTCTTTCGTAGTACTATACAGTTACATCACTTTTTTAAATTTATTATATTATATATTATGTATTATATAATGTTTTTATCACTGCTGCTTACCTGCACATAAAAAATTAAAACGTCGAGAGAGAGCTGTACTTAATGAAATGTCTTTTTGTTTACACTTGTGTGTACAAAATTACTAAATAAAATTTGTCTAAATCGTCTTATTTTCTATATGTACTGTAGCGTCTCTTTGCGAACGCGTTTGCGCATGCGCGACTCGTTGCTCGGTAACAAGGGGCGGAAGCAGGGAACTATCTTTGGCCTGTCTGATCTTTGTCACTTTCAACAGCTGGGTGGAACTCTGACAAAAAAAAATTGCTTCAATGACATTTTGTGTAGGGATGGCAGCCTGAGCGCCAGATTAAACCGCCGCAGTGTCAGGAGTGGATTTTCTCTTCTGGACCATGGATTTTAACGTTAAACGTTTAGCGGCAGACGCCGGTACTTTTCTGAGTCGTGCAGTACAAGTAAGTAAAACTGTTGGAACGAAGGTGGAAGTCGTTGCTAGCGAACTTAGCTGCTAGCATATCCAGTTAGCTCAGTTGTGGGGTTTTAACTGTCACTGCTGCTCTTAGCGTGCAGCTAAGTAGCCTGTTATCACCCGAGGGAAAGCCTCTTTGCTCTTAACACTTCTTTCTACTTTTAGTTTAGTTATTTATTTTATTTCATTTTTTTATTACGTGGTCTTCGTTTCCATATAGCCACCGACGCAGGCCTCGGAAACCATCAAACAGCTGTGAAAGATGTAGCTGAGCGGATAGCAACTTGACTCCTCGGTGTTTCTTTGTTTAAATCGATCCTGTTCAGCAAAATGAGCGAAAAGAAACGTTTGTTTTTGGTTGTCAGTTTACAGAAGAGAAGCTTGGACAGGCTGAGAAAACTGAGCTGGATGCCCACTTGGAGAACCTGCTGGTCAGAGCTGAGAACACCAAGCAATGGACAGAGAAGATCATGAAGCAGACAGAGGTTTTACTACAGCCTAATCCAAGTAAGAGGGCAAAAATAACAATAAGCGCGAATGTATGAATTTAAAAACACTGATATTATTTTTTAAATTGGTTTTTGTTTTTTAAAATTACTTCTTATTTAGGTTTGGATTGCATGTTTGACTTGGGAAGAACTTTTGAGAATGGAGAGACCTTTTTACTTTTGATGCATTTCATGAATTGAATGACCCGCCAATGCATGCCAAAATGTCCAGTTTATTTCACTGTTGTCAGTTTGTTTAGATCTACATCCCTAGGAGGCTGTTTTCTGGGCCCCATCGTTTGATGGGGCGTCTGCAGAGTGTGTGAGCTCAGCTGTGCATCCTCTGCAGCTCGCACCATGATGCCATACCTCTGCAGCCCAATTACAGCATCGGCACAACAAACACCCAGACCATCTGCTGGTTTACTCCCTTGTGCAACAGTCCCCCATGTCTGCTCTACTACATTTTCTGTTTCAATGTTAAACACACCACAGATGAGCTTACTGTGATTGTTGCCGTTCTTTCGCGTGATGTTGTAACTTTAAACACATCTAATTAGAACCAGCAGAGGAATATTTCTGTTTATCTTGTCGAGGTTAACATTAACAGAGCGTTCTTTGGAGATAACTGAAGTCAGGCTGAAGTCAGCCCAGTGATGTCTCATGACTTTGTAATCGAGTTATCCGGTTGTGATCCCTTAGATGCAAGACTGGAAGAATTTGTGTACGAGAAGCTGGAGAAAAAAGCCCCCACACGCATGAACAACCATGACCTGCTGGGTCAGTCCATGATGGATGCAGGAAGCGACTTTGGTCCTGGGACTGCTTACGGTGAGGAAGTCTAACACTGGGAAAACTTAAACATTATACCTGATTTATAACATTTTACTTTAGTTATTTTACTGATTTATGTGTTGGGATGAAGAAAAAAAAAAAGTTACTGACGAATTGGTTGGATTTCTGAACCCATTAGGCTCAGATGCCACTTAGCAAACATCAGGTCTCCCCCTACAATTTTGCTTTGTTTTTACAACAAATAAAAGGCCTGGAAGCTTCTCAGATTGGATTAAGGTTTAGTCTGATGGTGGGAAAGCAAAAAAGAAAAATGGTTCCTTTGCATTTCCTTTGGTCTGAACTCTAAAATCAAGCAGAGGTGAACTCTGGCAGTTCTGACAGTTTCTGGTTTTTGTGAAGTTCTGACCTTCTGACTCTTTCTCTTTAAGCCGCAAAATATAAAACCATTCAAATAAATTTTTTTCCCCAAGACTTCCTGCCTGAAGTAACCATTTTATATTTAAAGGAGAATTCCGGTTTTTAACACTTTTAGCCCATTTTCTGTAGTGTCCAGGATGAAATTGAATGATCGACACCAAAATTTTGACAATTGGTCCTGTCTCTGCTTTTTGGCTCATGCAGAATCCCCCCCTGGCTGCTTCAGAATGGCTTCCATAGTGCATGTCCGATAATGTCCTTAAAACAACCTTAAACGTTCTTTTTTTAAAATATGCTACTCACCGGGTCGTCAGCGCTGTTCAATGACGTTCCAAAAAAAGTTTCGTAAAGAAAAAACGTTCCTGTAGTGTTTTATTTAGCATTTTGTAAATCCCATTGAGTTCTGTTGGAATAGTCAATATCCCTCCGCCACCGGAAACGGAAATAGGGCCTGTTTACGCTTAGTTGTAGTCTTTTCGCAAGGCCCAAGTGTTTCTGCTTCACTCTGTGTACTCCGACGTCGAGGTGCTAACGTCTCTGTTAAACACTTTAAAAAACTCTGAAAATGGAATAGGAAAGGTGGATTCTTGAGGAGGACATATTGGACTTTGAGTTTGACGGTAGAGGATACCGTCGCCAACTAGTGGTCTGGAGTGTGCAACGCTTCAGATTCGAACCGGAAGCGGAAGTTTATAAGCGGTTGTGATGTATCGGAAAAAATAGTTCTGGGATTTACAAAATGCTAAATAAAACAAGACAGGAACGGTTTTTCTTCACGAAACTTTTTTTGGAACGTCATTGAACAGCGCTGACGACCCGGTGAGTAGCATACTTTAAAAAAAGGACGTTTAAGGTTGTTTTAAGGACATTATCGGACATGCACTATGGAAGCCATTCTGAAGCAGCCAGGGGGGGATTCTGCATGAGCCAAAAAGCAGAGACAGGACCAATTGTCAAAATTTTGGTGTCGATCATTCGATTTCATCCTGGACACTACAGAAAATGGGCTAAAAGTGTTAAAAACCGGAATCATCCTTTAAACAAGGGCAATATCACATAGTGTGTGTGAGAGAATGGTTTAACACATTTTAAAAGGCGTTTAACGTCTTAGGAGTTGCTTTTTAAGATATTGGAAACGCCTTTTTTTTTCAGATTTCTTTTTGGGCCCTTGCATCTGTTTCTTTTCATGATTTTGTAACTTTTAAAGCTGCGTTGAGGACTAAGGCCTTCGTACAAAAGTCACACGCTTAACCCCTTACACATGTGTCCTCTACTGCTAACAGGCAATTTTAGCATATTAGTCTTTAATGCTTAATGAAATCAGAATGTAGGCAGTTGAGGACCAAAAAAGAAAAGCGCAAGGCCACATAAACGCAGCTCAGATGGCATGATTAGTGTCTGAAAACCATGTTTTTTAAAATGAAGGCAAGAATCAAACAATAAAGTGACAGATAACCTAAAAGATTAGTCATCATATTGCTGATCAACCGCTGTGTGCCAACATGTCAGCTAATTTTTCTCTTTAGAATCCCCCTCTTGAGGCTAAACTGATACATTTTTGTCTGCCTAATTTCATTATTCAGTTCTTTTCAGTTTCATTATTTTATTCTGAAGGATTCATTATTTAAAGATGCTTTCCAAAGCAAAACAGGGTGGACGTAATGAACTGGACAAAAGACAGAATGCAGCCAGAGTATATAAACCAGCCTGAAGGGGCATCAATAAAGACTATTTCATAAAATATCAACAAAGTTTAACTCTGAAAGCCGGATCTATAGATTAAGACTTGGACAGACAAATTCAATGATCCTTATTTAGGATTTAGATATCTGAAAATTTAGATACATGCATAATTTAGACGTTTACTTTAGATGGATTTACAAATAATCAGTGTTGCCTAGCAACTAGAACCCTTATTTTTCTTGTGTGAAATCAGTTTTTTTTTTTTTTTTTTTGTTTGTGTGTCAAGATAGTAAAGTAGTAGAAATGAATACAGGAAATCTGATTTTAGTGGCTATTAAACCACATAAACATCCATCAATGTTGAAGCTCTATTCAACTGTATTGATTCCTTTCAACCATTATAAGCATCCATTTAGAGGACTGGTTTTGTGCTGCTAACTTAAGGGATTTATCCGGAATTCTAGGACCAAACAGGAAGGATGTGTGAAACCTTCTGTGATGCAGCTTCTGATATCAAGTTAGGAACAGAGATGTTCCTAGCCTAGTAAACCAGCCCCACCCGCCAGCGGCCAAAATCATTTTAGGTTGCGAGTTTAGTCTAGCCTCGATCAATGCCCCAAGCCCTAGAACTGGCATTGCTACGTCAGTCAGTTGCGCTCATTGGTCAGAGCGTTGGCCAATAGGCACACACAGCGGTTTGAAAAACATCGGGTTGTTCTCATCAACATTCTTCCGATGTCTCATTCATCGGGGCCAGACTGAATTACACATTTAATCTCACATTTAGGCTGTTTTAGGTTCAAGCTTCTAGGGATTTCAAAGGTTTGATGTTAACTGTTGTTTCTGCCGCTCACTGCGACAGGAAACGCTTTGATAAAATGTGGCGAGACGCAGAAGCAGATCGGCGGTGCCGAGCGGGAGTTCATCCAGAGTTCTGCCATCAACTTCCTGACGCCTTTTCGAAATTTTCTAGAGGGCGACTTTAAAACCATCCTGGTAAGTACAGCTGGTGTCAGTTGATTTTATAGTGAGTTTCACTTTGAGCTGTAACTTCAGTCGTTTTCCAGAACTTAACCCCATATTCGATAAGTTTGTGTGGGTTTCAGATAAACGGTGCATTGGTGACATCACACCTCTTAAGCTTTTAATCATTTCCACCTAAAGTTTGATCTGTAATGGACTGCTTATTAATCCATGGAGTTTATCACTGATGGTTTTTCTTTTTTTCTTTTTTGTTAGAAAGAAAGAAAGCTTCTACAAGTGAAACGTTTGGATCTAGATGCAGCCAAAACGAGGCTAAAGAAAGCCAGGATGCCTGATGCAAGAGCTGCAGTAAGTTCATGCGCTAAAATCCTTTTTCCTTTTACCAATTCTGTTTTTGCATCTCTTAATCCACATTTTAGTGACGCCTATCTCTTCACAACAGCGTGAAATGTATTTTTTCCTCTGAAGAAGTTATGACAAACACGAGTTGCACAACCTGAGCTGATTCTCTTTAGCTTTTCTGACTCGCATCCCGTCTTCTGAGGAACGATGGGAAGTTTCGAGTTCCCTTTTCTTGGAACGCTGGTTTTATTTTTATTCTTTGTCACGCCCAGCTTTTCTTTATTTTGAAGTGCTGCGTTCTTCAGTTCAGACTTTAATAGGTCACAGTTTTTCCTCAGTTTCTTAAAAAGTGCCTTAAAGTAAAATGTTGTAATCTGAGACTTTGAAAAACTCTCCTAACTTCTTGTATTGGAAATGTTACAGTTTTCCTTCATTGTCCTGATTTAAATGTGTTTATAAGAGGGCTGCAAAATACTGTGATAAATGTTTATTTAAAGTGGTTCTGTATCGTGGCTTTAAAGGGATAGTTCGGTATTTTTGACATGAATCTGTATGGCATCCCGATCACCAGCGGCATGCAATCACACTGACTTACCCCTGGCAGCGTCCTGTGAGCAGAGTTATCGTCCAGTTTTGGTCAAGCCGAAAGTAGTCCTGCAGGTTTTTAGGAACAGCGAAATAAAACTTTTCTCTTCCCAAAACATTATGTGTCCAAAAGAGCGATATTTTCGCATCCCAAAAACATTGTAGTGGAAAAAGTCACACGTCGTTATCAATTGGTCCTATTTTCTCTCTGTTCGTATCAGTGCGCGCCGTCATTCAGACAGCGAGCCCAACAACAGCCATGTCTCCCTCCGCCGCGGAAGGAGACATGGCTGTTGTTGGGCTCGCTGTCTGAATGACGGCGCGCACTGATACGAACAGAGAGAAAATAGGACCAATTGATAACGACGTGTGACTTTTTCCACTACAATGTTTTTGGGATGCGAAAATATCACTCTTTTGAACACATAATGTTTTGGGAAGAGAAACGTTTTATTTCGCTGTTCCTAAAAACCTGCAGGACTACTTTCGGCTTGACCAAAACTGGACGATAACTCTGCTCACAGGACGCTGCCAGGGGTAAGTCAGTGTGATTGCATGCCGCTGGTGATCGAGATGCCATACAGATTCATGTCAAAAATACCGAACTATCCCTTTAAGGTGTATATCCCAGTCAGGCATTGACATTTTTTGGAAATTTAATTAGATTTTTGTTTTGTTTTTTAAATTAATTTCATTTCAGAAGTAGGAATATTTTTGCTGATCTAAAAACAAAAAACAAAACATTTGTTGAGATGAAAAAACTAAAAAACCTTGTTTTCCTATATTCCTGAACTTATATAGACATAGCAACAATAAAAGAAACAAAGGAAATCTTATACCAGTTATTTATTTCTCAATAGAGGCTGAATTTTGCAGTTTTAATTAATCATTTTAGTGATTTTCTTTGTTTACATTTGTGATGAACCTCAGACCCTCCTGTATTCACATGTGTCCTTGCTGATTGAGCAGTAAAAGCTGATTTGATGTTATAACCAGTTCCTTTGGGATTATATCTCAATTATCTGCTCCACATGCAAATAAACAGGTGGCCACTTCACACAGTCAGCTCCTCGCTGTGCAAGAAACAGGCCATGAAGAGCTCTGTGGATTTTCTAGTAACAATTAGGCTGTATTATTGTGAAGCTATTAGCTACCGTTATTCGGTTGAGATCAACCATTTAGCCAACAAAAAGCAGCCGTATTTAAGTAGCATTATGGCCTAATGTGAGTGTAATGACAGTGATGGTAACACCTGATGTTTCTTGGTGTTTTGAGCCCGAGAGCTCTCTGACAGTCATGGTAATGATGATAACATGTGGGTTAAGCAGACCTGATATCCTTATCGCTGCTTTCAGTGATGGTGCTAAAGACAGACATCGTTCTGAGACAAAGAAACCACAACAGGTATGAGTTAGTTTCAAAAAGAATCAAACCAACCTCCTATCACAGAGGAGGAAAGCCTATTTATTTCTACCCAGTGTTTAAAACAATTGTTGACCAATGTACCACAGAAGGTAGAAATCTATTTTTAATGAGTAAAACAAAATAAAAGAGCAATAAAATAAAAGATCAAGAAGTATTGGATGAAGTTTGTCGACGGAGTAATAAAAGCTACTATGCTCACTTCTGGGAGATAAATCAGCTACATTAAAAGAGTCGAAAATGTGAAAGTGTGCAGACTTTTATATTTATTTACTTTTATTCATTTGTAAAACATTTAGAATAGTTGTAGAACTGTTATATACAGTTATAGAACCTTTCCTTAACTTGGAGAATTAATGAAAGGTTCATCGGTTCTGTCTTTTCCTTTTAGAGACTTAATTTGACCAGATGTTGCCAGTTTTTATCTTCCTGTGGCTCGAAGGAATTAATGTTTCAGATCCTTGCAATAAAATCGGAGTAAACACGTCTACTCATGTGAAAAGAAAAGTGACGGAGCTGAAAACCTGAGCTGTAACTATTACTTTCTGTGGGTTAACACCAACTCCTGGTTGTTTTCACTGCTTTGGTACGGTGGCAGTAGTGTTTAGCTGTATGAAAAGCAACAGCTGAGAACTATTGAACAGGCCGCATCATCACAGGCCTGCTAACCTCCTACAGAGTGCGGTTTTATCAAGGCGCCTCCGTACCAACGCAGAGTATGAGGATGTGCTGTGTTGGCTCCTGCCCTGCAGCAGCTGTAGCTCTAACCACTGTGTCACTGTTGTTGTTGTTGTTTTTGTTTTTTTTTACGCAAAGCCGCAGATGTGAGCAGAGGAAGTGACAGAGGTGAGTGGAATGTTGGAGCCATGTTTGATTTGAACACAGACGCTAAACCCCATGGCAGTTTGGTCAACAGCTGCTATCTCTCTGCATCTCCCCCACGCAACACACAGCCAGCCCCTTTGCAAAAGGATTTACCCATGAATGTTTTTCAGTATTACAATCACAAACTTGATTTGGTAGTACTGGAAAAATTCCTTGAGCCAATGAAAAATATTTTATTAAAAAAAAAATCATCATCCTACCTACTACTTTTAAACAATCCATCTTCCAGTGGTGGCAGCATCATGCTGTGGGAATGCTTGTTACAATTGTATGTCATTTGTTAGAGATTTGTATTGCTTAATAATAAAAGCAAATTTTCAGGAATCGGTTTAGTTTATACCTTTTATATTTTACTTTCTTTTAACTTGCACCTGAAACCTTAGAATAAGTTTATAAACAGCTCTGGTTACATTTCAAGCTGTGTAACATGGACAGTTTGTTTAAAGCTGAGGGGTTTGAAGTGTAGGTTTTATTTTATTTTTTAACAAAAAAGGTCTGCTGTGTAATGATGATGTTTCCTCCTCTTTAGGCGGAGCAGGAGCTGAGGATGACCCAGAGCGAGTTTGACCGACAAGCTGAGATCACGCGCCTCCTGCTAGAGGGCGTCAGCAGCACCCATGTATGTGACCTCACAGAAACATGGACAGCCTTGTTAACCCTGCTGGGTTTTAGCTGTTTCTCAATTATGACATGTTTGATATAAATAGAAATCCCTCTAATGTTTTTTTCCGGCTTTCTATTCATGCACACCTTCAGGCACATCACCTCCGCTGTTTGAATGACTTTGTGGAAGCTCAGACGACTTATTATGCACAGTGTTACCAGTACATGGTGGACCTCCAAAAGCAGCTCGGCAGGTGGAACAGATTCACTTTGAAAGTTTTTTTTGTTTTTGTTTTTAAGATTTAATGCATTAGCAGTCAATATGTTTGTTTTTTATTAGCTTGTCTTCATTATGAGTAACTGCTGATTTATTGCTGTAACTGTAGGTGTGTGGAGCTCATTCAGGAGCTGAGAGTTTAGGAATTAGGAGATAAGACTTAAGAGTCAGAAATGATTAAATAAATCATTAAACCAGACAGCAGATGTATGCATCTGGGAAGACAAACAGCCTCTAGTTTTGCATTCAGAGTCCCAGCAGCCTCCAGAATCATGTCTTCTCCCTCCCACCAGCTTCCCGTCCTCCTTCTCCAACAACAACCAGTCGTCCATGTCGGGCGGGGCCAGCATCTCGGTGCCAACCATATCGGTTTCTGCCTCTCTGCCCAGCGTCTCTGCAGGCCGCGCCAGCTCCTCAGCGTCAGGCGGATTCAGCGAGCTGCGGAGCTCCAACGGCAGCCGCAAGGCCAGAGTCCTTTACGACTATGACGCTGCCAGCAGCAATGAGCTCTCCCTGCTGGCTGACGAGGTGAACTTTCTTTTGTTTGTTTTTCCACACAGTATTGTTGTAAAAACTTGTTTTTACAGATTTCTTCCCTTGGCTCTTTCTTAGGCATCATTTCCACCAATATAAGCCTGTTACATCTTACTTTAAAGAATTAAAATGGTTCTGGGTCACAACTTTTTTAATGCAGAGTTGCACCATCTGTTTAAACCCCATGACGTCTGATAGCAGGACAGCAGAAGTTCATCTCCTTAGTAGAACATGTGCCACTCCCTTTTCTAGGGAAAGGGTGTAGTGCATATGTGACTTATCAGCAGTGAACCAACATTAAAAATCTTTTGCTTTCTGAATTTTTTCTTTCTTTTTTTATCTTTTGAAAGGCTTAAGATTTGGTTGGGTTCTGCAAAATCAATCAATTTGTAATCATTGACTAAATACTGTTGGACACGCTTTGATCTCAATGAGTCTTACCCTGGTTTAATAAAGGTTGATTATGATAAACTCTAGGTGTCCTACCATTCGGACATTTTTTCTTAATCTAAGGGTTAGCTTTCCTGCAAGAATAATCCAGCTTTCTAGACATTATATAAATTTTCACATCTGGAGGACCATTAGGAAAATATTAAATTGGGGGGGCTAAATTGGTTTGTGGGAATCTGCTTTTTCAGTTTAAAAAACAAATGAGGTTATTGTGCTGCCAGGTCAGGCTTTATATGTGTGTCGACTACTTAATAATTCTGAAAAGATTCATTTCTCTATGCTTATTTAATTTTTTTTGTCCAGGTCATCACAGTCAGCAGCGTCCCGGGCATGGATTCAGACTGGCTGATGGGGGAGCGAGGCAACCAGAAGGGCAAAGTGCCAATCACCTACCTGGAGTTGCTCAACTGAAGCACACCTTCTGCCATCCTGCACAACCAGCTATGATCCTGTATTTATGCCATTCTGCAGGGACAGGCTTCACTTTCTATCTCTTTTTTTATGTTTCTTTTGTTTAAAAAAAAAACAAACTAAAAAAAAAAAAAATCCAAAAAACATGGAGTCTTTAATGCTGCAGAGTGGAGCAAGAATGAATATAATTGAGTGACGGGTGAGCACATGGATGCTTTTTCCTCATTACTTTACAGTAAATTAGCTTTGATGCCTTTGAGTTTGACGCCATGCAAGCTGAAATATTTGGCAGAAGTCTTTGCAGTAACGTTTTAAGATTTTGTTTACAAAATACATCTCAGATGGTAACCTAAATGCCCCCCATCCTCCTGCTAATAAGTCTAAGGGTATATAAGGAGGACATCTCTTCAATAGAGAAAACAGCACTTCAGTGTGAAGCAGTTTGATGCTGGTTCTTTTAAGTCTTATTTTATAATTAATGATCTCATGGAGCAGTAACTATTTTTATTTCGACCGTATTCTTTTTGTTGTGCCACAGATGTATTTGCATGAAGCTTTAGTGAACTGTTGCTGTCCATTAGATGGCTCTAATTTTACTCTCCACATCTTCACCTTCAGTATTGAGCTTTCTAGCTCAGTCTTTAGATATTCAAAACAAATTTTCCAACCTTATTGGAAAGCATTTTTTTATGTCATGACCTATGGACTGCGCTTAAAAAAAATAAATTCTGCCATTATTCTGCGGGGAAAAAAACAGTAACTGATTTATCTGGTTTTGATCAGCTTGATGTTAAAGAAAATGCCTGCAGTTAAGATATTTTACCTCCTTGACACTTTACTAACTCATCTTGAGTTCCATCAACCTTGCATTTCACTTTTACATGAAAGACCTTCAAGAATTGTATTATGTTACATTTGAGGACATTTCAAGTTTATTATGACAAAATTCTGCTTTTGTATTTTGTGTACCCGATACAGTGGCTTGTGGTTGTAAAATAAATATAAAATGAGCTATTAAATTAGACATTTTGATATTATTGCTCAGTTTAAATGAAAACTATAGATTGAGTTGTACTTAGAGATGCAACCACTAGAGGGCAGGGAAGGAGAAATTAATAGTCTGAGAGAAACCAGCTGTGAAAATATCTTGGAATTAAAGATACCATTATTTAAAAAAAATCTTTTTATAATGCAAGAATTTTAAACACAATAGAAACTAAAAAGGTCTGTAGAATCAAGGCCCCCAAAAAACAATATTCAATTCAGTTTATTTACAGTATATAGCATAAGGGTGTGCAAAATAATCGTCAAATCGATGAATCGTGATTCTAATTTTTGTGATCTACTGAATCGATTCTTGAAGGCAAGAATCGATTATAAAAAAAAAAAAAAAAATGAACAAATAAAATACATGAATGGTTGGCGCACATCAATCAAACCAAGTGGAATACAACTTCCAGTCCAGCAGATGTCGCTGCGGATGTGTTGGCGCCTGCTGCTTTGTGTCATAAGCATGTCCGGACTGATTATCCTCATTTTGTTATTTTAAATTTGATGAATCCTAAGATCTTTTTGTTGGTGTGTCCATGCCAGTAATAGTAATATTTCTGTCCAGTATTTGTTTTCATGGCAACACCTCCAAAAGTAATTTCAATAAATACAGCTATGTATGAATTCAGTTGCTTTCAGTTATGTATCAATTGAAGACACGATCCAGATCACACCCAGCCAGTCAGCCACTGGTAAGGGCTGTATCTTTTTCTTACAGTGTTCAGTGAAAATATCACAATGCATCGCAATATTTCAAGTATCGTGATGCATCGTGATAGAATCGCATCGTGGCATGTGAATCGTGATTCGAATCGAATCGTGACTTCTTTGCCAATACCCACCCCTAATATAGCACCAATTCACAACACGTCATCTCAAGGCACTTTACAGTTCACCAGATCATACATTCAAATTGATTCAAAGATTTATATCTAAGGAAAACCAGTTGATTGCATCGAATCATTGACTCGAAGTAGATAAGTAGGTGTCACAACCTGAAAATAACAGCTTTTAACAGAAAGAGCACAGTGGTATAGAGGATCAACTATTCTACTGGAAAACAAGGAGGATCATTGAGTATAATCTCAAATACATCATCTAACACATGATCCCCTGCAGCAGGTGGTTCATCTATATCTCTACTCTTAGGTACCAAACTTAAAGCTGAGATGAGTTGAAGGTGGACTGGGTGGAATGGTTTGCTTCCAGTCCTGACCTCAAAACACCAGAACTCTGGTGAGATTCTTGTTTGAAACCAGAGGGAACAACACAACCACAGTGGCTAGTGAAGGCAATGCTAGTTAAAAAAACGGGATGTGTCGTCTCACATCAGTGTGCAGCCAAACTAGTGACTAGCACTGATCTCTATTTATTCACTGGATTGCAGATAGATCGAATAACTGAAATCACCTGTCGCCATCTTGGTACTCCCCACTTTCAGGAAGCACCATAAAAATGCCTGGAATGTGATGTAATTACCATAACAATGTAATCGGTACATTTATATTGCATGTACATCATCAATTTAGCACTTTTGGCTCACATAGTGTGTGTCCGTGTGTGTGTAATATTCTTAATGTCTGACTACAGTATTATTATTACACTAATTTAGTTGTGATGAATTTTTATTGTATGTTATATTACATGATTTATAGACTTCATGGACTGCCTGCTGCTTATACAATGTGAAGTGTCTATTGTTTACCAGAAATCACAGTAATCTGCTGATGCTGTGACACAGCAAGTGTGAGTCAAAGAGATGATTTTATCTTTATTTTAAAAGTTTTAAGCCCCACTGAAAATGAGAATTCCAACCAGTCTAAGTAGGGAGTACCAATATGGCGGCTGGTGACTTCACAGCACAGTGTACGACCAACGGCCTATCAGCTATCCAATGTATAAATAGAGCTCAGTGGTGACCAGCGTGAAGGTACCAGGCTGTTTTAGCGGCTCACGGTTCTCCAACACACCACTGAAGCGACTGCTTGCTGAAGAAATCAATGGTTAAAATGCAACTTTTTGCTGCTATTTCAAACCTTTCTTAGATTTTTTTTTTTTTTAAGATTTTCACAGTTTTTTCAAAACATTTGTTTTGAGCTCCTCCAGTTTAAGCGCTACGTTCAGTGCAAACAATCTGTTGTAAGAGCAGAAAGTATAAAGAGGAAGTGAGTTTAGCAAACTGCGTGTTGACTAATAAGCTGACTAATAAGCAGCTTATGCATCTGATAATATATAGGATCATGTTTCCATGGATAGGATCATGTTTCCATGTTCTAGATCATAACTGTATTGCAACCTTAGAGCCTCTCTCTTTTCACCTTTGACCTGTATAACCTATCTCTAGTTGGTATTTAGATCTTTAGGACCCAAAGATCTAAGTCTTGCACATTTCAATTAAATTCAGTATATAGTGCCAATTCACAACACATGATTCACCAGATCATACAGTCAGATTGATTCGTTTTCTAAGGAAAACCAGTTGACTGCATCAACTCGTTGACTCGAATGCAATCCCTCACACTAAGCATGCATGTAGCGACAGTGGAGAGGAAAAATTCCCTTTTAACAGGAAGAAACCTCCAGCAGAACCAGGCTGAGTGTGAGCGGCCATCTGCTGAGGCCGACTGGGGTTCAAGGTGACAGAAGCAGAGATACAAAAAGCAGCTGGAAACACACAGTCAGGCAGACGAGCTCCCAGCCAGCTCCCATGTCAGTGGATGAAGAGAGCATATCCAGCCAGTCACAGTCAGAGAAACAGGACTACACTGGTAAAACAGGCCGATCTCCAACATCTATAAACAAAGGTGTTGATAGCAGCAGCACAGCTGATATTTCTCTCCAGGATGGAGTCACAGCCAAACAGG
The DNA here is from genome assembly GCF_016077235.1 of Cyprinodon tularosa. NCBI lineage: Eukaryota > Metazoa > Chordata > Actinopteri > Cyprinodontiformes > Cyprinodontidae > Cyprinodon > Cyprinodon tularosa. The sequence goes on along the minus strand of NW_024039263.1, from coordinate 606,017 downwards.
AACCTTTTAAAGATAATCCATCCACCTCAGAGGCGTGCCATTTAAAATTGTTGATCATTGCACAGGTGTTGCCTTTGGCTGGAGGGTTCAGGAAACCAATCAGTTTCATTCTCTCACTTGGTCAGCTTGGTGGAATATGGGACCACTCTTTCAGGGGTTGTGTTAAGTTGCTGGATGCTGGCCGGAAATATGGGAAGTCAAACATATATGCAGATGTCCAGTAAATTGGCTGGCCATGCAAGAGCTATGACGTTTTCAGCTTCCAGGAATTGTGTACAGTTCCTTGCAATATGCAGTCAGGCAGGGTCAGACATGAGGTTATGGTCATGAATGAATGGCACAACAATGGTCCTCTGGATCTTGTCCCTGCATCTCGGCGCATTTCAAATGCCAGTAATAGAAAAGGAAAAAGGAAAGGAAATGTCTCTTTATTGTTTTACCATGTGGAAACCTGTCCTCTGGTCTAAATTGTTAGGAAACCCTCAGAGTTGCACCTTTGAACATTTTAGGATTAAGGTTTTCTCATGTACCCAGAGTGACAGTCTGAGTTTCAAACCAGCAATCTTGCAGGTTTTCCAAAAAAGCCAATGCCCTTTGCTATGACAAACAGGCCACCACTTCCCTTGAGGTGCAATAAAAAGCACCCGTTCCCAATCTAACATAAATTACAGCTGCTCCTTCCCTTAAGGAGTTTGATTCACAGCATTGCCAGCCACCCTGCATGGGTAAAACTGGGATTCATCCATAAAAAGAAGACCTTTCCAAAGTGACTGATACCATCAAATGTAAGCATTATTAGAGATTGACTAATAGGTTGTTTGGAAACTGATTGTAATAACGAATATTTTACAAATTTGTTTATTTTTCTCTGATTTGTGCTGCTGATATTTTGGGAAAAAATTAATGAAGCCAGTATTGCTTTTTCTTCCACCTTTTACATGATAAAAATGACACAATGTTAGCAAATGCTACATATTTATTTCATCATTTAGTATCAAATCTAACAAGACACTAACAATGGGTAGCAAATAGAGAGGGATCAAGAATCAAGAAATATTCTTTAAATAAGCAGGTAAATAAGATGATCTGCCAATGGAATGAGTTTATTACTTTTAAAATAAGATAATTATATTATATGCACTTGAAATTGTTCCAATAGCAAAGTGTCTTACTTACCTCCTTAAATGGAAAAAAAACTTATTTAAATTTCCTATTTTTACAATGTGGACATTCCTGCAGTCAACATGTCAACTGCACACCCCCTTAAAATTTGCAACATCTGCGGCATTGTGCTGCTTGATAAAGCTGCACATTTTCATAGGGCCTTTTTGTGACAATTATGCAATTTATTCTCCTTTATAGCACTAAAACAGCTATTATCATGTTAATTTTACAATATAAAATCCTACACAACTACAGTATCAGCCGTCCTTTTGACGGTTGAGTTAAATTGTCAGATTAAGAACATCAGATCTGATGCATAAGGAAATCATTTTGCACAGGAAGCTGCAGGGGTTGCATCCCCTCTCTACCTTTTGATTACCTAAGAACTAAACAACAACCAACGCTACACAAAAGAAGTAGCAGAACTGTTCATATTTGAACGGGGCTTGTGCTAAACATGGAGCGAGTGGGATCAGTATTAGCAGAATGGAATATTACTGATACCTAGAGACGGGTAGAGTACCCAAAAATGGGACTCAAGTGAGAGCAGCACTACTTCATCCTGTTTTTTACTTAAGTAAAAGTTAAAAGTAGCCTTTAAAAGAAATTACTCAAGTGTAAAAAAGTATTTGTCAAAAATGCTAATCAATTATTGAGTAACTTATCTACTTGCTACCCATTGTGATATCTCATTTAATATATTACAAAATTTTGTAAAATTAAACAATATATTAAGTGATATGCAAATTCTGTTTTTTCAAAGAATAAGATATAAATGAACAAACAGCATTTACCCAATAAAAATATTGGTGGAATTAATACTATTTAAGAATTTTTTTTTTTTTAGGTAAAGTGAAACTTTAAAAATCAATAGTTACTGTATTTAAGCATAGGTTAAATTTTAGTATACTGTTTACTGAGCTTTAAATCAACCTCCAAATGACACAGAAGACTCAGCAGATAGAAAATGGCACTAAACCAATAAGCCTTGAGTGCAAAATAGAAGAAAGTGAGTCTCTTAGAGGTGCATATTTGTTTTAAACAAACTTGTTTTCATTAAGTGAAGTTACTTACAGTGGATGGAGTAGCCAGACATTTTACTCAATTAAGAATACAGATACTTTACCAGATTTACTCAAGTAAAACGTACAAAGCTGTAAAGCTAACAGTACATGTTTTTCAAAAAGGTTTCCCAAATATATGTAACTAAGTTGTTATTACTAGTGTTGCACCGACACCAGTATCGGGCGGGGCCCCAATCCAGCACTAAAATGGTGGTATCGGTATTGGTGAGTACCAACAAATGGGGCACAGATACCATTTTGAGAGCCAAAAGTTTATTAAATTATTGTCACCCATTCTAGGTAGGCAATAAAAAAATTCTACTGGATTCACTTTGTATTAGTCATTTTACTGCTTCCCAAAGGCAGGCAGCAGCTTGACAAAGCCATGATGGCAATTATTTTACATCCAAGTAGTATGCAGTATCAATTTTAAACAGATGGTATCGGTATCGGCCGATACTGCACAGCCAGGTATCAGGTATCGGTATCGGGGCCAAAAATTGGCATCGGCGCAACACTAGTTATTACCCACTTCTGCTGATACCTATTTTATATCTAATAAACAACTAGATTTTATTTAAAAAAATTTTTTCATTAAACAAGCAAATAAACTTTGAAGTTGTGCTTCTTCATTTACTCAGTAAGTCACTTTACGTTGTCTGCAGAGTGATCTTAAAAGACTTGTCTGAGAGTAACTTTGCTTAAAATAACCAACTAAAAAAGCGTTGTGGGAACAGAAAGGAGTTTGCTTTTGATTCACGAGTAAATAAGAAATTAAATTAATCTTCTCTTGTCTACCTTCATCTATAAGTTGTGGCATTAGTAATACAGTGGATCTAATCTCTACGGGAAGTTACGAAAGTAGCTGGTTAACACACGGTTGGTCCTGGTATCAAAAGTCAGAGTTTGTTTATAAACCATTCATTGTTTTTTTGTATTGTGAAAATGATTTGAGGAGATAATTATGGTAGAGTTTGTTCTGTATTTGTTGAAACTGTTTTCACTCAGGCTGTTGCTTTGATAACAGAAATGTTAAAACATAATGAAAAAAGAAAAGGATTTTGCTGCCAGTGTAAATATATGTTTTTATATATTTATAAATTTGGTGGGAGGCATAAAAAGTAAATTAAATACATAGTGTATTCTATTCCAATTTGTCCACAACAAATCCTGGAAAAGTTGACGTCTTGCAAATCAGTTAAAGATGGGTTTAATTTTTTTTTTGTTCCAACTTGCTGTAAAGAAATAGTCCTAATGACCTGCCCGGTTGACCTGTTCACCGTGTACCCCGCCTCTCACCCACTTACAGCTGGAGATAGGCACCAGCACCTCTTGCGACCCCACTTGGGATTAAGCGGGTTGGAAGATGGATGGATGAATTGACCTCCCCGATTGACGGCTACTAGTTTTTCAACTATTGCAAAAATTATTTTATACAACAAACGTATAAATGTAACATAACCTGTCAAATCAGACTTGACAATGGTTTTTAATTAACTGAGAGTTCCCAATTAAAAAAGTAGATGAGAGGTAGTATGTGTCTTATAACCACCATATTTGCACGCATGTGTGACTGCAAGGCAAGAGAAATGTGACAAAGCCGGGGGAAATTTTGACATTGAGCAAGAAGTCACATCAGGCAACGACACTGCTCAAAGAGGATATAAAAAAAACAAAAACGATGTGGATAGTGAGGCAGCGGTATGCTGTGAAATAGCCTGCCTTCTGGAAGTTTGTTTAATTTCAGGCAAAGATAGATAGAAGGGATTTTTTTTTTACAGATAGCTACAGCACATAGTTGAGTATGTCCTTATTACCTGTCCTGTAACTGGATCCACAAATGTTATTTGATCCTCTAAAAACAGTGAAATGCATTTTATACATCCTCAGCCTAAAGCCTAAGATTTCGTTGATATAATACAGCTAGTGTCCAATAATCTCATTGGATTCCACTTAGAAACAATCTGCCTCTTATGTCCTGGTTCCAGAAAGCTCAGGACATCCTCAATTGTCCGTCCCCGGATTAGAGCTGCTCTGACGGATTCCTGTGGCTGGTACAGGCCATATTTGTGTGAATCTAACTCCTTCTGGTAAAGCGTGCCTAGTTGCACATTTGAAGGTTTGCAGCCCATATGTGTACAGTTTCTGGCAGAAGGCTTTTAATTCAGCTATTCCACATCCAATTTCACTTCTCTAAACTTATTTGCATTCATCTGTGAGAAGCAGCACATACGCAAGTTGCACATACAGCCTTCCATGCGTGTATTTGCTGTGTATATTTGGCATCCTGTGTCTAGCTTTTTTCAGCATAACCACATTTTGGCTATTTACCAGTAAATAAAACATAAATATTTTTTTCTAGTTTGCTTTACCTTCCTGTACTTGGTGCCTTCTTGATATATATTCTGACTCAGAAAACTTGTGGTCAAAGGTTTATTGCCCTTTAAGCTGTTTATTAAAGCTGACATCTGTCTTCTGTAGTTGAGCAATCAAACTGAATTCCTCATTTTCTTCAAGCTAAAGCAGCAGTGAAGGACCTTCCTGAAATGATTATGATCAGCGTTTCAGTCGTTATTTATGCCTTGCTGCTCAACCAGATTTACCTTTTCTTCCCCACCTGGCAGATTTGCTTTTCTTTGAAGCTTTACTTTGAAGGCATCTGTCAATATAATGATAGGCGGTCACATTGTTTTCATAAATGGCCAACACTCAAACTGCTGGTGAAGATTCTCAGTTATCCAGGTCATAGTCATTCCAAAAAAAAGGAATATCTGGACTTTTGAATTGAAAAAGCTTCCTGGATGGGAAGCGAAACGTCTTCGAACTTAAAGACAAAGTCTATTGGATTGTTTTTTTTAAGTTTAAGGAATTCCACTCAAACCAAAGACCTCAAGCCATTGGTTTATTTCTTGCTCTTATCAGCTTCTACACTCTGTTGAGAGTATTTCATCACAGCCTTCTGGAACAGTCTGTAAACCTGTATTATTACTTACTTTTTAACAACTATTCTAAAGCAGAAGAACAAAAATCAGGCTTTGATTGTTAGGCATTCATAACTCAAAAGGTAACGACTTGTCAAAGTAATGAAGTTTTGAGGCTTGATGAAGGCTTCACTCTGGTTTCTCTTTTTATGTTCCAACCACCATGACCCTGAGCATCACCACAGTGGTATTTTGGTTACCTTCTGGTTTGACTCCGGCACTTTATGCGAGAGCACACTTATCTACCAACCTCCCTGCTACTGCACAACAACACATATCGCGCTAAAACGGGTACAAATGCTCTGCTGCTTCCTACTGTGCAACGCTGTTTCAAAGACATTTATATCTTCACTGATTATAAAGATATTGCATTGACACAGGTCATGCAGCAGGTTTTATTTAAAAGACTGAGCACAGGGGTCCGGAGTAACTCCTCACACTTATCATTGAGCTGGAATCTTATTTCGACGATGAGTCTTTCTTTGCGCTGATGGGAAGGAAACCACAAACCCCTCCTCTGTGAGATACAGAACTGGGCAGTTGCTGCACATCTTAGCAAAACAGGAAATTTCATGTTTCCTCTGCTGCTTATAGCAACAGCTTGCATCACACTACTTCTGCATGCCTTCACACAGATACACGTACGCCTACACACTGACAAACCGAGACCCACAAAAACGCAGCCGCAGTTTTACATGACGGTATTAGGGTTCGGGCTGGTTTTAAAACCACAGTTCAATTAGCAGTGCAAGCAATGAAAGACTGTTAAACATACCAAAGTACTTTTTTTTTTTACCTTGGAAAGCATTCGAAGGAATTTTTTTATTTCACTTTTTTAACATCTGTTCAGCTACCTTTGTCGATAGCATACAAAATACATTCACATTTAAAGTTTTGTAGATATTAGTAGGGTGTGGGTCTCAAATATTTCTTTTTGATTGATATTTGTAGGATTTTTGGCTTGAAGGTAAGAAAAACAACAATAGAGATTCCGGATAAAAATAGACAAATAGGCACAAGAAGCAGAATGTACCACACGATAGATTCTTCTGCGTCCGAACAATCAAGACTTTCTGAGTCCTGCACTCTGTGCAGCATAAATTCATGTTCACATATGATATCTGACTTCCCAACCATATTCATCGTCCTTGCTTCTTCAAATGTCCAAAACCACTGTGTTTGGCAGCAGTTGAATGTATTTCCTGTGAGAAAAATCAAATGGAGTTTAGAGGCCAGTGAATGAGCATCATCAGAGGGGATGGTGGAGAGTCTGTTGTCCCTTATGTCCAGGACTTTTAAGTCAGTATCATGAATCGAATGAGGGAGATGGGAAAGACTGTTGTTTGAAAGATTAAGTGACTTTAGAGTTTGAAACCTGGAAAGATCAATGTCTTGTATTTGAGTGTTTCCCAAGCCAAGATGTTGCAATGTCCTGCTTAAGCATTGTAATGAATTTTGGACATCAATGCCAGGGTTATCTGACAGTTCTAGATGTGTTAGTGACAAACCTGTGAATGCAGAATTTGGAACAGTTTCAAGGTTGCAACCTTTAAGGTAAAGCTGTCTAAGGGAATCAATGTTGCTCCATTGCAAGCAAGATGAACTGCTGCTTGCATTGATATTTATTTCATCTGGTTGGCAAATGCCAATGCTGTTATAGCTCAGATCTACGGAGTGGATTTTTGGCAACGAAGAAAATAAACCAACAGGTAGCTCATTTAGGTCATTGTGGCTTAGGTTAAAGTAAGTCAGGTTGGCCAATGTGGTGAGAGACTCATCATCCACTGGAATCTGGTTCAGTCTGTTGTTGCTGATATCCAGCTCATACAGGCTGCCGAAGAACCGTTCTGATGTGAGATTGAGCGTTTCTAGGCAGTTCATGCTCATTCGGAGTCTTGACAGCAGGGGCATTTTTTGGATAAACCCATTAGGGAAATACTCCACCTGGTTTCTTCTCAAATCTAAAGTGTCCAGAGAAGAAATATCACCATGAAGACTTTCATCCCATATCTCAACAGTCACATTTTTGATGTGCTTTTTTAGATTATAGAACTCGACGCTTGTCGATGAGTTTTGGAGCGTATTGTTGTCTGCATAGTGTTCATAGAACCTTAGAAGGTTGTTGGAGAGATAAAGGTTCTGTAACTTGCTGCGGCTTGGCAAGAAAGGGAAAAAGAGGAGTCTGTTGTTTGACAGATCAAGCGTCTCTAGCTTGAACGTATCATTGAGGTCCTGCCTTGAGATGAACCACTCGATGTAGTTGTAGCTGGCATTGAGGACGACCAGTTGAGTCATGTGGAAGTCGGTCAGACAAGGCAAAATGTTAAAGGCCAAGTTGAGCCTCTGAAGCTTCGGGTTACCGCCAAAGGCACTGTCGATTTCAAACATTATGTTTCTTTGAAGATCTAGCTCTTTGAGGTTGTGAAGATCCCTGAACGAGGTCTCGTCCAATCTTTGCAAGAGATTTCCAGAAAGATTGAGGTACTCCAGGGTTGATAAATTGTGAAGAAGAGTGAAAGCCATTTCATCATTAAGCTTATTCTCAGAAAGGTCTAGAAATCTAAGACCAGGCAGCTTTCTTAATGCAACACTGGTTTCTTCATAGCCAATGTAGATATTGTTGTTTGCAAAATTTAAGTTCTCTAATAACTTTGAATCTTCAAAGACCTTTGATTGTACTTTCTCCAGATCGTTACAAGCTAAGGTTAAAGTGATGAGTGAAGGGTAAGGAAGGAGAGACTTGTCATGTAGTGTTTTAATTTGATTGTAGTTCAGATGAAGCTCCTCTAAGGTCTGGGGCAGTCCTTCAGGCACAGAGGACAGTCTAGCATTGTTGCAGACAGCATTTTCATGTACCTGTAGAGCGAATAAAAGCAAGTAGAGTTAGGTTTTTTCATGGGGTTTCCTGTCATGAAGTTAAACTAGCTACCTGGTAAAAGAAATCTCAAAGATCTGGTTTAATCTCAGCCGACAACAACTTTTAGAAAAGGTAACATGTTCACATGATTATAGGTTTGTTATAAACAGTAATGTATGTAGCGTTAAGCTTTTTTTTTGACTAAACCAAAAGCCCTATGGCAGCTTATGCTTTGTATACTACTGGGTGAACTACCAGCTGTAAATAATGCAGGTTCAGCTAGCTTCTCAGGTTAACATGCATTATTTTTAATCATAATTTCATGGCAGCATTAACATTGCACATTTTATTATGCTAACATCAGGCAAAATTGTTCTTTTACAGAGATGGCTCTGTAGACTGAAATAAAATTTAGTCCCCTTTTTCTAGTTGATTTAGAATTATTTCTAAAAAATGTAGGGTTCAATAAGTAATAAAAGAGTTGATGCTTTCTTAAAGTTGTATCATTTGGGTCTGTATTCGAAATTTAAAAAATACTTTAGACAATGGAAATATATTTACACAAGTATTGGATTTCTGGTCTTGGCGCTTCCTTTGATTTGTTTAAACATGCAACAGCTGCTGCGGCCTTAAAGAAGATAGTACGCTTCATGTTGCATATTTCTAAATTGCTGATTTGAAATTTTATCTACTATGTTTAAAAATAATAATAACCTGGGAATGGGTTCTTTTTTTAGGGATGCTAAAAAGAAATGGTTCAAATAATCTCAGCATTGCACTATTGTTGTCTGACACACACACACACACACATATATATATATATATATATATATATATATATATATATATATATATATATATATATATATATATATATATATATATATATATATATATATATATATATATATAATTTTTTTCCAACATGGTTAACGGTTTGTGATTAAAAAAAACGATTTAGGAATTTAAATTCAAGTATTCACATTGAAAAAGAAAACATTAATATGTATTTATTAGACTTGATTTCCTTTAAAAATAATAAAAATGAAAGAAAATGTTTAGATCCTCTCTTCATGAAGGTTTAAAGTTGCTGTTTTGTCAGGGCTCTCTGCGACAAAATAAATTGGTATCTCATGTGTAAAGTGTATAACTCACATTAATGTTCAAATTCAGTTTAGTTTAACTTTATCGATCCCAACACTGCACCCTGTGGAACACCCCATAAAATGCCCCACCACCAAGATGTGTGCCTCTTCTGATATGGGCCTCTCTAATTTCCTTTGCAGTACTTCATGGCATCATAGTTGTTGTCAAATCATTGCTTGTATTATGTACGAGTATCTTATAATCTTTAAAAACAGTTACTTTAGCTGTTTTCTGAATGTTTTGTGGGTTTTTTGTTAATTATTAATAGGCATGTATGTATCATTTCATAATTCGTTTTCAGGATTTTACATTTCGTCAGGACTTGAATTCATTATCTAAGCTATTTGAAAGCAATTTATAAATAATCTTTAAGAAAGGGAATTTTTCTTTGGTATATTTGGCTTGAATCAAAGTTTCCTGTTAAACCTTTTTTTTTTTTTATCTTTTTCTAAATATCTTCTTGAGCTCTTTTAACTGTCCTTTTTTCAGTATTTAAAAAGAAAATGTTATTATCGAGCTTAGAGAGAGAAATGCATCTTACCTGGTGGCAGTGGTTGAATTTTGGATGACTTAAGACTGGTGTCAAGATTCTCCACATGGCCAATAAGCAAAGTACAATGGGATTTAGACCTTGGACTGGCATTTTATCATCCTCACTGTTAAAAACAAAAGTGACAAAGAAAAGGTTGATCCTCTTTTACAATATAATATCTGTTGATTTTACTCATACTGACGACCATAATCCTTTGAGGCATCAGATACGGCATAATTAGACATACAATTACTTAAACAGGAGAAAAAAATGAAAGGAAATTATAATAAAGCTTTTCGACATTAAACTTTTTATGCTTTTAAAACTTTCAAAGCTTGGCTTATGATTCTGACTCAAAATAAAGAAGATCATATTATAGTATTATTTAAGGTTTTTTTTTGTAAATTACATAACTTTGTGTTTTCCATTTTCGATGGTTTCCCAACAACTCTGCTGTTGCACAGAGATAAAATATTCATTTTAAGATGATTGACTGAGAGCTTTGTTTTATAAATTTTATATCGATGGCTGGAAACCTCAATACTTCAGTTGTTTGCTACATGAAACCGCAGTCATCTATGTGCTGATGACAAAGTGAAATATTTCAGAGAGTTGAAAGTTTAGAATATAGATCCTTCTTCAGAAAGCAGAAAGTGGTATATTATTTCATGAGAACAGCAGCTTTGCAATAATTTCCCCAAATTTCTATTCAAACCGCTGTCATGCGTTTGGAATATGGAGGTTTTGTCTTCCCCTTTTTCCTGCACGCATTGGTAGCCTATGCATTTGTGAATACAGACATATTTTACCTGGAGGTGCCATAATGAAAATAAATCTTTTTATTTTTACCACTTTTTTGCTGCTGTGTTAATCTCTCATCAATGCACCACACAGTGACAGTAAACACATATGCAAAGACAGTTGCACAACACAGCCTGCTTGTTATAACACTATAAGTTTAATAAAATTGCTGTGCAGCAAATTATGAGGTCATAGGAGGTACTAACACTGTGAATTAAAACTTTATATAGATACAATATCAATTCCCGAGTTGAGTTAAAAGACATTGTTTTAGTGTTGAGACTTTGTGATTTAAGAAAAGCAACAAACATCTGTCCTTAAGAGCATATAAGTCCTATATATTACTAAAACACTACAAATTAAACATTCTACATCTTTCACTGAGGCTCTCTTAGGTGCATCTCATTGCGTACTGCAGTGGTTGATTAGAGCAGAGTGCATTTACTTACACTGGTGGTTAGATGTGGATTTCCCAAGCCACTGACGGTTGATCCCCTGACCATATCGCCGAGTGACTTGCCGTTGTAGAAAGAGCTCTCATGTGTGTGACTTTCAGCTGCAGCACTCGTCTCTGACTGAACCGCTAGTGCCCCCTTTTTTTTTTTAACTCTTCACGGAAGCAGGCAGGCAACAGAAACCAAGTCACATGGACAAGTTGCAATCACACTGAGGTTCTCAAAGACCCGAGCCACAGGAAGGTGAGCGCAGGCTCAACAGTCAACAAGCAGGACTGTGCACGTTCACAGCTCTCTTCTTTTCCTCCTTCTTCTTGTTGTTTGCAACACCACTACAGTTGTGTTGTTACACAGACAACTAGTACCGGGAGCACAAGTGCCACCACAAAAACCCAATGAGAACACACCCTTCACACCCTCTGCTCTTTCTGATCAGTCAAGCTACTAGAGAGGAAACCACTCAACACACACCCTTCCTGCCTGATTTTCGGCCTCTCACAGAAGCTGAAATGCATTTATGCATACAAGCAGATTTAGTCAGTACCCCATATAAAGTAATACATTAAAGGATCACAATGCCTCTGGACCAGGAAATTAAACAAAAGTGATAGCTGAAAACCTATCACCGTCTCAACAAATCATCTCCCTGCAGCATGCTCCAGTTGGGTCCCTCTAATGTTTACATGACCTCTCATACCTCCACAAAATGGCTTCTTTCAGCAAACACAAAGTCCCATCAATTTGAACTCTTTTTCAGTTTTTTTTTTTTTTTTTCAGTTCTTAAGTTTAAGAGTTTGGAGATCCCGTGTAGCTGCATATCTGAAGTCTAATGGGCGTAAGAAAGGGGAATTGGGAATCAGGAAGTGCTTTTTCTGTCCTTAGGGGGTTCATTTGTTAGTTATTCCTTCCTGATTTCACACAGGATATCTCAAGCTCTCAGTTTTGACTAATGTTAAATTGGTTGGCAGCATGGTGTTTCTTTTCTTTTTTTTTTCACAGAATGTACATTGTTACTTGGCTTCAAGAAATAATGCAAGTAAAAACTTGGTGGTTTGGAGAAACTTGATTCCATCAGATGGTTAATGGCATAAAAGTCTTTCAAAATTGTGGTTTTATGTGACATAACAATCTCTTATGGGCTAACTTAAAAAACTGTTCCGTTCAATGTGCATCCACCCATCTCATATCTAAATTGTGTTTTTAATCATGCATAAAAATAATTTTTTCCATAGTAAGTGATCGTCGACAAACAATAAGTAAATTTTGACAACAGGAATTTGGTACAGAAGACTGCATTTAAGAAAGACCTTACAAAGGCTGAAAGTGGCTTTTTAGGCCTTCTGCATTTAATAATAGGCACATCTATGATAAAATGTTGCAGTGGTGCTATAAAGTGTTTCTTCTGAAATATTTATTTCCTGGTGCTTTTATTTCCACTCAGGAGAAAGGATATTTGCCTTAACTTAGACGCCACTGTGCAGATTATTCGCTTAACCTTCATGATTTATCAACAAAAACTAATTGAGCTTTGCCTCTTATCGCTGCTGGGTGATCATAGAAAGTGGGCATGTTGTTTACAGGGCAGAAATGGCCTGGTTAGGGCAGGTGCTTCCTGGACTCGGCAAGTTAACACTGTCACAAAACAGACTTAAATCAGAGACTTTCACTTAATATTTCTAAGAATGTTTTCAAACCTATCCAGGATTCTTTGTCAGTTATTTTAGTGTATATTAGAGTAACCTTTAAGTGGAGCGCAGATGTTTTAAAATATCCCTCCTCCTCCACACTTTCCAAGTCAGGTGCAATTCAATGGCCTAACTGTCGTTGCCCTGGGTTTTTGCAGTCTGTTGTTTTGTAGGAGTGCCATGTTCGGTTATTTGAACCGTGATGAGACTGTTTAACCTTATGGAATGAGTCCCAGGACAGAATTGTGTGCTTTGTAGAAACCACAATCCTTTCCCATCTGTTAAGTGATGGCTTTTCTCTTTTAACAAAGATGGCTTCATTCACTCCTCTTTCAAACCCTCCGTCTTCTCTGTCCAAGGTCTAAACATTTTGGTTGTTGAAGATGTGCCCTTTTGTTTTTGAGGTGCAAGTGTACAAAGTTGAGTTTTGCAGAGTAGATTATAAGCTACCCTGCTGTGCTGTAGTTGTTTAGTTTTTCTGATGTTGTTTGAGTAGTCCTCGCTGCATCGCATAAATAATGCCGCTCATAGAGTATTGTTAAGGTTAAATTCAGTGGTATGGTGTTTAGAAGAAATACTCCTGGGTTCCTCTGAAATTCCTGCCACATATGTAATTTCAACATGCATCTAAGTAACCAAAAAACAATTACACAACACAGGAGAGCCAGCAGCTTTTCAAGCCATTATCAAGGTTTTAAATCATTTTAACTTTCAGAACTGGTAGAGTTTATTGAAAACAGGGTGTCCCATGCCATAGATCTGGTTTTGACAGTAGCTAACAAAGATTCTTTGTACCACAAGTCAGATTCAAAGACCATTAAAGAGAAGCTTTTCAACAAAGTATTATGTTAATTTAAGATATATTTAATTATCAAAATGCAGCACATGGTGCTTATAGATGCTCCTTTAGGGCTGCTCTTTTCAATAACTGGCCTATGTGATCTGAGAGCATCGGATCAGTCGTTAAGTTAGTCCTGTGACCCAGAGTGCTGCTTTATGGCGGTCTGAGTTCCCCTTTAACATGAGAGCTAAATAAGCTAAAAGTTGTTGGGCAACAAACCGGATACTACACTGAGCTGCATGTGCATCACACACCAGGTGAATAGAGTTTTAAAAAAGGACCATCTCCAAGTTCTTAAACTTTATCTTTTGATATAGCAATGGTTGAATTTAGGCACATTTTGGTTTACGCAAAGAGATACGTCAAAACTAACTGGGAATAGGGAGAGCAGCCGAAACCTTCCTATTCTGCCGACACAGTGGTCCAGAATCTAGCCTGAATTATGCAAGAAGATTATTGAAGTGTAGCAATGTTCTGTCAAGGTACAATTGTTTTTTTTTTGTATAACAACAAAGTAGATATATATCACAAATAGATCATAATTTAAACGATTCTTCACAGGAACTTTTTTTTAAATGGTACCTTTTGGCTTTTTTAAGTAAAGCAACATTTCTCTTGTAGATTATTCCTTCTTGCATAGAAAATCTTTTCTTTTGTCACATTAACCGATGCAAAAGAAGCAGTTTCTCCATGTCCTTTTGTAAATTATTATCATCACACCTAAAACCTGCCAAATCTGGCAACAGGATGATCTGAAACATCTTTGTTTGGTGGAAAAACCCTTATTAGCACAACAATAGAAACTCTTCTTATAATTGTTGACCAGTTGTTTGCATGTTTCCACCAGTGTTTCCAATTTGAGACCGCCAGCTTGTTTTCCAGTAGTCTTTGATGATAACCTTCTCTGAGTTTCACAGATTCTCCATCAGATCCAAACTTTATGTGTGTTAATCTTATGTCTTGTCAAAAAGACATGTTGAAAAGATTACCTTGAACACAAATCTACAAGTAGTATCAAAAATTTGGGGCTAAATGGTATCAGCACCTTAAATGAAAGATGTGTCAACGATAGCAATGCATGACAGGGTTAACTTTGAGTGCTTTTTTCGGGTGGGAACTGTGGAGGAGGTGTGAGAGAGTGCATATGTCCTTGGTGATGAGTAGGCTTTCCTAAAATAACAAAAAAAAAGTATTTTTAACATCTATAGAATTACCTCAATAATAGTTTATCACTGTATAGTTTTAAGTTAATCATGCATTATTATTATTTTGTATAATGCAAAATGTATAGGTTCTGTTTGATGCTTTCTTTTTGTCTCCACTGTTGTCCACCTTTGTGAGGACATTACTGCCATCTAGTGAAATGTGACTTTCTACTAGTTTTTTTTATTTTTCCCACCCACCTGTGTTCCCCAGGGCTTCCATACAACAGAACCAACCTCCCAGTAACCTCAATATCTCTTTACAGATGTGTAAAGATATTTTTTTAACTTAGTAGAGATAGCGGATCTAAATAATGGGATAATTAGTGACCATACAGGACATCCTGTGATGGTGTGTCACTGACATAGCACCCTACTGCCTAATATGACATTTATAAGGCCTGCATGGCTGGCTCTAAATTTCCCTTAGGTGTGAGTAGGTGGATGGATGTCTTTTTTTCGTTTTTGTGCTGCCCTGTGTTCCAGTGGCAACCTGTTTGGGGGGGTGTGTACTCTAACTCTTCATCGTGGATTGCTGAAGATGGGTATGAGCAGCACAGCAATGACAAAGAGGGCATAAAATTACAAAGTATACAGCAGCGTTATATGCATTAATACCTTTTTCCAGTCAGTGAACTCTACAAATGGTGATTTGGAAACGGTTCAAGGCCTCAGCTTGGGGGTAACACAGGAAATAAAGGGAAAACATAATTATACGATTAGTGTCAAAATGACACAGAATTACTGCATTAACAACAAGGTGGAGGAGGTATGTTTTAATCATTGTCATACTTTTTATGTAATTAATTTTTAAATCAGATGCTTTATAGTAAATTGCCTCCTCTTACATAGCACTTTTTTTTTCCCAAGTCAGCAGACTTAAAGCGTTTTACAATACATTCATTTATTCACATACTCACACACACACTGATGATGGTAAACTACATTGTAGCCACAACGCTGCCCTGGGGCTCACTGGAAGAAGCGAGGCTGCTGTACACTGGTGTCACTGGGCCCTCTGACCACTATCAGTAGGCAATGCGGGTGAAGTGTCTTGCCCAAGGACACAACGACACTGAACGACTCCGGGGCTCGAACTGACAACCTTCCGATTGCAGGGCAAACTCCTGCACCTGCTGTCACTGTCGTCCATGATTTATATTATGCAACTGTTAATAATCCTCGGCAAATGTCACATTCAAAAGTGCAAATGGACTGGATCTAAACCTTGCATTTGTCTAGTTCTTGTAAAACTTACATTTTGTATCAACTCTATCCAAAATGTGAAAAAAAACTCTCCATATTGTAAAGGATCTGCATCTTATCTAATATCATGAAATAAATTTATATTATTTTGTTTTTTAAATCCTCCTGTTTTTTTATTTTTATTTTATTTTGAAATTCTATTAAAAATTCGTCCTAAATTATTACCAATGTTTTACACTTATACATTATACACTTCTAATACTTTGTTAGTAAAGTTTTTAAAAAACGTTAAGAAAAATTGGATACAAAAAAAACAACCTTGCTGTGCAAATAGCATTTGCACCCCCTACTGGTAATATGAGGAACTGCATGAATTTTAACCTTATTTATCCATCTTTCCATCCTTCTACATAAACTTTGCAGCAGCCCAGTCAGAGGTCCTGTATAATCCATATTCCATGCAACCATAATTCATTATTGTTTTTTTTTTTTTATTTAAACCACGTTGTTTAGTTTTGAGCTCAGAAGAAACTTGTTGTTTTAAGAATATCTAAAGCTCAAATTTGAAGTTTATTGAAACCGGTTTTGTGTTGCAGCATTTATTAACTACTTGTTTTTTGCATGTTTGCAAGTCTAATTTTTAGGACTTTTTTGAGTTTGCTATGAAATCATGTATTTACACACCTTCTTTATTAGGATATTATTGCGGCAAATGCAAGTATGACATATCGTTTATTTTTATCGATTTAAGTAACATCTTTATCAGGCATCCCTAAAGGTGGGCACATTGATATATTCCTAATGTTTTCTGTATTTCATAAATTAGAGAAGACATTTTAAAAAATGACCAGAAACATTTAAATTCAAACTTATTTTTTTGTTTTCTTTTTTACATTTACGATATCTGAATGAGAAATCATAATGAAAGTAGTGTCTGCTGCACACTGAGATATGCATCACGTAGGAGCTGTGTTTCTTGTTTCCCTTTCTTTATCACCACTAGAGGAGTTGTATTAATTTTAGGAGCTAAGTGCTGCAGAAGCAGAGAAAAGGTTATTAAAGGTCAAGGGTAATTTTCTTTTTAATGGGCTCAGTTATCTTTTTTTTTCCATTGTTCTAAACAGAAATATAAGATCAATGGATTCTGAAATGGAAATAAACCCACTCTAATGATTATAAGTGAAAATCAGGATCAACACTGTAAAGTTTGAGTGCTTGCAAAGGACAAAAACGAAACAATTATCACTTACCAACACCTTCATAATATAGAACTATAAATACAGTATATATCAAAGATAGTCACTGCACATCCTATGAGCAATTTTGTCAGTGTTGATCTTATTCTTTTGCAGACAAGGATAGTTTAAGCGTATTTACCCCAAATCATCATCATTAGAACTTAAATATCCTGCTCCTAAGTGTCTTTCACTCGTGCAAAGAGGCCATACCAGGAAGACAAAGCTTTAGACAACAGACTGAACACATTTACAGTTTTCCCCGCCCCTCAACTGATGAGGCTATCACATTTCCTGCAAAAGTGGTGCTATGCTGCACTTATTGACTAGTTGTAAGAAACGAAGGACTAAGCCTGAGGGCTGATAAAAAGAAAAAGAACATTAGAACATGTTCAAGCTGTTCAGACTCATGCATTTCATTAGAAAAACAAACAAAAAATCCTCTTTTTCAATAGTACGTATTGTTGGGGATCTTAGGCCGCTTAAGCTTCGTACAAGAAATCCAACCATCATTTAGTCAATGTAAACCAACAGGTTCCGAATAAAGATAAGGGAGGCGGACCTGACTGGAAGTCCATAGGCCCTGTCACCTTTCAGGACGCAGTAGGAACTCAGCCCCAGAATCAGATTTTTTTTCAGCTAGAAATTCACTCTGGTACTGGCACCTTTATGTTCTAGTCCAGCGCATTAGAGGTTATTATGAGCAAACATAAAAGTCTGACCAAAGAAATTTAAATTAACCTTATAAAAAAATAAACATTTAAAGTGGGTGAAAGCTCACTAGGTGCCAACAAATAAAGGGATAAAACCTTCATGCTCCTGTTGTTTTTACTTCCTGTTACATTTTTTCGCCATTTTGAGAAAAAAAAAAGTGTTAATTGGGTTGCAGCCTTTACCACAAGGTTTAGTCTATAGATAAAAAATGTTTTAAACAAACACATAATTGTAAAAAAAAAAAAAAAAGAAAAAAAAAAGAAGCTGCAAAGTTCCTATTATATCCTTTGAAGTTAAAACAAAGACACAGACTGAACTGAAATGACTGTGGTTGCTGATAATATCATGCATCATTTACAATATTGATTTCTATTAAGCCACTTTCTCCCCATGCTTTTTTTTTTGCTTCCCATCCTTTCAATGTTGCCATTATTCCTTTAAGTTTAGCATTGTATGTATTAAGATCTATATGGATATCAAAGAATATTTTAACCACAGATCTACAAATAATGTAGATAAAAACTAATATGTAAATAGACTGGTTTTACTCAGCGCTATTCTATTCGGTCATAGATTTCATTTTACAGCATCAAACAGTAAAAAGGTCTGACTCTAAATGTTGGCCTTTTTTCTCCATAAAATAAGTGCTCTAGTAATTTCTTATCTGATCAACATTATGCCACAATCACAAGCCAAAAGTATTCAAATAATTAATATAATCTAATGATAACCTGAACAAATACAAACAAAAACCAACAACAGAAAAAAACAAAAAAGAACCCAGATTTTTAAATGAGGATTTAGCTATCTATCTTAACTGGCCTGGCACTGTGTGAAACTATCACAAACGTGCTTAGATTGGAAGGCAACCATACCTTTGTTCAGTTTTTTGACATTTTGACACACATCCAGGAGTCTTTGTCCGTTCTATTGGTTTGCACCAGAGCAAACTCTAGTTGGAGCTAAATGTATGTAAGCAGCATGGAGGTCGATCTTCCTGCACACATTCAAGATGCAAATCAAATAGCCATCCTTTGCTCTTCTGGATTGTTTGAGCTTTTTGTTGTGCGTGGACTATATGCTTGGTCTTTTGAATCATGATGGTAGGGCTCGTTTTACCTCTTTGGAATGAGTTCCATGACTGAAATGCTTGGAAGCTGAAACTGCAATCCATGGCATTTCTCTTTTCACAAAAATGGCTTCCTTGACGCCTCTTTAAAACCATCTGTCCAAAATCTGAACACTTTGGTCTCCCAAGGTCTGTCCTTTGTTTTTGAGGTTCAAGTGTACAGCTGAATTTCCCCCAGAGCTGCTGACACTCGCTCACACTACGTTGTGTTATATTTGGTTTCTCCAATATACGAAGCTGTGCAGTCCTTGCTGCACTGAATCACATAGAAAACTGCTGCTCGGCTTAATTTGAGATTTTCTGTCTTTAGGACGAACCAGCTTTTGTCTCGGAGTATTGTTGGGGTTGAAATTCACTGGTATGTTGTAGATGTTTGGATGTTTAGATGTTTTAACAGACTTAACAAACAGCCACTTTGGATAACCACATTCTTCAACTAATTTCCTAACATATTTTTGTTCTTTTCATTTGTCCTCTGTAACTGAAGGAATATTTTTGGCCTGGTAACTCGGTGTTCTGATCACAAAAAGTGTATGTTCCAACGGGCGATGCGAGTCAAAATTAATAGACATGAGTATTAAGACTCCCATTTTCCTCAATCTGCATAGCAGTCCAGAAAGGGCTACATGTTGTTCTTGGCACCTTCTCTTGTGAAATTTATGTTTCTGTCCGCTCTTACCCATTGGTTTTTGATGATTTGCGCATTTTCCCCATGTTAATTACCGTGTCATCTTGATCTATCAGAGGTGTCTCTTTTGACTCCTGAATATGTGTCCAAACCGCTTAAAAAATATGAGCCAAAGTTTGGTTGCCTTCCAATTTAAGCCTGTTTGTGGTTGCAATGACCCGGATGACTGAGAATTTATACAGGTATGTGTGAAACTATATTACTCCAAGAGTACATAGACTCACAGTTCCTAATGCTTTACCTGCCTCTGTTAAGGTTAGGGTTCTTAATTCAATCTGAAAAACTTACACGAAGAGAAAAGACAATTAGGAGAAATTTATTGATACAGTTACTTTGTCTTTGGCGCTCACACCTTGGCAGTAAACATAGCACTGAATTTTGATAGATATGCATGAGCAGGAGCAAAGAATAGGGCTGTTCCCCCCCAGGCCTGAAACTGGTGGAGGAGATAGATGAAGTTGGTCAATCTGTAGACTGCTGGTTAGCGAAACAGTCTGCACAGCTTTATGGGGAGATCCAGTGCAGTGAGCTGATTCTAAAGCTTCACTCAGGGACCTGGAAGATGGAAGTCCAGCTTGGATAACACAGGTTGAGAGAACCTGTCCATGATGAGCAAGCATGGAACGACAGTGGAGAGGACAAAATTCCCGTTCGGAGGAAACCTCTGGCAGAACCCGGCTCAAAATGGCGGTCTTCTACCGCACCGGTTGAGATGAGACAGGGAATGCAGTAAGAGTCCGGGAGGAATGACACTCTGATGAAGCTTAGCTATGATGGTGGAGGAGAGGCTGGAGGTGGGTTGAAACGGTGTAATTTGAATGAAGTCACACAGCGCATCCACAGCCTGCACACAGGATCAGATAAGTGCGGATCAGAGGCCTTTTCAGATGAACATTTCGATGCCGATTGGCTTTCGTAGAGGTGTTTTTCAAAGCTGATTGGCTGTGTCACAGGTGGATGTAGGAGAGCAATCAGTTTCTTCAGCTGAACTTCCGCCTAGGCTCCATTTCAATAGGAAAGAAAAGACCCACTGCTGCACCAAAGAAACAATATTTTGTCGACTGACTGAAAAATAAAACCTTTATGAAATGTTTTCGGTTACACCAAGCTTAACACAAAAAAAAAACACATTTGGAAAAACACATTCTACATTACAGTCAACCATGTTGATGATTGTATGACAGTATTTGCAACATTATCTTCCCTCTGTGACCTTCACAATGACATAAATAACTCATAGAATCAAAAACATCTGATATGAGCTGTTGCCGCAGTGGTGTGAGGTTAGATGTAGGTAGCTAGATGCACATCTTCTTAAAACCTCGTTTTTTTAGATGATCTTATTTCTTATATTTTGTCTATGAATTAAAAACATTTTTTAAAATAAAATGTAATCTTGTGAACACTGAAAAAAGAATAATTTTATTCTTATAAAAAGTCTCCATATTAATTCAGAAAAAATTTTATGTTAAGATTTTTATAAAAATGAGGAGAAATCAACATTGTTATAAAAAGTTGTTGTGTTAATTCAGAAAAACAGTCCAATTTCTATTTTTCCAGTAACTGCAATACGCTTCTGTAAATATCTAAGAAATAAATACAGCAATCTTAGTTATAGTGGCACCATAAGGACTTTATTTCAGGCCATACAACCATACAGTGTCTATAGTACCGGAGATAAAATCACAAAATAAATAACATGTAATACTACAGTAGCACATTAAAAAGGACACATCATCAGGAGACAGGCATGATTTGCTCTGTTTGAGTTTTTTTCTGTTTTTGTTGTTTTTAATAAGAAATAACGACATCTGCAAATCATGCACTCCATTTTTAAATATATCAAAGTTAACCTTCAGGTCACAATGATTCAGTTTCAGTTCATTTATATAATAGAAGACTTCGGCTAACCCACAGAGTGTTGCTTTAACTACCTCACACACCATAACAGTTTATTTTAACCAGTACCGTTTGCACTTCAAATGTTAAAGTTTCTGACA
Source organism: Cyprinodon tularosa (assembly GCF_016077235.1). Taxonomy (NCBI): domain Eukaryota; kingdom Metazoa; phylum Chordata; class Actinopteri; order Cyprinodontiformes; family Cyprinodontidae; genus Cyprinodon; species Cyprinodon tularosa. Next base: position 584,317 of record NW_024039263.1, on the reverse strand, counting down.
CAGTTTAGAGTAGTTTTGGGCTTCAAAGCAGATATAAAGTCTTAGATATTTGTTTAGCGCTATTCATCGGAAATATATGAGATAAAACTATGCTCTAGTATCCTGTGAACAAAACAGTGCGGCAGCCAAACCGTAAAAGTGGAATCTTCCCACGTTGATACAGAAACATATTGCCGATGGTCCGAGTGTTCTCTTGGTGTGGCTGTAGTTGAAGAGCCTGGGCCTTGTTTTAACGTCCGCTTTGCCTCAGCCTCTGTCACATTAGAACTTCATGACTGAAAGTGTTAGCAGTCCGCTCGCGAAAACAGCTAAATGTGTGTCTATCCGTCCAGAGGTTTCCCCAGATAAACCATGGTGACTTCCGTGTTGCCGTACACCGCGGAGACGGCGGGGAACAGGCAGACCTTTGGTAGTCCACGGAAAGCAATTCCAAGGAACTCGAAGCCTCTCTCAAAGGCTAGCGTCTTGTCGTCCATGTCAAGGATCACTCGTATTCGTTCCCCAATCTGTCAACAACAATCACATGACAGCGTTTGATAACATTAAAAATTCATCTTTAAGAAAATAATTGCTAGACAATATTAAAGCTGCTACGAGTATAGCTGTGAGCCATTTACCAATATAAAGATTATGTTTAAGCACATAAAAACGCCTACATTTTAATTGATGTTGTTATTTTTCTTAAAGACCTTTAAATGAAACATCAGAGAGAAGGTGCTTGTTCGAGGTTTGAGTAGCTAACTGAACAGCTAATGCTATTTAACCCACTAATGCAGGTTTGTTTTACCCAACAAAAATAATTATGAAAAATATTAAGCTAGCAAGATTTCTTGCAAAATTTAGCACAACAAAATACCAAAATACCACAAGATAAGGATAAAACTTAAGAACTGTAACAGTCAATTTGTTGGTGACTGTACTTTTCTTCTATTGTCGCTTTTCTGTTTTCAGTTAAAGCAAACAAATCTTTGAAAACATTAATTTTTCATTTCAGTTTTATTTAAACAGGTTGTCTCATTTAGATCCAAGATCTCATTTAAAAGAGAGATCTGTTCAAAAAACAAACAGCAATTAAATAGTTTGATTCAGTTTAAATAAGCTAACAAGATGAGCTAAAAACAAGAGCAAGTTTCATAAGAAGTTATATTAGCAATTCAATTCCAAATGTGATTGTTCTATTATATTGATGATTATGGCTTAAAGCTAATAGCGACACCTTAAGAAAATCTGATGTCAGACGAGTTTAATGTATTTTAAACTAAAAAGTTTCTGCCTATAGAAGACTATCTCCGTGTTTTGAAAGGTTCAAAACACAGAGACGGAATCGTTTTTGCGTAAATTTCAGGTAGATTGCATTTTTGTGTTTAGTGTAGGGTTGTCACGATACTAAACTTTTCAACTCGATACCGATACTAAGGAAAATATTCGATACTCGATACCATTTTCGATACCACAAGGATTAAAACAAAGACTCCAAAATTCAACAGAAATATTTTCATTAATAAATAAAATACAGTAAATAAACACAATAAAGGTTGTATGCTGTGCATAATATTATGCAAGCTTGATAAAAAACTTATAAAATTCAAATTAAGTGTTCCTTCCTTGGCTATGCTTTTCACACATAACAATGACACTAGCCAAACCAGTTAAGAAACAAAAATAAGTCTTAGCAGCTGCACCTCTTACAAAAAAAAAGTCTGAAACTGAAAAGAGCACAGAATTATTCAATCACACAGTGTTCTGAAAGTGCATTGTCCTCTATTCTGCACTTTAGATGAATGACTGCTTAGGTGCCGCTGGTGACGGCACTGTATCGATACTTTTAAAAACGAGTATTGTATCCGGATACAACATTTCAGTATCGATACTTTTTTGAGTTTCGATACTTTTGACAACCCTAGTTTAGTGCCTCTCTTCTCCTGTTTGATAAAAGTGAAATGGTCTCAAATGTCCTGCTAGGTTGCTACGCTGATCTTCCAAAAAACTCAAAATGTGCAATAATCACTGCTTGTTCATTCAATTAAACTTGTTTTTTTCCCTCAACATGCATAACGTCAGCAGTCTTATCCATGAACTTTAAGACCATAGCTTAAAGAATCTATATGGAACTTTGAACATGTTGAATTGGTCATGTTTTTATTTTCTGAGACACTACATTTTTTTTTGTTTTGTTTTCATTAGCTAACAAACAGTTGGATCCCTGTGGGTTTAAAGATCATAAGCTGCATAGACAGAAATATGCAGAAAGTAGTGAAATAATTCAACTCTTCAAAGATCTAACCTCGGTGTACTTTATAGAATCTCACAGCAGCCTTTTTCTTACTAAAACCACAGCAGTCTTCATCTCGGCCGCTACACCCACCTGATATTTGGGCGCGTTGTTGCACTGCGGGAAGTTCCCGCTGACCTCCCCGTTATGAAGCAGGTTATTATCCACCAAGTTCCAGCCCCAGCTCTGGTCGTCGCTGCCCAGCAGGGCTACATAGCCCTGGCACTGCATGGCAGCTCGCTTTGTGGCGATGCCTATCACCGCCACGGTGCCGAGGGGGCCCTCCCACCATATCTCCCACGCATGCCGGCCTTCTGTGAAGCCGATCTTGCCCCGCGCGCCGTCCGTGCTCTGGGCTATGGGGTTGCGGTGCAGGGTGAAGCCGTTCTTCTTCACGTAAACATTACGGGAACAGTCATGGGAGCTCAGGGCATGTTGGAAAGCCTTAAGCTGAGGAGGACAAGAGAACAATCACCCTTTTAGTACGTTCCAATATCAAAAGCAGGAATAATAGTACATATTATTTCAGTTAGGATGAGTTCAAACATTGTTTAATTTTGCAGGGAATGTTTACTGCGTCCGTTGGCTGCTGTGGAGCTGAAATATTCTGTAAAATTAATAACCAAAGTAATCATACCCTCTCAATTCTCCTATATATGAAAGTTTTCTGTATCTTTTTTATTAGAAAACAAAAAACACGAGGCTCTTTAATCCAATTACAGATTTGGATGATTTCTTTTTTTAGACATAGAATTTCCCGTCTTTCTTTATTTTTCACAAAAAAGCCCCAGCTCAGGCGACAGCTGTACAAATATGCCCTCATCATTGCGCTCAGGCTTCAAGGTGAGGATGATGGATTTTGGGTGATGTGTTACAATCAAAGTAGTCCCCTGCAAGATATGTAGGGGGGGGGGGGGGGGGGGGGGGGGGGGGAATGAACTACACAGTAATTTTCCCCCTCATTATTATGGATAAAAACATCTTCTCAAATGGTTCCAAGGTGAAAATATGTGAATATGTTTTAAAAGTTATATAATAAATATAATAATGACTGTTGATCACATCTTGGAAATCTCAGACTATCAACCTAATGTTAATGCGGAATAGAACAATTTAGATTTTTTTTTTTATTATTCAACCTAATTTTAGTGTCTTCAAATTCAATTTAAGATAAGACATAAAAATACAACCGAAATGGCTACAGTTAGTTTAGGGATTTCTACTTATGCAGAAAAACAAAGCAGCATGTCACCAGGCTTGCTGAATCTAACCTACAATATCTTCCTAGGTAAAAACAAAGCACCAGTTTTGAAAGAAGTTGATTTGAAAACATGTAAAACAAACAAAGTCCACTTGATGTTGTGTCTGCTTCTTTCTGTATCTCTGCTTCTGTCTCCTTGAACCCCAGTCGGCCTCAGCAGATGGCCGCTCACACTGAGTCTCACTACCCGATCCGTCCTGTAAGCACGATCCGTTCTGCACCTGCGTTATCGGCTCATTTGCGCATCCAGATATACATCCGGGTCATTTTCAATTTAATTTTTTTTTAATACTTAACTGACATTTTCCCTCCCCAGAAATAGTGAAGGTGATACAATATAATGTGTTAAAAGTTAATGTATTTCCTGAGAAATTAAATGCCTTAAAATCCTTTTCTGTCGTCTCTGCCCGATCTGCACTGGAAATGGGATCCTACACTAATTCCGGTGGCTAACTTTTTTTGGCTTCAGATTTAAACATAAATCTAGTCTTTGAGTTTTATGGTTTTGCTTCATTTTAATCTTAATAGTGCGTAACCTAAAGAAAGAAACAACTAAAACGCAGATAAACATGGTTTAATCATATTTTGTCGGACTACCCTGAGCATGTCTAATGATGACATCAGAGAAGCAGTTTAACGGAGAAAATGTAAAAAGCTTAAAAATTGTCTCAGACAAGTCATAAAACATTTTTTAAAGATGTGTATTAGCATTATTTGGCGAGTTAAGGATATAAATAAGAAGTTTTAGTACCATGGTTACAATATTTATGTACACCCGGATGTACATCTGCTCGTGCATGCGCAGAACGGATCGTGCTTCCGGGACGGATCGGGTAGTGACACTGTACCTGGTGCTGCTGGAGGTTTCTTCCTATTAAAAGGGAGTTTTTCCTCTCCACTGTCGCTACAAGCATGCTTAGTGTGAGAGATTGCTGAAGAGTCAATGAGTGGATGCAATCAGCTGGTTTTCCTTAGATAGAAAACTTTGAATCAAATTGACTCTATGATCTGGTTGAATTGTAAATTGCCTTGAGATGACGTGTTGTGAATTGGAATAAACTGAATTTAAACTGAGTAGAATGTAGCGTCTAGAGAAATAACAGAAGGTTGGTGTTGCTAAATGGAAGGAAAGCGAGGCTGAAGTGTATTAGTGAAGTAAACTTGCCATTCCTCACATTCCTCCAGATGTAACCGGTGTGTGTGACCCTACCTTCCCCCTGTATGTGGGCAGGTTGCACAGGATATCGGACCGCAGGGCTTCATCGCTCAGAGTCCTGGAGCTGAGGCTGCGCCACACCTCGCTGTTCTCATCCGCTAGAATGTTGTTCCAGTGCCAGCAGACCAACGAGCAGCGCATCAGGTCAGACAGCTCTAAATAGGAGAAAATGTGCTCCAGCACTCGGGCAGGCAACCTCCCGGCCACCCCCGCGCCTCCGCTCGCAGCAGCAGCGTAGGACGAGCCGCCGGCGGAGCTGCAACTGGCCGCAGCTGCGCCCAGGCAGGGGGAACCTCCTCCCCCTCCGGCCGCTACAGACATTGGGTCCGTGCAGCTCACCGACGAAAACGGCCAACCGAAGAGTTTCACCGTGTGCTGTAGGACGACCCCTATAATGACCGAAACGGCGTCATTTTTACCTGTAAAACCGCAAACAGGTCGCAGTTAAGCCATGAGCATAGTCCCTGCTCTTCCCACTTCAATGGCTGAATAGAAGCGATGCGTCAAGGTCCTGGAAGAGCAACTACGACACACGCAGCGTTGTCGAATAAATTAAAGCAATTTAAATATAAAAATCTCGAATATATTTAGCACCTTTAACGTCACGAAAGATACCGGAGTAAATAACACTTCAAATAAATACGGGCCAAAATCTGTTTGTGTTTTTTATATTGATCTTTCAGGACCGCATAGCTGTCATAGTCGTGAGCTCACATTTTTTTACGTTTTCAAAATTAAATGCATTGTTTCATTATACAAAACAAAAACATTAAAAACTTAAACCATATTTTTCTAGATAAAAAAATATTTTATATTATGTTACGGAAGTTATTTCAGGTTGTAAAAAAAAATTATAACTTTATTCACAAGTAACATAAAAATGAATAATAAAGAAAAGAATAATAATAAAATCTTAAAAAAAAATAATAATCAATCTGAAAAGATGAAGTTGAATTTGCCGCCATATTATAAGGGGCCTTTTTTGCTTTTGAAACACATACAGGACATTTTTCCCCCAGTGGTTTTCAAATAGGTTAACTAAGTACTGCAAAAATAAAAAATAGACTGAAATTAATGAATGCACTTTAGTATATTTCCAGGGATAACTCGATGTAAGAATTTTATTTATTATAAAATGTGATTTTTTTTTTCTCAAAATTTCTTATCTAGATTTAGTCTTGCTTGCTTTCGTTTATTTATATATATATATATATATATATATATATATATATATATATATATATATATATATATATATATATATATATATATATATATATATATATATATATATATATATATATATAATTATACTAACATTAAAACATATAACTACTAAAAAATAAATTCATTAAATCCAGGTAAAGTTAATTGTTTTTTGCTCAGGTTAAGTCAGTTTTCAGGCTTTCCATGATGAACTGGCCACTCTCAATATGGCGGACGCGCTGGCGCATCGTTTTTGCTAGGTTAAGCGAAGCCAATGCAGCGATGAAATGTGCTATGAAAACCACGTGACCAAGCATACACGGAAGTGACGCGCGGTGCTCAAAAGAGTTAAGCAAAGCATCTGGGGACAAAACAGCAGCTAGCTCAGTTTTAATTTAATAGCAGAGGACCGAGGCAAGGAGCGAATACACGGCGGAAAACGGTTAACAGTAAGTTTTTAAAAGGCTTGTGTTTAAAAATAAGAGTACGATTTGAGAGTTGTGCGTAATGTTTGGGACGGAGTCCGTCAGTGCAGAGCACAGCTGTCTCGGTTGCCTGCCCGTCTTCCTGCCTCCTGTCCGGCCGGGAGCAGCGCGGCCCTCTTGACAAGCCCGTCCCGTCTGCGTGCTGGCCGGGGACCGTCCCGTAGCTCAGCGCAGAGCCTCCGGTGATCTTTAGGTCAGACGGGACATCCGAGAAAAACATGCGAGGGGCGGGTGCGCTCTGGTAGCGGTGGCTTCTGTGTGATTAAAAACATGCGAGCTAAGCTAGCTTAACGATAACAAAGCGACGGGATGTTACGGAATTCCTGCGCTTAAAGTGAGGTTGCCATCTTCCCAGTTCGCACTACAGACACCTGACGACTGATTCAGCGGTGCACACCAAGTCCGACATGGATGTGCATAGGACAGATTTGAAAGAAAAACAGAATTATTGCTTAATTAGACTTACATGTTTGTAACTGAAAAAAATTGTAAATGAAAAAAATAAAAATAAAAAACCACCTCCTTAGTCATTAAGTAAAAAGACATTCAATTAGCTTGAATGCCGCCAAATAATGTTGAACTATTTTGACTGTTGTAGCTTTTGTTTTATAAAGATGTTTTTTTAAAATAAATTATTATTTTTCCAAGTTGTATGCTCAAATCTTATTTTTGTTTTTACTTTCCCATCCAATCCACATTAATAATATTAAATGTTCTTTTGACTCAGTTTTTATCGAATAATGCTTTTTTGTAAAAGTGATGTAATTGTGTTTTCAACATCACCACCAGAGGGCAGCAAAGCACAGACTAGAAACATTAAAAATGAACCTTTTGTGGTTATTTATAATTATAAAAAATGGATGCCAGTCTTAAATAAATTTAGTTGTGTTTTATAATCATACTGACATAATTATATGTTGTAATATGTTTTCTCAGAGCAGAAGTTATCATGAGCTACAAGCCGATTGAATTTAAAGTTAAAATCCATGTTTTTACATTTCAAAGGGCTACAGTCCAATAAAATAACACTTCTCAACACATTTGTGCTAAAATTGTCAATCTGAAAAATAAAAAAACAAATCATTGCAATTGAGGATTTTTTTCATGATTTGATTTTTACCTTTGTAATGCTTCTCCTAACTTGTATCCTAAATTTATTTTTGAATGCAGCGACTGTAATCAGACCAGCATCATGAACCCTGTCTACAGCCCTGCACCAACAGGGGTCCCCTTCCCCAACACCAAGGGTTTGAGCTATCCAGGTAATTCCTAATACCAATGCATGCTATGAAATGGCACAGATTTATAACAGTCAACCTTATCTATTTTATCTGTTTGGCTGCAGCTGCTGGATTCCCTGTCGGCTATGCGACCGCTGGGCCTGCATACAGTCCAAATGTTTACGCAGGAGCCAATCCAGCCTTCCACAGTGGTAAGAAACCGAATCTAACCTTCAATTTTTTTTTTGTGTGTGTGCTTCCTTTATAATCAGTCTTGAATTCACTGTTTCTTGACATAAAGATCTACAGAAGTCTGCCTTAGTGGAGCACCATGTTAAAAGACCTCTGTCACATCCTCCAATGAGTATATATTGGTGGTGGGACTAGATAAAAATATTTTAATCTAGTTAATTACTGGGTCTGTAATTAATTAATTAATTAAAATTAATCAAATTTTATTTCGAAAACCGTATAATTGACAAAATAAACCACCTTTTCAATTCATAAACCTTTTTTCAGCTCAGTTATTGATTAATTATGAACACAACAGCACATATCTTTATTTTTTTTAATCTGACTATTTTGGTTATATGTGGGGGTATCCAGAATTTCCCAATTGTGGGACAAAGTTTTTATATATATATATATATATATATATATATATATATATATACAGTGCCTGAATTAACCATATTATCCTGGCTGGGGCTGAATTAATTACTCGGATAAATCGATTATTGAAATAATTTTCAACTAATTTAATAATCGATTAATCCTTAACTGGAAACTCTAAAACATGCCTTTCGCTGACAGAGCGACCCACTTGGAGCAGCAATTATATCAAAATTGTAAAAAAAAAAATATATAAACAGTTTGCATTTAAGATAAAAAAAATAAAAAAAACGTTCTCATCTGTCAATTTACTCTGTCGTGAACTCCTGAAGTGGAAATGTTTTCGTTTCGTCAGGTTTAATTTCATAAAAATTCTTATTTAAGGAATTTTTGGCTTTCAATTTATTAATCGATTAGGTGAAAAAATAAATTACAGACTAATCAGTTTGCAAAGTAACCATTACTTGCAGGCTTAATATTTTGTATTTTATACAATCTTGTTTGTCTGCATGATTATTTCATTTTAAGAATGTTTAAACATTTAATAAATATCTAGAAGGCCAGTTTGAGCAGCCTTTTCCCCAAACTGTTAATTATTAAGTATTTTTGTAAATGATAACTTCTACTTTTACTTGAGTAAAACGAGTCAGCTAATTCTGCCGTCCTCTGGTCATCACTGTATTTGACAACAAGGGTAAATAAAAGCGTGTAGCTTTCCACCCTTCCTGCATAAAACATCCCTCCTTTTCATTATATTAGACTTTATGCTGACAAAGGTCTTACTTCTTAATTAAATCTGCTAATTCTTTCATCTACAGCTAGTTTAGTTTGTCGCCTCACAGCCTGCTCTGCCTCTAATCACTTCTTAATGTAGCTCATGCTAATGGTTCTACCACAATGACTCTACGTGTTTTTTTTTTTTCTGAACATTTTGCTCCATCAGCTTAGAAATGCTCTGCCTTTCTCCCTCTGCAATGATGTGTCTAGTGGACATAATGACTCGATTGACTAGAGACTCTGCTAGCTAACTTTGCTAAACAATGCGGGAAGCGGTGGAGACTGAGAGCTGAGCTGAGGGGGACAGAAAAATAAACCAACCCCTGTGTTTAGGGTCTCATATAGCCTACTGTTAAGTTTAATAAAACCAAAAGATAAATAACTGCATTTACATGCATTGTTGTATCATATAAAACAAAAACTATTAAAACTTAAACCATATTTTTCTAGATAAAAAAATATTTTATATAATATTACGGAAGTTATTTAATGCAAGTTTTAATATAAGGTGGCTTCCGGTTGTAAAAAAAATTATAACTTTATTAATAAGTAACACAAAAAATGAATAATAAAAGAAAAAAATTATAATGCATTTTTTTTAAATAATAATCAATCTGAAAAGATGAAGTTAAGTTTGCCGCCAGTAAGAATTGTATTTATTATTAAATGTATTTACATGCATTTTATGAGTTAAACATCCATTGTGTGTATATAAGGAAATGCAATGCGTTTTTTTGAATCTGTTGAAATGTTTCTAAATATTAATAGAAATCAACGCGTTAAAGTCTCGGCCCTGATATATATATTAAAAGCAAATTGATCCCAAAGTGTTCAACTTTAAACCGTAAATTACCTATTTAAAAAACAACTCTGTTACATTTATTTAATAGATGTATTTCTTTTTTTGTCAAAGAAGAAATAATTTCTTCATGTGAATGTTTCCTTTGCAAATTAACTGTAGTAGGAATGAAAATCAGTTATAGTAAAAGGACTTTAAAATTTACAAAAAGTGCTGTATATATGTTAGAATAAATATTATTATTATGATTAACTTGGGATGAACTGGTGTGATACCACTAGGCTTCAAACGTTAGACCACCCAGTGTGTGTGCGTTCCCGTGGTTACGCTCCCAGAGCTCATCCCGCTCCAAACTGCAGTAAACAATAACAGAAGTGTTTCCTCTCCTCAGGCTACGCTACTGGGACCGCTTTCAAAATGTCCTGCTCTCCCAACACGGGAACCGTCCCTCCTTACTCCTCCTCTCCCAACCCTTACCCCACTGCCGTTTACCCCGTCAGGAGCACCTATCCCCAACAGAGCCCTTATGCCCAGGTCAGTGAGTTAGCTTAAGGACGCGGGAACTGATTTAACCCGTTATCTCTGATAAAGTTCACTTACTGTTGTTCCTCTGTGATCCAGGCACTAATACCTTCACAACAACAAGGCACGTATTACACACAGCCGCTGTACGCTGCTCCGCCTCATGTCATCCATCACACGACAGTGGTCCAGCCCAACGGGATGCCCGCAGCTATGTACGCCCCGCATATCCCTCCTTCTCGCCACAACGGCGTAACCATGGGGATGGTAGCAGGCACAACCATGGCCATGTCAGCAGGTGAGCTCCAGCCGATGATGATCATTCGTTTGTATCCAAATCAGAACTAAAACCTGTTTGTGCTGCTTCACAGGAACTTTGCTGACAAGTCCATCACCAGCACCCGTCGCCCACCATCAAGTAACGATGCCCACATATCGGCCCCCTGGCACCCCCAGCTACAGTTATGTGCCCCCGCAGTGGTGAACAGACGGAAACGTGAGTGCAATGTACGCCTTACATTCCTCTGACTCTCCAGTGCAAGAAAAGCACAGTGCATTTTAGCCTCCAACGCTAAAATACAGCACAGCCGGTTGGTGCAGATTAACTTTTATTTTATTTTTTTACAAAGAACTTAAAAAAATAGAGATGCACCGATCCAATATTACGATCCAATTGGTCATGATATTGAAGAAAATTCTAGACTGTCTATTAATGAAAACAGGCTGATGTATTCAGTCTATCTTTATTTCTAATAGGTTTAGGTCAAGCTAAAAAAATATTTGAAAAGCAATAAAGTTTACCCTGCATTCTGCCTTTAATTTAATCACAACAGTGGAGGTCTTCAACAGGGGCTCCGCGACCCCTAGGGGGTCCACAGAGGTACTGCATGGGGGTTATGAAAGTATTTCCACTAATTGAAATGTCTTTAAATAAACATTAACATAAATTCAACAGACTGTAGTAAACAGATAAATAGAGGCAGAAGATGTCTTTGTCATCAATGCACACATTCAGCGACACACAGGAGCTCTTTCAAGCTGGGCACTGTTTCATTCACAACACCTGTCCCATCAACCAGGAATCAGAATCAGAAATACTTTAATAATCCCAGGGAGAAAATACTTTCGTTACATGACTCCATCTGTAATAGATTGACTATAGGACCAGTTAGATATAACACAATTTCATACAATGGGCTGGATCTATCAAAGGTTTGCGTGTATAAAAACGTGAGCTATTTCACTGCGTACGCTAAAACATGTACAAACTGATCTATCAACAGCGTGCTAAAAGGATTTGGTCTTTAAAACGTGCTAAATAGCGCCTCTTATCCATTTAGTACTTTTTCTGCAATGAATATGCAATATGGGGCGTTTACACGCAAAAGTGCGTCTTGTGGGAGGAGAACGTGTAAATATATTAATTTAGCACTCGCAAAGTGATTTATCAAGGCTGAAAGCAATTTTGCTAACGGTATCTGACTCTATATTTAACACGTTTCAGAAGAAGGTGCAAATGGTCTGTATGCGTAATTGCGCACACATGGCAGCGCTTATTGTCGCAAGAAGGAGACATCGAAATGAAGCAAGGAGACGCAGAGAACGCATTTTTTCACTCCGTGTGAATATTTTTGGAATGAACGAGGAAACGATCATCAAAACATATCGTTTATCCAGCATTGCCATTTTGGAGCTGTTGGGGGAACTCCGAATGGATTTGGAGCCAGCCACAAGGAGGATCCACGCAATACCAGATATCACAAAACTCCTTGCAACGTTGCACTTTTTTGCATCTGGATCATTCCAGCGTACGGTTGCAGCGAGAGCTGGGATCTCCCTATCTCGTTTTTCAGAAGTGCTGTCCGACGGGGTCGGGGTTCTCCCCCTGCGCCTGTGGAGCAACATGCCAATGATGCGGGGATGCGTACGCGCAGTCATCTCATCGACAGTTACTTCTTGTGAGCCATTTGGTATGTGCATTTTTCTAAAGGCCAATACAAAACACCTGTTTATTTTTTGTTTTTTTTTGTTTTTTTTTACTGCAGTGAAGTAGAAATTCAGCCACATACCACCTTAGGGAATAAAGGTTGCCAAAGTTTTTATATATATATATATATATATATATATATATATATATATATATATATATTTTTTTTTTTTTTTTTTTTGTTGGGGGTCACTGTAAGATTTAAATTTCTTATGCACTAGTTTGTACAAACTACAAACTACTTTGCCGCAAACCACAAAACGCGCAAAACCATCATTTAAATAGGGCGTCTCCAACAGTTTTGCACCTGCCACCAGTTACGCAATCGCTCTTGTTAAATCACCCGCAAACCATGGTTCAGCCCCTCGCACAAAATTCCGGTTTGCGAGCGCAAATTACTGCACGCAAAATTGGATCTTGATAAATCCGGCCCAATGTATATAATTAGGGGGTCCCCGCTTTATCTCGCCATCAGTTTGGGGGTCCTTGGCCTGGAAAACGTTGAAGACTCCTGCATTATAGCCAGACTCAACACTTTCAGCTAGATGTCACGGTGGAGTTTGCCCTCTTAACACGGTTTTCCATTTTTATACCTCCTTTTTGACCTTTTACATGTTCACATTCATTCATACCATTTGGCTCGTATAGAGAGGTTTATGACAGCCTATTAAAAAATCAACAGTAGTTATGATAACATTACAGCACACAGAGTTATGGAATCAGAAAAGCACCAGATTCAGCAGATAAACAAATTAAAGTATCTGAATCGGATTGGAAGTGGAAAAAAGTTCAAATCAGTGCATCAACATGAAAATTATTTGGTGGAACACAAACTGTTCTAATTACTTAGCCAGAATAAATCTGTTTTCCTGTCTTTTGGTTGCACTTGTGTAAAGCTAAGATTTATGTCTATGTTAAATCAAATGGATACTTGAACAGAGCGCAGTGAGATTTTTAAACCATGGATATTAAAACCTCTCCACCATCGTCTCCCTGACCCGTCTGCTGTGTTCTCTGGTCTCCATTATGCATCTATCTATAAAACTAAAAAAATAAAAATCAGTTAAAGAAAAATTGTCTAACGCTACGTCCAATCTATTCACTCAAAATGTGATGGGCACGGCCTGCCAATGTCCGCCTTGATGAAGGGACTGCCATGATGCTGCTTCAGCAACACAGAACAGCTTCTTTCAAACTGACAAAATCAGGCTGTTTTTACTTAATACTTCCGAGGGAAGTTGCTTTCCTTAGATTTAATTTAAAGTTACAGAGACAAGCTGGTGCAATACTTGTTAGACATTTATTTGGAAATAATATTGAATCCCATGGTCTGTTTTATAGTCCCGCATTATACTTTGTTGATTTAATGTGTCGAAAATGTGAAGAAGCAGTATTTAACCCATGCACGTTCTTCTCTCTGCAGGTCGGAAAGGCAGTAGATATGCATTCACACTCTACTCCAGTGTTTTTCGCTCTCGGTGGCAACCTGCCCTAGCAGCGTCTGCAGCCAGTTAGTCTTCTTCCAGCATAATGTGAATCTAAACCCCAACTAACATAGATCAGAGCTCGTTCGATCAGGGAGGGGGCTTGGAAGAACAGGTCCATCCCATATGAGATCCCCCTCTCCTCCTATAGCCACAAGGATGCATTCCACGCCCCCTCTTCTCTTCTCCCCGCCAGCATCAGCGCCTCTGCAGCCCAGCCACATATCTCACATCAAACTGCAAAAAAAAAGAAAACCTCCAACGCAAACCTTTGGACTCTCATGCAGGTTTTTATAGCTAAAACTCTGAAGTGGTCAAAAGGGAGTTCTGATTTTTTTTTTTATTATTATTATTTGGAGGATACATATGATGTTGAATGCATGTGAGTGTGTGTATATAAATATATAAATATATATGTAGATATATGAAGTAATGCTAGCTTGATCTACCTGCTGTGACAGATGCAAAGTCAATAAAAGGCACACGTCCAAAGGAACTTAAAAAAAAAGAGTAATAATCTGCAATGCTGAATTACCAGTGACCATCTCATAAATGTGAAGAAGAAAAAAAAAAAAAGAATTCCTGCAAAAACGTGCCTGCGTATTCTACGCAGAGTCCACCATTTTCACCGCTTTAGGTATGTAACGCTAGGTTTTTATTCTTTCTTTAACTGATGCAGCATCTCTTAGTATTTTTTTTGTATTTTAGGGGGGGAAAAAAGAGTTGGGATCTTTTAGTTTGTGCCTCTGACTGACAGCCATTCCGCAACTTTACCAGCCTGAGTGTTTCATTTTTTTTATGTTATGTTTTTTAGGAAATGTTTCTGTCTAAAAGACTTTGGGATCTTTATTTTGGCCAGAAGTGTTTGTTAATAAAGAACAAAGAAGATGGGGATAGTTTGCACCCGTTGGATGAGAGGGAATGAGTGGGACCAGTGTGTGCGCGCATAAGGAACGGTCTTAACATTGGAAAAACAAAAAGCGGTGCCATGTATAGTTCAACATGTTTAACTGTTTAAGTGTCCATGTCATAATGGCTTTTTTTTCTTGAGGGGTGGAGGGTAGCTCTGACACTACAGCATTAAATCACTGCTAACTGTGGCTATGTTAGGAAAGCATCATATTGTTCAAGTCCAGTTGTGAATAGCACTACTGAATGAAGGCACTAAGTGAAAAAGCTGAAGCCTTTTTACCCGCTGACATCGCTCTCTGTCTTACCTCAAAGTAAACCCACCAGTATCACTGTTTCAGACATGCTTTTCTATGTTGCCTCAGTCACCTCGGTTAAATAATCTGTTTTGTAAATGTTATTTTTGTGATTTTGGTTCATGTTTTGTACTCTAAAAAATAAAAACCAGCTATAAGGGAAAACCACTCTATGCCTCCTTTGTTACACTTTTTCATTTTCGCTCTTTCACATCAGCACATTCTGGCTCTAGCTAAGAGTTAAGAGAAATGCAACTTTTGTTGAAGTGTCACATTTTTAGTCCTGATAACATTTTAACAACTTTTTTAACATTTAAAGGCTACCTGGAATACAATATCAACATGGCAGTGGCAGCATCATGCTGTGGGATGCTTTTCTTCTGAAGAGGTGTCAGGTTTGCTGCATAACTGCTTGTCACATTTATTTATGAGAGTTTTTTTTTGTCTGGTTTTGTTAAAGAGACAATAAAATTCAGGTTTTTAATATACTGGTTGTTTAAAAAAAAAGGGGGGGGGGGGAGTTTCTTGTTGCTTTTTCTTTTTGCGATCTTTTAAAATAACCCTCTAAAATCCATCCATTCATGTTCCTCTTTTGAGGTCAGGTTGCCGGAGCAACAGGTTCAAGAAGGAAGCCTAGACACCCTCCCAGCAACATATTCCAATTTATTCTTGGGGATCCTCAGACCAGACACACATATAGTCCCTCAACCTATTCAATTATATAGCTCCAAATCATCCAGATCAATACCATCAGATTGGTTAAAAGTTTCTTAAAAAAAAAAAAAGAAAAAACATCTGATTACATCTGGAAAAAGTAAAAAAGAACATAAAATAAGGTGTAGGACTTACAAATAATGCAAATTGAGGTAGAATGTAGCAGAATGATGAAAATGCCTATGTCCTCCAGCACGCTAAGCCTATAGCAGCATAACTATACAGATAGCCATAGTGCAACATGAATGGACTCTTTTTGTTTTTTTGTTTTTTCTCAGCGCCACTCCTGGAAAAGATATTTGTAGGTTTCTGCAATATTCCAAATATGAGAGGATGAAATTCTGATAAAAAATAACCCTAAGGTGTTTTTTTTTTTTTTTTTTTTTACAAGTCTAAATGATGCAGTCCAGATGAATTAAAGAGAATAAAATCGGTCGTTTTAAAGTCCAAAGAAACTTACTTCTATCTTGTCTGAATTCAAAAGCCAAACATTTGAAGTCATCCAAGTTTTTATGTCCTCATAAAACCTGTTTTCGGGTTTCCTCCCAGTAGAACATGTCTGAGAAAGAACAGGAAGGAGGCAGATGCTCTGAGATCAGGGTTAGAATAGACAGAGTGGTAAATGAAGAACGTTGTTTTTTTGTTTTTTTGGCTAAACTATCTGGACAGGAGGAAAGGAAAAAAGGTTTGTTTTTATCGTGAGGAAGCATAGAGAATCCGGAGGATGGTCAGCATACCCAGAAAGTGATGAGAAGTATTGTTACACTTTAAATTTTTAATTTTCAGGTTTTTCATGGACATCTCTGTTCAATTCCTTTTTGTGAATACTCCATTCTAAACCACAATCAGAGGCAAATAGATTAGAATTAAGGATCCCAGATTCTCAAATAAATCTATGAAACAATTTAAGATGTCCAATCACTGATGCTTTTCATCTCTTTTGATTTATCTTCAGCTATTATGCAAAGAACAATGAACAAACATTATTCTCTAGATTTGTGAATATTGGTAAAGACGTACCCCATATCCCAAAGACATAATGATTGTTCTAAAATGGCTCTACTTATTTTTTCTTGTGTATAAAGAAAGTATTTTTTAATTGGGTATAATTTTTATGTCAAACTATGAAAAAACACTTAGCTGTTTTATCCCACAAAATCCAAACAAAAATAAAAATCAATCTTTTGTGGTTTATCATCAAATTAATCAAGAAAAATTAATCTTAGAGAAGAAGAAAAAAACAGCAATGTGTCAGACGGAGCAGTTCAATCAGGGGAAAATAAGTATTTTAGCTGAGAGGGACCATTCTGATCTCATATTTGAATTAATTTTCTTCTTGTGTCATCCTGTTCCTCTCAGTTATCACTCAGCTTATCCGAATTCACATTGACTCTTAGATTGCTGTTGTTCCTGTAGTTATTGTCTAAAATAAATCCTAGTCCCACATGCTCACTTAAAAAAATCTGAAAATATCTAACATATTTTCAATTTAAATGAAAATATGAAATATACATTAAAGAAAACAATGGTTTTAAATATAATCTTAATGTAGGTCATCAAATCAGTGTAAGTTTAGTCTGACAGAGTCTGTCTGTAGTGTTGTTAAATGTCCAGCAGGTGTCAGTATTCATTGAGACAGTAACTATGAAGGTTATTTTGTTCCAAAACTATTTGTGCATTGTAAGTGTGAATTTGAAGTTGTGGGAGTTATATTATAAGTTTTGTATTTGTAGAATAATAATAAAAAATGTTTTCTCTAGATTCCACAAATACAAAACTTATAATTTAACTCCCGCTACAACTTCAAATTCACACTTACAATGCACAAATAGTTTTGGAACAAAATCACCTTCATATCACAGTCATTCAAAAATGTTTTAAAAGATAATCCACTGGACTTTGTTTTCAAGTTTGAATACGTTTTCGCCTCCCATCCATGAAGCTTTTAAAATTAAATATGTCTATTTCTGCCTCTCTTTCAACAGCAGGGGGCGCTGCAGCTACAGGCTAACGCTCTGAGATCAGAAGAAGACCTCCCAGCATGCAACTCGGCGCGCAAACTTCAAGCTGAAAAAAAAAGGAAAATAGTTTTTGTTTTCAATTCAGCGTAGAAATGTAAACTTTTGTCATTTTCACAAACTTTAGAGATTTCCTGGAACTGTTGGCGTAAGAACTGCTTATGTCATTTATGCACCTTTTTTAAAGAAGTCCGAGTTGTAGTGCAGTTTGACTTGTTTAACTGTAGTCCTTATCGATTTTTGTAATATTATTATTATGTATTATTAAATTAGTGGCCAAGGTTTGCTTCAGTTGATCGCCGTATCTCAGTTGCTCTAATTCTTTTATATTTTTTAACACGTTGGAGCAGGGAAGCAACTAAATACAAGGAGAGTTTCGTAACCCTATAAGCAAATAGTATTAATAGTGAGTTTTTCAGAGTCTGGTTCCTTGGCTGCAGGATGAGCAGTCCAGGAGATGACAGCGGTCCCATGAGATCAGTTGATCTCTTTGAAGATCTGTTGAGGCAGCTGAAGGAATTCCACCAAAACACATTACATGGTATCTGACCCAGACAGCACACATTCAATGTTTAAATTACTTCCTTAAACCTTCACCTGTAGTGTTTTTATTGTCTCCTTCTAGATCTTGAGGCCAAAGTGAGCAAGCTGAAGAAGGATCGCTGTCTGTGAGTATGTTAGATCCCTTTCTAACCGCACTGGTCAGGAGGAATAACTGAGATCATGTTTTCTTTGCTGCAGAGACGCTCAGCGGCTGGAGTTGTTTTATAATCGCAACCAGCAGCTGAAGGAGCAAAACAAAAGCCTCCAGGAAACGATCAGTCTGCTGGAAGAACGGTAACTTCCTCACAGCCTTCTGCTTTCATCTATGTAGTTTAGTCTCCTGTCCTGGTGTGGAGCAGACACTACAGGTCAGATTCGCTGTATGAAAGTGTTGGGATTTTATGTTCAATGCCCATCCAGGTAGGATGCCACATTAATGTTGTGGATTTATATTCTATTCTATTCCCAGCCAGCTGGGAATTTATATTTCTGATACTTTAAGATGTTTATTTCCCTCCCCGGTAGGGGTGGCAAATATTTTATTTAATCAGATATTATTTCAGCTATATACTGTTTATGAATGCACAGCCATACTAGTTGTGTGTTAGAACAATAGATGAAAGAGTGATTCGAGCTCTAATCATGGTCAAACAGTTAATTCTGCACATACATGGAATAAATTCACCACACCTTCTTATTTAAAATATAAGAGTTTGTTAACAAAAATCATTTAGTTCCAAGTCAAACACATTTCAGTTTAGCACTCTTAACTAAAAATAGTGAAACTCAACTAAACTAAACTACTATGTACAAAGAGGAAAGGAAACATGGTTCAAAACCATATTACGGTTTAAGATGGATATTGTGTTTGAAAATCAAAGTTTATCTTCTCGAAGAATTTGGAATGTGATCAAATTAGCTTTTCACTAATTCAGAGAAATTGGAATGTTTTCAAACCAATTCACAATGCAAATCCATGAGGTGAATAAAACATTATTTTGCCATTTTATTAAATGATTTGCTTAGTCAAGAACCAGTAACCTTTAGTCAATTGATTCTTTACCCTCTTTGAAATATCTAGCAGCGAATAGACATGAGGATTCCACTAAATGACTCTTGGTCATACTTGGCAATGGAAATGTAACGAGCATTTGAGGAACATATGAACACTAATGTTATATCAGTGTTTAAACCCTTGGTGAAATAAAGCTTGTCCAAGCTTCAACAACAGCTCAAAACATTTACTGTAGCATAGCGTAGCATGCAGTCCATCCTGTTAGCTTTGTCTTTACTCATCATTCAACACATCAAAATCATTAAAAGACATATAGCTTGTTCTGTCCCTAATTATGCCAGACCTGCAAACTTTTTTGTTCATTTGGAAGACTTGAGTTTCACTCAGCAGTCAGGCTCAGCAAGGCAGGGGCTTCTTTGTCTCAGGCTCACACCAGGGGTCCTTCTCATTCAGTCTGAATCTATAACCTCTGAACTCAAGAGAAATGTGTTACAAAAAGTCTGTTTTGCAGCAGTTTGGTTCTGAAAGGTCACCATGATGACTTATCCTTGATGATTGTGAAAATCTGGGTCTTTTCGGCCTGGGTCTCCATTCCGGATGAGACCCTGCCGAAGTGGACCCCAGCTTCATGGGAAAGAGAGGGAAAGGAGAGTGTTCTGTGGTTTTTACTGTCCTCATGACTTGCCATCTGACTTGCCTGTGGAGGAGTTGGCTGAAGGGTGGGTGGGGGATTGAGAGTATTTCTTTCTCTGGTCATCATGTCAAGATGAAAATGGACACTGGATCCCAATGTCCAAGAACCATGATCATAGCATATGGCACAACAAAAGGAGGAAGGGTTAAATATTTTTCAAATCTTTCCAAGTAGCGAAGTATGCATGAAACTAATGGATGGAAGAAAGAAAACATTCATACTAAATAACTACAGAGATGATTCTTTAAAGAAATTCAAGCAAGAGTTGGAGAAACAAACAGTGAACTGAGTGGGTCTGCGCTATCTATATGGAGCCAAGCAGTAAATATTAATCAAAATCTCTAGTTTGCTGTGATCTTTCATGTGTGTCAAAGCCCCATTCATTTATAAAGGTCAGGAAAAAAAAATACAAGGCCTGTTTTAGCCTGGTGTTTAGAGCATCTGATTGGCTGATCTAAAGGCCCAGGAAAGAACACAGTGCTGTAGTGAATCAGATTTTGGGCCAGCGTTTGAGACATGTGGTTTGAATTGTGTAATTCTCTCTATAATGTTTATATTCTCCTGGTGTTTTCTCAATAATCTGACCGGATAAAGCCCTAAATCTGCATTACATTTTAAGTGATGGTGTGTTTCTATCAAATGTACACCAAACTGAGAATGTTTCCTGCTTCCAGGCTTCGTTCAGGGGAGTGTGATCGTTGCTCCGTCTTGGAGGAGAAGCTGAGAAGAAGTCAGGATCAGAACCTGGATGTAATCTCCAAACTAAGTGAGTTTTGTTCCTGAAGGGAAATTGATCCTTTCTTGGTTTTATTAAAGAGAATCAACTTAGCATCATCCCTGAGTGGTACTGTGGTAAATCTGTAAATGAAAACAAGACTTATTAGCATAGTTCATAGGTGGAAACAAGAGCTAGGAAGTGCATACATCTGTAGTTATCAGTATTTGTATTAAGGTCAAAACACTCCAAATTAGTTTTAGGATTACAAATTTTAGACAAGCTGAACACTCTGTAGAGGAGTATTTCTTCACTTCTTAGGTTTGTCATTTTGTAAGGGTATCGATTGGTTGATTAGTCTTTCTTTTTTCAACCTGGTTCCAATTAAGACTGACTTTATGCTATAGGTTACCATGGTGACGAGTTCTAAGAAAGCAGAAGTAAAGTGATTATTTTGCTAATCTATTAATTTGTCTTTTTTTTTTTTTATAACTGATTAATAATCGGATAGCCAAAGCTTCCTTAAGGAAGACTTTTCACAAAATTAAACCAGATGGAACTAAAACTTTTTCCCTTGAGGAATTCTGGATAGAGCGTATTGACAGATGAAAGTTTTTTTTTTTATATTAAAGTCTAAATAATATATATATATATATATTTTATCATTCAGGTATAATTGTTAGCATATTTTAGTCTCTATTCTCCAGTTAATGATTAATCGATTACTAAATTAGTTGACGATTATTTAATCAAGAATAACTGTTTTAGCCCTAGTATAAATGATGTAGCTATAATGTAAAGAACTGTGTGTTTTGGCGTACCACTATAACCATCATTACTTTTACCTTCAAACGCAGCCAGGGGTGACGGTCCTGTTTGAATGTATTTAAAAGCTTTTCTTTTATTATTATTATTATTTTGTTGCAGAGAATGAGAACAACCGCCTGGAGGATGAAAACCAAAAGCTTCAAGCTGAACTGGAGAAGATGAAAACCTCTCAGTAAGTCTTTTTACTTTAAGTTAGATAAATTAGGCAGTTTTGTTTCAGCTAAAACAGTAATCTATTAATAATCATTCTTTACTATAGATGTATTATAACAAATAAAAGGAGCTCTTATTGTTCCAGTTTCACTTCTGTTATAGGAACAAAAAAAAATATTTTTTTGAAACCTGACTCAAATCATCATAAGATTCTTTCTGCACCACATCTGCTATTGAAGGATGTGCTTTTTGCTCCACTTTTAGAAGTGTTCTCAGATTCGGCTGCACAGAAAGGTTTCACTTCCCCCTCTCTAACAGCTGCTGTCGTTGTATCAGAGCCGACTCCAAGGAGCCGTCGCTGCCAGATCAGGAGGACGATGTCATCCCAGGCTCGCCCATCTTACCCAGCTCGCTGCCCGTGGCAAACAAGCTGAGGAAACGTAAACAACTGGACAAGAGCAAACACGTTCGTTATGCAGAGACGCCTCTGGAGCAGAACAGCTCCATCTTTAATGGTCGGCCCCTTTTTGAAAACCATCAGCAAACAACTTTGATCAGGATAATAATGTTAGAATGTCCCTTTTTTTTGTTTATTAAAGAGTTGAAGAAAGAGCCTGATGGAGGAGCAAAGAATGCTGGGAGAGGAGACGTGCTTGTACCTAACACCTGTGAATTGGACCCATCTCAGAGCTCAAGTATAGGGCGCACATTTTACACTTTTATCAGAACACAAAGAGGGGAAATAAACCTTTTCCAGGAAATCCTGGAGAGAAAGTTTCATTTTTAGCGGCTTTATAGCTGAAAATGTTCTCTCTAGAATCTCTGCTTAAGTTTATTCAAATATTTTTAGTCATCTCTGTGTAGATCTAATGCAATTCAATACAAGAAGTGTAAAGAGGTTTAAAAAAAACAAACTCTTTCCTTCAGATAATGAGGAAGAGGCAAACATGGTGGTTGCAGAAACCTGCTGCCTGGAGCTCATTGGCGATCGCCACCTGGTGAGTACGGCTGAAAGACCAAATCACAAACAGCAATCGCTAAGCTTGACAGATATATTCCTAACATGTATGATGTATCTTTTACTTGATTTATGATGACTCTGATTGGTTTTTAATCTAAAGGGTAAAACCCCATGTAGTGGAATAATTACTTTTAACCAAATCAGAGGTTTTATTTTTTAGTTATTTAGGTTGATGTATTATAGTCATTCAAAAAAGTAAAAAAAAAAAAACAATCCGTTGGACTTAGTTTCCAAGTATGAAGACGTTTAACTTCCCATCCAGGAAGATTTTACAATTTAAAATATCAGAATTAGTGTGGAGTTTGAGGCTTTATATGGTGGACCAAAAACAAAGCCTGGTTTTGGCTTCAACATTCAAATTGAACCAGACGATGCAGAGTCGTTTGGGTTCTTTGTTAGCCTGCAATACCTGATACTTGACTATGTCTCTGAAGGGGGGTCATTACGGGGAACGGTTGGTCTGGCTGAACATGTAAATGGTTCTGTTCCCCCGTATGGGGGCTGCGATGATAGCGGGAAGGAATCAACTCTATCGCTGAATTGTAGGTTTTTGAAATCCATCCCTCTCTTTTAAGGTTTTATTTTTCATAGATGGCTTCCTTCACGCCCCTCTAAAACCACCTATCCTCTCTGTCCAAATTGTGAACATTCTGATCCTCAAAAGATGTCCTGTGGAAAGGTTGTTTGGTTTAATCCAATATAAAGATCAGAGCATGCATTGAAAAGCAGACACCTGTCCTCTCATATTTGGACTGGGGAATTGATTTATTTGTAATTTTTAGCTATTAAACAGTAAAAACATGAAAACGATTCATAAAGATGAGATGGATTTTCTTCTATAGGATATTATTTAATATACAAAAGAAAATTATAATAATAAAACACATAATTCCCAAGCTAATAAAAAAAAACATTAAAAATTATATTTCTGGTGCTTTTAATGTCATCGTTTTGAAAATTCTATTAAAATATTCTTTTTTAAAACCACTAAAGGTTCCAAGACTGTTATCTGTTATTATACAGGATTTATGCAGGAACAAGTAACTCCAATTTAATGCTTTTTTAATGCTCTTAGAAATAATTTTAATGCAATCAACAAGTGTATATACATATATATATATATATATATATATATATATATATATATATATATATATATATATAAACACGGGAAAAATCCTTCTTCATCTTTACGGTTCACAGGCTGCAGCCATGTCCTGAATTCCTAATTTTCCAGCCACTTTTGTTGAAATTCCGCCTTGAGCTTCTTTTCTGACCATACGGCTTTACGATCACACGGAAACGTGCACAACATGTTATATTTGATATATCTGACAAAATTGTTTTTATAAATGTTTTTTTTTTTTTTAATAAAGCATTTTAAATGCCACAATAATCACATTCAATGAATTTTTTTGCCATTTAAAGCCTTAATTTAATGACTTTTAATGATTCTTTATGACCCGCGGAAACCCTGTTGTAGTACATTAGTTAGTTCTTTTTATCATTTTTTTACTATACTACCACTATTAAGAGCCATTAAAGAGGGTCCAAAGAGCCACTATGTGGCTCTGGAGGTTGCAGAGCCTTGGTCTGACTTAATCAAATTCAGAGCTTTGCTTCTTTTACTTTGGTTGCAAACAACAGATGCTTACAGCCACATATTGTACACATGCATAAAGCTTAATACATCAACAAAACTATGGTTTTCATGCATTTAGATGTAAGAGAAAAAAGTAGCTGTACGTTAAAAAAGCCGTCATTGTCAAAGACCGTAAAATCACCCTTTTGTTTGTTGTTTTTTTTTGTTTTGTTTTACCTGATCCCAGTAACCTATTTCTTCCATTTGTCTTCCATTTGCCTTTAGGAAATGGGTTTGGCCCCAAATCATCAAAGCAACAGAAAAAGTAGCTGGAAGCAGAACATTGGTTTAAGGTACGTACAGCAGTGTCTGACTCTTCTGCTGTATCCATGGAATAACTGTCGGCTTAATCTTCTCTTCCACGCTCTCAGACCTTCGTCCTTTTCATCCACGCGGATCCATGGGGCAGACTTGAACACAGAGAGGTCGCCGTCTCTTCTCCAGAGTGTTGAGCGATTTTCAGAAGAAGGCTGCGTTCAGCAGGCCAAACGGAAGAAGGAGGAAAGGGATCCAGAGGTGCGGCGAGGTGGCGGCGGCGATGTGGCCGTTAAAGTGGACAATCAAGTGGAAGGAAAACAGTCAGAACCTGAAACCATGAGCCGGCCCTCCACATCAGTCTCTAATCTCAGCTTCAAAATGGAGCAGCCGGAAAACAAGGCAACAACAGTGTGTTAAGAGTTCCTTATTGTTGCTGCCCTCCCTTCACAGGGCATTTCAGAGTCTGACATTAGCTTTTGATTGATCAGATAAACAGTTTTAAGGGAATTCCTTTAACATTTCACAGGCGACGCAAAGTGAAACTACGATCCGAAAGCTGAATGCTTCTTGGTCAAGTCCTGCTTTCAAGAAGCCACTCAATAAAGCTAAAGATGAAGCAGACGGGAGGAGAAGGAGGACAACCCTGCATGGAGGAGACGGTGAGTCTGAAAACAGATCACAACTAACCAGGAGACCAACTATAGCCTTCCTGAATGTGACTGAGTCCATTTATTTCTCTCCCCCAGTCAATAGAAACCACACAGTGGAGCCTACATGGAGCGTTGATCCTGCTCTCGCCTTGTCCGTGTATGAGAGCGAGCAAAGGGAGGATGAGGTATAGCAGCATGAGGAGCCATTCTGGGGCTTCCTGTTAACTCCTCCGGTTCTCTGATGTTTAAAGGAAACCATCACTGCTTTTCAGGTAGGTGAAGAAGAGCAGCGACCAGGAGAGATGGCAGACACCGACTGCACCTTTGTCAGTCACAGCATGCTGCAGCGCCGGGGAGAGGACAGCCCGGACCGGGAGGACATGAAGTCCGGTACTTGGAAGAATCTTTTTAATGACTGTGTGGAGAAGTGACGCCATTGGTGATAATTTGAATATTTTTACCAGGACTTGGGGAAAAGGCCAATGACAGCCTGGACATGATGTTTGATGCAACAACTTTAGGGGAGTACAAGTCTTACAACTGTTCAAATTTGGATCAGAGTCTGGATTGTGATGATGATGATGAGGAGGAAGAAGAAGCAAAGGAGGACATTAAAAGTAAAGATTTAGCTTTATTTAAATGCCTTTTTGTCCTCTGATTTTTGACATTAAAAACAAATGTATCCTGATTTCTTAAACTAGATCAAGATCCTGAAAGTGCTGCGTTCCCCGGCAAGGCTGGGTAAGAAAAGCTCTCCGTTTTAGGTCCGTTATGGGTTGCATGGCTGTGATCCCTTTCTCTCCGTGCGCATCAGGCAGCCGACCTTTGCACACGTGGCCGTCGTTCGCAAGAAAGACGAGCGGAGGAAACTGAAGGGCACCACGTGCAAGGAATGTGAAGTGGTACGTGTTCCGATTCTAAAGCCCACCTGTTCCCAAACCTCGTCCTCCCTGCAATAACCCCTGTTCTCTGCAGTACTACGCCCATCTGCCAGAGGAGGAGAAACAAAAGAAGCTGTCCGCTTGCTCGAGGCATCGATATCTGTACATCCCTCCCAATACCCCTGAAAACTTCTGGGAAGTCGGATTCCCGTCGACCCAGACCTGCATTGAAAGAGGTAGCTTAACCCTTCATGTTTTATAACTTTCAACAGATTTTAAAATCAGAAAAACTTTACTCTCTTCTCCACACATATAGTACATTCTTGTCTTATTTAACCAGGGTTCCTACAGCATAAGGCAAGTTGAATTCAAGACTTTTTAAGACTTTTTAATGCCACTTGAAATACTAAATTTACAAGATACACAAGAAAAACCTGCTTGCGACAACTTAACCCAAAGGTTTATTTGCACATAAACCACTGCACTAATGTTTCAAATTTTGAAAAGCTTCCCATACAGGAAGAAAGCTAAAAATACACAAATGACAGATATAGGGATGCACGATATTGGGATTTTGGCCGATATCCATTATGCCGATATTTTAAAACTCATGTAGCCGATACCGTTACTGATGTTAAAGCTGGACAAAAATAAGTAGCCATTGAAAATAGCAGTTTTGTTATCCATTTCTGACACTTTGAAAAATAATAAACTCAAAAATATTTTTATATGCTAATATCAAATAGATTTTTAAAAACGCGGTATGATTTATTTTACTTTCAAAATCTCGTGAAATTTCATTGTTCTGTTACGAACTCGCGATATTTTGCAAATTCTTGTGAGATTTTGTTAGTAAAATAGATTGATACCGCGTCAATATATCAACATATAAAAATATGGCAAAATTTCGTGAATTTTCGTGGGATTTCGTAGCATAACGATGACATATAGCAATATTTCATTAGTAAAAGAGATTGATATGGTGTTTTTAAATGGCAATATATCAGCATATGAAGATATTGTGATATTTTAATGTATCAATATTTTTTCCCTCGTCTTTAGAAGTTTTTAAGTCTGTAAAAACAAAGTTTTTGAGGAAGAAGAAGAAATAGTATTTTTTTTTTTTCAGACTTTAGAAACTCAGAAGCTGACCAAATATCGGGTTAAATATCGGTGGGGTGGCCGATGTCCGATATTCACTTTTAAGGCCGATACCGACAGGGGGCCGATTATATCGTGCATCCCTAGACAGATATATTTAGCAATTATTTAACTGAATTCAAAAATTTGTGTTAGCAGGGAAAAAAAATAATCAGTTTTAAAGCCACAACATAACCAGTGCTAAGTCTTTTTTCCAGTTATTTTTCTTTGTATCGTTTTCTTAGTATGTTTGATTTGGTGATAAGTGGAGGCGTTGCAGAGACAAGGGTGGAACAAAACTGAGAAATACCGGCTGTTTCTCTGTAACTCGATTTTGACACTTTGTTTCGTGCTTCGCATGTGCGACTCCACTGCCTTAATTCCCATCGTTCTGAGCTTGACTCGCTTCTTGCACAAAATCCACTGAGCCTCATGTATGTTCCCTGGTTTTAGCCATGGAGAAAACTCTTGGCTGGAGCCAATTTTGGTTACATTTACACTTGCTCATATTTTCCAGACAAAAAAGTTAATGGTGCATCTCCCAAATGTCCCGGCCGCAACTACAAGTTTTTTGGTTCTGCTATCGGGACGGAACCAATAATGACGAGCCGTTATTTTTTTTAAATAAAAAAAAATTGTCAATTTTAATCTTTTATTTAGATTACAAAAATAAATCGTAATAAAAAATGATCCTATTTATGATGTTTTAAAAATTAAGACCGAAGAAAGATTTAAGACATTTTAATACCAATTAAGTTTTATTTTAAGGAATTCAATGCCTTTTAAGACTTTTTAAGGACCCGCAGGAACCCTGTTAACACAAACCGTAAAGAAAAACATGCAATAAACAAAATCTCACATTTATAAATTCCTAAACAGTATTTGTGAGAAAACGGCTTAATTAAAGTAACAAGTGGGGGAGGGGGGGAAGATCTGTGCCAGTAAAACTGCACTCCTCTCATTGTCTCTTGGTTATTTAACAGAATTCAACCCGACTAAAAGGGGTGACGGTAACCTTTAGAGCTTTCTTTGACCTCTCTTCTAGGTTACATCAAGGAGGAGAAGAGCCCTCAGGGACGTTCACGAAGAAGGCAGCCCTTTAACGCTTTATTCTCCCCAAAGCGAAGCCAGAAGCAGAGCTAATTCATTACTACAGATTCGTTTAGATAAGCTGCGCAGAGCGCAGATATGTTGCTGCCATTACGGCTCAGGAAACATTGAGACACACTTTAACACAACCAAATGGCGTGATTTTCTTTTATCACGGTGGGTGTAAGACTGTAAAGACTTTGTGGTACTTGTAGATGATGTAAATAAAATGAAGAGGTTTAACACGCTGGAAATGTGCCGGATATTTAATTAAATTCAATTAATATAGTCAAAAGGGTCCAAAAATTATTTTTAATTTTTTCACTTTTTTTTTTACATAGATAGATCTTTATTCAGATTGTTAAAATACATGAAATAGAAAAAAGTACAATCTCTTTCAGTAAGAAGTGCAGCTTTTTTCTTTCGTTTTACAGAGGAGAGTCTCTGTCTGAATACAGCAGCAGCGCTTCTCCAACATGACTGACGATCACACTGTTCAAAGAGAAAACAGAATTGGTTTGAAACTATTCAATAGGAAGTGTTTTTCTTTACTTTAATGTATAAATAAGATAATATATACTTTAATAGATGTAAAAATTAAATAAATGGTCTTACCAAAGCAGAGACATGGAGTTGATGTCTGTGTAGAAAACCAAAGGAGAGAGGAACACCGCAGTAACCTGGGAGAAAATAGTAGAAAACAAACTCTTATTTCAAAGCAGTTTATTTTTATTTATCCGATTATTTATTATTTTTACCTTCGATAGAAAAGCCCAAACCCTGAAGTGCTCCAGGGAGAGCCCACGTTTTAACCTGACAGTGGAAAGCAGTAACAAAAAACCCAGCAAAGCGCTGCAAAGACAGAAACCCTTTACAGTCCACATTAGATCCAAGTAGAAGCTTAAAGCTATATAGACACATTACGGGCGCTCACCTGGCGCAGCAGCCGCAGTGAAAGGAGTGGGAATGCAGAGAGGGGAACTCCAAGACACCCGTGAAGTCACCTATAGGGTAAAGCAAAGCTTCCTGATGTAAAAATGCATATATCAAACAGGATGAATGGGTCCGCTGATGTGTTTAGACGTACCTGTTGGATGAGCAGCCAGACCCAGCAGGAGCACGCTGTTGTTCAGAGAGATATAAGGCTTTAAATGGAGTCAAATAAAGCTGATTATGCAACCATTGAGGATTCACCTTCTAAATATCTCTGATAGATGTCATAGCATGTCTCCCTACCATATTCAGCCTTCCTTTTCCTTGTAGCTATCCTGCTCTAAATCATCCCTACCATCCGTCATCTTCCACCTTTGATGTTCCTACTCCTTCAGCTCCTCGAAGATATTGAAGCTATATACCCAATAACTTTACACCATTCAAACTGCAGTAAATCAGTGTCTTTACTTAAATGATAAGGGTATGAAATGGGCTCTGAAATGAAACGATCATGCAAATGTGTTCTTACCTGAATAAGTAGTTGATGCATTGCTGTTCAATGTCACTAAAAAAAGAAACATCAATCAAAAAGAAATGTTTTTTTCTTCCACAATTTTTCTTTTAAATATTGATGCAACAATAAAAAAGAAAGGAAATCTTGGACAAAGCTGATTGTTCCTGTATATAAATAAGAACCAAAGCTCTGAACAGAAGCTTAAAAAAATTAATTATGAATCTAGAAGTTCATAAAATGGTGAACCACAGAGAACCATCACGTCTGAACATCACATTTTTTTCCATACTTTTTAGATAGCTGCTCTCAATCTTTTTGGAGAGCGAAAAATATCCTGATGCAGAGATGAGGAATCTAGAGTCAACAAGTCATCTCTGTCATGTATTTGTTCTGCACATCCCCCTTAAGTGGATGAGTCCAACCTGTGCAGACTCACCTGGTTTAGTTGGTGGACGGAACAAATACAGGACACTGAGATGAACTGTTGACTCCAGATCCCTCATCTCTGATCTGATCATATACAATCATATTTTATGTGATATACAAGCTATCAGAACCATCCATAAAAAAGCCAGCCCCTTTGTGAAAACATGAATAAACTATGATTATCTGCATGTTTTTGGCTCAGTTTCAATGGACACACTGAGGTCTGTTCACTGCTGGATCTGTGGAATAAAAAAAACAAGACTAAAAGATCTCTAGAAAGGACTGATTGCTGTGATTTAATGGGACCATGGAGAACATCCGGCTGTCAGTTTGTGACCCGGGGCTTTTGAGTTCAAAAGGAAAAGGAATCCAGATGGAAAATAAACAACAAAAAAACTTAAAAAACAATTGATATCCAATTGTGAGGGTGTTGCATTGAATTAGACTCTTCATTCTCAACTGCCATCCAATGTAGCTGTAAAGACAGAGGCCCAATCCCAAACCGCCCCCTAATCTCTTCCCCTAACTATTGAGTGTCACTCCCAATGAAGTCAATTGGCAGCTGTGGAGGGCGATTTGATTAAAGGTGTAGTTGGGGTTAATAAGAATAGGACGGCTAGCCTGTTGAACCAGACTAAATGTGAGATTAAATGTGTAATTTAGTCTGGCCCCGATGAATGAGACAGCGGAAGATTGTTGATGAGAACAATCTGTTGTTTATCAAACCATGTCTGTGCCTATTGGCCGAAGCTCTGACCAATGAGCGCAACTAACTGTGACGTAGAAAGCGCGACGGAAAGCTGGTGGGGGAGTGTAAACAAACAGCCTGTCGGTAAAACGGAGAATACGTCCTTAAAAATGAATGAGCGTAGAGCCTCTTCCTGCTCACGTTTAAATGGAAACCTCAAGTCTAATACTTCCAAAACTGATTCCAAAGCTGAGTCAAAGGAGAACTGTTCAATAGTTGTTTCCATCTTCCTTGTTGTGCTTTCTCCAGCGTCGCTCAGCTTTGTCGTCACGCCCTCAAAACCCCGCTCACTTTGCACTGACACTAGTTTTTACTTTTCGTTGATTTCACTTTTATAGTAAAATCATAATTAGCATGCAGAGGGAGCGGTAAACATCTAGGAAATTAGTCAACTTAAAATATTTTTCCACACTTGTTTTTTTTTGTTCCCCATGGTAATTTTTTTGTCATACTCTGATGTCATCCTTTCATTTTACCATGTAATTCCCTTTCTTTATAAAATGCTATACCGACCTCAGATTGGTGGACTTGTGTTGAACTTTAAACACCCTGTATGCACCTGAAAACGACAGACAATGAGGTGCTTCAGGCAACATCTTCCATCAGAAAGGCTCCTTGGATGCTACCAGAACCTACCAACACAGCAGAGATGGAGCAGAGCCCAAAGGTAGCCACTTTGGTCAAACTGTGAAGAAAGGAGGGAAAGTAACAAGAAATGTGGCGGTGACAACATAAATCCACCAGTTCATGGAGAACTGTTACCTGGGGGTCACAGAGGGGAAGGTTGACGGCCGGCAGCAGCAAGAGGAAAATGCTGGAGGAGGAAGGATGTTTAAAATACAGATAATCATGAGTTTGAACGTTTGTTTAAAACAAACAAAAAAAAACAACCCATACATTTATATAATTTCATTGACATTTTAAATATCGAGATCAGGTACAAACAGTCTCAAGAAAAGTTATCTTTCTTTCTTTTGAGAAGTTTAATTTCTCTTGCGGATCAATAAAGCCTTTTTGAAATGAACAAAATCAAAGATGCCTCAGTCCTGTGAGAAACAAACTAGGAGACCCTCGTTAAATAATCATATCACATATCCACAGCTGATCTTTTTTAAACGTATCCATGAAGAATAAAGTGATTTCACAGATATCAAAGAAATAAAATCCTTTACTATGGTTCTACTAAACACACACACATCTCTTTCATCCATCCTCTGATCACATCTGTGATAAACCTTTGCCTCCAGACTGTGAAAGGTCAGCATTACTCCAGTTGCCCTACTTTGTGAGGACCCAATTAAACAAGCTTTTTTTCAACCAAAAGGCATTTATCACTTTATCAAGTTTAAATGTGATTATAGGGAAGGAGCTCTGATTTTTTACTGCGGGTTCATAATACAATTTTATTTTCTATTTATTTGGATTCCTTACTAACTTCATATTATAGTTTATCAACATATTTATATTGTTTTTTTTTTATTTGAGATGGAAAGCATAAAATGCCTAAGAATTAAATGTTCAAATTAAAAGATGAAGTACTTTTTATTTTATAATCAGTTATTGTTTGTTTAACTTTCATCAATACAAGACAATCACCAGTTTTGACTGAGAGGGGTACTTATAGTAAGACAAAATGTCCAAAAGGGAACACCATCCTAAGAAAAATAAACTTACCTGATGACTTTAAGCCACTGTTTCTTCTGTTGGAAGAAAGAGAACAACACATTATACATAAGAGTAGGGCTGTGAATCTTTGGGATTCCCACGATTCGATTTAGAATCGATTCTTGGGGTCACAATTCGATTTTTTTAAATCCAGGTAAACTCTACCAACAACTGTGGCTGATGTCTTTCGAGATGAGAACGGGGATTTGAAGTACTCCCGAAATACTTAACTTTACCGTTGCAATCTCTGCAAATCGCATGAGTCATGTCAAGCCCTTTCTTACTCGGTAAAAAGGTAAAATCCAAAGTGTTTCCAAATGGTTGCTTTTAAAGACTGTCCAGGTGGTTGGATTTCTTTTTCTTCGTCCTCCATACTTTAGCAGCAACAAACACAGCTCACACAACACCAAACACCACTCTGTAGCCCGCTAGGCTAACGCTTGCATGCCTGTGCATAGCTCACGCTGCTCATTGGTTTCGCCAAACACTACGGTGCCTGATAAGGCACATCCGCACCCCAAAAAAAAAAAAAGGAGAATCTATGGAAGCCCGTTTCCGCTACTCTATAAAAAAAGAAAAAAAAATGTATCTCATTATAATGAGATAGTAACTCAATATAATGGGATACTATCTCATTATAATAAGTTACTATCTCATTATAATGAGATACTATCTCATTATAATGAGATGCTAATCTAATATAATGAGATAGTATCTCCATATAATGAGATAGTATCTCATTATATTGAGTTACTATCTCATTATAATGAGATAATTTTTTGTTCTTTTTTTACAGAGTGGCGGGAACGGGCTTCCATAAGAATCGATTCTGAATCTTTAAATGTTAGACATGCGATTTGAGCTCAAATAGATTTTTTTTCTTCACCCCTACATAAGAGGTCCATGTTTCTTGAGATATAATAACTGTATAATAATGTGAGAAGAGGTACTTTTTGTTTACATAAAAAGGGCAGAAAATACTGCAGATAGAAAAAATGTTAATGATCCTAACAGCGGTATGGATCCAGATAAAACTTTTTGAACATGGTGAAATGTGCAGCAACTAAAGTTTCTAAATCACAAGTGGTCTTTGCCTTAAACCTGGTAAGTAAGCTACTAACTCATATTAATTAACTTTTTTTAATCTATAGTAGATAAAAAATATTTTTGCACTTCATTTGTTTTTTCTTTAAGGGGAATTTTTATTTTGCGATTGGGTTTGTAATGTAACAACAAGAAGAGGTATCAATAGCAGTGCAATGAATTTAACTTCTCCAAATTGTTTTTTTCCCCCTTTTAAATAATCTGATTTTCACAGCCTGCATGGGAAGCTAGAAGATGAGCTGCAGTCTGTTGCTCTAACAGAATGCTGCTGGTGCACAGGGCTGGTTATATGACACCAATAGCAGGCAGTTAATGCACTTACCTCTCTGTGAAAGGCACAGGCGATTATGTAGCTAACTACATGAGAGGAATTCTGAAGCGTGAAGAAAAAGGGAATGTCCTGTGCAAAAGGAAAAAAAAAACAGTGAAAAACCCCGATATTTACTTGCAGACACTAAATATGGCTGTTACTCACTATGCGTGATAAGGCCCTGGAACCTGCATATATGTTTCCTACAAACAGGAGTGATCCTGGAAGCCAGGAGAGAGCAGCAGCTCTGCAACACAAAAGGGACGACTCTTATGTCTGTAAAGCAGGCAGGCATAACCATACAGTAAATCGTTAGAGAGGAGTACCTCGGGATGGGATTCATCTCCACCCATCCCAGCTTCCCAGACAGCAGGAGCAGGATGGCTCCAATAAATGTCTGCCATCTGAGAAAAAAACATCTTTGTTACTTTAGGATTGAGAAAGCAGGCAGTACCTACAGGGGCGGTCCCAGATCATATTTAGTAATGGGGGGATTAATGGGCACACAGAAAAGAATGAAACAAAAAAAGGATAATAGCTATTATATCAATAGAGCTGCAGAACTGAAGAGCTACTTGTGACTCTGCACTGATTGAACTGCCATTTCCACATGATTTTTATTTATTTACATTTTATGTTCTTCCATTTAAAATGTTGTATTATTGGCCTTAAACTGTCAGTTTTACTTTACCTAAAAATAAGAATACCTTACAATGGGGAAGAGAGTTGCTAAAATAGTTACTAAATATTTACTAAAAGATACAATAGAAAGATTATTTTGAATATTAGGTCAATGTACATTTATAATGCAGAAATAGTGCATATTTCTGACTTATTCTAAATGGAAATTATCAGTTTTAATCACGATTTAGGTAGAATGAGAAATTCAGCTGTAAGAAATTACAGTATTTTTTTTTTATTCAGTTCAAAAATAACATTTAGTAGATAAAATTTTTTTTGATTCTATCTCAATAGGACTGAAACTACCACCTTCCATTTTAAATTATGATGCAACAGAACTGTAAAGGAAAATATCTGTTCCACTGCATACCAGTTTTTTTTTTTTTTTTTTTAGCATTTTTTTTTTTTTTTTAGCATTTTTTAGCATATCTTCAATGGAGGGGCCAGAACTAGCCCCTCTAGTCCCTTGCAGAGGGACTAGAGGGGCTAGTTCTACACAAGGGACTAGCCCACTAGTCCCTTGTGTAGAACTGCCCAGAGTACTTGCGCTTTTTTCCCCCAGCTACTCACCCTTGAAATAAAGTTGGAAAGGTGAACTTCAACACAGACAGGACGAACTGCAAATGAATTAAATGTTAGGTTAGCGTTTTGACAGGGATAGTACCAGCATTCTTACAGCGCCTTACAAAAGTATTCATACATTCATACTGCTGAAGGAAAAGGAGGGCCTTTTCATGATGCTGCCACCACCATGCTTCACAATGTGCTTGGTATATTGAAGGTTATAAGCACTGTTACTTATCCTTCATAAATGGCATTTTCTATGTAGATCATAATGATAAATGTTTGTCTTATCTGATAAACACCTTTAGTCTGTCTTCAGTTTTCCACTAGCTCTCCATCATTCCTCTGTTTTTAAGAACCTAACCTAAAATCATCTCTTCTATGGCTCCACAAGCTTATTTCTGCCCTTTCAGCTGTGTTCCTTTATATTCAAGGTGCTTTTTGTTTGCATTAAAGAAACAACCTCCCACCTTATTTTCTTTGGGACTTAAATTAGATCCTTGCTGTAGAGTCTTCTAGTTTATGTAGGACTTCATACCTTCAAGGCTCACCTTGTTGGTGAAATATGATACAACGAAAATGAAGCTGAAGGCGAGGCCAGAGATGTGGCTCCTCCAGTGCATGATGCTCCACAGACGCGCTGCAGCACGGACATGATTTCTATGAAAGATCCAACATTTCACTCAATGCAGCGCCTTTCAAAACAGAAGCTTTTCAATCCAGGAAACTTCCCTCACTGACGACACGTCGATACAACAAAGATCGTCTATAATGGCCAGGATCAAGCTCTCGCCGGGAACCAACCTGCTGGGTCGACAAGAATATATCATACTTTTTATTATTAATTGATATTTGCTTTTAGGATATGAGAACACAATACTTGTTTTTGATTTGTTTGACTTTATTTTGACTGTTTATAAAAAAATGTTCCTAGATTTAATTCATGACAGTCGGTGAATAGTAGAGAAACCGTGATAAAAAATTACGGTGAAACTAATTAACAAAAAAATAAAATAAAAATAACGTTTCTTGACTAAACTGTTGAAATGACTCGTGTCTTTCTTATTAAATATTGAGAGAAAATCTGTAACACAGATCTTCATCATCCAACAAGGATAGATATTATTTTTTATTGTTAATTGATATTTACTTTTGGGAAATGATAACAAAATACTTGTTCTTGATTTGTTTGACTTTGTCTGTTCATAGAATATACAAAACAGTCATATACAATTACACACCGTTGTATTATTTATTTAATTGTCCATAAAATCCTAGATTTCATTCATAACAGTTTAAATAGTGGAGAAATAATGATTAAAAATTACGATGAAACTAACTAACAAAAAAAAACGTTTCTTGACTAAACTGTTGAAATTACTCGTATCTTTCTTATTAAACATTTAGAGAGAATCTGTAACACAGAGACAGGAGGATGTGTCGCTGACCTCGGAAAAAAAAAGAAGAAAATAAATCAGAGTGAAGGCTCTTCGTCAAGATCCTAATCTGACAGTTGGTCACGTGACGTCAGACTAGCTTCCGTGTTGACAGAGCTGCTGCTTTTGTTGCTGCTCCGTGTTGAGTTTAAAGAGGATGCGGTGCCGCCGCCGCCGACATGGCTTTTTTTAAGACGCAAGAGCGAACCAAAGAACGGTTAGTTTCCTCTTTTATTACTGTGTCCGTCTGGGAGGTCAGCTCGTGGCTTTTTTTTTTTTTTATCCGTTGCAGCTGCGCATTAAAAAGCCCCCAGCGGGGTGTTTGCTTTCACTGCGGCTGAATGTCATTTATTTACAGGCTAGTGAAAGCTTCACTGACAGCTGAGGGGTGCTTCTCATTATTGAAGCCCCTGAAGCTGCTGTTTACGGTTTAGACTGATCCGGGGCAGACATGAAATCTGCCGCATCTAAAAAAAAAAACAATAATACTTGTACTCTGTTCTATAATTAAACTCAACAATCCTCTCTGCTTGACCTCTTTAATAAGAGCTGAGGTCATAGTAGGTCATTCTCGCTTTGGACACCTTGAAGAGGAAATTTTATCGATTAGGGGTAGCTTTATTTATTTATTTTTTTAGATAAACAAAAGCTAGACATCAAACGCAGACCGACATCATATTTCCCCAACTTAATACGTCGATCAATTGCAGTTATTAGCTGTGGCTATGGGGTTCCATTTGTGCCAAAAGTATGTTAATGCGTCTTCGCCAGAAGACTTCGTCAGAAGACGCATGAACATATTTTTGGCACAAATGGAACCCCATACAGCTGTGAGGAGGTCCCAGGAAGGAGCTGGTGAAGATTCTCGGTCATTCAGGTCATAGTCATTCCAAAAAAGTTCAAAAACAATCCACTGGACATTTTTTCCAAGTTTGAAGACGGAAGCTTTTTCAATTCACAATGTCAGAATTAGTTTTGAGTTCCAAGCTTTATAGCAGGGTAACCAAATAAAAATCTGTGGGGTTCGAATAAAGAAAACAACAACCAGTAAAGGTCCAGAGACATTTTTAATTATAATCTGTTAATTTAAAAATAATTTAACACAGAAATAAAATGAGTTTTTTTTAATGCATCCATGTTATACACTGACTTTTAAAATAATAATAATAATAATAATAAAAAAATATATATATTGAGAAGGAAGAGAAGGAAGTTTTGAGGGCGTGACGACAAAACTGCACAACGCTGGAGAAAGCACAACAAGGAAGATGGCAGCAACTATTGAACGGTTCTCGTTTGACTCAGCTTTGGAATCAGTTTTGAAAGGATTAGACTTGGGGCTTTGGTTGAAACGTGAGCAGGGAGAGGCTCTACGCTCATCCATTTTAAAGAAGGATGTATTCGCCATTTTACAGACAGGCTGTTTGTTTACACTCCCCCACCAGCTTTCCGTCGCGCTTCCTACGTCACAGTCAGTTGCGCTCATTGGTCAGAGCGTTGGCCAATAGGCACAGACATGGTTTGAAAAACAACGGGTTGTTATCATCAACAATCTTCCGATGTCTCATTCATCGGGGCCAGACTAAATTACACATTTATTCTCCCTTTTAGTCTGGTTTATCAGCACATATCAAGGTGCTCATTTTGAGCCTGGATCAATTTATTTTTGATTATATTCATGGTGGAGAATCCTGCTTCACAGCAGCAGGTTGAGGCAAACGTACTCAAAATGTGCAGGATCATCTTTGATGTCACTTTTCTTTCAACAGTTCACTGCAGTTCTTCCAGCACTCCACGCTTTCTTTCACTTTTTCTCATCTTCTCCCTCTTTCTCATCGCCCGGCTTGCCACAGGTTGGCCTGCTGTGTCTAAAAGTAGCTAGCGGGAGCAGCACTGACTGACACAGCTCACTGGCTAATTAGCATCACGTGCAGCCTGGTCACGGAGGGCTTTAACGTACGAACAGGAGAAGCGACACAAGTGAAATTAGACACTGCCGTCGGAAAACATGCAGTAATTTATAAATGTTCGAAATCAGGTTGGGTCTGGATTAGCGAGCAGATGGGTCTGGATCTGGATCCTAGTGCGCTTATCCGTGACCTCTTCTTTATAGAGTGGACCAAAACAGAAATCATGCATATTGAACTGGAAGAACAGGTCCGCCCCTTAGGAATGGTGAGTCGTTGAGATCTTTTGTTAGCCTGCAATGCCTGATACTGGTCTATGCCTCTGGTATATGCCCCATGAAACAAAAGTCAGTTGGTATTAGGACTGCAACTAATGAATATTTTGCAAATCGATTTAAACTGTTGATTATTTTTTCAATTATTAATCGCTTAGCCAAATCTTCCTTAATGAAGATTTTTTACAGTTCTAAAGCTTTTCTACCCCAGGAGTTCTGGATAGAGCATATTGACAGATAAAAAAAGTTTTTTTTTTTTTCTTAAATGCTATTTAAAAAAAATATATATATAGAAATGTTTAAATTGTTGTATAATTGCTGCTCTTAGTGGTTTCTCTGTCAGCTAAAGGCATGTTTTAAAGTCTCTATACTCCATTTAACGATCAATTGCTTACTAAATACTAAATTAGTTTACGATTATTTATATTATCAATGAATCACAATTAATCCGATTAATTGTTTCAGCCCTAGCTGGTTTATTTCCCCTTCAGTTGATCTTTTAAATGTTTATGATGCACATTCAACTAAGTAAATAGGATTCAGTCAGCTCCAAGAAAATAGAGATGACTAAATTGTTGTTCTTGCTTTCCTTCAGCTGGACAGGATGCCTTCCAGAAGGAAAACGGCAATTAAAATCCAGCCAGAGCGACGGAGTGGCTCAGATCAGAGCTTTTAATCTCTTACACTTCACTTTTTGATGTGACTCCTTTTCACTAAGTCTGAATCAGCTAAAAATGACCTGATGGAGGACGAATGTTACTGTGTGCTAAAGAGGCCATTTGATTCAGGCTTGTTGAACTTTTATCTTAACGTTGCAGGACAAAAGCTAGGACTTGAGTTTGAGAAGGTCAAGTCAAAGGCCAAATCTAAACCCAGCTTAAATCTATGACAATAATTGAAGATTGAAGCTTAGAGGTGCTCTCTGTCCAGGCTGACCAAGCTTGGAAGCTGTTTTTCACTTTTGATTGGAGACGTTTTAAGAAAAACTCTTTTAATGTGGTTTATGAAGCGTTTTTCGTTCTTCTTAAAATAAATCTTATTTTCTGAGAGGGATTCTCTTTATGGGAAACATGTGAGATGAATTAGATGGTAAAGCCTCTGTGACAGACAGCCTCTGTTTGTTTAGTGTGAGCACTCTGAGCAAACAGCATCTGGTTAGTAGGGAAAAAAAAACCCAACAAACTTTGATGTCATCAGTGAACCGGGATGCTGTTTGTGGGGAAATAATTCAAATAATTTGATTGTTTTAATAATTGTTTGCTATAGATTCATCCAAATGTGACCAGATGTTCAACACAACCTCAGTATTTCTCTTTTTTTTAACACCGACTCAAAAGTTTTTCATAATTTTTTATTCACTCTTTCATCATTACTGATGGTAGGCAGTCAGAGTGCTTCTCCTCATTATTTTCAGCTCATATGGGAGGAATCTGGTAAGAATAACTGCTGAAAAAACTGTCAGGAGATTAAAAGATAATAATAAACTTTACCCAGAGCCATGGATAGTTTTAGGTTTATTTATGTTATTTTGCGAAAGTATTCACACTCCTTTTTTTGCACTTTGGGTGTAACAACACACACTTCAATTAGATCAGGATTTTGTGCGATGGTTCATTTTGAAGCTGTGCATTAATTATAAAAAACAGTGTTTTAAATGTACGGTAGTTTTAAAAACCCAGAACTCAAAAGTTTAGCCTGCATATACTGGGTGTCCAGTTTTCATGAATCATTAGTTTGTGATCTTCTTGCTGCATTTCCAGCTGCAGGTCCTTAGGGATATTTCTCCACCAGCTTCTTACAGCCCGATCCCGACTAAGATATTTGGCCAGACTTCTTTGCAAACTGGCTTAGCCTCAGCCAAACTGAATGACTGCAGCTAGCACGTTTCAAATCTTTTCACAGATTCATTTGATTTAGATCTAGATTCTAGTTTTGGGCTTTGCAGTAGTTTAAACCTTTCAGTTGTTTTTCTTTAGGCTGTATGTTTGACGTTATTGTCCGGCTGCATAGTTAACTTCTCTCTTCAGTCTTTTTAGCCTTTTACTGTTATTTTCTTTAGTCTTTAAAATGTATTTTATTGGATTTTCTTGTTTTTATTCATCCATTTTCATAGTGCTCCCACAGCATGAACATCACTGCTGTTTTTCACCTAAGGTATGCTGAGTCCAGGGTGATGTGAAGTGTTAATTTTCAACGTTTCTTTTTTTTTTTATTTTTTTTTTTATTGTCATTACACGGTCACAATTACAGAGCAACGAACTCTCTGCATTTAACCCATCCACTTGGCGGGCAGTGGGCTGCCGTTGTGCGGCGCCCGGGGAGCAGTCTGGGGTTAAGGGTCTTGCTCAGGGACCCAGACTAGCAGTCCGCAGTGTGAGGGACTAGAACTCAAAACCTCCGAGACCTAAGCGCTAACCACTAGGTCACCTCCTCCCCTATTTCCGCCACACATTTAGATTCTAATGACTTTCTTTCAACAATAGTTTCCCTATGATAACTTCAGCATAAGAACCAGATTTATGGAGCACACTACTAGTTGTTCTGTCAACAACCATGTTTGTGAGACACTGTGCTGTCAAAGGTTTCTCTCATTAACCAATTGAGTATTCCTGTTTTTTTTTTTTCTTTCTGTCACTCTCTGTGACATTAGGACTCTAAAGCATATAGTCTGTTTTCAGTGGTCTAATTCATTTGTTTTTTGTTGTTTTCCTGCAGGTTTTCTCTCTTGTTGCTGGACCTGGAGGAATATTACTTCGAGCAGCACACTGGTTACCACCTGATCAGCAATTCAAGAAAAGAGAAGTAAGCTACAGCATGAAACTAAATCTGAACACCTGCTTCGCATGATGAAAAGACTTTATCAGACGTTAGCCTGAAATCTTGAAGACGTGAGCTCTGATGTTTCACCACTTTTAGCATTTAAAACACAGTTCTGGCTTGAACCTGTTAAAGGATCTGTTCAAATATTATATGATTAAAAAACTAAAAAGAAATTAATATTAAACAATCAATAAATATTAACATAGTGAGTCTGTTTGAAAGCTGAGCTTAACTCTACTTTCTTTCATTTTTGAAAATGAATGAGGTTTGCTCTCAGAGTTGATTTTAGCAGCACTGATCAACTTAAACACATTAAAAAGCACAACTCCTCCAGCTGTGCAGTGGACATGATCACATTGTTCTGTTTTAGGTTTGCTCGGCCTCCTTCCTTGTCCTAAAGTTTGCTTACTTTATACAAACAGCCTTTCTGCTGTTCATTTACTGTTTTCTGGAGTTCATGATGTCACATCTTATGTAAATAATTACCCTTATTCTTAGAAAACAACCTAAAAACAGCAACTATGTTCCTGCCCTCCACTAAAGCTGTTATGTGTTTTATAAAATGATAAGGAAATGTTTCATCTTTTAAAAGTGAAATGAAAGTAAATAAAACCTGATCTTAGAAATGTTGATTCTTTATACTTTTATCAACAGTTCTATTATTTCTCTGAGCTTTATTCCATTTTTTTTATTGTAGTTTTATTTGATACAAAGTAGAAACAGTGCTGCTTTTTTCTTCTTTTCAGAAAAATCCGAGGGTCCATTAAGGTTTGCTCCAGATCCATCATATTTGAGCCTGACAGTCATTCAGAGCCGATTCTAAAGGTTTGTGTTGATATTTGAAATGCATTTCTAATCCTTCACTTAATACAGATTATTAAACTGCACTTAGATTTAGCATAATGGCACCTTCTTAACACTTTTACCTTGGAATCATGAAAGGATTGGGTTTTTGAAAGCTAAGAAAGTCAAGTTTATAATTCTTTTTTCATATATTGATTTATATTTTATTGTCCTTTACAGATTAAATTTACAAACTAATAAGGTAATGCAGTGCCAATACGTTAAGATTGTCACAACAGGTTTTCCTTGTGTGCCTCCATAATAACATATTAGGTTTGGAACATAAAAAGTTAGCAACACAAAGAGAAAATTAAATAATTTAAGTGAAATTGTAGCTTTGAACAGGGATGTGGTATAAATAACTCTTATGCACTGGAAAAAATCAAAATCTAGATAAGTAATTTTTTCTTAAAATAAGTGCATTTGTTCTTGGATTGAGAAGGTAAGAGATACATTTGCCAATGGAACAAGACAATTTACCTTTAAAATAAGAAAACACAATTAAATTGTCTTAGTGCATGTTATCAAATTATCGTATTTTAACCCTTTATAGGGCAAGTTAGCGTTTTTGATCACTTGCATACCCCCTACAATTAGAGTTCCCCCCCGTCCCTCAGTGAGTTCTAGAAGTACAAGATCTATATCCAGCCATTCAGCAAAGATACTGCTACATGGCTGCACATCTTATTTTTGCATTTGACCATTTAGAGGAGCCCTTGAATGATATAGTATCTACTGTAAGTTAGGTTAGTATAAAAAAAGATAAGTAAAAAAAAAAACATTTAAAAAGTAAAGTTAAAAAAATAATAAGCCTAGTTAACAATTATATTTAGGTTTGTAAAAAAAAAAATGTAAGTGCCAGTATCAGCATAAATGGCTCTAAGGTTATGTTGGACCAAATAAAAAAAAGTGTTTCTTTTCGTCTCAGTGTTTTTCATGAATTTCTTATAAAAGTACTTTTGTTATTTTTCTTAATATATTCGGGAAAGTTTGCATTTCTTATTATATTGACATTAATTTCTGCCTCGAAATATCCATATTTTTTGAAAGTTACAAAGGTAAATGTCTTGTCCTGGATTCCAATAACACTATTGGCTTGAAAATTGAATTTCGAAGTATTTCACTAACTGCCCTAAAAAGGGATAAGAGTTAAAATACCTATTACTTTGGCAAACTATCTCATTT
The DNA here is from genome assembly GCF_016077235.1 of Cyprinodon tularosa. Lineage (NCBI taxonomy): Eukaryota > Metazoa > Chordata > Actinopteri > Cyprinodontiformes > Cyprinodontidae > Cyprinodon > Cyprinodon tularosa. The sequence continues at coordinate 540,499 of NW_024039263.1, read as the reverse complement.
ACCTAATCAAATTAAGGGTAAATACACTTGATTTAAGAAATGTTTTACCTACTTCTAGATCGTTTTTCCAGTGCGACATTGCTTATATTATAAATGTCCTTTCCTCATTCTTGTGTTTCCTCCATTAAATAAGCATCCAGCCTTCCCAATAAGCCCCTAAACTAAATATATTCTATGTTGCTTTATATACTTAAGCCATTCTTTCCAGATATTTTTAAATTTCTCAATTTCCAGTCTAATATATTCAGTTAGCTTTTCCATATTATAAATGGTTAGCATTACATTAAGTCAGTCATCCACATTTGGAACCAAATCATTTCGCCATCCTCTGGTTATTGCTTTCTTACGAGCCGACAACCACATTAGAAGTAATATATAATCGTCTCTTCTTTGAAGTTTCGATAATTCACGACTGTTCTCATAATGGTCTGTTTTTTTCTTCTTCATGCAAATCGCTGATTGACATATGATAAACTTTAATGATCCCACAGTGGGATAATTTATGCAAAAAAGCAGTAAAAATATTTCTGTGTCAGTTTTTATAGTGTATTCAAACTGGTTCATGATGTCTGTGCAGGTTCCTCTGCGAGACTGTCAGAACATTGAGTCTGTGGAGAAAGAAAACAATCCGTTCAATGAGTGAGTGTCCTTTCATTTCTAAACACTGAATATTTGTTGTTTTGTCAAACCGGTTCCTTTACTTCCAGTTGTTTTGCAACACTGCTTTCTGTTCTGTTTTTGAATTTTTTTACATGAAACACACTGACACAAATCTGTTCTGTTTCCAAAGTCTTTATTTTTTTGCGTTTGTCCTGTTTAGCCAATTCAGCTTGGGGATTATTTGTCCCAGAACTAGCTAATAGCCCAACGACTTTGCTTTCTCAAGCAAAAAACAAAAGCTTCAAAAGTCTTTGAAACCCATCAGATATTTATGTTTTTTTTTGTTTTCTCAGTCCTAAACCTCCGGTCATCACAGTTTCATGTGAGCAGGTGAGACTTTCTGTGGCTGCATTTCTTTTTTTCTTTCTGAGTCCAAGCGCTCTACTGAGTAAAAGCAGCTAATCCATTTTCCGTTTTTTTCCTCAGGTGATTTTCATCAAGGAAAGCAACGTCATAGCGCCTTACAGAAATGAAAGGGTGAGTCAGCTGGAGCTGAGGAGAAGATGTGCTCCTCCCAGTAGTTTTAATTGCCGTTGTTAAAAACTGTTTATCTCTCTGAGCTTTGCTGTTTGATCCATATAATTCTAAACTAATGCAATGGCTACAGTTTTTCTGTCTCTTTTAGTTTCTGTTTCTACAACAATAACATGCATAACCTTAAATAAACTTGCCTTCTCACTTTGGCAGGGATCAAAAAAATTAACCTTTGAATTAGAAACTTGGAGTAAAACAGAAGATGTGGTTCAGACATTACTGCAGGTATGTGGCTGTTTTAATATTTTTAAATCTGATTTTAAATTGATAAAATTATTTGTATCTTGAAAGTAGTGATTTGAAGAAGAAAGCTTATCTTTACCGTACATGTTTCATAGAGCATTAATATGGATTTAGCAGTCTAGCTAGATAAAAGCAACGATATTATTAAGACGTTAAAAACAAAGGAATGTTAAAATTAGAAATGAACAGCAAATCAAAAGGAAGCTAAAGCAGGATAAATTGGTTAACATGTATCAGATAAGTGGAGCGACAGCAACTTGGACAAATTTGAAAAGGAGCTCTATATATAAACAGCACCAATTCACAAAACCTTATTTCAGTAATTTAAGTAAGAGGGCATTAAACTGTTATTGCTTAGAAGACGTAGGACCTAAAACATCCATCCAGCATAGAGATGAGTACCTCATCAACAAAGGTTTTCAACAGCTGCCTCTCATATTTAATTTAAAACAAGAAAGAAACACTACTTTTTGTCAGAACCTTGGACAAGAAAACATGCTGAGACTTTGTTTAACAGAGGAGAAGCCTTAAGAACAAACCTAAACAAAAAACTATTTAAAAAGTCAAAGATTTACAATCCAAATGGGAAGCCTAAATGTTCCTGATGGACACCAGATGGAAACTATTGACAATGTCAGCTTCACACAGTTGATATAATGGAGTAGGTCTTAAGTATTAACCTCGTTGGGGAAAAATAGGAGCGTCCTGATCCGAATTTTTTATTTCAGACAGGATACAGATATTGCATCAGTGAGTATTTGCTAATGCTGATGTTCAGCCGATATGATCAGCTTGAAACATACATGCTTTTTAATACTTATTTAATATTATACTTAGAGAACAATAAGAATAACTGACACATTTACAATAAATCAGTAGGTTACATAAACTCAAAGCCTAGACAGCAAAAATGATTTACAATTAAATAAAATCTTTAAAAAATATATGTAGAAGAAACTTGTGTATGTCAAGTTTTAATCTCAGCTGTGGGATACAAGCACCGGTAGATAGAAATGCTAAAGAAGAATAAATGCTGGAGCAAATATCAGAGATTTAGACACAGGCGGTTAATATTCAAGTTGACCGATGAATCTCAATACTAGTGTTTAAGATGTGTAATATTAATTTAACAAGAAAACAGACAAATCAGGTTACCTTTTATAAGCACTGGCAACACACTTCTATGCTTTTATTTAACAAGATGTGTGTTATAGACATTGAATTCTAGCTGTTCCTCAAAGTGTCATAAAACTGTGCCATAAAGTTGTTATTGTGCCAATTAATCGCTGCCTTAGGTAAACATTGTTAGGGCGATGGAGGGATCTCTGTACTTTTTTCCAAAATGGTGGAATCAGATGGTGAGCACACCTATTTGCTCGGCTTCTTTTCTCATACTGTGGCAGTCAAAGTAACAATAATAAACACTTGGGGCCTGGTGGCAAAACAAAGAACAACCGAAATGTTCTTGTTCTGTGGTAATGTTGTTCTCAGTAGGCCAGGAATGTATTCACATGTTAAATATTGAACCTGGTTGAATCCTACTTTGATTTTCTTTTTATTTCGTCAAATAAATTTGGTGAAATTGTTTAATCTGCTCTTTATCTGTGGGCTTGTGTCTTTTTTTAAATATATTTTTGACTTATATTGTCCTTTTTTTCTCCTAAATCTTGTAGCTCCACAGGGCTTCCTGTCTGGACAAACTAGGAGACCAGACTGCTATGGTGAGTTGATCATTACCTAACCCCGTCTCATATCTCTAAAGCCTGTTAGATAATAAATGTAACATTTAAAAATGGATTATTTGCTTCCCAGCAACACATATTTACTCTTAAATTTCTGTTTATACATTTTTAGATTGCTGCTAATCTGCAGTCCAGACTGGCAAGGACGTCATTTGATAAGAACTGGTGAGTAAAAGCCTATATTATAGAGATTACATGCATGTTTCATTGGTTTTATTCTTTTTAGTAGCCAGTATTGTGGTTTAACCGTGATAGAATATACCACTGCTCTGCTGTAAAGTTTTCAGAGTGTTGCAGAGAATCCCCACATGGAGTGTGCTGTAGAGATGGTGACGCCTCTTGTGTCCAATCCCGGCCATGTCTGCGTTACAAATGAAAACCTTTACTTCCAGCCTCTTAATGGACATCCGGTAAGTCCACAGACACAGTAGTCGCCATTAAGAGGAGGATGTCAGCAGCTCTTTTAGCTAATTTTACACGAACACTAGTAACATCAAGTTTTTTCAGCAGCATGTGATCCAAATCAGACTGAATGAAGTCAGGAGAATCTACAAAAGAAGGCATGGTCTCAAACCTTTGGTGAGCTTCTTTAAAGGTTCAGAAATCCTCCTTTAACAACAGTGATGTTTAACGTGCATCTGTTTCTGCTGTTGGATGAACTCTGTGTTTGTGTGTTTGTTTAGGGGCTGGAGGTGTTCTGTAGTGAGAATAACCTTTGCTCAGACATCTACCTGAAGTTCTACGACCCAGCCGACAGAGATGAAATCTACTACTATATCGCTACCTTCCTGGGTAAGAAAACTCACGCGCGCCTAAATAGTAAAGTAAATGTTGGAAAGAATGTCCAGTTATTCTGAAAAGAGCACATGCTCTGGTTAAAGTACCAGCTTTTAATGATAAAAAAACTGATACCACAAGAAATCTTTCCAAGTTTTTTTTTTTTTTTTTCCCATGCAGTTTTTTAGAAATTTGTATTACGAAACAAGTCTGTTAAGGAATTTCCACTTTTACCTGAAATTCTAATTGATCCAAGGAGTGAAGTTTGTAGAAATTCATTCAGATTTACTCTTTAGGTTAAGATATAGTTTGACAGATGGAAAAGGTGTACATAAAACAATTCACAGCAATCTATGTACACTATGGCACAGTGAAAAGTGTTGATAGATGGAGAAAAACCATAACAGCAATGAGATAACTAAAACAAAAAACAAAAAGAAACTGGTTAGAGGAAAGCCACTGCAGCAGTGATGAAGGAGCTGCATGACTTTCTGCAGATTGTGGCTCATTTGTGAGCAACAGTCTCCCGTAACCTTCATAACTCTGAAGCATAAGGAAGGTTGCACAATAGAGGTCTCTCTTTAAAAAAAAACATTCAGGGCTAATAAAGTCCTGCAACAATGCACTATGGAAAAGCAAGCCTTCAAGATCACAAAAAAAACTAACACCCTAAAATAACATACTTAAGCTAGTATTCAGTGCAAAGGAAAATTACAGTTTTGGTTAAAAATAACCACAATTTTTAATATGGCAATATCTTTCAGCCCCATTCAGGGCTCACTAATAACTCCCTATGTTTTGTAGGGTTATGTGATATGATCCAATATAACTAAGACGTTTATAAAAAAGCTAAAAATGACATAATATCTGGATGTACCTGAAGAGGGGTTTGGACCAGATGTCAATTTGAATAGGTTTGGAGACTGTTTGCATGGTGGAGTAGAGAAATATAACCAAGTGCAGGCGTGGGATGCTGCCAAAAAGAATCAGCACTGAAATTCTATCCATAGTTACTTCAGTATTGCTTTATTTCAAAGAAAAAATCTCTACTAAAATTGTTTTTATTTGAATTGAAAACTTAGATGCATGATTAAAGGTAGAAGAAATATTTAATGTTCCCACGTATGCTGCACATGTCCTGAAATTTTCCAATGTTTATATGCTGTTCCCTTAATGATCCCCCAACTTTGATGTTTTTTTTCAGTTAATTAAGCAGAGATGGCAAAAGTACTTACTTTCCGTACTTGAGTAAAAGTACAGATACTTGTGTTAAAAAATACTCTGGTAAAAGTGGAAGTACTGATTAAACTTCTTTACTCAAGTAAAAGTACCAAAGTACAGGCTTGTAAATTTACTTAAAGTATAAAAGTAAAAGTAGGAACCACTTTTTTCATGCCGTTGCCTACATTTTAAATGGATGTCTGCCAATAGGACTAGATCTCCGTTGTGTTCATTTTTAATCATCTCGTCGTCCATACTATTATGCTAACGCCACCGCCACCAAGCTGCAATGATTTGCCGCGAATGAATCTGTCGATTCATCTTGTAGTGGTGCGTCAAATGCAACGTAGATTCCCATCCAATTAGATTGAATTTGGTATTGATGACGTGAAAAATAATAACGGTAACTCCATTGAAATGATTCAAAACTAAAGTAACGAGCCAATTTTTTTAAATGTAGGGAGTAGAAAGTACAGATATTTGTGTAAAAATGTAAGTAGTAGAAGTAAAAAGTCGTCATAAAAATAAGTAGTAAAGTAAAGTAAAAATATCAGAAAAATCTACTTGGGTACAGTAACGAAGTATTTGTACTTCGTTACTTCCCATGTCTGTAATTAAGTTAGTATTATAAGCACCAATGAATGACATTAATACATATAAAAAATCAAGCTTTTAGGGAAGGCACCCTTGTGAGCTTTTCTTTTGTGAACACATTCCCCTCACACACATGCAACAACAAAAAAAATCCACTTTCGCACTCACTTCACATATTTTGGCAGGTTTTTAACACCAAAACACAAGTTTAAAGAAAAGAAGTACAATTCTGGGTGATGACACCTTTAAACCTGAACCCTGCTGTTAAGTGAAAGGGAAGTTAAACCATCTTACAAGTCTTACCTAGCTTTAGTTTGAGGGAATATCCACTTTAATGAACACTACTCAATATTTTTTTTCCTCTCAAGAATTTCTTCTACTACTGTGTTATTATGCATTAATGCATTAGGAAAACATCCTATGAGTTTAAAACTTCAACAGTGGAGTGTGAGCGATTTATAAAACAGAAGAGATTTAAAAATACTGGATTAAAGGATTTGAAAATGGTAGAATTTATTATTTGCTTTAAAATACAAATGAAGACCGTTTTGGTACATTCTAAATTGTTGGTGTTAAAAGTTTAAAAAATGAATCAGATCTCTTTTTGTTTTCGTTTTTTAAATAGAGAACCATGTTAAGGAGCACACAGCAGAGAGTTACATGCTGCAGTGGCAAAGAGGGCATCTCAGCAACTATGAGTATCTTCTCCATTTGAATCACCTGGCTGACCGCAGCTGCAACGACCTCTCTCAGTACCCCGTCTTCCCCTGGGTCATAGCAGACTACACCAGCACGCACTTGGGTGGGTTGGTCTGTGTGTTACAGGCCAAAAAAACAGCAGGAGGATGTGTGGAAAAACTGAAGATGTAGCAGAGGTTCTTATTCAGGACTTTTTCTTTATATTCTCTATATTTTGCCAGACTTATCAAAAGCAGCCACATTCAGAGACCTGAGTAAACCCATTGGGGCCTTGAATCAAGAGCGGCTTGACAGACTCCTGGTGAGATGCTGAAGCAGATCTGTTTTTAAGCTCTTGCTATGTGGAGAGAGACACTCCTCTGCAACCTCTGCTGCTCCTTTCTTACAGACCCGGTACAGAGGCATGCCGGAACCCCGCTTCATCTACGGAAGTCACTACTCATCGCCAGGATACGTCCTGTTTTACCTGGTCAGAGTCGGTACGCTGCAGCACTAAACTTGGATTGTCAGCTTTTGCATACAGATATACAATGATGCAGTTACCACCCTTTTAATAAATGGTATCTGTTTGGTAAACATAAAATCAGATGTATAGATTTGGATCACATGTAAATGAAGCTTCCCTCGCTCTGTAGCTCCAGAGCACATGCTGTGTCTGCAGAATGGCCGATATGACCACGCAGACCGCATGTTCAACAGGTAAGATTTTTACCAACTTACTTAATTGCCAAAAAACCCCCACTCTTCTGTATCCTGATTTCCTTTATTAACTGCTACTAAAATGCTGTTATTTTCAAATTTCCAACTAACATTGGTAATGTCTATTTACTTTTGAAAAATAATACAATAGTTTATATGTGAAATTAAAGAAGACCTTCATATTTTTCAAGACACAATATTTGTGTCTTATTGGTGCTTTTTATTTCTTACAGCATCAATGAAACATGGAAAAACTGCTTAGAGGGAGCAACTGACTTTAAAGAGGTAAACGCTAAAAGTGTTTGCCGTATAGGTACGGCAAACAGAGGTGATTATGATCAACAGAGAAACAGAAAAAACTTCTGTGTACACCTGATTTAACCATGGTTGCATGCAAATTGTGATTGAGCATCAGACCAAACTTTGTTTCCGAAAGTAATGTTATCGTTAAAACCACCAAAGTAGGGATCAAATCAAGGCAAACTGGATAAGATTTTGTCTTAAGATCGGTTTAGTCCAGAGTTTGTGGTACTGGGAAACCTTAAATATGGAGTTGTATACCAGAGATGCATTTTAAAGAATTAGAGAAATGATTAAGGAAACACTTTGACAAACATGCTGAAGCCTCTTCATCCATCATCTGTGGAGAAGTATATTATATAAATGTATGTTTTATTTGTGTTCTTGGTATTTCAGCTGATCCCAGAGTTTTATGGAAGTGATTCCAGCTTCCTGGAAAACAAGTTGAATCTTGATTTGGGCCGAAGGCAGAATGGAACCTTAGTTGGTGATGTTGTTCTTCCTCCGTGGGCCTCAGGTGAGCTTCCTGTGAAACTGTGTTAAAAAGACATCCTTTATAGTCTGGAAGAGCCTTGAGTTTTTATGAAGTTATCTCCAGAATGAATGAGGGAAAATATTTTATTTAACCAGTTAAGAAAGTTAGGAACTAGTTCTTATTTATAAGGTGGATCTGGCAGCAGTAAATTAATTCTGACTTTGTTCCACATCCAGTCTGTGCAAAAGTTCCATCTGTTTGTTTTTGCAGTCCATGTTTTTTTTTTCACATTCATTACTCAACAAATATTTTTTTGTTTTTAGGTATAGTGGAGGATTTTTGCAAATTTTTGAAAAGACCTGCCCTCTCCACTTAAAAAATAAATAAAATAAATGGACATGCACAACCCTGTACCCGCTTTTGAGAGAGAACGCCTATTAAATGCGTGCGGCAGCATGAAGGAGCCCATTTCCCCTCGTGCACACGCTTTTTAAAAGTTGCTGTTCTCATAGCTCATACAAGCTTACTGCGTCCGAACGTCCACCCTAACCCCTAAATCCCTCTATATAGAGCGTGGACTATATAGTGGACTTTATAGCGAATGCAGTTAATTGACCGTTCGGACAGATCACTATTTTTTGCTCCCAGTTGGTCACGTAACTCCTCCACCTCGCGCTGCCTGCGCCATCTTTGTTATTAGTCACCACTGTTATTAGTCGCCACTGTCCCATAATGCTTTGCGATGACTGTCTGAATCCGTTGCTCACCACACATATACACCTGAATGTGCGCATGCACAGAAAAATGTAGCTAATGGGACAAGCACGTAGAACAGCCTTATGTTAGGAGGACCACTTATACCTTTAACATAAATATTATTATTATATCTATCCTAAAAAAGGCCTGAAGAAATGTTTAAAACTCTATAAATTTTTTTCTTTTTGGTGTTTTTTTTTTTTTTTTTCACAGATGCAAGTGATTTTCTTAAAAAGCAGAAGATGGCTCTGGAGAGCCAGTACGTATCAGAACACCTTCATGAATGGATTGACTTGGTGTTTGGCTTCAAACAGAAAGGCAGTGAAGCTGTGGCAGCTCAGAATGGTACCAGAGCCACAGTTTTTAGCTCGCTTTCAACTCAAACTGTTAAATATAAAGTTTAATCTTTTATCTTGTTTTGTTTTAGTGTTTCACCCTTTGACCTATGAAGGCGGGATTGACTGTGACAGGTGTGAAAGAAAATCAGACCAGAATTATTCATTCTTCCAGATAAATCTGCTAGATTATCACTTCTATCAATTCTTTCTTTGTCCGTCTTGGAAGCATCGAGGACACAGATCAGAGAATAGCGATGCTGACGCAGATCCTGGAGTTCGGCCAGACGCCCAAACAGCTCTTCACCAGCCCACACCCTCAGAGGATCACACCCAGGCTTCAGAATATTACCCGGAGCTCAAGCATCAACTCCACCGTCAGTGAGCTGTCCCCTGGTAAGGAGACTCTTAACGCTCAGAATCTCTGACTTGTGCCTCTGCGTTAATAGTAATAGCTCTCATCATCCACTACTTCTTTACCAGTAAATGAAGCTTAAATAAAGAATTCAATAATTGTCTTTGTTCCAATACTACTTTTGTTCTGATTATGGGAAGTAGGTGTGCTTGATTAGAGGTGGAAATGAAACCTCAATGAGCTAAATTAAGCCATAATCATTCTCTGAGTAACCCAGAAACAAGATGCTAGGTCTAATCAACGTCAATCATTTGTTGAGATTTTATGTGATTAATCAAACCTTCTTCCTTAATTGAAAAAAAAGAAAAATTAAAGTTAGTGGCTTTTAAACATTTAGGTGAACCTGTCTGCATCTCAATTTTTTACAACTTCTATCTTTTTGTAGCATTGATATGAATTAACCTGCATAATTGTATTAATAAAAAAGATTCTTTTGTCATCCTATAGTGTCTTTAAAGTTAGGCACTGTGTTATGTTTCAAAACAGGCTGTTTTCCTTCTATGCCCAAAACTTTAACTTTTGTTTTTGTTACGCAAATTTGCTTTTTCATCCTTATGGCTTCACCAGAGTTGTGGTTCTTTATTGTTTTTGCCTGTTTCACCCATTTCCTCCAAACGTTTCTGAGTTTCTTGGTCTTCATGATGCTGTTTTCACACTGAAAGCCTTCCCAGTAATATTTTTGGTGAAATTAAGTGAAAATGACTTTTTATAGAGTGAATCCTGAGAACATTTTGAAGCACTACATTTTAGGGATGTCCCAATCCGATATTAATATCAAATATCGGTCCAAAATTAGCCAAAAGATTAATATTGGATTTAAAAATTTCTGATATTTTCATGCTGATAGAAAAACTCTGCCTCAGTCAGTTGTTTTCATATCCTTTGTTTTTTACTTTTGTTCCCTAATATTACTTAATGAAGCATTTTATAACATTCTATAGTATGAATTAAGTAATAAAAGCCAGTATCGTACAATTCTCCGAAGCTGACATGAATAAAAAAGCTTTATTTACTTTGGCCGGTATCATTATAAAGAAACCTAAATACAGTTTTTAGATTTTTTGTTTATAAAATGTCTTTTAAAAACCCAGGCATCTATTAGCTGGTTTGTGTTGATCAATCACATAAAACCAAGTATTTGTGTTTGGATTTTACTGTAATAAAATGTAGAAAAAAACTCAAATAGATGTGAATACTTTCTGTATATTGTGCCGATAAAGAGCAATGTGCTGTTTCAGTGTCTCTGTGTGAGGACTCCTCCTTTGAAGACCTGACTGAGGAGAGCAGGAAGATGGCCTGGGCAAACATGGGAAATCTGAAACGGATCTCCAGCCACAAAATCCATAAAGAGTAATCATAAGTTTGGCTCTAATATAATTCAGTGGAGAACAGAGTGGAAAATGTTAGTTTCAATCATGACAGTGAGGAAATGCATAAGAAGCAGAGAGCATCATCTGCTTGAGAGTGTTTTTATCTTTCAAACTGTTTGGTCTGTAGTCTTTATAGTCAGAGAGTGTGTCATACTTACTGTCTAGATCTCTAATTAACTCTGCTTTACATGTCCAGAGCGGTGACGGGTATTGCTGTGAGTCGAGATGGAGCTTCTATCTTCTCCACATCTCAAGGTGTGCAATAACAACCTGTTAAAATGGCTGTGTCACCCCTCTTAAATGGTCCTTTTCTTTAGATCAATTTAAACTTAAAGTGTTGTATAAACTTGATATGCATCTTTATTTCAGACTCCACCCTGAAAATGTTCTCTAAAGAGCTGAAGGAATTCCAGAGGAGTGTTTCCTTCTCTAACATGGTACCCAGCTCAGTTTCCTCCATTATCTGGTTTCCTTTATGAAAAACAGGTCACCTTTGTAAACAGCAACCCCCTCCTCCCTGTTTTTCAGGCTTTATCCTCATGCTTGATGTTGGCTGATGGCAAAACCGTCATCTGTTCCTCATGGGACAACAATGTGTGAGTAGTGTGTGCGCACAATTATTGCAATTTTGAATGTGTGCTTCTTGACCTCCTCTTTCCTCCCTGGCAGCTATTTCTACTCCATCCCGTACGGCCGGCGGCAGGACACGTTGATGGGTCACGATGATGCTGTCAGTGACATGTGTTGGCTTGATGACAGACTCTATACAGCATCCTGGGATTCCACCGTTAAAGTAAACATGAGAACTTCGTGCAATTTGTTTCTTGCTTTTCAGACCAGAATTGAAAGGAGATAAAACCAGGTTTTCTAATCATTCTAACCCTATGAAAAACATGGTAAAAAGCTTAAAGCTCGGTAGAGTGTATAAACTCTCCCTTAATGCTTATAGAACAAAGATGAAGCCAAAGTGGGAAACATTTGAGTAAAACAATCAAAAAGAGGTTCAGTACGTTACAGAAAAAGTTTTATCTTATTCTCTCTGAGGAATATTGATCTCTTTTTCTTTTTAAAAAATTGTAAAAAAATGTTTTAGATCTTGTAAAAAATCTTTTGGAACATAGATTGATGAAAAAACGATCGCTCCCACTCTACTACGTTTTAAGAGCAAACTAGATTCAAGAGAGAATATAATCTATTTTATGCTACTTATTTACATTTACAAGAAGAACCTAGCTAGTATTTAACTCTTCATTCCTGTAGAAAAAGAAATGTTGTAGTGTAGATTGTTGTTTTCATGCAAAGTATTTGCATTTTGGAACTTATTGATGAATAAGGCCACTTTGTGTTAGATTTAGGTATAGAGTAAATTATTTTATGATATGCTTCTCCTTAAAGTCCCACAATAGAAAAATCTGGCCCATTCTTTTACTAAAAAAGTGAAAGAGGTTTATTACTCTCTCCTTTGTCTTTGTCTATGGCAGCTGGTGTCTTATTGAGCACTAATTTATTGTTTTATTTGTTTTTCCAGGTATGGCAGTGTTCCTCCAACAACCAGTCCAGTCATAAAAGATGCCAGTTTGAGCCGCTGGCTGAATTGGAGCATGATGCTGGGGTGAGTCTCATCCTCATATCTCTGAATCACTTTATTTAAACACTTGCATCTAAAAAAAACAAAAAAAAAAAAAAAAAAAAAAACAATATTTACGCTATGCGATGTTTTCTTCTTCCCATATAGAGCCAATGCAAATTGCAGGATTCTGAACTGGATATTTGTGTTATATTTTAGGTAAACTCGGTCAGTCTAAATCCCACTGGAACTCTGTTGGTTTCTGGTTGTAAAGACGGGTCCGTCACCATCTGGGACGCCAGCAGCTACCAAACCCTTCAGCAGGTCCACTGCCATGCTGGAACCATCCACCATTCAGCCTTCAGCCCTGGTCCGTGTCAGACTTGCAAGCTACTCACTTTTTTTGTGTTGTTTTCTGGTAGATCTAGAATATGGCTAAATAATCTCATTATGCACATTTTGATCAAGTCTATGTTCATTTGCAGAACACAAATCTCTTTGACTCCAAAGGACACAAGCTTCTTTTTGAATCATTTTCTACTCCTTTAAAGAAAATGTAGAATTTTATTTCTATCCCACTGTGGAAAAGTCCTGTTAATGTTATCAGTATTTGAGGAGCTGGAAGCATATTTCAGAACTCTGATTGTCTAGAAATCTCAAGCTCAACCCAGTCTGTGGTTGTTATCTTCATCAGATAGCAGACATGTCCTCAGTGTTGGTGGTGACTCCTGTATGAAGGTCATAGATGTTCAGACTGGAATGGTGATCTCATCCGTTAAGGCTGAAGAAGAACAGAGGTAAAAAAAAACAACAACAAAAAAAGTTTTTTTTTTTGCGATGAAGATGGTCTCTAAAGCTATTTAATATCTTTAATGCTGTAGGATGCTGCCAACTTTTATATAAAATGCAAAAGTGTTCAAATCCATGAACCACACACTTCAGTTTACTTAATTTAGATTGTTAATACCAGGCCAGCACATTATCAAGTGAAAAGAAAAACACACGATTTAGAGGTTTTTCTCTTTAATGATACTAAATAAACTCCTGTTCAACCACTTATTAGAAAACAGCAAGTTGGTAACTAGGGTCCAGGGTGAGATTAGAAATAAATAGATTCAGGCTTTTAGGTAAAAGTAGAAAAGGAAAATGTGTTGGGAGAAGAAATAACATGTATTGTCTCTTAGCAACAAGCGACTTAGGAGAAAATATTTGGGAGAAGGTTCTTTGGCCAAATTAGATCAGGTTTATATACGGTCAGCCTGCGTGCAAAACGCTGCACACCCTTACACATACTTTACCCATAGTGAAACAAGGTAAGGGCTGCATCATGCTTTTGGGAGGAAGCTGGTATTTTAGATACTGCAAAAGATCTGAGTTTGGTGCAGAGGATCAATTTCCAGCAGTAAAATTACTTTAAACACAGCTGAAGATACAATGAAATGTTTTAGATCTAATCATAATAGTGGCCTAGTTAAAGTTCGTTGAGACTGAAATTTGAGAGCTGGAGCTATTTGAATAAAAGAATAACCAATGACGTTGGTCTTTATATTTGAGGGGTGTGTTAAGATAAAGTCCAAAAAGTGAAGCTAAAGGGTAGCCAAGCACTGAATCAGGTCAAAACTTTCACATTATTCATACAGGAAATGTGATAACCACGTATTCCCCTCTAAGGGGATACAACATAGAAGAAATGTTGTTTATTTTTTTTCTGTTAGCTTTATATTTTGAAGCATTCATTACTTTTGTAGGGTTTCTCAGCATCTCTATGTGTGTGCAGATGTTTCTGCTGGGATGGGAGCTCTGCGCTCTGTGGAGGACAGTCAGGTGACCTTCTGCTATGGGACCTGCTCAGCAATACAGTTATCAACAGGATCCCTGCACATTCAGGTACAAGTTAATGCCACTGCAGGCTTAAGAGTATGATACTATCCACCCCTATTCACTGCTGTTGCATAAAAAAGAAACTTAGAAATACATTTTGATGAAACAACACATTTTTAAAGAGATTCATTGTTTTGCAGGTGCTGTCACAGCTATGTGGATGAATGAGCTCTGCAACACGGTCGTCACAGGCGGAGAGGACAAACAGATCATGTTCTGGCGGCTGCAGAGTTAAAGTTTCTCTCTCTGCAGCAGCAGGGAACTAAATGTCCAGTGCAATATGTGGTTCGTCTAAGTGCAGTGTTTCCTTGAGGTCAGGAAGTAAAAAGAACGCCATTGCCTTATTTTCAGTTCTTTTAGCCTGTTCTTCATGCATGAATGTGTGGATTTTATTTTTTGCTTTATATTGTATGTTGGAAGAGCTGTAAACCCAAGGAGAAAAGTCTGTCTAATAGAATGGATGTAAATAGTTTGAGTTTTTTTTATTATTATTAAGAATAATGTTTCTAATTCCAATGCTAATGCGCTTTTTATTATTGGAAGCGACCCAGTGAGTCTGTCAGAGGTTTATTGTTGCTACAGAAACACAGATAACCTGTAAAAGTTATGTTTTCCAGTTCTTTTCTTTTTAACTCCGCTTGAATGATAAAAGGAACCATATGAAAAATATTTGAGGGACTTTCATTATTTTGTACTATTCAGTCATTGAATCACTTTAATTTTTAAATCATTCTAGAATAACTTTTTAAATGAGTGAAAACAAGATAATTTACAAGAAATGCCTTCTGGGGGAGGCAGTCTGTGGTAAAGTTTTAACTTGTTTCTGAAGCTGCCTAATTAACCTTCATCAAGTCTTTAATATTCTTAGAACCATTTCAGAGAAAAACAAAACAAAACATTGAAAGCTGCAAGTGAAGAAAATGTGCAATATTTAGAACAAACCATCCCTTTTCTAGACATTAATTTGCTCTTGCAGACAGAGATCCATACAAAATAACGCAATTAAGAGATTAAAAATAAATTTTCCAAGGCTTTTTTGAATAGTTATCGATTTTTATTCTATTCAACAACTGATTCATCAAAAAACAAACATGTATGTTTGGTAAAACATTTACAAGCACTTGTGTGAAGCATGCTGCAGATTCCATTTTTCAGTAGAATAACAGCATACGAAAATACTAATGCAATTGCATGATATACAGTTACACTGTCAAAAAGCTGTGTACCTTTATGCTAAATGCATAAAGTAAAACCACAGTATATGAAAAGTAGCTAACAAGATCCAATCTAACCTGGAAATAGAGCTAATCATTTAGCTTACAACTTGTCAGCTGTCTAGTCAACATGTCTGCACTGTATGGCCTGTATGTCCAGCATTCTAGGAATTATCAATGGATTCTGCAATGAACGGAGCTTATAGCCAATGCAGCAAATATTGTGCATTAGAGTGAGATCTGGCAAAGATGTTTTTTTTTTTTTTAATGAACCTGCATTACATCTGATTCATCTTGGTTTGATGACAAGCAATGGGAATATCCCACAGTATTAGAAACCCTATGGTTTTATAAACCAGCAACCTCAAGTTTAGGTGTGAAACTTTTGGAAACACATTTACCAAAAGCAAACACTGCAGTTCTCTTATATGTTGAAAAGGTAAATCATGATCACCTCCTATTAAGCCATAATACAACTTGACACTTTGATAAAAAAAAAAAAAAAAAATCTAACCAAGACACAGTTTATAAAATAACTGAGGATATTAAGAATATGGGGATACAAGGACAATCGTCACAATAGTCTGAGATGCCCAGGTGTAGTTGTTCCATTAGTCTTTGTTGTTTTCTTTCTAATCTTGTTAAGATTATTCTTTATTAATCCCAAAGATGTTTGTTATACTTTGACCATTACATAAGATAACAGCTATGTATACATCTCCATAAATTACATTGTTTGTCTTCTGTAGTACTATAAGGTACATATGCTGAGGTGTTGTTTAATCTCCCTAAGCAGTCAAATAAGGAGAAGTAGTCCCTTTTTATCAGGATGAAGTCACAAGAATAGGGTAAAGAAATGGGAACACACAGAGCATCGTAAGTAGATATAACAACCCATATTGATAAAACATAATGAAGTCGATGTTCTAAAGAACCAATCTGGCAAAGAGATGATATTTTCATAAATATCTGCAGGTAGTAGTCTCAGCAGGGAGCCAAGGCAGGTTTGTCAGAAAAACAAAAAACAGACGCCTAACCAATGACCATTCACCTGCCAGACAACATAGAAGACATGCCCAGAAGGATCAACTAATGTTTTTCTTGGCTCATCTTCTTTTTTTGCTCCCAGTGCTTGTACAAGACAATTTAAGCCCAGTACTGTAAAATTTGTTCTTCTCTAAGTTAGATTAAATCTAATTAAATTTTTTCTGTCCTGTTTATTGTCTTTCTTCTATTATTCATTAAAATTTAATGCAATTATTTAAAATGGGGTATTTTAGCATGATCAAATCCATGAAAACGGAGTGCTGAGGCATGACGTCTTCAGTGGGCAGAAGCTCTCCTTACAATGTCAAAGGGAAATAATGCAAAATCTCACGAAGAACTCTATGATCAAAAGAAATGTGATATGTTTACAAAATAACTGTACAGTAAATGGTGACGTATCTTAATTATTCTGTTCTTTATTCTCCTCCTCTGCAGCTTTCTGTAAAAGAGAGACAACCAGACATTAGAGCTTTAATCTGAGCGTTGAATATACATCAGGATTAATGTCAGATAAATTTAAGCTTGACAAGTTGCGTTTAGGCCACTCGACATTTTGCCTCTCATCCAAGAAGCTTCCTTTCTAACTAGTGGTGGGTCCATGACCTGGATGACTGAGAATCTTCACAGAAATGTCAAATTTAAATTGTATGAATAATTATGTTCAAAATAATGCAATCATCCTACATCCAACACCAGGAGAGGGTTCTCTCATTTAAATCTGTTGATATTGTCAGCTCCAAAGATCAGACAAACAGGATCAGAGGTACAGAAGATGCTGTCTGATTCAGCTCTCAATTGGAATAATGCTAATTATTGGACCACTACACATAACTCTAATCCATCTAATGTTTTGCTGTTATTGTTGGATGACCTTTAGCCAAATGCCAGCAATTCTCAGCCATTCTCACCTTGTTTATATAATTCCAAAACCCTTTCTTAATGTGTGTTTGGATTTATCATTCTGATTAAAAAGCTGATTAGGTCCAAGTTTCAACTATCAAGCTAGTTTCAGTAAAAGCAGAATCTTATGGAAGTTTTCCCCTCTATTGCAACCACCCCTTAGCATGATAGTACCACCTCCATACTTCATTTATAGTATATTTTTTCTCCAGAAGTTATCTTAACTCCTCCAATTTGAAATCAACAAAGAGTTCTGTGTGTCTAGTTGTCAGTTCAGGACAGACTTGAACCTTCATTGTGGTTTAGGTCATCCTGATTCAACAATTGAATCAAATAACAGTTGATTAGTCAGTCTTTGGAGAATATACAGAGGAGGTCCTTCAGCCATTATTTCATGTGTTTTGGAGGAAAGGCAAGATCTAAATCACGCAGATCTTCCCTTGTTTTATCTTTCTAAGCTTTTTGGATCTTTCCATTGTTCTGAATGCAGGTCAATCCTGTAAATGCTGTTAAATAAATTACTTTTATGAAGGTGCAGTGAAACTAATTGCTGCAGGAATTATGGATTACTAATCAGAAAACAATCCATGTTTTTTTTCAAGTTTAGACTTTTGATCTTCAACCCAATCATTAGGCTACATTTTTTTTCTTTTTTTTTTAATCTTTAAAAAAGTTTTTTTTTTTGTATAATGATTTTACCTTTCAAAAAGGGTTCCCATAAATTATCCAAAGCCAAAACCTTATATAACTGATTTGATTTGTGATTGGAGAGAGTCTTCTGTCTGAACAGAGATTAGTGAGTGGTTCTACATCAGTTTAAGCATCGGTATAAAGATCTGACCTTGAGCTTTCGCAGGTTGGCAAATGCTTTGAGGAGCTTTGGTGTTGGAGGTTTTTGTCCAAACAGGGCTAACCCTTTCTGCTTGTCCTCTTTGGTTGGAGCCCCTGCTGCAGCTTTGGTTTTCATCAGTTGCCTTCAGGGATCACAGAACAAACATGTGGGTTTCAAGTTATAAACAACATAACTGCTCTCTTTTTCTCATTCTAATAAACTCACCTTCCCTTCTTGGCCAGAACTTTCTGAGACTCGGGGTAGTGGACAAGGATATCAAACAGGTCTTTCTTTTCCAGAACAAACAGGTTTGCAAAGCCATACGCTTTTACGTTAGCTGTCCGTCTGTTCCCTCCATCTTTAGCAGATTGTAGTAAGCTATAGGCACCAAAACAAACTCATCGATCAAGTCTTAGAGGATAAATAAAACAAGAACAAAAATGAAAAGAGAACCGATAGGGCTAAAAATCAGCTAAGTAAAACGTCAGGATGCAGTTCAAATGAAAATAACACAAATGGTTCTAGAGGTGCAACATTGTACTTCAAGAAATTAGAAATCAGGAAATGAATGAACATATTTTTTAAACTAATCTAGAAGCAGCTGTTTTTATTTTGTTTCTCAGCTGCCTACCCTTTAACAATTGAAACCTGGACCTAACCTGAAAGACAATCCAAATGTTCTCTGGATTATTGACTGATTTATAAGAAGTACTTCAATGTAATTAAGTCCAATTCAATTCCATTCAAAATACTTTATTAATCCCAAACGGGAATTGAAAAAAACTAAACGTTTAGGCTTTCAAATGAAAATGACAATGAAAACTACTAATTGTAAGACACGGTGGTGGCAGCACCTTGCTCGGTTTATTATAGCTGCTTGTGCATTGTACTGTATACTGTTAATTGCCTCTAAATTCTCAAACAGAACTTCATTTCAAAAGCTAGAACATTTAAAGGGGCACACCATCCGACAGGACAATAATCTTTCAAGATGGATAAACTCCAGCCTCTAGAAGGGCCCTGAATTCAACTAAATAGAAAATATATAAAATATATATAATATACTTAAGAAACTACTACATTTTAAAGGTGTTATGCTACTTTTGACAGCAAAAAACCTGTCAGATATCCACTAGAAAGATACCAGAAGCTAGATGAAGCCTATAATTTAAAATTTTTCCTCTGCAGATTTGTCAAGGTTAATCTGACCAATTCCTATGTCAGCTGGTGTAAATCATTTTAACCGAGGCTTAAAGCAATAAGAATGTAAAACTAGCACACCAAGTCATTAAACTGGTTAAAAGACTAATTCATAAATAATTGTGGTGAGCTGCTCAGATTCATGCCTGATTTCTCCAAACACGCAGCCTGCCTTCAGCGTCACAAACACAATGCTGTTGTCGGGTCCTCCCACCACCTGCACTGCTCCACTTTTGATGATGTACATCTCCTTACCGATGTCCCCCTGCAGAAGGAAATGAAGGACCTCAGCTTTTAATCCATTAGTTATTACATGATCAGCACAACTTACTTACCTTTTTCACCACAAAGTCTCCTGGTAAGTAGATGATGGACTTCAGCCTCAGCAACATGTCCACCAGCATCTGCTGGTCACAGCCCTGAGACAGACTCCTGATCATTCACCTTACCAATGCAGTGTGTTCTTGTTCATTCTCATGAACTTAATGTTTTTATTATTTTTCATTCAGGCATTCTGTGCTTTTTTTTTTCATATTGTCACCCGTGATTCTATGCCTTTTATCTTTTAAAACAATGTGTGGTTCTAAAGCAAAGTACGCTGAATCACCTGAAAGAGCTGGATCTTCTGGAAGGTTGCCAGGTTTATATCCACCGCAATGGCGATTCGCATTACAAGAGGCATCTTGTCCAGAAGCTCCGACTCATCTGAAGAGGACACGAGATACAATGTTTACAGAGGCTGGATGGCTTCAATGTGATTTCATAATGACTTAACCCCTCCAAAACACAGGTTCATGCAGATAGACTCTTTAATTTTAGATCAGCAAAATTATTACAGAAAGGTTCAAACCTTTCAAGTGTACAAAGCATTTTTATTTTAATGAACACATCCTTTAGATTCTCTTAATTTAAAGAACAATTATCAGCTTTTATTTCACTTACTTTATACTATAACATTTGATCATATGTATCCTGTATGTATAATGACAAATAGAGCATCTTGTCTTGTCTTATCTGATCTTATTAAGACTGAATACATACAGTAAGTGTTTTTTAAAATCCTGTACTTATTGCTGAAAATAGAATAAATATTAGAAGATAATGTTTTAATATCACAAATCCTCTTTAATATTCCCTCTACAATGATCAACATATTTATTTTCCTTTGGAAAATTAGTTGTATTATATAGAAATATTGCATTCTTAAATCTTCCTAAGCTGGTAGATTAAACTCACAATATAATTTTTTGGTAACTTTCTGATCTGATAAAAAGTTTGCACACCCCAGATTTTGAACTTATTTTCAGCTTTTCACGAGCTAAAGAAGGCTTAATTTTTTAGAAACCTCTGTTAGGATTTCTTAGTACACACCTAGCATTCCCTGAGATGCCCAGGTGTAGTTGTACCAGGTTCGGACTCTGTTCTGAACCAACTTTGGAATGGTGTAAGTGTTCATGTAGGCGACGCAGCCGTCCATAGACGCCCGAAAGTATGTCTGAGCTGCCGTGGCCGCTCCTATGACATCTCTCATCTAGAGGAAAGAGACAGAAGCTCTCCTTAATTATCAGTAGATCATGTTTATGTTCATGATCATATGTAGATCATGGAGACTTCAGGATGCAGAGATGTCACTTTCTATTGTAGCTGTGTGGTTAGTTTTTACCAGGAAAACCCATCATTTCATTCAACCCATTTATCACAATTTCAGCTGTTTTAAAAGTGTTTATTGTTCTTTTGAATGCAGTTAATGGCAGTTAATCACTTCCTGACTTGCAAAGGTTGATATCTTACTTATTTGAATTAAATGTTCCCTTAATTTACCATTTTTATTAAATAATTTCCTTTCTTTCATAAACTGCAGGTGTATCCGACACCAGATGCCTTTTCAATGCACTACAGGACAAACACATCCATCTGACATCAAAGCATCAAGGATGAGAAAAACAGCTGTTTCTGATGGTCTGATATTATTAATTGTTCAATAATTTCTATCAGAGAGCAAAATTAAATGCCCCATATTATAAACATAATACCCAAAGATTTTAACAATGGTATAACATGTTTTCTTTATCATGCACATCTTGATATTTTGTTTGAATTAAGCATTTCTGAGTAGCCCTTATAAATTCAGCTTTCTAAGCAGCAGCCCCTCCCTATCTTTAAAAAAGTATAGTTTTACTGTTTCACATTAAGCAATGATTACCTACTCACCTATTTTGACTGTGCTGCGTATACTCAGTAAACAACACGTCCAGTTTCTCTGATCAGCGAAGTGAGGTGAAGCGAGAAAATTTCTGCTCAACGTTGAGACGGAGCAGCTCCTTTAGCAGCTAATCTGCACAGTGACAGCAACTGCTCCTTTTTTAACCTAATTTTGAAGAATTACATGTTTTTTTTTTTTACAGCTTTTCCAATTCTCTAATTACCAAATTAATAGCCCTTTGTGTCACTGTAATATATACAAAAATAAAACATATAATACCAGAATTGCCAAAGAGAAGGTATCAGCTTCACCTGTCCAATGAGGCTGGAGAACACAAAGACACCAATGAAAAAGTTGGTCATCTGAAAGGTGATCTCAAACAGAGTCACAGGTTCTGGGAGGCCCCCTATGTTGATAAGGCTGCGTACTGCAAAGTAATAGCAACGTAGATACCTGAGGAAAAATACATGCTTGAATTAGACAAGAAGTAGGAATTCAACTGGAATACATTTTTCATGGAAACAGAATCTTTATAAATTCATCTGATTTAGTTGTTTCTGTAAATCTGAATGGTGTTGCTGAAAAGTAGAAAAAAAAAATATAGTTTTATCAATACTTTCTATGATATTTATAAATGTGTGGCTTTTACTTATGTAATATTTTTTATTACATTTGAAACCAGATTGTCATGGTCTTGGTTCTGTTGTACTTTACTTTGCTCCTTGTTTTCTAGTTTTATTGGTTTAATTCCTGTTTTGTTGTAATTTCTAGATTTATGTTAGTTCTCATGTTTTTCTGTTGTCCTCTGTTGCCCTCTTGTGTGTGTGTTTTCCTTTCCCCTTGGCTCCCTCGTTGTCTCCTCTCACACCTGCTCCTTGTCAGCTCGTTAGCCCTGCCTTTGCCTTAGTCAGCTATTTATACTCTCCCTCTGCTGTCACTCCTTGTGGGTTCCTTCTCTTTGCTGTCCTCCCATGCTGTTGTCCACCTACCTTGTCTCTCCCTGGCTCCTCGTGTTTGGTTTCCCCAGATGTCTCCATAGTTCTGGTTTGCTTTTCATTATTAGTTGGATTTTTGCATTCCTGCCTTTGCTTACTGTTTTGCCCCATTAAACTGCTAGAAATCTCCTCAGCCTCTCTGCCTCTGCATTTGGGTCCTCCAAACCACAACCAAACCCTGACACAGATGTCACTATATATTATATAGAAATACATGTAACTTTTTGACCCACTATTTGAAATTAAAATGGTTTAAGCAGTTTATTTTAGGTCAGTTAGGGTTACCAAAAACAATTAATGTTGACTAGATGTCAGAACAAACCAAGTATTTAGGGAAGTGGTGACCTAGTGGTTAGAGCGTAGAGCTTGTAATCCTGAGGTTGTGAGTTTGAAACCCACTCCTACAGACTGCCATTCTTGCTCCCACTCTGCTCCCCAAGGGGATAGGTTAAATGCAGAGAGTAAATTTTGTTGCACTGTACTTGTGACAGTGTAATAACTAGAATAAGGCTGGAAAAAGAATTGGACTTTGGCTTTCAGAACAGCCCAGAGAAAATTGATGCAAAGGTTTTATAAGCTTTTAATAGGTTAATAAGCAACATTTGAATAAAGTTAAGATGTAGCTATGGATGTAGTATAAGAATCAAAAGCACAAATTAATCAGGGACGAAACGAGGACCTCCACAAGTTTGACAGATCCAATAGTACAGACTGGAAGAAAAACAGTTTTTGAGGATTCAGACTGAAGCTGTGAGAGGGATATTAGCCACATTGAAATGAGTCCGGCATCATTAGCAGTAAAGGTCCTCAGAAAGCAAGAATCCATTACTCTTATAGTACTATAAAAAGGATCATGCTGTGCAGGTTTTTTGCTGTAAGGGTGACTGATACACTTCATAGAGTAGATAGAAATAAGTGACAACGGTAAGGAGGAAAACAGTAGCAACATCTCCAGATGTTAGCCCTGATATGAAAAGGAAAAAGTCTGTGTGAATAAGGTGGGTGTCACATTCGAGAAAATTCTTTAAAGATACCGAAACCATTCATTCTAAGTCAAATATTTATCCAAATTGTAGCTTGTGCACATGTATAATCATCTCTGCTTTAACTGCTAGTTAAATAAATAAAAAGAAAATCCCCTAAATTATTAAAGTTAAGGGTTAGCAAACATGATGTCCATTCCAAGAAGTGCTGCATAGCAGTGTTTGATGTTTCTAAGAATCTGCAGATTTCATGAATACATAAAAAAGTTCTCTTCTGGATCATTCAGATGAGACAAAATGTTTTTGCAACCTTGATGATTTTCTTATATTAATTGAACTATGAATGCATTTATGGCAGAGAGTTTATGAGCATAATTTTAAGTGCTGTTTTGGAAAAAGAGCTAAAGAACCTCCATAAGTCCAACACTCACTGCCTATCAAACTACAAGAAATTAGCATCCTGGAGTGACATAGGTAAAGCATAGAGAGAATCAACTGAGATACTGTTGTAGAGTTCATTCACGTATAAAAAAATATATCCAAAACAGCTGGATTGATGCAGTTTTTGGAAAGACAAGCACATAAAAGTGCTTGATGACAGTTGATGCGATTAAAGGAGTCATAACCAGTTTTTAGGTTAAGAATATATATGTATTAGATATTTTCTGTGCTGTTAGGTATGCTTGGGCAGATATTTTTTCCCTCATATATTAAAACCATATTTTATGCATAACTATTTTATGAGGTTTTTTAAATTTTAAAATCAATTTTGTCCCAGGCAATACTTGAAAAAGCCTTTAAAGAAAAAGTTTTAGTTTGCAGACTCTATAAATTTATTGTAATTCAAGTGCAATATATTTTGTTTCAAAACAGGAGCTCTGGAATACACATAATCAGCTATTTTACAATCATTCAGCACCATGGACAGCGGCTAAAAGTAGACGTCGCTTTGGTTTTTTGTTTTCCAGCCTTAAGATAAGTTTAGGAGACAAAAAGAGGGTCAAAACAAGTCAGAGAAAAAAAGTACATACGCTGTGCCTTTTCCATCATACACCCATGTGGTCGATGCCAGACCCTGGTGCACTGAGGCTACGTAGAAAGCACAGGCATTGAGATGGAGCATGTAAAGCAGGTAACCTGTGGTACGGGCCACTCTTCATCAGTAACAAGATGTAGACAGAAGCAGACAAGATTAACAGTATTGATATCTTATATTCAACTCACCTTTTTAGTATTTCATTTAAGTAAAATGTACATATCTACAGTATCTACTTCTAGACGGTGGGACATAAAATTCAATAATGTATTTAACTGCAGTAAAATCTACATGGAGACACAGACAGCTATGTCCTCACTGCTCTACAGAAATAGAGAAGACATATTAATTAGGCCTTGCTCATCGCTAGAAGTTATTAAACAGGTAAGAACAACACTGATAAAGTTGGCCAGAGGCTCCCCTTTGCATAAAACAACTAAATTAAACAGAATAACCAAACAAGATCACATTAATTTTGGTCAACTGTGAAATCTATAACTTAGGAATCAGTACATGTTGCAATAAAAGAGCAAAATAAGTGTATATAGCAGTATACTATGATCCTGTTTTATTGATTTCATTGTTCTACTGCTCCTTCTGGCTCAAACGTTCAATTCCAATGTCAGAAATGTACCCCTAAAAGAGGGGTTCCTCTGCTGGATCTATGCATCCCAGTTGAGACTGTGCAGCATATTCTCCTGGACAACAGCTGTTAAAAATGGGGGCTCTCCTAATTCCTATTCTCTATTTGCAGAATGACTGCAACCCAGCACATCAAATCTTCAGATGACTCCACTATTGTTGCTCTGATCTTAGGCAATGAACCTGTTAAAGACTGGAGCCTTCCTCCAGGCTGTCTCTCTGATTAATACCTTGGAATCTTGGTTGTAAGCTACTCTTATGTGATACATCTGATCCTCCTTACTGATTTTTTATTAAAACTTAAAGGTCACAGTTTAGTTTTTGTAAAAATAAATCAACTAAATGCTTCATTCCTGTTAGGAACCTCATAGGAACTGTAAGGAATGTAGCTGAAAGTGTAAAGGTTTGGGATGAATAGTTGTCATTCTGAGATCATCTGAAAAAACACAAGGACCGAAGTGGCCTAGTCAAAGCCCAGATCTCAAACTTACTTTTATGATCTGGGGCAACTTGAAACATACTAAGCATGCAAGAAAATGTGAAAGATCTCAAAAGATATTGCTTAATGGATTTAGTGAAATCAGCCTTACTTGACTGATTTCAGTAAATTTAGATGGTTGGGGTTTTCTTACTATTTCCTTAGCTAAAAAACAGCAATTCCTGATTAGTTGTATTTTCTGATTAAAGAGTGCTTAATTCTGTTTTGTGCATTAGATATAAAAACAAACAAAAAATTTTTTAAACTGTATAACATCTCTCAAATACGCATTACATTGACTAAAGCATGGAAATAAATAAAAAACAGAACATATTAAAATAAAGAATATGTTGCATAAAAAGCTAAAACGCTAAAGATGCTAATAAGTTTTAAAAAGTACTTCAAAAAGACAAAATTACACATCAATATTTAAATGGTTTTAAAAAAAGAAATTAATATTTTAAAAAGTTTTTCTGCTGGTAACATCACTGCCCCAAACGTAGTTATGTTACCTTCTTCCCTGTTATCAGCCTGGGAATTGCAGTACAATTAAAACATGCAAATCACTCTGCTTAAAAACCCTCTAATAACACCAGTGTTGAGTTCATTCAGCCACAATCTTTAGCCACAGGATTTTTTATTTTTGTTCCCCTAATACTGTTAATTGTCATAGAGTTTTTCTGAGCTTGATCCTTTACCTCCAGATGTAAGCTTTGGCCATTATGCTTTCAAGGCGATCACTGAACTCAAAGAAAGACTCTATCTAAAACACACAGAAATAGGGACTTAGGATCCACACCCAGCATGTGAAAAGTGTTTTGAAAACAAAAAACTTAATTGTTTAAGTAAATGAGGCCCACCTACCCTGATGAAGCGGTTGAATCTATATATGGAGGAGAATCCGAAGTGTAGAGAGAGAAGGTCAAAGGGGATGATGCTAAAAATGTCCGTCTGAACAACACATACAGGAAGATTTACACCTCTGGCATTAGAGACTCTGCTGTCTAAATAATGCCCAGCACATATCAACACACATAACTAACACACATATTCTGGTACATGTAGGTAAAACAGAAGTGAACTAATGTTTCGTAATAAAGCAATGTTTTTGAGCTAAAATGTTATAATTTGCTGCAAAGCTCAGGAAGGAGAACATAATGCTTTAATAATGAGAGAGTAAATCTATATCATGTACCCGGTTTCATTCTTTCATAAGGGAATATGCTTTGTTGCAATTCATTAATGAACATGTAAAAACCTTCTTACCTTAAATCGATAAGATTTCCGATAATGTACTTTAGTCAAAGCTCTGTCTTTCTGCAAGCAAAAAGGTAGTTATCCAAACCATGAATGAATAAAGTCAGAATCGGCGTGTACCCAGGATTTCCTCCTAAAATTTGGGTTATTTCTATGTTTTGGAGCTTCTTATAATTTTGCAAAAAAAAAAAAAAAAAAAGTCTTTGTACATTTTTTTATCCGTTAACCCCCTGCTGTTAGATACACCCTTATTTTCTTTTTGTTTAAAAATTTAAGCTCAACAAATTTCTAATACTAATAGAGCATGGATCTTTTTCTGTGTCTCTTTCTGTCTCCTTGAACCCCAGTCTGCTGAAGGGTTTCTTCCTGTTAAAAGGGAGTTTTTCCTCTCCACTGTCGCTACAAGTATGCTTGGTGTGAGGAATTGATGCAATCAATTTCACTGTATGATCGGGTTGAACTGTAAAATGCCTTGAGATGACATGTGTTGTGAGTTGGCGCTACATAAATAAACTGAATTCAAATGAATCTTGTTCTGATTAGTTTATTTATAAATTAAGATTTAAAATGTTGTAAAAGTAGTAATTAAAGCCTTTACTCTTTTAAGCTCTGCTTCTGAGCCTAAACAACTGCTGATTGGTGATGTCTGCCCCTAAAGATTGTTTGCATATGATGTCACATCGGTGCGGACAACAGCAACTTTACACTTAAATCTTTTGTGTAAAATAATAATAGTTAGGTCCTGATGGGTTTAATGGTGTTCAAACAAAGCCAATAAAACAGCAAAGAGAGGTTTTTCGTTACACTGAGACTCAGAAGGAGTGACTTGGTAATTATCAAAATCAAAAAAGTGGATGTTTGCTTTAAAATTCAACGCCTCCTCAATATAAATAACCAAAAGTAGAACAGAAAGGAATCATTATGTGTATATGCAGACATTCTTTGTTACAATTTTTTGTGCATTTGAATTGTTTTAATTTTGAGACCATAAATGAAGATCATAGATGCATATTAGACTGATGGGAGCAAAGACCAGCAATTTTAACAGAAAAGAAATGCAGTTTACTTAACCTGAATTTTTCATTTTCCACTTTGGTCTTTACCGATAACAGCCATATTTACTTATATGTTCTTTAAGGACATCATCTAACATGTCTGTAATGCATCTACTGATGTCCTATCAAATTGCTGCATTTCCGTCTATTACCTGTAACCAATGGGTGCCCCTCTGTAACAGAGATGCTTTGTGACTTACAATAATGTCTCCAGCTTTGACAAACTGCAGTCGGGGCTGCCAAACCACGATGTCAATGACATTGACAATGTCAGAGAGGATGTCAAAAAATATCCAGAAAGGAATGGTAGTTTGGCTGTGGTAAGGGAAGGCCAGCCGGACCGGGCTGAGCCAGACGTTGTAGTTATAAGCAACGGCTACGACTGTCAACCAGCCGATGTACCGACGATCTGATGAGGGAAATAACAAATGCTCTAAAATGTTTCAAACTACAAAACATTCATATTTATTTACTGGTTGTAGCATAATCGGCATGGGGTACCTGTGAAGGGATCAATGGTGCTTCCCAACACTGTATCCATCATCTTCTCCACTGGATGGAAGAGGACGTCAAAGCATGAGCAGCTGATGTCTGGCAGCATCTTTGCCTTCCTCCTGACCTCCTCCGCTAGCCTCTCCTCCTCTGTTTTCTTCTCAGCCTCTATTCTTTTCTCCTCATCTTTTTTCTTTTTCTCCTCTGCCTTCTTGGCTGCTTCCTCTGCCTTCTTTCTGTCTTCTTCTTCTTTCGCTATCCGCTCCTCTTCTTTCTGTCTGACATAGTCCTCTTTTCTCAGAACAGGCGCTGAAGAGGCAAAGGAAAACACACCACTGGGGTAATCTATTTAGTCTTACTACGGTAAATAAAACCGGAATATTCCTAAATTAACACTTACTAACAGGTGGGGTGATATCTGGAGACGTGGCGTAAGGGTCTATAACCTTTTCTTTGAGCAGTTCAGTTCGTTCTCTTAGGCTCTTTACAACACTTCTTAGGACCTCATCTGCGTATCGGGAATAGACAACAGGAGGAGAGGAAGGGGGCTCCCCGCTGAAACAGAGAGACATAACACTGAGAGATGAAACGAAGAATCTACAGGCTAAGAGGTGTAACATAACCTGCTTAGATGATGACCTAACATGATGACCTTAAAAATATTTCTTTCATTTGGACATTTCCGCATTTTTTTTCGCATTAAAAAACACAAATTGCAATGTTTGGATACTGGATATGTATGTTATAGATCAACCAAAGTAGCACTTCAATCTGGACCTGTCCCATGAGCATGACATGGCCAGCACCTTGTTTCACCATAGGATTTGAAAGCTCTGTTTTCAATTCAATTCAATTCAGTTTATTTATATAGCGGCAAATTCACAACACATGTCATCTCAAGGCACTTTACAGTTCAACCAGCTTTCCCAAATTTTTCCAAACCAAGTCTACAGTGTTTCTCCTTCTATCAAGAATAAAACTGGGATTAGATTGAACGCAGTTGGACCTTTATTAATCATGAGGTGGTTTCCCAAGACTGCCCCAATACATTTTATCCAGAGCTATAGGTGTGAAGAGGCGGTATGCAAATAACAGCCACAATACTGAGATTATTATCTTATTTTACAAACATTTTAAATCACATATAATTTTTTCCCACTTTACAGTCTGCAAAATTTTGTCAAAACATAATGTGGCTCACCAGGCATGATTGCTTTTAGAGGGCAAAGGATCAGAATTGTTGCATTTTCCACATTTTATATGAAAGCTTAACAAAAACATCAATATTTTTCTGTGAATATATATCATATTTAAAACATCTACTTTGCTGACAGAGAAAAGCTTATTGTTTCAAATTAACTATAGCCTGCATGTGAATGTGGGCTGGGATTATCCTCAGTCCAAAATGCTACGATAAGCTCCTAATCTCCTTTCCTGATTTAGGAGTCAAGCTGCAGGCCACAGATGGACCAGATCTGTTTAAGGCTTCACATTTAGGTGTATGCAACTAAATTGGGTACAATTCTGGTCATTTTATTATTATGGAATGTATTTATAACTAATACATGTCATCTTAAGGCAATATAAAAAAAACGTATCTAATTCATGTCAAATTGTTGCAAAAAAAGAAGCCAAACCTTTTTAAATTGAATAGAAAGCCTTACTCTCTTACACATGTCAATATGTAATGATGCCAGTCTTGATGCTCTGCGTATTCCTTCCAGTAACCCATCTTACCAAGTTAGCCCTTAGCCTTTCTGTAGCTTACTTTGAAACCACAAAGATTTCTCCTTACTGATAATATGCAACATCTTTTACTCTCTGTGGGATTAATTTGGTGAGGTTGTAAAGCTCCTTTTTTCCCCTTCTAATTAACTGAAGACTGGAATTATAGAAACGTTTTAAGCTTTTTTCCATAATAAACAGGGAAGGCTACAATAATTTTACTTCCTTTGTGTACAAAACGCATCTCTTATTTGTAAAGATTGTAAAAAAAAATATTAGGGCTGGGCGTTAATTCAATAACGATATATATCGATCG
The DNA here is from genome assembly GCF_016077235.1 of Cyprinodon tularosa. Classification (NCBI taxonomy): domain Eukaryota; kingdom Metazoa; phylum Chordata; class Actinopteri; order Cyprinodontiformes; family Cyprinodontidae; genus Cyprinodon; species Cyprinodon tularosa. The sequence continues at coordinate 509,856 of NW_024039263.1, read as the reverse complement.
ATAGACAAGTGGCGCAATAGAAAAACAGAGAGTCGATAAAAGTTCGATAAACAAACGCAATTTTCCTTCCTTCTCCTTGTAGCCTATCATGTAGGTTTATGCTAGTCACTACTTCTTCCCAACCAATCGCAATTGCGGACCCAGGCGCGCCGTCACAAAGCGCCGCCCTCTCAAACCACAACACAGAGCACATGAAGATGTCGCAGCAAGGAGAGGCGGAGGAAATTGTTCCAAAGAAGGGTTTCTGTAGTTCGCTGTTTTGGCAGTATTTCGGTCATGGCAAGTCGGACAAAAAACAAACCACGGTCATCTGTAAAATGTGTAGGGAACCAGTGAAAACGAAGTCTGATAACACAACCAACTTTTTTTTATCATCTCAGCCGCTCACACCCACAGGAGTACGAGATGTGTAGGCCCCGGCGCGGCTCTCCTCCGAGGAATCTTTGGGAATTTCGGGAAAAAAATAAATAAAAAATATTCAGTTCTGGGCAGTTTCCCACGTAGTTCTAACAATTGAGAGAAAAATGCTGAGGGGCCAGCAACTTCAAAGTAATAACCCAGGAAACTAAGCTGAACCAGGTTCAGCTAAGAAGAATGGGGGTGGTGGTGGCAGGGGGGGGGTCCATTTATTTATTTGTTATATTTATTTTGGTCACTTTTCTGGTCACTTTAGTTTATTCTTTGTCAGTATTTAATAACATGACTCAGGCCTCTTAAGTTATTTTTCTTTAAAACAATTCTGTTATGGTTAAAAAAGTTGGTTAAATAAAGATTTAATTCGAAGTCTGTGTTTGTGTTCTTTATTAAAAGCTGCACATAAAATATGGTTTCAAATCTTTTCAATAATTATCTATATCGATCAATATGCATTTTTTTTTATCGATAAGCTTTTTTTCTATATCGCCCAGCCCTAAAAAAAATATATATATAGGCTTAAGTTTGTGCGATGTATTGGATCATAAAAGAGAAAGCTAAAGCAGAATCAAAGACATACTTGCTGGAGCCTTTTTATATACCTGCTGATCACTAATTCAGTTGGAAGGCCAGCAGCTGATTAAGGATTAAGTTTGTCTTTCTTTTCTTAGTCTGTTTTCTCTTTCTGGCCTATTCCAGGAATCTCATTTTGTGGCACTTTGGGGAATTCTGTTATATCAGCCTTTGGGGGGACTAGTAAGATTTCTATGTGCCATGTACATCTGCCGTCATTAATATTCTGCAGTTGTCAGTTAATATATTTTTGCTTCTTGTATGAATTTAAGTCAAAAATCAAGCTGACATTTAGCCTCTCAGAGAACCTCTTGACCTTTCTATGAAATATCTTTGCTTCCTAATGGTATGTCCAATAAGGCAGCAGAACAGCAAGACTTGAAGAGAGATTTTTGTAAAATGCAACACCTTTTACCTCCTAATGCTTTGGAAAAAAAGGTCAAACAGATTCTTTTGATCAGAGCCACTCCTATCACAACCCTGTAACCATCATTAACTGTGAGAGATAATGCAGGACTATGAACCTGGTGTGACATAGAAAAATGAAATAAGAGAGACAAATGACAGAAATGTTATAGCACAAAATCAAAAAGTAGAGATTAAAATATATATCCTCTTTTAGCATATTGGTTTTCTTCTACTGTTTTCAAGAAACGAAAAAGTGAGTTTAAATGGAGTACTGCAATGTAATCTTTCTTTGGAGGCAATGCAGTAACAGAGTAAACATTTTACTGTATATGAATCTCAGTTCTAATGCACAAGTGATGATTAAACTTGATTTTAATGTGTCTTTCCAGACAAATTTATTTGTCCAAAAAAATTTTCGGACTGGCATATGGACAGGCAAAAGCAGGTTAATAACAGCAACTGTTTGTCATCTTGGCGCTAATAATTGGCTTTATTATTCATTCCATTCACCTGTCTACTCTGCCCAGTTGCTCATTACCGCTCACTGATCCACCTGCTCCTGCTTCCATTTAAGGTTCTTGCACCCAGCTATCAGGGCCAGATTACCTCGTACTTGCTGGCCAGTAGAGAGAGTTTTTTTTTAGCGTACCATAGTGTTTCTGATTTCCTCATCCTGACCTGTTCTACCTCTCATACCCTGAGCGTGCCTGTTCTTGTCTGACCTCAGCGGAGAGAGTGTTTTTTTTTTTTTGCAAAACTTTAGTTTTTCAGATTTCCTGACCTGTTCTGCCTCTTAACCACTGTGCCTGTCTGTTCCTGTCTGAACATTCTGCCTGAACCGTCTTTGGACTCCTGGACCTCTGAACCTGTCTGTTCCTGTTCTGTTTCCTTGTTCTGGCTTGGAACTCCTGCATGTTCCCTAGGGCAGCAGCAGCATCTGAGACACTCTGGGCGGCACCCGCAGCATCTTGTTGTCAGCCCACTGGCTGGATCGTACCTCATTCTCTGGCAATGGACTGAACTGTTAAACCATGTTTGTGACTCACGTTCTTAATCTTCCTTCATTAGATTTACGTGGTCACTAACCTTTGTTTCTTCTTAACAGAGTTTCCAGTGATAGATTTCCTAGCACCTGATATCACAGATCCACAGCCCGCTCAGTTCCATAGTTTGAATAAATGTTATGATTTATCCCACTATCTGTCTCGCCTTGAATATTAAGTCCTTCTTTTCTGGAATCATGACACTGTTATTGGAAATACTTAATGTATTGAGTTGGATTACTGTAATTTAAATCCCATACATCTTAGAATTGAAACTAATGATTATTTTGCTAACTGAATTTTTTTAAATAATAAATCAGATAAATAATAAAATAGCAAAAAGTAAGGAGCCTTCATCTTAAATGCAAAATGTCTGAATACATGATCTGACATAAGGTCATTGAAGTAAGTGGATCAACCTTTATGAGGTTTACAGTTCAGAAGTTTATAGTTTTTTTTTGCCTGTTTTGCTGTAGAGCTGCAATCTAAATTAGGAGACTGTTTTTTATAAAGCAGATCAAGCTTGTTCCTGAAAACTTGCTTGTTAAACATAATTACTGTTTAAGTCAGAGTTCTTTTGGCTGCTAAGGAAATTGCCAAACGACATGACAGCTCTATGCCCTAAAAGGAACACGGAGAAAACCTTGGTGTGTCAGTAGTTGGGTCATGGGTACCGTGCTGCAGAGGAACAGAGCTGTCATTTGGTACCAAAACTGAATTCGGGCCTAATGGAGACATAATGATATTAAAAATCTAGATGAACAATTAAACAAAGTTCAGTGTTTAAACCTCTTTACAAGTAGCTGCTAAGGGTCATTTATGTGACATAGCTAGAAATTAAAGTTTAAATCAATATTTTGAATTCAGCGTTTTGAGTTGAAATATTTTTAAGATTTTTATTTAGATATTTGTACAAAGAAAAAAAAACTTCTGAGGTGCACTTCCAGTAGGGATTGTATAAATGGCAACGCCCTTTTCCTGCAGTAGGATGCACAAGGTATATAGACTTCAGTCATGGGTGACGGTAACAGAGTTACCAACGATTCAAAATAGATCTGTTTCCAAAAGGAACACTTGAACATTTGTAGATGGTCTTAGCAGGACATATTTGGACATGTTATCTTCTTCTATTGGCTTTTATGTACTTGGTGCGGAGAAAAGAGTTAATCCATATTAGATTTTCTTCTATAAAGTTTGCTTTCTTTGTGTTCATGTTAAAGCTTACTGTTCCAGCCTTCACAAAGGTTGCTCTTTTAAAGCAATTCTTAAAATTCGGACTGAAAAGGGATCCCTTTTCCATGAATCTGAACAATCAGTTCCCATGACTTTTAAACATAGATCTATCCCTTCTGTAACCTGAATCCATTGTTTATGATATGATACATTGGGAGTGGATCCATACTCAATGATGATGATACATTCTTACCCTTCAGCCCCGTCTGGCTTTACTGGGGTGGCAGGAGCTGGAGCAGCAGCTGGAGCCTGAACAGCTGGAGCAGGATCTGCAAGAAATATTCAGCAAAACCTTTGGCTTGGTTTTAACTGCAGTACTCTGCCGCTGCAGTACTTTGCTGCTGACAAATACTGTAATACAAATGTTTTAAAATATAATTTCAATAAAGATTGTTAAAAACACCAAGAAACTTCTGCAAAATCATCCTTATTTACTGGTTTAAGGTAATGATACCATATATGGTAAATACACGACTCTTTGACCTATGAAAAAATCAAAGGGTCGCCAACCTATGGATTAGTTGAGCTTTGTGTTATAAACTATATCGGAAATTAAACAAGAAACTTCAGTTTTAAACATATGCTATCGTAAAAAGGTAAGCTTTGGGTAAAAGTTTTTTGTTGGTACAATATATAAACTCCAGACAGTGAATTTGTTCCATATTAACTCATTAGTGTTTATATTTTACAGGAAGCCCTTTGGTTAAAACATAACAAGTAACCTAATGGAGGGAATGCATTTATATATATATATATATATATATATATATATATATATATATATATATATATATATATATATATATATATATATATATATATATATATATATATATACACTATATTGCCAAAAGTATTTGCTCACCTGCCTTGACTCACATATGAGCTTAAGTGACATCCCGTTCCTAATCCATAGGGTTCAATATGACGTCGGTCCACCCTTTGCAGCTAGAACAGCTTCAACTCTTCTGGGAAGGCTGTCCACAAGGTTTAGGAGTGTGTTTATGGGAATTTTTGACCATTCTTCCAGAAGCGCATTTGTGAGGTTGCACACTGATGTTGGACGAGAAGGCCTGGCTCTCAGTCTCCGCTCTAATTCATCCCAAAGGTGTTCTATCGGGTTGAGGTCAGGACTCTGTGCAGGCCAGTCAAGTTCATCCACACCAGACTCTGTCATCCATGTCTTTATGGACCTTGCTTTGTGCACTGGTGCACAGTCATGTTGGAAGAGGAAGGGGCCAGCTCCAAACTGTTCCCACAAAGTTGGGAGCATGGAATTGTCCAAAATGTCTTGGGATGCTGAAGCATTCAGAGTTCCTTTCACTGGAACTAAGGGGCCAAGCCCAGCTCCTGAAAAACAACCCCACACCATAATCCCCCCTCCAACAAACTTTACACTTGGCACAATGCAGTCAGACAAGTACCGTTCTCCTGGCAACCTCCAAACCCAGACCCGTCCATCAGATTGCCAGATGGAGAAGCGCGATTCGTCACTCCAGAGAACGCGTCTCCACTGCTCTAGAGTCCAGTGGCGGCGTGCTTTACACCACCGCATCCGACGCTTTGCATTGCACTTGGTGATGTATGGCTTGGATGCAGCTGCTCGACCATGGAAACCCATTCCATGAAGCTCTCTGCGCACTGTTCTTGAGCTAATCTGAAGGCCACATGAAGTTTGGAGGTCTGTAGTGATTGACTCTGCAGAAAGTTGGCGACCTCTTCGCACTATGCGCGTCAGCATCCGCTGACCCCGCTCCGTCAGTTTACGTGGCCTACCACTTCGTGGCTGAGTTGCTGTTGTTCCCAAACACTTCCATTTTCTTATAATACAGCTGACAGTTGACTGTGGAATATTTAGGAGCGAGGAAATTTCACGACTGGATTTGTTGCACAGGTGGCATCCTATCACAGTTCCACGCTGGAATTCACTGAGCTCCTGAGAGCGACCCATTCTTTCACAAATGTTTGTAAAAACAGTCTGCATGCCTAGGTGCTTGAATTTATACACCTGTGGCCATGGAAGTGATTGGAACACCTGATTCCAATAATTTGGATGGGTGAGCAAATACTTTTGGCAATATAGTGTATGTTCTGCATATGCCTGAACCCCCTCAGCCAGATCATCACAAAGACTGGCTACGGATACCAATTCCGAAGCGGAACAATCATCGGTCACCTCCTCTACATGGATGACATCAAGCTGTATGCCAGGAGTGAGCGAGACATCGACTCACTGATCCACACTACCAGGATCTACAGCAACGACATTGGGATGTCATTCGGACTGGACAAGTGCGGTCGCATGGTCTCAAAGAGAGGGAAGATGATCAGAACCGAGGGGGTTGAACTACCAGAAGGCCACATAACAGATGTTCAGGACAGCTACAAATACCTTGGGGTGCCACAGGCTAACGGAAACCTTGAGGAGATGGCAAGAAAGACTGCCACAGCTAAATACCTACAAAGAGTAAGGCAGGTCCTGAAAAGTCAGCTGAATGGGAAAAACAAGATCCAAGCCATCAACACATATGCCCTACCAGTCATCAGATACCCCGCTGGTATAATAAACTGGCCAAAGGAGGAGATAGAGGCTACAGACATCAAGACGAGAAAGCTCCTCACAATGCATGGAGGGTTCCACCCCAAATCCAGCACTCTGAGACTGTACACCAAGCGTAGCGAGGGAGGCAGAGGGCTAGTGAGCGTCAAGACCACTGTCCAGGATGAAACAACTAAGATCCAGGAGTACATCAGAAAGATGGCCCCCAAAGACAAATGGCTTGGTGAGTACCTCAGGCAGGAGAAAACCGAAAGTGAGGACAAGAAAGAGGAAGGAGAACCATCATGAAGGGACAAGCTGCTGCACGGCGTATACCACTGACAAATAGAAGAAGTGGCTGATATCAAAAAATCCTACCAGTGGCTGGAAAAGGCTGGACTGAAGGACAGCACAGAGGCACTAATCATGGCAGCACAAGAACAGGCACTCAGTACAAGATCAATAGAGGCCAGGGTCTACCACACCAGGCAGGATCCCCGATGCAGACTGTGCAAAGATGCCTCTGAAACAATACAGCACATAACAGCGGGGTGTAAAATGCAGGCAGGAAGTGCATACATGGAACGCCACAACCAGGTAGCTGTCATAGTGTACAGGAACATCTGCCATGAGTATGGGCTGGAAGTCCCAAGGTCAAAATGGAACACACCTCCTAAGGTAGTTGAGAATGACCGAGCTAAGATCCTATGGGACTTCAAGATCCAGGCTGACAAACAGGTGATGGCTAACCAACCAGACATCGTGTTGATCGACAAACAGCAGAAGAAGGCAGTAGTGATAGATGTGGCAATCCCAAGCGACAGCAACATCAAGAAGAAAGAACACGAGAAGCTTGAGAAATACCAAGGACTGAAGGAGGAGCTAGAAAAGATGTGGCAGTAGTGCCAGTGGTAATTGGGCTGTGACCCCCAAACTGGGAGAGTGGCTACAGCAGATTCCAGGTAAAACATCAGAGGTCTCTGTCCAGAAGAGCGCAGTCCTAGGAACAGCTAAGATACTGCGCAGAACCCTCAAACTCCCAGGCCTCTGGTAGAGGACCCGAGCTTGAGGATGACACATACCACCCCACGAGAGGTGAGAAAACAGTTTATATATATATATATATATATATATATATATATATATATATATATATATATATATATATATATATATATATATATATATAAATTAGTTGCAGATAGTATGCAGTACAGTACCAAAAATTACATGAGCATCAACAGCATGCCAGTCATGTTTATTTCAGGCAGTGAATAATAGATGTAGACTATATGAGACTTTTAAAACCAAGTGCTAGAAAGAAAAGTTTAAAGTATGTTGGTTGATTATCTCTTTTTAATAGAATGACATAATACACACAGCCTCAAATCTACAGTTGGGCCTATGCATACAACCCTGAAAAGACTGTTTATTAATCCTTTCCTATGATGCAGAGAGTTTTGTCCTAAATATGGCCATGTTTATTTCCTGGAATTGATTAAACATACCTTGTGTTATATTGTTCAGCTTTATTGCACAGATATGAAAATGTAGCCATAGATCATATAAAATGTTCAACAGGGCTGATGTTTGGGTATTCAGTTCAATTCAGTTTATTTATATAGCGCCAATTCACAACATATTGTTAGGAATACAGTTTGTGTGTTTTTCTCTCTCCACCACCAGGTGGTGCCCTGTCCTTGTTGGGCCTCCCAACACACCTGTAGCTCGTTGGTTCATTACCGGAGGAGTATTTGAGCAGTGGGCTGTCACTACCTCAACGCCAGAGTGTTTGCCATTTTGGGGACTCTAGCCAAGCTGAGATTAGCAGAGTCTAACCTAAGCTTTGTTTCTCTGAGTCTTATCTAATTTTTGTCTTTCCTCTTCTGCAGGAAGTCTTACTGAGTAACTCGATACCTGGACCTTCTCCCCCTGGAATGATTAAGTGAGTACATACTGAGCAGGAGAAAACCTCCACATGATCCGTTTAAGTCCTCATCGGAAATCCAAGTGACAGTCCGCTCCTTTATTCCTCTGGGTCCAACGCTTGTCTATCTGTCCGCTCTCCAACAAGTTCCCTCTTCTCTGCATTAACCCCCACATCCCCTCAAGGATTAACAAGAGCCCCCACAAACGTGAGTCCATCTCCAGTATAATTCAAGCCTCAGTAAAATTTCCTACGGTCCCTGAACTGATCACTGTGATCTCCCCTTCAGACTTTCCAGTTCTGGTTCACCAGCCCAATGAGTCCCAGACCCAACTTCTGTTATTCATCATCATTTAATAAACCTGTTAAACTTTTTCCCTTGGTCTCTGGGTGGTTCTCTGCATGTGGGTCAGATCACTTAAACCAATCATGACACATATGTCATCTCATGGCACTTTACAGTTCAACGAGATCATACAGTCAAATTGATTCAAAGTTTTCTATCTAAGGAAAACCAGTTGATTGTATCGACTCATTGACTCAAAGGAAATCCCTCACACTAAGCATTCCAGAAGCTTTATATTACCTTGCACTATTGATTCTAAAAGCCTTTTATTTCCAGATTTTGGATCATTGTCTAACTGAGACATTTAACTGTATTCAAGTTTTAACAATTAGACTTTTTATTTTAGCTTCATTTAAAGGCATCAGATTTACTATTGGATTAATCTCCAGCCCCTTTCAAGGCTAGAAATTAATCAGTGGTGCTGTGTGAGTTAGAAAAATTTAAACAAATTCAAAACTTCAGTTGAGGTTTTAAAACATGTAACACACCAACTAAAGTTTCTGTTTGAGGTTTTTGGGCTCAGCAAAGAAAACATTTTGAATGCATCCTTATGTGTTTTCGTTGCCTTTGAAAAAACAGCAATGACTGTTGGTTTAGTGCCTTAGAGTGACATCTAAAATCACTTTATTATTGACACATATTTCTTGCCAAACAAGGGGCTGTGTGACAGCTGAAGTGCTGTTGAAATATAAACTGTTCTGCCAAAATCTGTTGGAGCTCACCGGTCGCCGGTTCTTCCTTCTTGGGCCCATCGTCCTTTTTCGATTCCTTAATTTCCTCTTCTTTTTCCTCAACATTTTTCTCTGCCTCTTTCTTTTCACTTGTTGTCTTTGGCTCTTCTTCTATGTCATCTTTTTTTTCTGGTAATGTCTCCTCCTGTAATTAACAAAGAAAAGCTATTTGAATTTCAGTGCCTTATGTTACCACCTGAGTTAAATCCTCCTTAATTTCATAAACCGACAGGGTTATTGCTCAAACTCAGGGATTTTAAAACTTAATGAGTATAACCCTTATTAGATTTCTATAAGATTTACCTCGGCCTTCCATACAGAAAGCCCATATTCTGATCTTCAGCTACCACAGTATACATGTCACATTAAATAATACTACTTACTTAAGCGATAGTATCAAGGTGTAAATTTATACTATATCCGTTGGTTGTGCTGTTCTTTTTACATCTTTGCAGGTGATAAAGCAGACTGAAGATGTTTTATTGTTATCTCCCTTTTGTATCCCCTATTATCTCCTCTTTCTTTCATCTTTTCTCCTGTTTTTCCTTTCCTGTGCTACTTACATTTTAGAGTCCATATAATCTGTAATTCACCCTGCATGTATTACAATAAAGCTATTTATATGCATAAATCAAGCGGAACACCATGGCGATAGCCGTAATGCTCCACTTGTGAGCAAAATCGAGTAAAATCTGTTGGGCTCTTTTTGGAATTAACACAATTATTCTTATTATCACATTGCCAGACAGGACATTGTTAAAAAAAATAAATCAAAATGGATCAGCTGATGGTAGTCTTAATTCTTATCATATCTGAAATAGTAATTTCATCCATTTACATTTAGGCAGCTTGATAGAAGCATCAAGGGTTTTTTTTTTTGATAAAAAAATTGTTAAACATTGAATTATTTGGTTGTGGATTGGTTTCCGAGCTTTAACCACTGAGTAATAAGCCCCAACGTTTAATTCTCATACCTCATTTCGCCACAGTTGAAACTAGATATGGAGATATTCTGTCTAAGAATAAACATTTTTCTCATTCTGTTATCACAACATTGAATAAAAGGCATTAGGTTTTGTAAGACAGTAGAGGCCAGATTTAAAGCTAACTATTGTGAGAGGATAGCTGTAAAATTTGACCAGGATCATTGAGTTTAGAGCAATTCTATAAAAAGATTGAAATAAAAAAACAAAAGCATTTAAATACGAAGACATGTTAAAAAGATTTATTTTATTACTATGGCACTGAGAAAATATAGATAATTTGATTGACTTCCCTGACCTAAAAAAGGGAACGCTTAGACTGACTAAAAGTCATATGGTGGGGAAAGAAACAGGGTTGTGAGTCTTTTATATAATATTATGAGTTTTTTGGTTTCAATTAAACCATTCCATTTTGACAGAAGACTTAACTCTGCGATAAATATCAGGTCCACTCCACATCAATGTCAGGCAGCTTCTGAAACTTTCACTGATCACGACCTGCTACAGCCCATCGCCATCCAAGAAGCAGACTTTCTACATTATATGTGGAGTTAGAGCTGAATAATCTTAATGCTTTTAGGTTTTAGCTACACATGTCATTTCCTCTGTTTTACATCTAAAGAAATTCAGGGATGACCGGGTCTTACCTTGGCTGGAGGAGCTGGTGTGGTTGAAGGAGTGGTTGAATGGGCAGTCGAAGGGTCACGAGCTCCCAACAACCTTTTCAACCGGCTAAACATGTTCGAAGGATTTCCCGTGGGCTACAGGGAGCAGGTCAGTCAATCCACTTCTTCTAGCCACTTCCTAACTGAGGGAACCCTGTGAACTGCCCTCTCAGCTCTAAGCAACACACTGAGGCTTTTACATTTCTTAGAATCGGTAATTCCCTGTGGGCACTCCTCCTTTTTGCCAGGGCCAGCACCAGATGAGATATCACACCCACCAATCCCTGCCTGGCCGGCTGATGCTGTACAGGAAAGAGTCTGATTTAAACAGGTGAATTTGCAATTATTACATATTAGTTACATAATATTTATACTATATGAAGTATTAAGCTTATTGTTAGGTCTTAAGGTTAATCCAAATGAAAGACTATGTAAAGGTAAGAAAGATTAAACTAAAATTTCCCTTTTCTCGGTTTCTTAGAATCCCCTTTTGATGCAGAGTTCAAAAAGAGGCCGTGCAGTTAATCAGCCTTCACAATGTCGCTGTCTGACTAACAGGATTAGACGGGATCTGGAGCTTCTGCTGTGCAAACCTGAGGCTGAGGGACTGACAATAAATGAACAAACACAAGAAAACAAATCAGACTGTTGTAGCATCTGCCATTCATTTATTAAGGTAAATATGGAAGATTAAATCAGTCAAATATTACATTAAATTTGTATTAAATCAGTTTGGCTTATAGTGTCAAGCTCCATAATCACCAATAAAAAGCAACCAGTGTAAGACAAAACAACACAGCAAAAAATAATCTAGAAATAAGTAAAACGTCCTTATATTAAATGTATTTACCCTTAATTTGAGTTGGTAAATAATATTATTTTCCAAAGGAATAAGTATTTTTACTCTTAAAATAAGACAATTAGATAATATGCACTTGAAATAAGAAAATGCAATTGTTTTGTTCTTATTTTAAACATAAATAGTCTTGTTCCAGTGGTAAAGTGTCTCACTTACCTCCTAAATTCAAGAAGAAAATAACTTATTTTAAGAAAAAAATAACTTACTTAGATTTCTTTTTTTCATTGTATATTAAACAACAACTTTGGAAGTAGATCATGTAATCACTGCGTTTTCTAACCAGTGACGGTTTTTGATATAGGTATGGGCCATAGGGCCTGCCACCCAGGGCACCATTTCATCATGGGGTGGCAAAATTACAATTGTTGTTAGGTTCTCTGCACATGAAGACAAAAACAAATAATGTCCACAGAAGCGCTACGCTATCGTACATAGGGCTGGGCGATATGGACCAAAAATAATATCCCAATATTTTTAAACTCTGTGGCAATAAACTATATTTATCCTGATATGTTTTCTTTTTATAAAGTAATTATAAAAGGGCATCCCTCAATAATCCTGGCCAGCCGGACTGCTGGTGAGGCTCAATACTCTCCGCTGCAAAACCAACAGGACCAATCATAGTGACAAGATTACAGATGCAACATGGCGATGTTTAATTGATTTATTATGTTCCCAGAGGGCTGTTTATATCTTTTCTTTTTTATTTTACAAAAAAAGATATAGTTATCTGATTGGTTCTAAACTGTTTCCACTGACACTGTTGATCCAACTTTTGAAATCGGGCTACACGCTTCCTTCCAGACAAACATGCTGTGTACACAGCATAAATTAGTCTGGGGCTCTCCAGATCAAAAAGCTTTTTTTCCTACTGTCACACTTCACTGTGTCCAACAGGCCCATTTTCTATAAAAATACACATGAGATCATGTCTAAACTAACTGAAAATTTACCTAATGGCACTTTTAAAACTATAATATTTCAATGTCGACTATCTCGCTATAAATGATACAGACTTATATATCTTATATCTCTGTTGAATAAAATCTTGATATTTTAAAACTGTTGATAGATGGCCCATAGGTGGTGCTATGACAGTCAAAGAAAACAACTCATGCAAAGTATATACAGTAAAATGGCACCATACAGTAGAGGAGCATGTGGCTTACTGTCATGGCTTTAAAAAAGATATAAATGCTATTTGAAATCTTCCTAATCTGAAGCTGGCTTCCAAAACAATATTTACCTGGTGTCCCAAAATTGACCCCTGTGAAGTAACTCCTGAATGATTTGCACAATTACGGTAATTTCTTTGTGGTCAGGGCAAATGTTTCTGTTGCTTACTAACAAACATAATTATAATGAAAACACTGTAATGTCAGCTTCACACAGAATCTTTGTGTTTTGCTCTTCTTTGCAAAAATATGGCATTTTGGATAATGCAGAAAATAAGACTCACTCCTTTACGCGGCGGCATGACAGAAAAACCTCCTCTGTGATTCCATCGGAGATGGAGTCTGTTTTTAACAGATGATGGAGCAAAATGTGTTGATTTAAAAAAAAAAAAAAGCTGAGCCAGAGAGAAAGTCAGACATCAAATAGAGGGGATTGCTTTGCATGAACAGATCCTACAAGGATCCAGTGTGGATTTTCTCACTGTGCTCTTTGCTACAACAGACGGAGGAGATGCAGAATGTAATCAGTGTGGACTGAGGACACACTGATTAAAACTGATACACAGCTTTTTTTAAAACAGACTTAAATTATGAAAGTCAAAAAGCACGATTCAATTTGTGATTATAAAAAAACAAAAACAAAAAAAACAACCTTGGCACAGAAAGACAGACGGCATCCTATCGAGAACCGCCACTGTTTATAACCGCTACTTTGGTTTTATCTCCACATTAGATTTACAGCATCCCTTTAGTTTTGGGAGCAAAATATTGGGCTTAAAGCTAACAAATCTGTCCATCTAAAGTGTAATCTTCCACTGAGAGGAAACATACCACAAAAAAAAAAAGATATAAAACAGTGCAAAGAATCTGAAAAAAAAATAAAAATCTTCAACTTTACTCCCAAAACTGGAGAAATCAACATGAATACAGAGTTCATCTGAGCCCTCACTGGTCACCAGATTTCTGTGTGAAAAAAGAAAACATATCAAAGATAATTGTACCAAACTACTTTAATGACAAATTCTTCACATGAACTATATTACATTTTTTGGTATAACGATTGTTAACTAACCTTCAGTCTGTCAAACATGTCTTTGTTAATGTGTCCTCCAAAAGCTCGCAGCAGTTTGGGTGTTGGCGGTTTGGGGCCGAATAGCGCGTGTCCTTTCTTCTTCTCTTCCTCTACTTTAGCTGCTGCAGGCCCCTTAGCCTTCATTAGCTTCCTACAAACACAAAAACGTTCAAAACCGTTTCAGAAATGTAATCAAATCCATTGTAGTCGTTGCCATTGCGGTTTATTGTTATACAAAAAGCTTATTTAAATGCCTTTTTTTTCGGTTTATATGTTTTTTAAATTTAAAAATGAATCTGACATTTGCATTAAGTCGCAAAAAAAAGTGCAGAAGTCCTAAAATTTACATCCACCCACCATTGGCAAAAATGTCACATTCATTCTGTTCTCTCAATTATTCATCTAAAATGATATTTTTCTAGAATAAAATATAATAGAACAGAATAATATGCTGCTCTAGCTTGAAATTAAGATGGATTTACTCTATTCTACTACAGTCAAAATTATGCATACAAGCTCAATTACATACATACACCGGCACTAAATTTGGTCGAATGCTCTTTTGCATTTCATACCACCATTTGATTCATTTTCTTTGCAAATTTGGAAAATTTATTACATATCATAGACCCAGAAGGAAATACACTTTAAAATATGTAGACTACAGTTTTGCAGTTGAGGCTGGGGATTTAGAAAGGCAGTCATAAACTAGTTGGATCTGTGTTTAGGATTGTTATCCTGTTAGAGACTGAAATGTGGCCTGGACTTTATTGTGAACAGTTTGATTGGAATTGAAGTGTAATAATCTAGATCTATATTATTCTACCAACTTTATGGCAGCTATACTATAAATACTCTTTTAAAAAATGTATCAGTCTGGCTAAATCGCTCAATCTCTTTCCTATCTGTCAATTGAAACATTTTACCTGTTCTCATTGGAGGGAACTAGTTACATATCTTATGGTTGTGGCACTGTGGGTCTTCCCAAAGGCCTCTGCAAGGTGGCTATACACCTGTACATTTTTAGTCAGGTTTAATAAAATCTCTAAATCTGTAGTATCTCAGTCATGCCTTTAAAGGTCTTTACTAATTTCTTAAGAACCTTTACTAAACTTGTAGGATTTTGCAGTTTTTCTAAGCCCTGATCAGAGAGAGCTAAAAAAAAATCCTTTATTTTTTGGGAAAGATATATTTTCAACTGCACCAATCATAGTCATCAATGAGAAGTATGCTGGTCTTTGTTTTATTAAGTTGCACGCTGTTAAAATATTTAAGTAAATGTATAAACAGGTCTATGAAATCTATTTCTGGTTTTGCTGGTTGTTCCACCCTCATTTATAAGCTGAGGGTTCACCACTGTTTTATATTTTCTTCTTTTTGCCAACTTCATGTTGTCAGACAGGTTCTATCTGAGGGAGTTCTTGGTTCTAATAGTCTGGCAGAAATGTTATTTTACCCCAGTCCAAATTTATTTATATAGCACTTAGGGCCAAATTGCTGCACAAAAGCAGAAAAAAAAATACATCATAAAATGTACTTAGATTAACAAAAAACTATATAAAATACAAATATATAAAACAATATTGAAAATAAAAGGAACAAAACATAAAATCCAGATCCTTCTAAGTAATAAACACCATGTCAGGTAAAAATGAGTTAATCAAAATATAATTATAATGGGTCATTTAAAAAAAGGTAGCAAATACATGCTCTCAGACCGGTATTATTTTGTTTCCCATTAATTATTAAAATTATCCTTGAAGTTTTATTTTTGGTGTGGATATGCCTGGGTGCCATTCCGAACTTAGTCCCGCCCACAACGTTTGAGGTCGGGAAGTTCGGTCTGGCATTGCTCAATAGTAGCGGGAGTATGCTCGCACAATATCTGGCGGGCAAATCAAATTGTCAGGGCGGGCTTTATACAATGATGGACAGATGATCAACAGTAACGTAATCAACCACGTCACCAAAGCGCGCTTGGGTGACAAAAACCATGGCTGCCGCTGGAGAGTTGAGGTGTGTAGATTCTGCTATTAGGTCTGTTCTAGAAGATATCGACAGCAAATTAATTTTAAAAGAGGAACAAGAGAAACGCTATGAAGGCTCATCTTCTTATTCTAGGCGTGGTACTGCATGTTTTAATTTTTGTTGACAACAACTATGCGTTGCTTAACATACGTCACGCACTCCGTTGCTCTTATTGGTTGTAGGTCTATCCAATTGACTGCAGAGGCATTTTTTTTTCCTGGTTCGTTTGAAACACGCCCCATAATCACAGCTCTATGGAGCAGTATCAGACTCATATTCTGACTAGAATTGAGTAGGACTACGTCAGGCTATCTGTTCTTAGCCTCACAGGCTCCAAATGAAGGTAATGAGAGATAAGAATGAGTTACACATGGCATGAAGGGGAGGACTGTTGTTTTGAGAAGATCCATTTGGCCAGCGAAAGATATATTAACCTAACAGAAAAAAAGTTGTTTTGCTTCAATGTTCAAGTGGGAGAACGCTCTTCATGCAGGGGGTGGGTTGGTTGCCCTGGGGGTAGTGTGTGTGTGTGTGTGGGATTTTGTAAGGTATAAATGTATGTACTGAGGACGTTAAATATATTTGTACCCTATTTCTTGCAAGAAATGCCTCTGCCTCAGCTTCCTAACTTTATGTTGGTATAATTATTGTTTTTTATGATATTGTGTTTTTAAATTGTGACAAGAAAACAAGTGCATTGATAATTTGTAAAGTGTGGACATACTTTTAGTTCTCTAATGATGGTGACAGCATAGTTGAAAAACAAGTACTGTCCTTTCATATTATAGAGTATAATCCTCTAACCCTGTAAAGGGATGGATGAAAGAAGCCATTAATGCGATGTCCATGCATCAGATATCTATACATTTCTACCTCTACTGTAAAGACATCCTTAAGCAAACGTATGCTTAGTTTTCTCCTTCGGTTGAGTGCTGTACTCACCTGCCCTTTCTGGCCAACACCTTTTGAGACTCTGGATAGTGGACCAGAATGTCGAACAGGTCCCTCTTTTCCAGAACGAAAAGATTAGCAAAGCCATATGCTTTGACGTTGGCTGTTCGCCTGTTCCCTCCGTCTTTAGATGACTGTAACAAACTACAGAAAACAGTTCATCTTTCATTGTAAGGCCAAGTACATCTGACAGTGAAGACTTCTCTTCTAACTGACCTGATTTCTCCAAACACGCAGCCTGCCTTCAGCGTCACAAACACAATGCTGTTGTCGGGTCCTCCCACCACCTGCACCGCTCCACTTTTGATAATGTACATCTCCTTACCGATGTCACCCTGCAGAGAGGAAAATATCAAACAAAGAAAAAAAAAAAGTCCATTCAGCGGCCATTCAGATGCCTGTGAAGTTTTTTTTCAAACCGATCACATGTAATTAGTGTCATAAACACATGAAACACTGAATTTCTAAGAAGCTTTTAGACATTATATATGGTATGCCTGATTACCATGACAAAACACATAAAAGGTGCTTACATAGTCCTACCATCAATACTGAAATACACAAGCAGTATGTTTTCATTGTACACATTGACAGTAAAACACATTTTGTTTATTATCCAGTCTGCCTGATCTTTAATGAAGATGATTCTCTTCATGAACATCTGACAAAACATTTTATCCTCAGTTTGTGACATGACTATGTTTGTTATCACAGTATTGGTGTATTTTATTTTGTAATTGTTTAACAACTCTTTAAAGTGGGAAATTAATGCCATTCTGGTAAGGCAGATATGTGTGTATCCTAATTACACAGAAAATAACTTCCATAAAGGGATGCCAATAAGAATAAAATAGTTATTTTTTTCTCTGTTAAATAAACGTCAAATTTAAAGGGACTATAAGTGTAAAACGTACTGTATAATTTCCGCCAAATAATTCTCATTGTTACCCTGGATGACAAAGATCTCTTTCATAAATTTGCCCTCTCCATTAGCAACTTCTCAGTCAACTTATTTTTTCAAACTTAGAAGTACTGTAAGGCTGTGTGAAGTATTTTAGAGGACCCAAATGCAGAGACGGAAGCTGAGGTGGTTTTATTGCTGATTCAATATGATCCAAAGCAAACAGAAGCAAAGTCCAAAACAAAATATAGAAAATTCAGGAGACGTCAGGGAAACACACCCGAGGAGCTAAAAAAAAAAGGTACCAGCAAAGATTAACTGAACAGGAGGTGTATATATTGGAGACGGAATCAATGGCAGGACTAATTAGCAGACGAGGAACAGGCGTGGACAGAAGAATCGAGACGGGAGCTAGGAGAAGGAGACTGATGCAGGTGAAGATTCTCAATCATGCAGGTCATAGTCATTCCAGGACAGTTAAAAAAAATCCACTGGACTTTGTTTTCCAAGTTTGAAGACATTTCGCTTCCCATCCACAAAGCTTATGCAATCAAAATGTCAGAATTAGCATTGAGTTCCAAGCTTTATAGAGTACAAAGTTTTGTTTTGGCTTAGAAAACATGCAAATCAAAAAGGACTAGAATAACATAAAATGGAAATAAAACCAATGAAAACTTAGAAAGAAAACTTAAAAATAGAACCAAAACCGTGACAGGTACAGTCCAGATCTACTTCTGTGCAGTGCGTAGCCTGTGTGCATTTCCTGGTTCCTGAGACAGTCATATAAGAATTCCAAGGGATGGCAAAATAGAGCGCAGCATTTGTTATTGTCAGAGTTGTGGTTTTGTTATGTTTTTTTCTTTTGAGTATTCAGTTTTGCTTTGCCCCTATGTTTTCTAGTTTTAGTGGTTTCATTCTTATTTTGTTATGTTTTCTGGTTATTTCCGTTCTCAGGTTTTTATTTGTTGCCCTCTGCTGCCCTCTTGTGTTCTCCTTTTTCCCTCACTCCTTTCCTGATTCTGCTCTGTTCACACCTGCTCCCAATCTGCTCATTAGTCCTCTCTTTGTTTCAGTTTCCCTTAAATACTCTCTCTGTTCAGTTCTTCAGTGCTGGTTCCTCGTCTAACTTCCTCCAACTCTCTGAGCCTTCCTCCTCGTGATAGTATCCCCCCTGTTGTCTCCATGGTTTCCGGTTTGTTTGGACTTTAGTTTTCATGTTTGGATTTTTGGATTTCCTGCCTCTGTGTTCAGTTAACCTTTCATTAAACCCACAAGAAAATCACCTCTGCCTCCCTGCCTCTGCATTTTGGTCCACAACCCAAATATGTTTATAAAAAAGTAGCAACTCTCAAACAGACAGAGAAGTAGACCAGACCAGGATCTTTCAAAAGTATTTGCACAGAAACTTGCTATGATGCATTATTGCCTTTTGACATCTTGAATTTAGCTGCACTACGTTCTTGTACTTGTTGCTAAACATCTTTGTATAGACTATGCTAACAGAATCCTTATAGAGATGCCAATGAAAGAGGTGGTTACTTTCTACAAACAATATAATGTCAAATTATGTATTCAAGACACATGTGGGATAAAGAGACCAACTCACTTTTTTCACCACAAAGTCTCCTGGTAGATAGATGATGGACTTTAGCCTCAGTAACATGTCCACTAACATCTGCTGGTCACAGCCCTGTCATAGCAGAGGTGAGTTAGCAAAACCATTCCTCTAAAGATGTTTGATGGATGATATCCTGTGGCTGCACCTTAAAGAGATCAATCTTCTGAAATGTTGCCAGGTTGATGTCCACAGCGATGGCAGTCCTCATTACAAGCGGCATCTTTTCAAGCAGTTCAGACTCATCTGGACATTAGAAAACAGGAAAGGTTAGGCCAACAGAGTCAACTCATTAACCCTAAATTATTCAGCCAGTCTTTACTGACCCAGCATGCCCTGAGCGTCCCAGGTGTAGGTATACCAGGTGCGGACTCTGTTTTGCACCAAAGAGGGAATGTTGTTGGTCACCATGTAAGCCACTGTGTTGTCCATTGAGGTCCGGAAGTAGGTCTGTCCTGCTGTGGCTGCACCGATGACATCTCTCATCTGAGGCAAAATAAGGCAAGTAAACAGAGGGGAAAATGCTATTAAGCTGCTTGTGTGAATTAAAAATCATAAATGATGAGCTATTGTTGGTGAAAAAGTATTCATACCCCTTGATATTTTTAACATTTTGTTACAATATCAAACTTCAGTTTTATTCAATGTGATTGAACACATGAAATAGTGCACAGTGTGCGATGTTTTAGAGGAAGGAGAAGACTATATGGCTTTTGTTAGTTTTAAAATCTAACGATGGGTGGATTACAGTTGCATTCATTTTCCTTCCCTTATTGATAACCTTTAGGAATTGGAACCTTTTCATCAGAAAAATTTATGTAGTCCACCATTTGTTTATTTTCTTTCCTTTCTTGGTATATATAGAATGGTCTGTAAAGTCCTTAGAGGTTTGTTAGAACATTTCAGTGAGTGAATGAGATCATGGAGATCAAGAAACTGAAGGATAACATTGAGGAGAAATCTAATATGGTTTTATGAAATTATGTTAAAATAAAACGCACCACAGAAAACTATGGTGTAACACATAATCACCTCAATTTAAATTGGAAATGTTATCCCCAACTTGAAAACTCCTTATGGATCTTAGAGGCAGAAAAACTGTGTGGGTTGTTCTTTTTCTTCCACCATGGAGTGGAAATTCGGTCAACTAAGAGGGAGAAAAAGACCTAAGACTGAGGTAAAGATTGCTGTTCCAACAAACGTAAATATACAGCAAGAGCAGGAAGGTTCTCCATCCTGTTCCTCAGCGACCTTTATGTTTAAGATTTCTCTTTACTCTAACAGACTTGAAATAATGACATCACCTTCTCAGCATGCCATCAAGGACTAAGGCCTGTTAAATATCAGTTTACCTTCTTATTTAAGAAGGTGAACTGACTACGTAGAGAGGCTCTGACTAGGCAGGGTGGGCAGATCTGCGCAGATTTTTTCCCTTCTGTCTCTGTGCTATACACAAATTTAAACAATTTCCCACATTTGAGTTGGACAGATTATGAAAAGTTATTTAAAAAATCGATTGTTTTTGCATGAGTCTGTCCTGCTTACTATATATAACATGATGTGATGAGTGTTTCCCTGTGAATAACAGATTTTATTTTAGATTTTCCCCCAAAATAGTTGTGTTTTACTTTGTAATCGCTTCTCTCTTCCTGTCAGGCCCATGAAATAGCCGCTGAATTGCTGGACAGTCTGACTAAAATAGATCTGTAGTAGAGACTGACATTGTTTCGGGAATCCCAAGGGTCACGAGATTCCCGTGGGATTCCCGTGGGATGGGAGTCAGTATTAGTAACGATCACGTGATTGGGACGGTACAGGATTAAACATTAACGGGAGCAGACGGGAGCAGGAGCAAACCCATAGTAAAAAAAAAAAAAAAAAAACTAGGATCGATGCCAAAAAATAAAATAAAATAGAAAGAAAAAAAATCCAGTACTGGCACCGCCATTTTGTAGTTTTTGGAGTGCATTCCTATTGAAGACAACAAGAATGGGAGTGGTGCAGGATCGGGAGTCATTCTGAATGGGAGCAGGATGGGAGTGGGAGTAATTTCACCAGGAGTGGGACGGGACAGGATTTAGATTTCTACTCTGGCCCGGGATCGGGAGGGGACACAATTTTTTTTCTGTGGAGTGGGACGGGACAGGAGTAAAAATCCACTCCAGTGTCAGTCTCTAATCTGTAGTCTATCTCAGTTGGACCTAATCAAAAATACCTCAAAAATATGTAGCTGTATTATTGGATGTTCTTTGAATTACTGACATACCACTTCTCAATTATCCTTCATTCATGCTGGTGTATTACATATAAAATGTCAATTAAATTCATTAAAGGTTGAAGCTGTAAAGTGAAAAAAAGTTCAACAGGTAGATACTATTGCAAAGAGCTTTACACACTTTTAAGAGAGAAAGACAGGGAGACACAAAGTATACAGCATTATGAAGGTTAGGAGGAGTTTGGGTGGCTGGAGTGATTGATCATTGTTCCTGACAAGACGTGTTTCATCCAGTTACCATGCCATCAGGACATGTCTAAAAAGGTGTCAGTGTGTTAATAAGAATATGGAAAGGAGAGCGGTCAGAGGTGTTGGTTCTATGGCCTACACTATGGACAATGTGGTGTCAGTGTTACCTGTCCAATCAAACTTGAGAAGACAAAGACGCCTACGAAAAAGTTTGTCATCTGAAAGGTTATCTCAAAGACAGTGTGGGGCTCATTTAGTCCACCGATGTTGATCAGACTGCGGACAGCGTAGTAGTAACAGCGCAGGTACCTATGAGGGAGGAGAGGCAGTGTTAGATGGACATTCGCCAATGATACTGCTTTTCCTGTGGAATAACCTTACATCACCCAGCAGGTTAATGGGAGATTTTAGTTAAGAATATTATGCTTTTTTATTTAAACTAGGTTTCTGTATATGATTCTCATAAAGTCTTGCTGTTGTTTCTTTTGTGTATTCAAATGTAAGGCAAAATATTAAAAAGTACGTGCTACAACAAAGAAGGCTAAATGAACAATAATAATGGACAGAGACAATGATCTAAAAAGGTATTTGCAGTTTAATAATCTTCTCCAAACATGATATCTTTAAAAGACAACTCAGCAAACATCTAAAGTAACTTCTCCACAAGTGGCCATTTCTCATTGAATACTAGGGAGGCTAAACCTCTATCAAACTTCATAAATGTAGTCATTAAACTTCATTAAATATGCATTAAATGCACCTGATTTCATGAGTATGTTTTGCATTGATCAGCTGTTTATTCCGCTCTCTGTCTCGATCTCCCCTCTGCTCTGGAACAGCAGGATGCTGCTGATCAGTCTCTATGAGTGAGAACGTGGAGCCCTGATTGGATAACACGCCAAAATGTATCACTTCCAGTAAGGCTAAACTTCTCAGGGGGTATATGGAGCAGGGGCGTCTCATAAAGCTGCCTGCTCAATGCTGATTGGCAAACATACTTAAAGATTTTTGACTGACTGTGGACAGACAGTAAGGAGGTTTTCCTCATGAGTCCAGAGGAAAGAGTGATCATTCAGTCAGAACAGTCATCTTGTGCGGAAATCTTCTGGAGTTTATCATTTCAGACGGATTCACATCAGCTATTTTCACCCATTTGTAGTAGTGAAGTATTTATGTATTTCAGCATTGAGCCTCTCTGGGTTCAGAGAGCAGTAAACACCACTGTTCTCCACATACAACCAAAAGCTAAATCAACAATAGCAGCAAGTTTGTGATTCCTTTTTAAGCACTTTTTGGACAGTCATTTATCAACAAAAATAGTGGGGGTTTTTTTGTGTTGTTTTTAACCCAAAATAATGTTTTCTACTTAGAGAGTTGCTGTCATAGTGGTACCAATGGTAAAGATGTGTAAATTTATTTTAGATTTTTATTTATTAAATATGTTTGCCGCAGTTTGCATGATTTAATCTGAAGAAAAACACTAATACATCCAAACTGCAGCAGGAGATGGCAGCTTCAGTACTTTGTTTACTTGTGGTATTAAGAGAAGTAAAAGGAGAGGTCTCTTTCTTATCAGATCTCTAACTTAATAACAGAAAAAGAAGCAAAAAAAAAACCACAAAAAAACAAACAAACACCAGAGTCTTTTATAATTGTATTTTATGATTTTATCAGAGCAAACCTCTCTAATGAATCTCCAAAATATAAACTGCATGTTAAAACAGACTGTCAATTTTGCTCGACTCTGGCTCCCCCCAGTGGACAAAAGCTGAATTTTTTTGCCTGAAGGAAGACCTCTTCAAAAGATCCATATTCTGCTTTCTGTGGGGTCAATTTGAAATTTAAAACCTCTTTAAAAACCGAAAAATTGAGTTTTGAGTACTCCCAACATCTGCTATTCTAATTGCATCCACCTTTTTGTTGTTCATATTTCTATGGCTCTTTCTGTTTGGTTTAAATGTTTCTTGACATAAATACCCTACTATTTGTATCACTTTGTACTTTTCAATTGTAATTTATCTTTATCTGTTCATGTACATTTTTGCAATCTGCTCTGAGAGTCTTTTTGTTTCATGTCAATGTTAATGGCTTAATAAAAACAAAAACAAAACTTTTGGACTTTCTGATCAGTTTCTGCTTCACCTCATTTCAAACAACAGGCAAAAAAATCTAAATATTATTTTTGCCTGCGGTTAAAGCAGATGATAAGAGCCTACTTTGACTGCATTTAGTGGAGTGTTTTTCAAGCTTCATCCATTGACTAGAACAAAAGAGACAGCAATGCAAATTCTCAGATCAGGTTTCACAAGGACATGTGAATGAGGACCAAGACCTTTCACACTTACAACAACAATAAATATTGCTACCAGAAGAGGCTGCATAGGAACAAGGAAGTGACCTAAATAATCAGGTTAGAAAAAACAAAAACTACCCTTATATAAGTCACAAGCTTGTCGATGTTATCTTGTTTTCATCTAAACCTTTATACAAGCTGACTACTTAGACATAAGTTAATGCCATTCTGACACCACTTTTTCCCAAACTGCTCTATGAAGCGAAAGCACACTATACATTGCAGTCATTTAAATCAAATATCAGTCAAATCAATGAAAACCACATCATAATAGACTTTAAAAAAGAAAAGCCTGCTTACGCGCTGCCTAGGCCGGAATAGACCCATTTTGTTTCCCCGATGCCCTGATATTCTGAAGCCACGTAGTAGAAGCAGGCATTCAGGTGAAGCATGAAGAGGAGGTAGCCAATGGTGCGAATCACTCTGAAAAGAAATGGTAGAGATAGTAACATTACAACGGGAAAACTTGAGGTAGGAGATAAGTTGCTGCTAGAAATTAGTGAAAAGCTTGCCTCACATTTTTACCTTATCAAAATCAACTCTGATCGAGTTATTGCTATTTTTGGTCTTCGTGGTCAGTATTGCTGACCCTAACCTCGTGTAACTTGCATTGAGCGGGGAGGTATACCTGCTGCTATTTGAAGACAAAGAATCTTTTATTTTTGAAGTACTTGGCTACATGGTATAATTGACATGTACTCTTTAAATCCCCCAAGGAGACAACAACTATATAAAATAAAGCATAAGAAATTTTTTCTTTTTTTAAATGTTGTGGTCCTTTTGCATTATATTTTAATGGCTTTCTTTAAAAATGCTTTATTAGGAAGTAACTTTTATCAGGGATTATTTTTTGAATAATAATGACAATAATGATCCTTTTACTTTTGTGAAATTCATCAGGTGCAACTCACCTCCAGATGTACGCCTTAGCTAAGATGCTCTCCAGACGGTCACTGAACTCAAAAAAAGTATCTATCTTCAGGATAAGAACAGGGAAATATCATTTGTATGGAAATTTAAACGCTACTCTGCAGATTCGCCACTTTATCATTAGTATAGTTACCTTCAGCAAACGGTTGGCTCTGAAACCAGATTTAAACCCAAAGTGGAAGTATAACAGGTCAAGTGGAAGGAGAGCAACAACGTCGGCCTGTTGGTGAGATGCAGATTACAGAGATGGTTAAATCAACTATACTCAGATTTACACAGGGATGAAAGTGTGAACGACTGTCTTTAAATATTGGAAATTTTAGTGACACATAAAATCAAAAGAATAGATAAATAATTTCAAACAGTTTTTATTCATTTTGCACATCTCTGATGTTGCTGCTATTTTCAAATATCCATTACTGTAAAAATAGCTGTATATTGGTTATTTATTCTCCAGGTGCACAGTATTTATATTGTTAAAACACTTCACAGTGCAGTATTTTATTGTTTATCTTTTAACTCTTCACTATAATGTCGTTCTTATACATTTTTCTTAGGCCCACATTTCTGTGACTATTTTTTCTGTAATCTTTTTGCTGCTGTAAACACCAGAATTTCCCCATTGTGGGACAATAAGGGGTTTTTCTATTCTATTCTATTCTATTCTATTCTATTCTATTCTAATAACATTTTCATCCAGTTCAGTTCAACTGAAACAACACATTTGTTGAGGGTTCTGAAGGGTAGAAGTTCTTTTTTCAGACATACAATAACCAGGTCAAAAATAAAAAATAATACGATAAAGACATTTTCATTTATTCCATTTTGATAGGACACAGTTGAAGTGGTATACACTAGCTTGATAATATCTATTGACTTTTTTTCATAGATGTTCTCCTAAACTATTTGGACAACCTTGTTTTCCATGATCCATTTAAGGTGATCATGAAGAGTTTCTACTCTTTTCAGGTCTCAGTTGCTCCAATGGATTTCTAAATTTCTCACGGTGCAGCCATTCCTTTTTTATATGCTCTTTATAATCCTTTATTCTCAGCTCTCTAATAGGGACACAGAGGTTTTCAATCAACTGGTGGCTGAAGATCCCAGAGCATAACTGTGCCTCCACAATGTTTAACTACTTAATGGTTTCCTTTTAGTGATACAGAACTTTTTTTTTTTTTAACTAACCTAACATAACATGTTCTGAAATTGTGGCCTAAAGGTTATTTTGGTTTTATTAGATCATTGGCAGCCTCTCTGACCAGTTCATCTCTCATATTTTTAGTTGTTTTCAAAAGAAACTACAGATTTTGTGTCACTTCTATCCTACAGTACTGGCATGTATAAAACCATTCATTTAATAAAGTAGGTGAAACTTAGTTGTACTTAATCAGATGTATATTAACTGATATTGCTGACTCTAAAGTTGCAAAAACAAAGTATTTTGTTGCTAAATTATAGCGACATGAGTCATTACACATGTTCATCCATTTAAAACGGGTAATCAATGTGCTTAATTGTCTTAAGGTCTTTGCAATCTCTTTAATAAAATATTTTATTCTGGAAACTGTTAACACTTTTAAATTTGTAAGTTATATCAGATCGCCCTTTAAAGAATCAATTATTATCTTATGTTTTTTATTTTGTTTAAGAATACTTTATTTATAAAATAAGTAAAGAAACAAACCAAAAAAATAAATAAACTCAATAAAAAATCTAACTAAAAGGGAAAAATTCAGAGAGGAACAATATAATGGACCCAGTTTTGGTCTGCTAAGGAAGGCCTATCTTTTAGGTCCAAGGTTGAGACTATAGTGTCGCTTCACTGTAGGAACCGGATTTGACCATCAGCATCTTTGGTTTCCATATTCCTGTATCACTGATGATGCTGACAGGAAATACCTCCACACAGCTGGTGAATCTACACCCTCAGTGTTTTCTTACTCACTCTGAGAGTGATACATTATAGCCTGAATTCTAATAATCAGTTTATCTCAATTTTTAAATGATCTCTAATATTGTCTTTTTTTTTATTTATCCCACATTGTTTACATTTGATCACTGCTGCACTTTCAAAAATGGAAATGTCATGAAAGATGAAATTTCATTTTGTTTACACTCTGTGTATAAGTCTAAGTCTACGATTTTATTTGAGAGTCACTATGAAGGCCTTTAATGCAGATTGTACTTTTCTGATCTATTATAAAAAAAAAAAAATTGAGCATCTATAAGGATATAAATTGAATGGTGTTCACACTTATATTATTCTCAGCACTCCATGTTTCCTTGACTAATGGGTTTGTTTTTCCAGTTGAACTGCACACAGTTAGCATGTACTGTATCTCATAAAGATAGAAGTGCAGAATGATTTATCATCATACCATTTTAATTTCACAATTATTTTTAGATTTTATAAAAATGTTGTACACTATGAGGTTCCCTTTAAAGATGTGTGAATTTGAGCTAATGTACCAGTAATCTCTCCGATTCCCTGTAGTGTTTGGTTGTCAAAACACGATCTTTCTAAAAGAGAGACAGAAAAAAAAATATTTCAACATATTATAATTTAGCACTGTCTCTATGCAGGGTTTTATTCCACACTTACTATGATGTCTCCTCCTTTTACAAATTGTTTGCGAGGCTGAAACAAGACAGAGTCTAGAAGGTAAATGATGTCTGCCACGATGTCCATGACAAACCAGATAGGGATGGAGGTTTCAGTATGGTAAGGGAAACACATTCGGGCGGTAATGAACCATGTGTTGTAGTTGATGGCAACAGTAACCAGACTCAGCCAGGCGATGTAGCGGCGATCTGTGAAGGGGTCGATGGTGGAGCCAATCACAGAATCTATCCGGTCCTCCAGAGGCTTCAATACAAAATCCACTGATGACCAATAAGCTGCAATCAGCCTCATCTTTAAGGGCACCTTCACCTTCTTTTCCTCCTCTTTCCTTTTCTCCTCCTCTTCCTTTTTCTTCTGTTCTGCTTCTTTCTTTTTTTTCTCCTGTTCTTCTTTCTTCTTCTTATCTGCCTCCTCTTTCTTTATCCTCTCCTCCTCTGCTTGCCTTGCCCTCTCCTCCATCACCCTGGTGTACTCGTCTTTAGGTAGTAGCGGTGCTGAAAGGGTGATACAACAAATTAGGGGCCTAAGAAATGAACACAGGTCCTCACTTTGCAATCACTGGGTAATATTATCAATAAGCTTGTGCCATAACTGCTCCAAATGTGAGCATGAAGATGATGAATGTTGTGGTACTTACTGACAGGAGGGGTTATCTCTGGGGAGGAAGCATAGCGGTCAGTAACTTTCTCCTTGTATATATTCAGCCTCTCTCTCATCCGCTGGGCTACCTTTTTGAGCTGCTCATCTGAGTATTTGTTGATGACTATTCGTGGAGAAAGAGGGGCCCCGTCTTG
This sequence comes from Cyprinodon tularosa, assembly GCF_016077235.1. Classification (NCBI taxonomy): domain Eukaryota; kingdom Metazoa; phylum Chordata; class Actinopteri; order Cyprinodontiformes; family Cyprinodontidae; genus Cyprinodon; species Cyprinodon tularosa. The sequence continues at coordinate 481,226 of NW_024039263.1, read as the reverse complement.
TCTAGAAAAACAAGAGCCAGTCATCTAAGATCAAAAATGACCTTAATACACATCATGATGTAACTGTTTCCTAAAGGCATCAATGTCCTTCATTCATTTTCATTTTCTCATACTGTATACATAATTATTCTTCCTCCAATTATTTCCTTCCTTTGAAAACCAGTATATTATGGTAACTAGACAGTCTAAGTTGGCCTCAGGTTAGTGTTAGAGCTTGAAAGTTTTCCTGTGGCTCTTCTCTGGGATTGACTCCCAACCTTTCTAGGTCATTTCCCACTTCTTACGAACTGATCACTGGACATTTAAGCCAAAGCCAAATATAACTTGTGCATGTATCCATCTTATAGATTATTCTTTTAAATACATTATTTGGTAGCTATATTAAAAGTCCCTTTAACTTGTTGTTTTGGTTGAAAGTGAAATCCAAAACCTGAAATTGATGTAGTCAAATAAGCCAGTGGATTGGTGCATATTTTTGATTTAACTAAACTGAACTAATCTTTCATGTACACATCTGACAGCTGACTTCTTTTACAAAATGTTGTGCAAGAGTGCAGCAATAAAGTGGCACTGAGATAAAATGAACAAAAACAAGAGAAGATTGAGAAATGGCCAGCAAACAAATAGGAGGATTTTACAAGAAAATTAAAAAAAATAAAACAAAGAGGCAGTGATATTGCAAAACAAACAAAAAATTATTAATACACTCTAAGAAGATGCATGGCATTCACTGTTCAGCATCAGACAATGTTCATAGAATGCCCTCTTGTGGATAAAATCAGTAATACACCTTAAGAATTTCTTCTGAGTTGAAGTTTAAATATTTCCTCCACCTCAAAGTTACTGAGGAATGGCATTATCTAAAAGGTACTTTTTGCATACTCTACTTTTGAAGTATCCGGTAGATTTCTGCAGTTAAAAATTCAAAGCCCACCAATGTAATTTCATGGGTTTTACCCAATGATAGGCAAACCCACAGTCTTTATCTCATTAATAATTTTAGTCAAATCCTGGGTCTTTAACTTTCTCATTTAACATTATCTGTAAAAAAAAAAAAAAAAGTATGCATACTATTACAGAATATCCCATGTGACCATCTGAATGACAAACTAAAATATCAGAACCAGAATAAAAAGCAGCTTCCAAAGGATTTTTTCTCTCATCAACACAAACAGACCTGGTCAAATGAGAAAATGTATTTGGCCCCTAAACAGCGTACTTGTTGTTTTATGCTTGGCAACAAGAAACTTCATCAAATTTCTACAGTCTTCATTTTTGAACACATTTAGTTGACAGACTTCCTGTTAAAGGGATAATATTGGCATACATGGTGTGTTTAAGGTCCTCTTGCTTGAATTGAGTTCAAGACTTAAGGTTAAAAGCTTAATTTTACAAACTGTGGGACATACTAATCTCTTTTAGATTTCTTTTGTTTAGAATATTGGTTCCATCAATTCTTCCAGGTCCTGAAGAAGCAGAGCCTCCAAAAATCCGATTACTAACCCAACTCTATTTGACAGTCAGCATGATAAACCTGTTTGAAATGCTGAGTAACTACGCCACAAAATGTAAGAGAGCCAATATCCTTTGTTTTTGCCATATGTGAAAGGGATGGTTGTGTTTTTCTTGGTCAACAACTGTTATTTGTGCAGCCTCTTTCATGAACACTGACCTTAGCTGAGACATGTGAGGCCTGTAGTGTTTTAGATGTTCATCAGGCTTCTTTCATGACTTCTTGGAATAGCCTTTAATGTGTTATTCAAATAATTTTTGCAGGCATACCTGCAAAGGTTCACCACTATTCCATGCATAATAGTAAAATGGTAAATGTCCTGTACTTATAGTATGTAGCGCTTTTTAAATCAGAGGACTTGACCAAAGTGCCCTACACTACATTCAGTCACACACTCACACACTCATGGTGGCAAGCTACACTGTAGCCGCAGCTGCCCTGGGGCTCACTGACAGAAGCAAGGCTGCCATTCACTGGCGGCACCAGTCCTTCCATTAACCATCAGTAGGCAATTGATGTGCAGGGTCTTGCCCAAGGATACAACGGACACTTGAAGCAACAACAACCCTCTGGTTGCAGGGGTAAAAATTTTCTCCTGATAAATAAGATCAAGATTTATCTGATGTAATTATTCATAAAATTGGTGTTATTGGAAAAGTAATCCAAAAGGGTGCAACCACTTTTCCACAGCAGTGTGTGAAATAATGAGCACTGGTAGGAACACAAACACAGTAAAAGACCAATCCTTTAAAAACAATGACAAGGAAACATCATGGTAGATCATTAAATCTACACATCTTTTGGTTAGAACAGTTATCAGCTCATGCAGCAACAGTCTAGGTCACCTGCAGGCTTTGCGTCCTCAGATCCCTTTTAAACTTGTAGCCTCTCAGTGAACATTTCAGTCACAGAGCTCCAGCTCTCTTCCTGTCACTCTTTCATAATGCATTAATACATCTCTGACATTGCATCTTTTTGGAAGCCTATCTTTATAGTTGAGAAGATTAAGAGCTGCTGCAACTTGTTGCCTACATGTCTTTCATGGCTGAGCCACATGCGACTCTGATGAGCTTCTTATGTCTAAAGAGCTGAAAAGCCTATAATCCACTCTCAGGTCATTGCTCTGTTAATACACATGTTGCACCAAGGGATACAGATCTCAAATACTCCATTCACCTCTCACAGCTTTGTCCGCATTTCTCCATACAACTTAGCATAATATCTGATTAATCTGTGATTAATTAGATACCAGTTGTGCAGTCCTGTCTAAGTAAAGTAGTTTGATATGGGGTGTTGAACTTTTATGCTTCATTGCTTCTTAGATTTAGGGCGTCTCTGTCAAGATTAACCATTTGACAGTAATGGCCATTGGTGCAAATGTTTGGTTTAGACCTTACCCTTCAGGTGGAGGGTGTTCAGGGTTTGCCAGGGTGGCTGTTGGAGCTGAGGCAGGTGCGGAGGCAGGTGTAGGTGCAGGTGCTGTTGAAGATGCTGGTGCAGGACCTGCAAATATATGCCACTTTTTAAATGACATTCACTTGCAAAAAACATTTAATTTTATGAATCATCTCATCACAGTCCTTATCATAGACATGAAGTATTCTTAAAAATTGGGAATGATCTGTCTAGCTGTCTACTCTCAGTGGTAACTACCTACAGGCATGTACAAGAACTGGCAGTAAGTATTTTGTGCTATAGAATTTTCTCCATAGTTTTGCTGTATTGTTTTAATTTTTCCACATTAAAGGGATTTGGAGCTTGAATAACATGTTTAACATCTAGCCACAGACTTTTATTCAGATTTAAAGCTGGACTTTGATAAGTCTATTAAAAAAGCTTTCATTTTTTTATTGTATTTAGAACAGGTCAGGGGTGGGCTTACATGTCTGATCAATCGTTGTCTTTCATAACTGCTAGAGTCAGCAAAGTAGCTCTTGACAAGGAGTTAGTTTATGATTTAATGGGTTATTAGAATCTTTTGAGCATCTTTGAGCTGTTTTAGTTAACCAAGTGGCATACTCGGTCTGATATTTGACAGTCTGCAGTTAGTTGTCAGTAAAGCCAAGTTTCATCAAGTCTTTAGTGTTTAATTAATTTATTTCCTTCAGCAGTGTTGCTTAAGGCATGGAGGGCTCTGTCATTAAATGTGATCCAGCAACTTACATTGTTCCTCTTTCTTTTTTCTTCATTCTTGCTTCTCCATACGATCACAATTGGTACATTTTGTCATAACTATTTAGCATAGTAAGTTTGAGACCTCAGACGTCTGGATCTCTGTCTGGACCGGAGATCTGGACAACTTTTTTCTATTTTTTTTAAATAAAAAATTTATTTATTATTATTATTATTTTTTTATTATTATTTTATTTTAAAAAAATTAGATCTGGACATCTAATTCATTCAATTCAACTGCTCTATATAGCAACAAATCACAACACATCATCTTAAGGCACTTTACAGAGATTATTCAATTAGATCATACAGTTAGATCCGTTAGAAGTTTCTATCTTAGAGAAAACAGCTGACTGCATCAAGTCATTGACTTGCAGAATACCCTTTTCCTGGATAAGGATGTGGCAAAAGAAGGTATTCGCTTGCATTTAGGTGTTGACTATAAGTATGCAGGGCAAGCATTCTGAAGAACTCAAGTGTTGGTTACGTATTGTTAACCCAGAAAACAGGGAGTGTGCTAAAATATCTATTTCTAACATAAACACTACACAGTGAGAACAGGATGGACCTACTCAGCAGGTGTTAATGCAATAACTTTTCAGTGCTGCATTTGTGAGATGAACAAAATGGGAAAAATGTATGGGCATTTTTAAAGAACGAATGAGAGGAATAACAATTTTTCACTGGAAAACCAGATGTTTCAATTGTTATTGTTAATAAAAATGCACACCAAATTAACTGTCTAACAGAATTGAATCTGTGTGCACCCGTGCAACTATACTATGGCAAGGTAATGCAACAGATATGTTTGCAGTGCTCAGTTTGTTCTTAGAAATTATTAACATTCACAAACCATGTCTATTTACACCTGGCCCAGCTTTTATTGTATACACAATTTGGTAAAGAAACTAAAACAGAAAAAGTATGCTATATTAGAAATTCATAATACTATTAACAATTTAGTTCAATGTAGTTTATTTATAGAGTGCCAATTCACAACACATGTCATTTCAAGGCTTCTTATAGAGACAATACAGTCAATAATAGTGAAAATATAAATTAAAACATTTCAGCTTGTGTAAATGAATATTTATTTGCAGGATTTAGATTATCACAAAATGCAGGGCTGAGCTTTCCTTTTAAATATAGATATTTAGCAAACAAAACAATGTGATATTTCCTGTCTATATCAGGAGGTTTATCTACCTTTCAGTATATCCTGAGTCTGAGGCCTAGTCCAAACAAAAACAACATCTTTTGATATGCAGCTTAGAAAGAGTTTTGATACAAGTGTACAAATCCCTGTGGTGCCAGACCCATTGGTGGCGCTGTGATGTTGCCGCAGAATTGCATCCAAACCTCTCACAAAACCACTGAGCCTTCACTAGAGGTGGGCGATTCTGGGAATTTAGATTTTGATCTCATAACAAGTATATACAGGGTCAGCAATGTCAATTTGATACAGATACTTTTTTTTTTTACCTTTAAGCTTGATGTATCATGAAAACTGTTGATCTTTTGGTGTTTTGTGATTTTTACTTCATTATTACAATGAAAACAATTGAATTTTAAAAATGCAAAGTGTGCTTTCCCAAAACTTCAAATGTGTTTGGATGGATAGCTTAAACGACAAAAGACCTGCGGCGTTACACCTAATTTTTCCTCCCTGTGGATGGGGAGTAATTGAAATAAAACTTGATCCAAAAGAGACATGTTTTGTTTTTTTCACACCTCAGAATTTACAAGAACTCCACAGATTGTCATCATTATATGTTTACAATTAGTTCAGTTTGAAAACTGCTAGTTGAACCTGAAATATTCCAATCTATTCAGGCTATTCTTAATTATTGTGATTAATAGATTCATTAAAAAGTCCACTTTTTTTCCCCTATTTTCACAGGAGAACTACTACTGACTCTTTCTTCAGTGATATCATCCCTATTCTGGTGATATGTGGGCTACTACTGCTGTGCTACTGCTGCTGTTTGCAGGGTGTGTTCCTTTAACTGAAAGCCACTAAATAAGTTAATCTAATACCATCCTGGTCATGAAAAAGAGAGTGAGTTAAAAGCTGGTTAGTGTATTTATATGTATGCTAAAGGTTCTGTGAATCAGGCTCACAAAAACACAGAAGTATAATACGGCTGTGAAAGTTTACAGATTTTGTTGTTACACCCAGGTTAACAGTTTGGACGCTGAAGCGGACAAATATTTTGAGAAGCCGAAAAGCATACCATGTTATTCAGAGTAAATCAATATGCCAGAGTTTGTGTTTGCACTTCCCCCATGATGAAATTATTAACAGGGTTTTCTCCCTGATGCAGGAAAACGAACCATCTTCCTGTTTAGCCACCGGAGAGGATTCTGCTTGTGCAAAATTATTTTAAAGAAACTTCTTCTAAGACCTTTCATGCTTAAAGTTTAGGAACCAAAAACCGACAAGTAACCTACTGCAAAATATGTTAGGAAGAAAATTTTACACATTCATTATTATATTTAAAAAAGGTCATCATGGTTTCTCAGAATATATTTAGCTTTTATTATTTACATCTATTTGCAGTCATAATTTCAAAAAAATATTAAATTCCAAAAAATTGAAGGTCACTGTTATACCTAGATTGATGAAAGCCTATTTAATGTTGTTTAACATTTCTTTGTAACCACACAGAGTTACTATAGCATGTTTTAAATAGATCAAATCATAAGTCTTCTATAATAAAATAATTTTTTTTAATCTATTTTTAAGATCCTGGCCAACAGGCAGCAACAAAATATAACACAAAGTTAGATAGTTAAAAGAAAACTATGCCTTTACAGAATATCATCTGTAAAGATATAAAACTTTATCATTCTGTGCTATAGCTTCACCATAGTCTCCTATGCCCTGTGCCTAAAATATCCATGACTGGAAGAATGAGTGGAAAATATCCAACGACTCGGTGCAGAAACACAAGTCATTGTTTCTGGTCCAAAATATTGAAAGGGTCTAATCAGAACTCAAATGGGATGCCACTTGCTCAGACTTGGCAAAGTTGTCACGAAGGATGCCCTCCCTGAACTGGGTCCGTCAGCATTACAATCAAAGATATAAACATATATTTTATATATATATATATATACACTCTTCCTCACCCACCACAAGCTTGGTTCCTCTACCAGAGGTCTGAGAGCTTGAAGGCTTTGCTGTTGCTAGAACTGCACTCTTCTGAACAGAGATGTCTGATGTATTTCCATGGATCTGCTGTAACCACTCTTTAAGTTTGGAGGTCACTGCCCCGAGGGCCCCAATGATCACGGGTACCACTGATGCTTTGACCTTCCAGGTTTTCTCCAACTCTTCTCAGAGCCCCTGGTATTTCGCTAGTTTCTCATGTTCCTTTTTCCTGATATTGCAGTGACTTGGTTCTGCTATGTCAACCACAGCGGCTTCCCTCTGCTTTTTGTCCACCACTACAATGTCCAGTTGGTTTGCCATTACCATTCAGTCCGTCTGTTTCTGGAAGTCCCATAGGATCTTGGCTCAGTCATTCTCTACCATCTTTGGGGAGGTTTCCCACTTTGACCTTGGGGTTTCCAGCCCATACCCTGCACAGATGTCCCTGCTATATATATATATACGGTATATATATATATATATATATATATATATATATATATATATATATATATATATATATATATATATATATATATATATATATGCTTCTATCAGAGTACTAAGCAACGCTTCAGATGCTCTGGTTAACACTGGTCCTTCAATCAGCTCACCGTTTGTTTGTAAGAGGATGTAATCAAAAATCTTCTTCAAAGTCTAGAAGACCCCAAATAGTCCTAATTAAAGCTGCTGGTCACATATAAACCATAGAGAATTGTCAGGTCATCAGCTGCCTTTTACTGTGTTCTAGTATTAGAAAAAATCAAGGAGAGGCAGCCTTACTTTTATATTCCTGGGATGTGCAGCAACTCTGGATTCATGTCAATCAAGAAAAAGTGCATTATATTTAGCTGCATCTTTATTCTAAACTCCAAAGATTGGATCATTTTCTATGTCTTTGCTTTTCATTTGGTGGAACTGCATTGCCTAAATTTTTCTTTATCTTTATGTTATTATGTCTAATATTGTTTCTGTTATGTTCGACTCTGTATTATTTTTTTTATGTATTTTGCATTTTTCCTCCTCGGTTTTCTACTAAAGCACTTGAAATTACCCTGTGTATGAACTGTGTATAAAGATTCTGCTTAGCATGCCTTGACAAATGGCAATAATTAGCCTAATGAAAGTGGAAAAGGATCATTCTTCGCTGATTGCAGATTCTTTGGAAGTGTTTTTCATTTGAAAAAAGGAAAACATTGAAAAAAACCTTCTCTTATGTTAATCTATCCAGTATTGTGCGTCACACATTTAATGCGTTGGATGTATTGCTACACCCACAGTCTTTTGGCACGACTCAGCCAAAATGTTTCGTCCAAAGAAAAGAAAAAACATGACAAACAGTAACGCAGCACGGAGAGTAAATTAGTTTTTTAAGGTCTCTTACCCTGCGGTTTGTCCTCTTTCTTTGGGTCATTTTCTTTTTCACTCGGCTTCTCCTCCTACATGACAAATCACCATTTTCCACACATTTAGATGGTTTTCTTTTCTATTCAAACCACAGTCATCCGATGAACACTTTGTGTTGCTCAGGAAAACTAAATGTGCAAAAACAGCAAAATATTCCTTTGGCTGAAAATCATAAGAAATTCCTTCTAATCCCTTATAGATTTAATTGAATCTACAAATATAACATTTTCAATTATGTGGATTATTTGATATAATCAATTAGTGGAAAGAATAGTAGATAAACAAAATTATTTGTCACCAATGCTTAAATCTTGAATGACAACAATCTAATTTCATGCTAAAGGGAAGTATGAAAGCTTATTCAAATTCATGAAAGTCTTTCAGAGCAACAATCCTAAAGAGTTACAGTATTTACAAAGTCATACCTTAGGCGATGGAGCTGGTGCAGGAGCTGGAGCTGCCTTGCTGCTCCCAGAGTCTGCTGGAACCTGTGGGCCTGAGAACAGGCCCTTCAATTTTGCAAACATACTTTAAAAAACAAAAATCAGTGCATCTGTTAGATTTGACTCTGTTTGTGGCAGAGAACCGAGCCGTTGTCTATGGAGCTAACTGATCCCCTTTGCTCTCCCTCTGCTCGTCCTCATAAACTGAGCTGGCCCTGATGGTATTACTGCTTTTAGCACCACTAATACTCTGACACAGAGAATAGTCCGCACCACCACCACTGACATGTAAACCCATCGCTATCTCATTTAGGAACCAAATAGGCTTATGGATGACCACTAAAGCAGAGAGGACAGCTGCAATAGAATACTGCACCACTGAAATGGTAGGGGTATCCTCTTTGAAATGGTATGTGTGCAGATAAAGCCTGCTTTTAAAATCCTGAAAAACATTCAAATTTTTAATTTAACCCAGATGCTGAGCATTAAATAAATGCAATTAGTCCATAACTGTGGGGAGATGAGATGATGAATGATTAAAAAAATGCTTAGAATTAGAAATTATAGTTTTTTTTTTATTAGATTCAGTTTTAACTCATGGTGGAGTTTCTTTTCTTAGCAGGGATATGGAAGCGGTGAAAGTTGATGGGAAGATGAATGGAGCTAAATACTGGAATAAAACTTGAGGGAGGCTGCAGAAGACTTGGGGTGGAGCTTCACCTTGCAGGAGGACAACAGCACTTAACACGTAGTGGCAGCTAAATGGCCTGTACTTGTATAGTACTTTATCAAATCCAAGGACCACAAAGCTCTTTTCACTGAATTGAGGTGCCCAAGGACAAAACAACTGAGTCGAACAGAGCTGAGGTTTAAAACAGTAATCCTGCAGTTTAACATCATATTTCTTCAACTTATGTTAACGTCCCGTTGGCTACGATAAAAAAAGGTTTAAATCAAAGCAAAATCCAAATCTGCATCCATACAGGAGTAGAAATGGCCAAACAGTCTATATATGAGCAAAGCAGATTGAGATGTACCCTAGTATAATTTCTAAATGCATCAAAACTTTTTTTTATTTTATTTAATTTTTCACTTTATACATACAATTTACTCAAGATTTTATTTGTAAAAAAGATAGCAATATATTTTCAAATATTTTGCACATGTATGTCATACAATTCTAAATTGTATGGTTCTTAAAAAAAAAGTTACATTATAAACATTATAAAACATACAATTATCTTTGGAATATACATCATAATGCAACATATTCCATATTTACAGTCTGATCTTTTTGTTCTTGCTTTTTCTCATGAGGATCGAACCGCAAAGGTTCATAATCTCTGTAAACAACACACTATTTTAAATACTAGGATCTGATATAATATCGCTGTTGGCTGTTTAGCTTTCTGCCTGTACAAAATCATCAAATTTAATCTCAAGTCAACACTAGATGGAAATAACCCAATAATTATCCAGCTTTTTTTTTTTTTTTTTTTACACTTTTCCATAATTTCCTTTCTCAGCTTATTCTGTTTCTTGATATTTTCTTTTTCCTGAAAACCCTCAAAGGGTTAAATTTGTAAAGATTATAGAAATTAACATGTTTGTTGAGCACCATCTCATGCATGCTTCTATTTTCTATTTCTGGGCTTTATAATTGAAATAAATAATATCTAATACACTAGTCATCTATTTTGACTGTTTCATCTATTTACTTTAAACACTACAGATAAAAAGACAATTATATCCTCAGTTGTTGTCTTTGTGTGACTTTGATTTTTTTTAAGGTTGAGAGAAGAGAGGAAGAAGATGAAGAAGCAGAATATTTGCTGGTTAATTTCCATGCTGTTCACTGAATCAAAGAGAATAGTCATGAGATCCTCTTACACTGTCTCCAATAATCTAATTAAAGCCTTGGTGTGGGGTTAAGCCTTTGACACTGTGGTGATAGTGCACGAAGCACCAGCTTCATGTTGTTTAGCTCGCTGAGGACTTTTCTACATGTTTTCGATTCACATTTTGCTTCCAAAAGAAGCAGTTTTTTTAAGGGATAAATAAAGACAAAGCAGCACATATAGCTTCCTTAGCCATTTATCAGTGTAAATTTGATGCATGTACATGCAGCTTATAAAACATTTTTTACATACTACAGTACACTACAGTAACAGCGCAGTAACAGTTTATTGCAGAAAAAAAAAAAAAGCTCTGAAGAAACATACACACCCGCATTGACCTTTTCAGTAATGTTTTTTTTCTATGACTTATACCTTTGCTCATCTGGCTTGATTTTTTAAAATCACATTATTTTACACTACCAATGTTGTCACATAAAAATAAAAAAAACAATATCTGGTGTTGGTTAATTTAACAAAGAAACAACTAATACAAAAATCTGGATCTTCCAATTACCTAAATATCAACAATGATTCATACTAATATCATATCTGGTCCATATCGGTATCGACCAATTCTCAAAGCTGTAATATTGGTATCGTATCGGAAATGTTGTATCGAGACATCCCCAGTTATTATTTGAATATTTTTTTGTATTACATATTGTAACAATTTAGAATATCAATGTATAAGATAAATATCTGCTTCTTAGTTCTGTTTTATCCAGCACATAAATCCTATATCATTTTAATCAAACTTTTAGAAACATCTGTAAAAAAAATTTTTATTATTAATTGTTGATTTTCTGGATCTTGCAATTAATAATTATATAAAATTGTTCCAGCACAGATAAAGAAAAACTCAAATAAAAACAAGCACTGTATTGGTTTTTGCTTTGTAGTCCTTTTTCCTTTTTTAAATATTTCTGAGAAAGTAATTTAAAAAGAAAGAAATCTTTATAATCTTTTTAATGTAATAAATGATGTTAATGCACCATACAATTATCTACAGTTTTTCTGAGTGTTTTTCTTTTATATGATTATAATTTAAGAAGATTTTAAATATGTCTGCATAATATATCAATGTACCCCAGGTTTTAAAAGTCCCAGAATCTCAGTGCTAAACGCTGCAATTTTGTGATCTACCACACGAGGGCAGGAAATCCATTTAAACTAAATTTCCTTCCTCCAGTAGATCAGAAAAACATTTCCATTAGAATTAGCCAGATATCATGAAGCATTTTGTCTGAGGTCATAGAGAGACTCCAACCATTGTGACTTATGTGTATTTTAAAGATAAAAACCTCTGCTATCACCACAGAACTCGTCTAAAAGAAAAACAGAAACAGACTTTAATTATTTAATCTCATATGCCACAGAATAAGTATTTATCATCTGAGAGTTTTCCAGGCATTCAGTGACGGCTTATAAAAAAAACTCTCAAAAGTTTGCTGTGGTTTTTCTGAAGAGGACCATAAACTACAGTTAATTAAAACCTCATTCGACTAATACTAATTTTTACTTGAAGATTAAGTTTAGATACCTTAACCTATGTGATTTCTATCTATAACAAAATTTAGGCTTCACTAGAAAGGAAACTAACTCTTTAATGGACATCCCATATGTGAACTTGTTTCAGCTGTTAGCTAAAGGAGGATAAAATGAAGTAACACCCGAAGCGGCAGCTGTTATACATTTATTTCTTTTGCGTTGTTTCTGGCTCTCCAGCTGCAGTGTGCTGTTTTATTGGCTCTCCCTGCTGAAGCTGTGTTTTCTTTGGGTGCATGTGCGCCACAGTGATGACGGCAACCCTCTGTGTGGAGTTTCTGTGAGGTAGTAACACAGCAGTGAGCCTCACAGCACTAAGGTGTGTCACTGAGAGAGCCAAAGGGTTTACTTTCTGGCATTTAGCTGCTTTCTGTTTAATCTGGGATATTTGGAACCAAGACCTGGGAAAGAAGATGCCACCAACTAAAATCTATTCTAGAATAGCCTGAAAATTGGGGGGTTCTGCAAAATGCTGTGCTGAGTAAATGGGCTTTACAATTTGAATCTAGACACAGTGATTTATTTGACTAGATTGCTTAATTTGACTACTGATTTAAAGTCCCAACAAAACTTTATTTTCAGCTGTGCTGGGTTCTGAGGCTGATATAAGATTAAGATTATTATTTCCCATCCATCCATCCATTATCTGACATGCTGAGTGGGGTAACACAGAGACAAACAGAGCAAACAACCATTCAAGCACACACTCACACCTAAGGAGAATTTAGAGAAGCCAATTAACCTAACAGTGCTATAAACACATGCTTTTACAGACTTCACTTTGAAAGCATGTGTATTTCAGTTTGGAAGAGAACATAACTCTACATCTGTAGTGCTATAGGCACTATTTCATCATACATGTTTATAGTTGATTTTGGAAAACTTAAAAAAGCATTATATAGAACCTTTAATTTTTCAACTGTCAGTTTTAAATGAAATCCTATTTGAAACATTATCTTAGCTTACACTGCTAGAGGACATAGGGACCCCTTTTCATAATTTTATCTCTATTCTCCCATTCTGCAGTATTTGTTGGTTCAATCTCGTAATGCTCGTCCAACTTTCTCTCTTTACAGTACCTTCATCTGGTCTGTTCCTGTTTGGCTGTGACACCATCCTGGAGAGAAATGTCAGCTGTGCTGCTGCCATCAACGACCTTGTTTATAGATGTTAGAGCTTGGCCTGTTTTTCTGTGTAGTCCTGTTTCTCTTACTGTGGCTAACTGTATGTGCTCTCTTTCATCCTATGACAAAGGAGCTGGCTCAGAGCTCGTCTGCCTGGCTGTGGGTTTCCTGGAGATGGCCGCCTGTGGAGCTGATTGACAGTTGCCTTTTGTATCTCTGCTTCTTTTCTTTGTCCACTTCTGTCTCATTGAACCCCAGTCGGCCTCGGCAGATGGCCGCTCACACTGAGCCTGGTTCTGCTGGAGGTTTCTTCCTATTAAAAGGGAGTTTTTCCTCTGCGCTGTCGCAATAACCATGCTTGGCGTGAGGGATTGCTTTTGAGTCAATAAGTCGATGCAAACAACTGGTTTTCCTTAGATATAAAATTTTGAGTGAATTTCACTGTATGATCTGGTTCAATTGTCTCTTTAAAGTGCCTTGAGATGATGGGTTGTGAATTGGCACTATATAAATAAACTGAATTGAATTGAATACAATGCATGCAACAGTTTTCAGAACTGGAAAGATGGATATACGAAAATTCAAAATTTCCTGAAGAACTACGTCATCTATACAGGATCCCTTTTGTGGACGTAAGCTTTAGCTGCACCCTTGTTTTTTTCCCAAGTCTAAACTCATTAAAAGCTGACAGTGCTGCTGAACTTATGATAGCATTTGAGAGGGTTTTGTGTCTTCACTGCATCAGGTAATGAGATTTCCTACGCCCAGTCAGGGTATCGATGCTTCTTGAACTCGTAATAGATGGAACACTGCGAAAAAACCAAACATTTAAATGCAATAGGAAATGAGAGCAAAACGTGGTATTGCTGCTTAAAAAACATTGAAATGAAGGATGTTTAGTTTATAAGAGATTTAAAAGTAGAAAGGGAAACACGGAAGAAAACTGGAAGCTTGGAAAGAAGGAACAAGGAAGAAAAATTCAGGGAAAGAAGGAACATGAAAGAAAATTATAATTTCACATCAGAGGCAAGAATTGAAGAGACGTGGCCAGTCAAATTGATCCGCGCTGTCTGAGAAACGACAAGTCGATGCTCTCCCTTTGACACAGTGATCATTTCTCATGAATGTTAACAGCCCTATTTCTCTTTTTTTACTTTTTGACGTCTGACACACCCCTTGGCAGCAATCAAATCTTACATGACAAAGCTGTCAGCCAACATTAGGCCACAGGTCTTTCCTCTGTAACACCCAAAGCCTGACAAAGGTCAATTGTTGATGAAAAATACCGTATTTTCACGACCATAAGGCGCACCGGACTAAAAGGCGCACTCTCAGTTATGTGTCCCATTTCTGTATTTAACACACACATAAGGCGCACCGGACTATAGGGCGCGTTTTTTATATACAGGTACAAGTCCTCTACTACCTATAAATACCTCTACTGCGTATTTAAAAATACAGCGGGGGCAAAACTGAGTATGACTGTGCTTTATTCATGTATTTATTACAAAGTATTAATCAAACCTGGCAGCTGGCCGTGAGACAGAGACATCGCAGATGACACAGCGCTGTGGTCACTCCTAAATTAACTTAAAATCCTGAAACCTGCTGACGGAATATGTTCGCTTTTATTACCGGTATCCTGGTGCCTGCAGCTAAAATTATTTAGATGAAAAACACCTGCCAGCAGCCGCGGTGAACCCCAGGCTGCCCAGCCTAGAGGCTGCTGATGAAGAGATTTCTGCTGTCAGCGCACCGCTGGTATGTGGGGGTCTGAGCGCCTCCGACAGAAATAGATAATCTGGATGAACTGACTGCAATTATTAAGTTTTCAGGTGGACTTTCTCACTTAAAAACATATTAAAACTACTTTATTCCCACTGATCACAGCAAATATAGCTGCAAGATTTAGATTATTTAGATGAAAAAACACCTGCCAGCCACCGCGATGAAGAGGAGGAGACGCGCCGGGGATGCTGTTGAATTAAGTTTTCAGGGAGAAAAATACAGCGGGAGCAAAACTGAGTATGATTGTGCTTTATTCATGTATTTATTACAAAGTATTAATCAAACCCATCAAAGTCATCATCCTCTGTTTCTGAATAAAACAGCTGCGCTAAATCAGACATGCCAGTTTCCCCTTCTTCGCTGTCAGTCACTTTCCGTGCAGCGCAGCTCCTCAGAAATAATGCCGGCTTTTGCGAAAGCCACAGAGCCAGCAGACACTTTAGTCCAAGCATCTACAATCCATCCGCAAACTGTGGCGTAATCTGCCCGGCGCTGCCTTCCACTTATCCTGAAACTGTGGTCTCCGTCGGTCATCCATCGCTCCCACGCCGCTCGCAGCCTTACTTCGAACGGCTGCTTCACACCGATGTCGAGCGGTTGAAGCTCCTTTGTCAGACCCCCGGGATAACGGCGAGCACAGCGTTCATTTGATTCACCTTTTTTTCCACATCGGCTGTGAGATGGGCACGCAGCGATGGTGATGCGTGGAAAAAACCACCTAGTCTTCTCACATACACCTGCCTCAGCCACGCATCCATCCAGCCTTTTCCATTTGCGTTAATATCATATGTCATCAGAGCGCTGTGTCTGTCTCGCTGGCAGCTCCCAGATCAGCTTCTCTGATTGGTTGATGCGGCGCGTCCAGCAGCAAAACTTCAATTTTTCCATCTCGAGCAGCAGAAGCGCGGCGCTTCAGATGCTTAAACGCTCCCGACGTGCTGCACCAAAATGCGCTGCGGGACCTTTTGCTGCACCTATATGCGCGTCAACCATTGACTTTGCATGTAAACTCGCTGCTTCTGCTGCACCTGCTGGGTCCGGTTCACACCGATGTCGAGCAGCGTTAATTTGTTTCCCCATGTTTTTCACATCAGCTGTGAGATGGGCACGCATGGAGTTACATATTATCAGCGATGGTGAGGGGTGGAAAAAAAACACCTGGTCTCCTTACATTCAGCCACTCTTTCATCATCTCCTCAATGAGGTGGTCTCAAAAGTCGCAGTTACAACACACATAAGGCGCACCGCACCATAGGGCGCACCGCACATTTTGAGGAAAAAAAAAGACGTTTAAGTGCGCCTTATAGTCGTGAAAATACGGTATTATTCTGTGGGCCAACACTTCCTGGATTAGTATGGAAAGAGAGAGAAAGAGAGATAGTATGACGAAGCTTCATAGCCAAAAAATATACAGAGAAAACTTAAAACTCTAGAAGATGTTTGACCTGAATTATTAAAATCTGTCAGTAGATTCCAAGTAACCTTAATCATTTGTCAGGGATACATACATCAGTTTTAATATTTTAAATGTGTGGAAGCTATTTCTCAGCAAGCAGCAGATGAACTTCCAAGAATCATGTTTTCCTCCTGAGGTTGCCCTGGGAAAAGCATAATCTGTGAGATCCCTGCTACTGTTTGCCAAGAACTGCTTAACAATTCATATTCAGCGGATTGTAAAAACAAGAACTGGCTCAGCATATTTTTTTCAAGCTGACAAAACTCTTTTTGTTCAGGGCTCCAGCTCAATGATTGTTACAAATAATCATCATCTCAGTTGCTTATATTTCCCAGGAAAATCGAATGACAGAACATAGTTCAGTAGTCTACTGTATAATATGCCCACCATTACAATAAGGCACACCTAAAACTAACCAGACTGCATTTTTTAAAAATATTATCATAAATAATCAAAGGTTGTCATGATTATGGAGTCGACATATTCATGTACAATGAAAAAAGATTCTAAGTAGTTTAAGTTTAGGCTGATTTATGAGTTAAATCTGACTAAATGTTGGCCTGTTTTATGTAGTGTTATGTTTTTTGTTGTTGTATGAAACTGGTGGGTTTGAAAGTATGACAGAGAGTAACTTCCATAACACTTCAAGTGATACACTTATACAACAGGATATGGAAGTGTATAATATATACCAACTCCTACGGTTCTAACACCACATGTAACGTATGAATCATCCGCTTATAACTTCACCAAGTGTTGTCCATTGGTCAAAATGTATAAAAATGGAAACATACCATCTCAGACGTTGCAGCTCAAAAAAGGTCTGTCAAGTGTTGAGGAACCAGGACAATATGATGACAAGTGGGCTACTAGAACAAGTAGACAATGAACATGGGAATATAATAAGGCACAATTGGCATGCTACTACTTCAGTGACCCTGACCAATGTGGTTATATGAACAGTGTAAAGCGCTTATTGAATGCTTAGATAGTGGAGGCTGGAAATAAAGGAACTGGAGGGTGTGTAATGATCTCAGAATGTAGGACCCAGAATTCAAGGTGAGACAGGCAGTGGGAAAGTTCAAAGCGTTTTTTAAACAAAACAGGTGCACGGGGCTGCTTGTCTGCTGCGGGGCGGATCTCTGCAGAAATGGGAGAATACAGGTCAGTGACTGGATATGGAGCTTAACACGACCTGATTCAAACTTCAGTCTATTCGCGGAGGTTTGACCGCAGTTGCGGCGGGAGACGCCCCCAGAGTTCCTAGAGAGCGAGCAGCAGACGCCGAGCAGCAACAGAGTCCAGAAGGGAAATCCAAGGCCGACGTCAGAAGACACTTCCAGGTTCAGAAGCCGGCAGAATCCAGGATCAGACAGGACAAACAGAGCAGACAGGGGCAAGGCAAAACTCGAACTCATCAGTTCAGAAAACTGGTCAAAATCAGGAAAACAGGCAGACTACAGAATGCAAGGGAATGTATCACAAACACACACGAGTAACCTGGCGCTGATGGGAGGCAAACACACAACTTAAGAAGTAGAGGAACCAGGTGAAAATGATTGGCGATAATCAGCCGCAGAACCAATTACTGTAGACAGGGGAGCAAGGAGCAAAGGAAAAAACCAAACCATCAGCGCCAAGATCATGACAGGGTGTGCAATAGAGGTCCATATCTACAATATCAAGCAAGATACCAGGTGAAGACTAAGGATAGAGGCCCAAGAAACAATCCGCCATCTCAAAGCAGGCTGTAAGATACTAGCAGGAAAGGCATACATGGAATGTCTGGCTGGTATAGTGTACAGAAACAACCATGCCACAAAAATTCTCAAATAACATAAAAACTTGATTCATGAGGGGGGGGACCCCTCATAACATCCACGTCATGTTGGGAAATCATCGCGTGTTTTGTATACCCAAATGGAAAAGCAAATGACTTAGGAACTGCAAACGCAAATTACATGTGTGATACATTATTTGAAAGCTAACACCTGTTTCTGAATATATACTTTAAAATAAAGAAGGAAACTAATCAATATGGCAATAGTATGGTGCTTTCAACAGCGTTAAACCTGGAAGGTTTAGATGTAGAGCTCCTATTGGCTAAAAGTTAAACAGCGTGGCTTTAAAGGAAAAGTCCATTCACATTCAAAATACAAACTTCTGAAAGTAAAAATTATTAGATACTTTTTAATAAATCGTGTGTTTTTAATTAAGAGTAATTTCATTTGAATGTGCTTTTCGGGAGACATCCATGTTTGTCAAAGACCACTACTGCGACCTACCGGTTTGTGACGCCATGGTGCGGTATCGGCTGTTGAGCAAGTTCCAGTGCTGTATCTGGAGTACAAGGCATTATTATTGTGCATGATGACGATGACCAGCGCACTATGCGAAGCAGAGAATAACAGATTAATGACGTGTTTTTTCTCTGGCCAGAAGTTCGATGGAAAATCCTCCCTCTTTACGTCGGCAATCCAATGACGAACCCGTGTTTGATCATGAATCGGAAAGATGAAATAACAATTTTTTTTTCACTTTTACCTGATGTATTACAACATCCATCTGCCCTGTACGTTGGCATTGTCAGTTTAACTATAGCACTCGCAAATTTCAATGGTGAAGTCGTCTCAAAATCTTAGATAATTGTTGTTGATTGCAGATGTGTCTAGTAGTTCCCATTGACTTTGCTTGTAATAAGGGTAGAATGGCGGAACATGACGTCACTGCCAGAAGATGTCAAGAGTGAGGTGCAAAAATTGCCTGGACTTTTCCTTAAAAATGTTCACTTAAAGTAGTTTAGAGCAATATTGTGCAATGTTCTATTGACAAAATATTGATATAGAATTGTAATATTCTATTGTATTGCAACTGTATTATGTGCAGCCTTATTTTTGTCTATTAGATCAATACAGATCTAACTTATTTAGATTCCTTTGTCTTATCCACATTGAGGGGCTATAAAGGCATGGTCCCCCATCACCTCTTATTGAAGCTCCACAACAGTGGAATAAAAAATTAAAGACTTTGCACTGTGATCAGCCTAAATTGAAAAGCGCACATGTTAAAAAGTTATTTTCACAGGGTACCTATAAAAAAAAGGTTTGCACCTAAATTTTTTTTGTGTGCTTCGAATAAGATAAAAGAAAGTACTAAAAACAGGCAATAAATATTAAATTACTATTTTGAAAAAAAAAACATTATAATTATAATAATTTATAATAAAATATAATATTATTTTAGATAAAAATACATGGAAATAGAAACAGGGAGGCTTAGCTTAAATGCCCTGTTTTCTCAAAGTGATTTAACAAACCTCTTTTATTAATATCTCATTTATTCTTAATTGAAATGACGTTCCACGCAAACTGTAATATTTTTCCTCCACTGCTGACACACTGCAGTCATTCTTAAATATAAGTATAAATAATTTGCCGAAATCTTTTAATTTTATAGCATTATAGCACCACTGTATGAAGAAATAAAAGACATATTTCAATCTGAATACTAACACCAATGTACAGTCATCATCAGTGGGGGCTGGTGGAGTTTTCTCCAGGGGGGGCTATAAAGTCAAAATAGAAGTATACCAAAACCAAACAAATGTATACTAAGTTATCACACCAGTATATTTATATGAATGCCAACAACAACAAAAAAACATTATAAAAACAACATTTCATGTACAGGTTTAATGTTTGTACATAAATTTTGCCCTTCTGAGGCTTTGTGAAGGCAAATCTGTGTTTGACAAACTTAAAAAAAATTATGTACCAGTATAATAATGGATAAGCTATAAGTCATCCTTATATTATTTAATATATAAAAAATATTTCTCCTGGATCATGGGTGTTAAACTCATTTTCAGATCGTCATCCAACCTTAAAAGGATCGGTTGTGACTAAAAAAACGCTTTTCTTTTTTAAACAATGTTTATTGCATGTGTTGTCAGATTACAAATGTTGAATAAGATACAAGGTGGGACATATAAGGAAAAGAAACAGCAATACTAAAAATAAATAAATTATTTTATATATATATATATATATAAATTATTATGTATTTATAAAAATCTTCAGTTCAACACATAATTCCAGCTATCTACTTCAATAACATTTTTCTCAAGGAAATTACAGAAAATTTACCAAGCTTGTTACTTACAGTGTAGCTTATCCTTTCCAAAGCTAAATAAAAATACATATTTGTTACCATTTGTAAAGTATTAGAAGGAGTATTCCTTTTCCATATACATCCTTTGGCTTCCAAAAATCAAATACTGAGAAGGGATTTTTCATTTTCTGAGGTCACAAAGATATCTGGGAAAATATTCAATAAACATAATTTTGGTTAGGGAGGTGCTTCTTTTCCAGTGATCCGACTGGCCAGGTTCAATACTTTTTCCCAAAGAGACACAATCAGAGGGCATTCCCACATGCAATGGAATAAAGAACATTTTTGTTGCTTACATTTAATGCATGTATCTCTTATATTTGGGTTAAACAGATGCAGCTTATTTGAAGTAGCTTATCGTCAGCTTATTTATTTGCATTTTACCAACTGTCTGCTCTACCAGGGTGAAACTTGTCATATGAGAAAACCTTGATAACTTGTGAGTCTCTCCCTAGTATTCCAAATCACTTTGCCAAGTTATTACTGTATTTTTGAGGAAAGAGTTCCTGGTCTGTATAGTTACTTTGTTATCGTTGGCTTAATTCAAAGAATTATTAATTGAGTGGAATTCTATTTAAACACAAACTGGGCATTGTCCTTAGCAAAATAGATGCCAAATGGAGGAAAAGATCTTTCCCTGTCAATACAAGAAAGATGGTGAGGGAGCAAATGGAAAAGAGTAAAAAAGATACAAATATTTAGATAAAATTAAGATTTTCAAAACATTGATCATAGACAAAGTTAATGTTGTCCACCTGTTTATGAGCTCTGTAACCCTCTCTGTTAAGGGACCATAGTTCATTGGGACTGTTACGGCCCCTGGCCTTTTAAGACTGTGCAGGCCTTTTCTTATGCAGGTTCAGCTCTGACAGAACTCCCTTGGTGGCTGCCTGAGGACTGCAGTGACATGATTGGAGCAGCAGAAGAGTGTCAAGCCAATCAGTGTGCTGATGAGGCCCACCTGCACCTTATAAAAGGCTCCTGAAAAGCTTTCAGTTTGGGGACAGATATTAGGAGGGTTTTGTTAAGCTGTTCCCCCATCTTGTTTTGCATCTGTTTTTGGGATGAAAGAGCTCTTTGCCCTGGCTTTGTATGTACTTTGCTTAGTCTGCTTTAGGTGGACTTGTTCAAGCTAGTAGCTTGTGTTTGGTTTGGTGCTCCCTTTGTCTTTTCATTTGGTTTGTTTTTGTGTTAAAACTTAGTCTGACTGTTTTTGGGCAGTTTGTAATTTTATTTGCTCTCAGCCAATCTTGAATTTGTT
This sequence comes from Cyprinodon tularosa, assembly GCF_016077235.1. NCBI lineage: Eukaryota > Metazoa > Chordata > Actinopteri > Cyprinodontiformes > Cyprinodontidae > Cyprinodon > Cyprinodon tularosa. The sequence goes on along the minus strand of NW_024039263.1, from coordinate 459,295 downwards.
TGCCCTTACCTTTTTTGTTGTTTTGTTTTAACTGAGTTAAGCTATATTGTGTTTTGGGGCTGTTTAACCATCTTTTTTTGTAATAAATAATTTTAATCTTCCCCTGAACTACTCCAGACATTATTTATGTTGCTTCCCCAAGACCCCTAGACCTGGGGGGCGTAACAGGGACAAATTTGTCAAAGGCAGGAGTAATCTTCACACCCAAATACACAAAGGCTTTCATGAAGCCTGAAATTCATAAGTAGTATCATTGATTTGGTGTTGTTAAACTAGAACCTCAGTCGTCTATCCTGGATACAGTCAACAACAGAGATGGGAAGTAACGAAGTACAAATACTTCGTTACTGTACTCAAGTAGATTTTTCTGATATTTTTACTTTACTTTACTACTTATTTTTATGGCGACTTTTTACTTCTACTCCTTACATTTTTACACAAATATCTGTACTTTCTACTCCTTACATTTTAAAAAATTGGCTCGTTACTTTAGTTTTGAATCATTTCAATGGAGTTACCGTTATTATTTTTCACGTCATCAATACCAAATTCAATCTAATTGGATGGGAATCTACGTTGCATTTGACGCACCACTACAAGATGAATCGACAGATTCGGCGGTATTCATTGGCGGCAAATCATTGCAGCTTGGTGGCGGTGGCGTTAGCATAGTAGTATGGACGACGAGATGATTGAAAATGAACACAACGGAGATCTAGTCCTATTGGCAGACATCCATTTAAAATGTAGGAAACGGCATGAAAAAATTGGTTTCTACTTTTACTTTTATACTTTAAGTAAATTTACAAGCCTGTACTTTGTTACTTTTACTTGAGTAAAGAAGTTTAATCAGTACTTCCACTTTTACTAGAGTATTTTTTAACACAAGTATCTGTACTTTTACTCAAGTACGGAAAGTGAGTACTTTTACCATCTCTGGTCAACAACTACATTGGACTTTGCTGGACTGTACTGAACTGTGAAATCAAAAGACTGCAAAGAAAGGTACCATCCAATGATACAGGCATTGGCATCCCTCATGCATCTTAACCACTGAGGGGCCCGATGGTCAGTCTCTAGAATGAAGTAGTGGCTCAGAAGATAATACCTTAGTCTTTTGATCGCCCACTTCGTGGCCAAACATTCTTTCTCCACTGTTGAGTACCTTGTCTCCCTGTCAAGCAGCTTCCGACTCAAAAACACCACAGGCTTCATTTCACAATCCACCTCTTGTTGAAGGACAGTGGCAACCCCCACTATACATTTTCTGTACCGGCCAACCAAACCCAGAAATCCATTCACCTTCCTCTTTGTGGTTGGAACTCGGAAGGACTGGATTGCCTCCATCTTTCCCACTTGAGGTTTTATGATTCCAAAGCCAATGACAAAACCCAAGTACCCCACTTCCATGCAAGCTATGGTTCACTTCTTTGGGTTAATAGTAAGCCCAGCCTTTCTGATGCACAGTAACACCTCCTGCAGATGAATAACATGCTCCTCCCAGGACTGGCTATACACCACCACATCATCCAGACATGCTGCAGAAATTGGTGACAGTCTCTCAGTACATGATCCATTAAATGTTGGAATGTTGCGGGTGCACTCTGAAGCCCAAAAGGCATAACTCTGAATTTTTACATACCAAAAGGAGTTTGGAAGGTGGTCAGCTCTCTTGCCTCCCGTGCCAAAGCTAGTACCCTTTGCACAGATCCAGCATTGTAATGTAGCTTGCTGAACCGACTCTCTCTGTAGTTCATCATGTCTGAGCATTGGGTATGGATCAAAGTTGGACATGGTCTTCACATTTATGAGATCAATGCAGAATCTGTGGGAAAAATCTTTCTTTGGTACCAGCACAATTGGACTGAACCACTCACTACAGGACTCTTCAATATTCCCAAATCCATCATCAGCTCTTTTTTTTTTCTCAGCACTTGCCCCAACTGCTCTGGTATATGATAACTCTTTTGCATAGGTGCATCATCTTTCACCCGGATCTTATGTTGAACCAGTGATGTGAATCCTAGAGTTTGCTTGAAAAGCTGAAGATCCAAAATATTACTTATGTTGCTCTGCTCAAGAGGGGACAAATGAGAAAGGTCAACTCTACTGTGCTGGTTAGAAAGAATTGTTCAGTCAATTCCTCATCCTCAACTGCATGCACAAATTACTCCTGATGCAAAGGCTCCTGTCAACTGTGAGACTTCAACAGATTGACATGAAATGTTTGATATTTCTTGTTTCTCTCTAAACAAAAACCCTGTCTCTGGCCTTCTGATCATACCAGGTCTTTTGATGCTGCTCAGCCACTTTCATGTTGTCCTGTACCAATGATGCCATCCCCTGCAGTGTCTCCCTCATGTTGATGTCATATGCAGTAATGTTCCCATCCTCTGCCGTCCTTCAGCAGATCTTTCAGCAGATCCAGAGGGCCTGTCACTTGGCACCCATATTTGAAAGGGCCAGAAGCCTGTGGAAACCCGTGGAACCTCCCGGTAAGCAAATAATAGGTAAGGCAGCCATTGGTCCCAGTTTGCATCTGTGTCAGCGACAAACGTGCGCAGCATATTTTTGAGAGTGTGGTTATATCTTTCCACTAGCCTGTCCCTTTGGGGGTGATAAGGGGTGGTCTTAATATCCTTAATCCTTAACAACTTGTACACCTGCTGCAATAATTTGGAAAAAATGTTGTTCCACAATCTGTAAGAATTTCTCTTGGGATTCCTACTCTAGAGAACAGATGCAGAAGACTGTTAGCAACACGGCAGGCTTTAATAGATCTAAGTAGAAAGGCCTTGGGGGACCGTGTAGCATAGTCACATATTACCAATATGTAATGATAACCTGTAGAGCTCTTTTCTAGTGGGCCCACAATGTCCATGCCTAGCCTTTCAAAAGGAGTCTAAAAGACCAGGAGTGGTTGTAGTGGAGCTTGTGCTACACCTTTGCCTGAAGTCAACACATCTTTTGCAGGAACTACGGAATTTTGAAATATGACTATACATCCCAGGCCAAAAAACAAAAACAAAAAACGAGTGCTGATCCTACTCAGTGTCTTGTGAAAAGCCATATGACCAGCCCAAGGAATTGAATGCCCAAGCTCCATAACTTTGTACCAAAACTGTTGTGGGAGAGCTAAAGCTTCACACTTTCCCTTCTTCTGGTACGACACTTCCTTTAATCATGTAAACTGCATCTTCCAGAAGGTTTACCTGGCACTAATCAGTTCCTGTCCTGTCACTTTTTCAAACCAGGGTTTTAGAGTAGGTTCCTCCCCTTACAGTGCCCCCAAATCTGTAGGAATGTCAAAATCAAAGAAGGGATTTGGTTTAGATAACAATTCAGTCCTATCATCACCTGAAACTTTTATCCCTTCTTCTCTCAGATCTAGACTTCTTATTTTTCCCCAGCTATTTCCAGAGACTCCCCCGAAAAAGGTAGCTCTTCCAGGTTGGTCTTTGCACTCGGGGTCCCTTTGATGACATGATAGGTATTCAATGGTCCTATATGTATTGCTTCTAATGTCAGAACTGAGCTTTGGGTGTCTCTGTCATTGATTACTTTGGAATCATGTTCCGAATGATGTACAGTATAAGGTCAAAGTGAATGGGGATATCATTTCCCAGTATGACTAAAAATGGCAACGAGTGAGGCCCCGCTACCTGTAACAGGTCAAATAAACCTCAGCTGTGGGGTAAACATGTTCATCCCCACATACACAACTTATTCTACTTCCAAACTCACTTATATTTTCCTCTGAGATCAAGCTAGCTTGAGACTGAAAGCACCCGCAAAGCCTCTTCTTTTTTCCCCATTAACTAGAACAGGAACTGTGCAAACTTTCTTTTCTACCATCTCTGTGGCTGGTCTTGGACCTGAACACAAAGGTGACAGCTTTGATTTCAGGGCAGAGCAAAAGTGTTGCATAGGGCCAGTTATTACAATTATAACAAGTTGTTGGACTGATGACTTTAAAAATAACTTTTTGTCATTATGTCGTCTATGGGAGGAAATCTTCTTGAATTAGACACATTTCCACCCTGAACTTGACCAGACCCCTGTTCACTGCCACTGGACTTGGTTGGGCATAGTGGGTCTCCTGTGCAAACCAGGTGCTCTTGCTCCCCTTCCTGGCTGATGTGAAAACCTCTGAGAGGCCAGCTGTTTCTTTCGACGTCTTCGGGTCATGCTTCAGTATCCAGATCTCGAACTCTGGATTAACAATCCTCAAAAACTGCTCGAAAAATATCTGCTCAGATATTTCTTGTACAGTAGCTTTTTCAGGTTTTACCCATCTTGAAAACAAGTCTTTCAATCATACAAAAGCTCACGAGGCATCTCACCTGTCTCCACCCTTATGCATTTGAAGCAGCGTCAAAGTGTCAGCAGTGATCTCATAAATTGCAAGATTTGCTTCTTTCACTTTGTCATAGTTCTCAGAATCTGATATATCCATGAGAACATAAGCTTTACAAGCTTTCCCTGTCAATAGGAGAACAAGGCGAACAGCCCACTCATCTCTGGACCAGCAGCACACCTGGTCCATTCTCTCAAATGTGGTCACTAAATGCTCAATGTCAAATCCACAGGTAAGAGAGGCAATTTATGTTCACTTTTTCACCTGGAACCATGGGGAACCTAGACATTACCAACCTCTGATTCATCTTCACACACTTCAGGTGCTGTGGGGAAAGGGTTTGCTTCAGGATGCTCAGGTTTTTCAATCACAGCATTTACTAGAAGCTGAACTTGATGAAATTGATGCTGCAAGCTTTTCCACCTCTGCTCCTTGTGAGAGAAATCTTTGTCTATCTTATTGTCTCTATCTGCTTGAGACTGCAAAAGAGATTTAACTAACACTGCCAGTTCCTGCAACCTGTCCACTGGCTTTGCCGCTGCCATAGCCTCTAGATCAGATGAAGCTGCGGCTCCTTAAGGTTCTTCATCTTGGTTTGCCTTTTTTCCACCTCTAGTCATCTTCTCACTGTAGAATGGGAATCCCACTCCTGACACCACTTGTTAACAGGCGACCTCTCGACTGGATTTCCAGTGAGAAAATTAAATTGTCAAGTAAAGTGAAGTGGAAGTATCAGCAGGTTTATTCAGCTTCACAGCATTCCGCCTCTATGAAACACATACTCTATGCCTTAAATAGGCACAGCCGATGAACTAAACCATTTACCTGAAATTGAACATGCCCTCACTTCCATCAAAAAACCCACATTTAAATCAAAATACACATTTATGCTTTACTTTTTTTCTGTGTACAACTCCCCCTATATTTTTCCCAGTCTCTCTCTAAACCTATTAATGGTTTTTGGACCCCACCTGAGGAGAACACAGAAAAGACAGGTAAGTCACTTTCCTAACACCACAACACTTCTTCTGCACTCACTTCCAACAGATTTTACATTTGTTAGCTTCTCAACAGTAAGCCTTACTTGCTGTAAACAACAATTCTCTTTTCCACAGACAACCACCCCAACTGTTAATGGAGAGCAGCTGTACAGAGCCTGGAACAAAAGGCCACATACCAACCAAAAAAAATACACAATAAATATTTTTAAAAACCTTGTGTGCAAATTGTTCTTTATGTGCAAATCTATACTTAAAGTGCAGTGCTAAAAAAAAGTGTCCTAGTGCTAACCAAGCTGCTTCTACCTAATACAGTGCAAATGTCCCTTTAAAGTGTTACAAGTCATTTACATAAAAATGTTCCCAGTAATGAAGACGTCTTCATTACAGGTGCTATTTATTTTGTAAGCTGCAAAGACCCCCGAAGTGCAAGCGAGAGAAAGTAAGGCAGGTATAGTCTGTTTCAAGTTATAACAAAATAAAATTTCATCATCTGCATAGATGGCTATGCAATGTTCAGTATTTCCTATCTTTATTCCATTAAGACTGTTTTTTCTTCTTTTTTTTTCTTTTTGAATCACCATAGACATTCGTTCTATAGTCAGGGTAAAGGGGGCAACCCTGTCTTATCCACTGGTGCAATTCAAGGGTGATAAAAATGACCCATTTGTTAGAACTTCAGCCCGTGGAGCAGCATATAGGAGTCAAATCCTGCTCAGAAATTTTCTTCCCATACCAACCTTTTGCAGACTCTCAAATAAATACATCCATTCCACCCTGTCAAAGGCCTTCTCAGTATCCAATGACAGAGTCGAGCGTCTGTACAGCCAGATTTATTAAACACTACATTAAGTATGCTACGGAAAATGTGAATGTCCCGCCTTCCCTGCACAATTGAATGCTCATCTGTCTTTGAAAAATTGTAGCTGAATGATCTCCCTATCAAAATAAAGACCCACCTCTGGCTTCATGGATTCTCAGCAGAGCTAAGACTTCCCCTTGATTCCCCCTTTTCCCCCAATTCATCCACTCCTGCTGATTTGCACTTTAAAAGATTGGCACAGTAATGCAAGATAACATGTACCTTTTTTATATTTCTAAATTTAGGCCCATTTTAAGGAACTCAAAGTGGGTCTGTGTAACTGTTATTGTTTGTTGACTGTCATCTCATAGTAACCCTGAGTTTTAATTACTCCTGTTTGTTTCAGAAGAAACATGAGATATAAACATCCTGCCTTCTGTAAGATGTAGTTTGTCCCACAAAACCACCTAGATGTGACCTGTTTAGAGATCAATCGGTCAAACTAAAATCCCTGTTACTAAGTGGAATGACACAAAACCAAACTTTATACAGTGAGTGTGTCATGTTTTGTGGTGGTGAAGGATCAAAGTGGTAATGAGACATTGGCAGGCGCACGGCAACTGAACACATTTGAATGAAAACTGAAACTAACACTGTAAACCAGTAATTGCAATAGAAGAATCTACAAACAGAATGAAAAAAACAGGCCCAAATAAAACAGGAAAAAACAGAGATCAGGTGGGAGTAGTCAACTAAAGCAAATAGGCGCGAATCATGACTAAAATAATGGACATTCAGAAATGTGTTTCTGGAAGCTAAGGGATCCGTTTTGAATCATCTTTTTGTTTTATCATATGGCACTGATAAAATTTTTAATTCTCATTAACTGAAATTCCTATGGGGATTACTATGAATCCATGTTATATAGTAGCTTAATAAGCTCTCATACTGTATGACGGTGTCTTGTTTACCACCATAAATAAATGAAATTTAATCTAAATCTATCAATCAACTTTGTCAAAACCTAAACTTTTAATATTCCCTCCCTTTATTGTCTACACTTCAGCATGTCAAGCATGACCCTAAAAAAAAGCATACCTAAAAATAATTTAAAAGATTTTTCTTTTATTGAGAGAGTAGATAAGCCAATGAACTTGGGTGTGAGACAAAATGCTCTATTGACCATTAAGACGGTCAAAAACTTGGCCTTACAAAATCTTTATGATATCCTACAAAATTGTCTTGGAAATAAAATCAGAGCCCTATATATATTATTTAGATTCTTGACTGTATATGGACCCCCATCTGTATAGTTTGATCTATTCAGTTTTCTTCTATACAGTAGGTATCTGCTAGTGGAGCCCGTTTCTGAGAGGAAACTTTCTCACTTATCTAAACCTCTCATTCAAACCCAAAATCAGAAATGTACTTACATATTCCCTCTCTGTCTTGACAAACTGTGGGTAATGCCACCTTTTATTATGAAATTTGTTAAAGCAGCAGCTTATGTGCAACTGAAAGGAAGTGGTTGGATAAGCTCAGTTGCACTGCAAAAAACATCTAGAAATAAGTAAAAAATGTCTTAAATTAAGTGTATTTACCCTTAATTTGAGCAGGCAAACAAGATGATTTGCCAATGGAATGAGTATTTTTACTCCTAAAATAAGATAATTAGATAATATACACTTGAAATAAGACAAAGCAATTGTTTTTTCTTATTTTAAGCGTAAATTGTCTTGTTCCATTGGCAAAGTGTCTCACTTACCACCTGAATTCAAGAAAAAATGCACTTAATTTGAGTAAAAATGACTTATTTAGAGTTCCATTTTTTGCAGTGTGGGAGGCCAGCACTGGATGCCTCCTGGACAGAGAGCAGGCAGAGGGATGCAGAAAGACTTTACGTAAAATAACATTATTGGTGAACAATGTCTCCCATGTTTTCATGATGCTATTGGAGAGCAGAACTTATTCACTGACAGACAGATGATTACTAGATGCACAAAGGAGCGCCTCTGCAGATCCTTTCTTCTAACTTGTTTGATTTGAGCATTTTCGCTGCTCCCGAAAGGCTCAATATGTACTGGGGAAAAAATTGGTTATAAAGGTGTTCTGTCAGATGATCATTCCCTGTCAGACCAGCATGCCCATAGTCAAAACCCCTTTATCCCTTATGTTTTGTATGAAAAATACACTTTAAACTACTTCAATGGGCGTGTATCCCTATACAAAAAAGTTGTATTTTTCATACAAAAGTAAAGGGATAAACACAAATCTGACATCTTGCATATGCGTATTGAATATGGGTACAGTATGCTGGTCTGACGGGGTGTGCTGATCTGACAACACTGGATCAGAGCAAGAATCATTTGCGGAATTTATACTTCGCTTAATATGTGTCTTGCAGATTGTTATGTTCCCAAAGACAAAGAGTGCACGAGAATCTCTTGATGAAGTGCGATAAAGTAAAAACATTTTTCAGGTCTGTAAACTTTATACTGTTATCCTTTGTACTTCTTTGAACAATGCAAATTTTTACTACAATTTTTTTTATATTCACTGCAAATTTTCTTTCTAACCTGAGAGGTGATTCTTTTTTCTCTGTAACTGTAACTTTTGAACTTGCTTTGTGTCATTTGTCTACTTGTTTTATATATATATATATATATATATATATATATATATATATATATATATATATATATATATATATATATATATGCATGTGTGTGTGGGTGTGTGTGTATATATGAAAATCCGGTGAGGGGAATGAACCCTGTGATACTCTGAATCAAATGTCCGGTCAGCAGCACTGTATGTGTGCATACACAGGCTCCCTCCTTCCTGTTTCCATGAGCTAAACTGTGTGCCAAACAGGAATTGCATACATTGTCATCCTGTTGAGATACAGCAATTGTCTCTTACCGCAACCATATGAGATGATACAACTTTTCTAGGAATACATGGGTTGTTAGTCAGACCATTCACAAATACCTACCAGAGGGATAAAAAGCCTTCATGTTTGAAATCAGCAGACTTCACAGCTTTTTCTGAAGGTAGAAAAGGCACCACCTTTGCCTGCACTTTTTTCATTTCCGTGTTTCATCATTTTTTTAAAATCTTATCCCCTTTTTTTTCAAACTGTCGACCATAAGAACAGTAGATGAACACAAAATACAGAAATCCCACTTTCCCATAATCTCAGCTCCAGTCACAAACCCATAATCCCAAAATATCAAAATAATTTATTTAACTGTAACAATACCCTGATGGATGTCTTTACTAATCCAGGTCTTAAAAAAATTACTGAAAATAATTCTTAAAATAACCAAGTCTGGGTCCAGTATGCCTCTCTCTTTTTGGATTGTGGCCGCAGAAAGCTCCCAAAATGTGTCGGTCTGAAGCTAAGCTGTTTTTTGCTTAGGGAACATATTTAAAAAAAATACTTTAGTATAAGTAAGTGTCTTATCTTGTCTATAAACATAATCCTTCTTTTGCCTATGCGCAACAATCAAATTCTTTTCATTCCCTCGACTCGCACATGTGTGTTACCATACTTCCAACAAGATAAAGACCCTTGTACAAATTATACATACAGGAAACGTTTTCATACACATAAGGCAGTCAAAATCCTTTTACAGAGTTAGGTTAAATAAGAGTAGCATTAGAATGATAACTTTATGTCACATGGAACCAGTATAACTGTGAATTACCACCTGTACATATTTTTTAAATAATGATTAAAAATACGATGTATATATACATATATATATATATATATATATATATATATATATATATATATATATAAATATACATCGTATATTTAATCATTATTTAAAAAAACATGCACAGGTGGTACCACTTTCACCAAATAGAGGATAAACACAGTACTGGGGATCTATGACAGGAGATTGCAAACACAGGGAAAACTGAGGGAAAAGAGGTATTTATTAGTACTGATAGAAAGAAGCACAATCAATGGCCAGGTCCATGTTAGAGTGAATATGGAAACTCGATAGCCAGACTGTTCTGGATTTGTGTCTGAGTTTGTCTGCTAAACTGGAAACTGTGATCAATATAGAGCGAGTCCAGATGCATCAGACGTGTAGTGACTCATGGTGCAAATGCTGAGCTCAGTGTTTGATCGAGTGTAACCCAGTGGCAGCACTGCAGTCCCTGCAAAAGGGATGAAGTGTGCTGCCTCAAAAGTTTAACCTTTTAAAGGGATAACATATAATAGCAGGCAGATTTCAATCAGTCCATCATCAAATAATGATCCAAAGCACAAACTACAAATAAAACAAGTTACATTTTGAACCACATTCTGAACATCTAACAAATATGTGTAATTAATAACAGGTGCAGAAGTGGTGCGGACAGCCCTACTTTAAGTAAGCGTTATGTGTGTGCTACCAGATTTGTTTGCGTGTGCCAGAGGGAGGAGCAATTGGGAACAGAACTGCATACTGTACAAACAGCAGGTATGATTTTAATGTGAAGAAGATGAAGCCAGAGGAGAAGAGAAAATAATTGTACCAATTTGTGTGGAATAAAAAAAAAAATAAGCAGGTGAAAAAGATTGTTGATCACCTTTGATTAAAAGAAACAGATAATGAACAACAGAATGAGATACAACCAACCAATTATGCTTTCCCCAGAGGGTGGCCTAAGGTTTTGAGGCAGGATGAGGATGAGGAACTTAAAGTGCAACTTGTCATTGACAAAAGGAGTTCAGGTGAGCATCTGATTAACCTGAGTGTTTTAAAAAAAATGTTTAATGCCCCCTTTGGGTAAGAGCTTAGTTTTACAGGAGAATTTTCATCAAGTCAGACTGCAAATATCATTATTAAATAAAATATAACATGATAAACGGTGGAGCAGTGGAAAGCACTGTTGCCTTGCACCAAGAAGGTTCTGGGTTTGATTCCTGGCTTTCGGTCTTTCTGCATGGAGTTTGCATGTTCTCCCCATGCATGCATGGGTTCACTTCGGGTACTCCAGCTTCCTTCCACCACTTAAAACGTGTGGGGTTAACTGGCCTCTCTAAATTGTCCTTTGGTGTGAGTGTGTGTGGGCATGGCTGTGTGTCTTTGCGTGTCTCTATGTCGCCCATAGACTACTGGAGATAGGCACCGGCCCCACCGCAAAACTGACAAGGACTAGAGGGAAGAAAATGGATGGATGATGAATGGTGAAAAAGTCAAAGGATTTGCAAATTGTGAAAATTTGCATTTTTAAACAAGAATTTGTCGCCTTTTTAGCTTAAACCAAGTAAATTGTGGTATCGACAGGTGAGTCCTCCAGCAAAGCCTTGATTGTAATGCCCCAGCAAGGCCCTTTTGACTGTCATCATTCCTACATGTCCTGCCCCAAAAAACACTGCTGGCATGTCACTGGTCTGACCTGCTGGTGGTTACGAGATGTACATATTAGCGGGAGTCTTTCAAGATGTGTTTGTTGTGAGACTGAAAACTCAGCTCTAGTTGTTTGATCTGAGACTTCAGATCAAACAGCATGGAACCAACCCTGAAGAACTGCACAAGGAGAGTATATATGGGGGACAGAACAAAGACTGGGGTAATCAACTGATATGGAGCAGGTGTGGATGCTAGAGGCTAGAAGGGAACTAGGGGAAAGAAAATAGGCACAAGGGGGCAACAGAGAGTAACTAAAGACAGCTTAAATATAACATAATAAAAGATTAACAAAACAGAATAACTGATAACTGAGTCCCAAAAGGGGAGAACCATAAGAGAGACTGCTAGAAGCAAACTATGGTTAGGCTAAAGTTCCTTCTAAGAAAAATTATATATCTGACTTGTGAAATATGTTTCAAACATGATATGCGCCGATAGTAATATGTATTGGGGCCCTCACAGAATAGCTATGTGTGCACTGCTATTTAATCATACAGAGGTTTTTATTTTACTCTTATTTTAGAGTTTTCTCTCATTTGATTTTCCCAGAACCAGCACACCTACAGGACAGATATTTTATGCAAGATGTAATGCTGAAACTCTGGGTAGGGCTGGTGTGTCATGAGCAAATGATTTAACCATACTTCTCTGTTCAGCACAACATTGAACAGGATAGATGTATGTTAGATAAATCACACCAAGCAGCTGTAGCATGTTTTTATTACTCAGTCTACTCCAAGGCACTGTAAAGCAGATAATGCTTTGTCACACTGAATAGGAGACAAATCTCTTTCCTGGGTTTATGTAATGGATACGTATTGGAACAGATGAGTGCAGGTGAAGTGCCAGCCCAGAAGATGGAACAGATATCAGTAAGACTCTGCACTGTGAGAATGATGGAGTGAGAAGACGAAGCATTATTTTTTAGAGAGGTGCTTGTAAGATGAATTTTTTTTTTTTTTTTTTAGCACCAGGGCCTTTCAAGGAATAAAATATTAGCACAGACATACCCAACTAGCAAAATAAATCAACAATGATTACTTACAACTACATGCACGCTATTATTGAGTTTACTAGTTTACTAACTATTGAGTTTACTAATAGAATTATCTATTTTATGGCACTTCAATTTTGTCATTTGATATTGTTCCAAGGTAGAAAATGTAGGACCAAAACATAGGATATATATTTTATCCAGGCTCTCATCACACTGTGAAAATGTCAATGTAGAGAGAAGACGGAAAAGACAGGAGGTACACTGCAAAAAATATAAATCTCAATAAGTTATTTTTTCTTAAAATAAGTGTGTTTTTCCTTGATTTGAGGAGATAAGTAAGACACTTTGCCAATGGAACAAGACAATTTCCTTTTAAAATAAGAAAAAACTATTTTATCGTCTTATTTCAAGTAAATATTATCTAACTATCTTATTTTAAGAGTGAAAATACTCATTCCATTGGCAAATCATCTTATTTACCTGCTCAAATTAAGGCTAAATATACTTAATTTAAGCCATTTTTTACTTATTTCTGGATTGTTTTTGCAGTGAAGAGAGAGACTGGAAGTTCCCTTCTCATCTGGTCCGAGTGAGTCATACTGAGGAGCACCACAGTGCAAAAATGATTTTCCTTTCCCATTCCATTCTGAGGGTCATCTGAGGTATAGGGCGTCTTTTAGGACCATGGACATTTTCCAAAGGTTAAAGTCACACATGAAACACTGCAGCTTGTCTGACTCTTCAAGCCAGCGAGTCATTCCAGGACTGAACAAAAGGGTACAGGATTTGGCAGCATCACTCGTAACGAGTGCATGAACTCCTCACTCTATAATCGCCCATGGAGCGCTTCCAGTTTGGTGGTGAAACATGAGAGACTAAAGGTTCCAAAGGGCATAGAAAATTACAGCCTAGCTCAGTCATCTCAGTAATGAGGCAAACTGAGGAAGAAAATACAAGTTTTCTGAGTAAAGTAAAAGAAACAATGAAATGTTCTAATCTGATAATTAATTTCATTATAAATTCTCAACATTTTGCAGGAACTACTGCTAACATGAGTCATTTTTAAACTTCAAAATGCTGCAATAGCATATGAGTTACTCTAACGATTCAATCTTCATCCTAAATGGCAGTTGCCTATGCCTAAGGGATGCCACTGGAAAAAATCTAATCTAGATAAGTAATTTTTTCTTAAAATAAGTGAATTTGTTCTTGGATTGAGGAGGTAAAAGATAAATTTTGCCAATGAAACAAGACAATTTACATTTAAAATAAGAAAAAATAATTGCATTGTCTTATTTCAAGTGCATATTATCTAATTATCTTATTTTAATAGTAAAAATACTCATTCCATTGGCAAACTATATCATTTACCTATTCAAATTAAGGGTAAATACCCTTAATTTAAGAACTTTTAACTTATTTCTGAATAATTTTTCCAGTGGCATGTTTTCAGATCACATAGTGAGATGTTAAAGCATGCAGAGATGGGAAGTAACGAAGTACAAATACTTCGTTACTGTACTCAAGTAGATTTTTCTGATATTTTTACTTTACTTTACTACTTATTTTTATGGCGACTTTTTACTTCTACTCCTTACATTTTTACACAAATATCTGTACTTTCTACTCCTTACATTTAAAAAAATTGGCTCGTTACTTTAGTTTTGAATCATTTCAATGGAGTTACCGTTATTATTTTTCACGTCATCAATACCAAATTCAATCTAATTGGATGGGAATCTACGTTGCATTTGACGCACCACTACAAGATGAATCAACAGATTCGGCGGTATTCATTCGCGGCAAACCTTTGCAGCTTGGTGGCGGTGGCGTTAGCATAGTAGCATGGACGAGGAGATGATTGAAAATGAACACAACGGAGATCTAGTCCTATTGGCAGACATCCATTTAAAATGTAGGCAACGGCATGAAAAAAGTGGTTTCTACTTTTACTTTTATACTTTAAGTAAATTTACAAGCCTGTACTTTGTTACTTTTACTTGAGTAAAGAAGTTTAATCAGTACTTCCACTTTTACCAGACTATTTTTTAACACAAGTATCTGTACTTTTACTCAAGTACGGAAAGTGAGTACTTTTGCCATCTCTGAAAGCATGTAATAAAATATTGCTTATGAGGTGGGGTAGCACAGTGGTACAGTGTGTAGACCTGTTGCCTTCCAGCATGAAGGTCCTGGGTTCGATCATTGGCCTAGGGACGTTCTGAATGGAGCTTGCATATTATCCCTGTGCATGCATGGGTTCATTGTTAAGTTTAGTAATGTCTCTATATTGTCTTAAATTTGCATGGCTGCATGCATCTGGGTGTGTCTATTTCAACATATAAATCATTCAAAGATCTCAGGAGTGATAAACTTAGAATTTGTAAAGTCTAGCTTCCACAGCAGTCCTATACTCAACTCAGCATAACTTTGGTTTGTCCTAGGAACTGTGACAGCTATGAGGTCAGAACATTATCCTTTATAAATATTTTTTTATCCTGACATACAGTATATATTAGTTATCAAAAGAAAACACACATCTTAGAAAAAAAAAATGTAAAATATACATCATATGACAAAGTTTAAAGTAAAACTTTCATGTCTTATTACATAGATGAATGTAAGGGGTCTCTATTTTCATTTATAGGGGTAGGTTTCAACAAACAGGACATACTTTCAGGGTTTTGTGTTTTTATGATTTCCTAAGTAAAACTACTGCTTCTGTAATAAAAACAAATTAAATAGTTTTGGCTGGATCCTGACTACTTGCTCCAGTTTTTTTGTTTATTTAATCCTTGAGGGACTACAGCACTTGTACTGTAGCTGCAGGCATGTTAAGATGATTATTAGTCCCATACTTGCAGTAGAGATAAATAAAAGTATCTTGTTCTGAACCTTAGCTGTAATTTCAATAAATATTCATGGAATAACAAATAAAAGTCATAAATAACACAAACATTAGCATTTCGGTATTATCTGAATGAGTTATGTGTTCAACTTCCAGTGGTAGGTTCAATGCTCTCAGTCGGGAATCAGGCGCCTTCCCGGATGAGGGAGGGAACACCACCCAGTTGCCTCACAGCATGAATGATACTCCTGATCCCTCCTACAGATCGGCCTGATGAAGGAAGCAATCGTCCACCACATCTGAAGGATCCTGAGGAGGATTTGTGGATTGGGACACCCTTCAGAGCGTCGCCGTGACATAATCGGTCTACAAATGCAGCCCTCAGAGGATGCAGCCCCTGAACTGAGATGC
This sequence comes from Cyprinodon tularosa, assembly GCF_016077235.1. Classification (NCBI taxonomy): domain Eukaryota; kingdom Metazoa; phylum Chordata; class Actinopteri; order Cyprinodontiformes; family Cyprinodontidae; genus Cyprinodon; species Cyprinodon tularosa. Next base: position 443,465 of record NW_024039263.1, on the reverse strand, counting down.
ACCCTCTGTGTTGCCCCAGCCCCCTGTGACGAATCAAGTGGGAAAGATTGATAGAAAATGTTGGTAAAAACAAAAAAAAAAACTTTCTCAATGGCCTCTACGGGTTCTCTGACTGTGACTAATTTGTTTACATAAGAATACTCTTCTTTGAGTATTTATTTGATCTGTCTAATAACTGTGGAATTAGTATCATATTACTGAAAGTAGTTAAGAACAAAGAAAAATAAGTGGACCCTACAGGAAGTTGAGAGAACACTCCTTCTTCCTCTATTCAGAGAACTGAATCCAGAGAACTGAATAGAGGAAGAAGGAGTGCTGCTGAAAAGAAGATGGAGTTTCCAAGACTGATGGAGGAGAAACTTTATCATAGACTTCATGCACCAGCCAAATGAGAAGCTGCAAACAACCACATCAGACATCTGTGGCTGGTCCAAGGAGAGCCTGTAGAGGTGTCAACATGGCGACACCAATTCCAAATGTTGGTGAGATGTCCTGTGCAACACATGGTGGATTATCCAAAAGACAGCTGGTCTTACTAAGCACCCATGTTGTAGTGGGAAAAGACACCAGCTGAGTGAGCCATTTTGAGCTGCTATTAATTAGTTCTGGAAAAAATTATCTTTGGTTGCACTGTATATACCAAACAATACTGAACTATGTTAGTGCGTTATAGTGATAATTGATAATAGTAATAATATTTTTTCTCTGTCATTGCTACTTCGTACCTCCAGTGAAATTTGTCTGCTGTATTCAAATTTGATGAATGATTTGGCAATGTCAATGACACAAAATATTCCTCAGTGGGTTTCTAGGGCTGTCAGTAGGATATATCTAGAAAGTCTCTACAGAGATCAGTGCATGCCAAAATCACCCCAACTGACAGCTGTCAGTAGTAGAGCTACCTCAGTGGCGTTACATTTTTTTTACATCATCTCTAAGTCTTATGAGGGTTTGTTAAAAAAAACAAGAAAAAAAATAAAAGAAAAAGTCACAAAATTTCTGAGATTGCTCATGTTTGGGCTTTTAAGTAAGAAAGGATTTCTTAAAAGGTAGGGCGTACCCTAACTTTTGTCCATAGACTTCTGGAGACAAGCAAAAGCTCCTTGTAACCCCGATAGACAGGTGTTTGAAGATGGATAGAAGTTTCTAAGCAAGGACTCAGTTTCAGAAGACGTCCAACCATAATAGAGTGATATTCAAGGTCTTTGATAAGAGAAAAATAAAAAATGTATTACGTATGTAGTAAATTATGGCAGAAACACAGTACTTGCTTTGCAAAGGCCTTAAGTAAGGAATGCTTAATTTGCATGTGCAATTAGTCAATGCATTTCAAGCGGTTTGCTAAGTCTGTGCAATCAACAACAGGTGCAAAAGTGACTTGGATTGCCTAATTTAAATCAGGATCACACTAGCAGCCATTCAAAATGGCCCTTCCCATTGGTTGTCTGGCTGACTGGTTGTCAGCAAGGACAGGTTGGGGAGAAGATTAAATTTTCTTTGCAGGGAAGATGCAGGCAGAAGAATGAGGAGCAAGGACCTTATCCATTTGCATAAAAAAAAAGAAGCTTGATGGCTTGTTGACACAAACTTGTCAGAGACGCTTTTTGATTCTGGATCATTCCAGCTGTTGCGATCACTCTGTGTTATTTCAGTTTCTGAAAGCACTGTAACTCATAAAGGACAACCACATAATCTTTCCTGACACTCACAGAAAGGAAAAGAAAGGTTTACCATCAAAATATATAAATCAATAAATAGTAAATGGTTCATGAGTAGTATGACAGAGCAGAAGAAAAAAGTCTTTCCCCAACAAATGATCATCATACCTAATGCATAACTTACATAATCAAAATGATCAGGTGGAAGTAGCACCTGAAGTTTGGATATTTTTTAGGATCAAAGAAGTATGGACAGTGGTGATAAAAAAGTGAAATACAGACAGACGCTATGTATTGCATTATATCATATAAAGGTTCATTTACCACGAGATTTCCACTAATTTTGGGGGAAATAGTATCTTCAAATTCATGGGACTGCAGTTAATTACAAATTTTCAAAAGACAGACTTTAGCCTCTTTACCACTCAATCTGATGATCATGATTAAAAGTAGATAAGTGCAAGGTGACCTAACACCCTCACAGTTCTCCCACCTCTTAAATGAATGTTGCTGGACTGCATACCATATAGTGCAATCATGGAGTGGAACAATGCATCCAGCTAAAATAACATGTAATGTTGCAAGTTTTTTTTTTAAGTAGTATGCTGCTGAAAAATATAATTGCTTGATAAATGTCTTACCTCTTACTATTTAAATTACACACTCATAAAATATTCTCTATCTTTTGTCATCAAACCTTTGCCTGCTTGTTGGTAAAATAACCACATTTGTGGGTGCAGTTTTGCACCTGACGTTCAAATGTGGTAAATCTATATGCGAAAACTGCACCCACAATCCATTTCAAATTTGATTAATTACATTTCTTACATTTGTGGTGATAAGTAATCACATTTACAAATCCTCCTCCCAGGTTTCTGCACACTCTGATGGTTAGCATATTTTCTGAATACAATATGCCTGCTGTTCTGCTTATTTTAGAGACATAATTATATGTGCACCTTGCTTAGAGATTATCTTTTGTCACATTATCAGGTTTTAGAGCCCAAAGAAAAACAAGCAGCCAGTTTGGAAGCTAAGACATTTAAAACAAGAATGTCTCTATTTCCCTGGTTCATGAAAAGGAGCTTGGTTTATACTTATCCTCTTACACCCAAAGGGGGTATAAATAAATTTCTGCCTGACAAAAACACACAAAAGTAAATAACTTATAGCCTCAAAGCTATTAGATTTAAGAAGAAACTTTTGGTACGTAAAGGTAAGATGTCATAGAATGGTTTTCTGGTGTCAGCACCATTGTAGCTTTGACCCTGCCTGAAATATTAGGGACAAAATACAAAATATTTTGCATTTTTTGAACCTCGCCAAAATTTTCTTTGAAATAAACATTGCAAAACACTACCAAAATATTATTTATAGCACAAAAAAGTAGTACAGACTTTCAAATCTAAATGTTGTGTAAAAATATACCAAATTTGGACTCAATCAGATGAATCATATTTATTTTAGAATGGTATTAGTGAGAAATTTCTTAGGTGGAGAGGCCATTTTGGCACATTTATCCATAAATGTCACCAAACTGTGCCAAATATGTTTTTTACATCAATACTGGGGGTTTGGTAAAATTACGAGGTCACGTAGCAGCTGGACCCGCCGGTGGGTCAAGGGGTTATGCCCTGATCAATCAAAATTTTGGAAACTTCAATCAGGAATGCAACAGTTGAATATACAGTAACACTACACCAATTTTTTTACTGAATCAAATTCACCCCTGCAGTGAAAAATACTCAGACAGGGGCAGCTGAAGCTTTTAAATATGAGTGTTACTGAGTATTACTGGTAGTAGAAACTCAACACACCAAACTTAACTGTATTGATTAAGATTTAAGTTTCAATCTGTTACTGAGCTTTACACTAGATTCAGGATTCAGATTACCATATCATATTAATCAGTAATATGTTATGTTAAGGTCTGCAAATAAAACCAGTAGTAATCGATGTATAATGTTTTGGTAGCTCAGAGAAGGCTGTAAGGCTGAGGCTCTCCATCAACACTGGACCTTTAAAGCATGCTGAATTGCATTTCTGCCCGTCTGAATAAGGCTTCAAAGAATATGATGTGATATGTGTTGGTGGAGCAGCTTCGTTTGATAAAGACAAAAGCATCTCCTTGGATCCCATGTCGGCAGCTTATCATTTTCTTTCCACAACCCAAGTTGGCAACCAAAGGAGGACAGCTTTATTAGCCAAATGTGCTTACTTCCTTATTTTGATTAAATAGCAAACACTATAATATCACATTATGAAAAATCCCTGATGTTTTATATATATATATATATATATATATATATATATATATATATATATATATATATATATATATATATATATATATATATATATATATATATATATATATATATGTATTTTTTTTTTCAATTCAGTTTATTTATATAGCGCCAATTCATAACACATGTCATCTCAATGGCACTTTACAGTTCACCAGATCATACAATCAAATTGATTCAAAGTTTTCTAAGGAAAACCTGTTGATCGCATCAACTCATTGACTCGAAATCAATCCCTCACACTAAGCATGCTTGTAGCAACAGTGGAGAGGAAAAACTCCCTTTTAACAGGACGAAACCTCCAGCAGAACCAGGTTCAGTGTGAGTGGCCATCTGCCAGGGCCGGCTGGGGTTCAAGGACACAGAGAAGAGACCCAATATATATATATATATATATATATATATATATATATATATATATATATATATATATATATATATAAAATATAATTCCATTCACCTGCATTCAAAATACTCTATATGATGAAAACATGGAGGCGAAAGCATTATGGAATGGAGATGCTTTTTTTGTCGTACCTATTATTCACACAAACATCATCAGGAAAGACACCACCCATTGGTGAGTTTGGTGATGCAGTACAGATACTAAAACAAAAGTGGGCCATGCAATACGCAGTTTGCTAAGGCTCCATGTTTATATGTTTTATTTTATCTGCAAACATGGTTTATTTGTTTTGTTATTGAGGTTTTTTTTATGTCTTGCTGCCTCTGTGAGATGCTTTTTGGTGAGATTAAACTTCCAGAGTTTGTTTTTATTTATTTTTGCCAACAGAAAAGAAAGAACTGTTATCTTATAGACACTTTTATTAAAGTCGGTTTACATATTTGCTTTCAGCGTACTGTAAAGGGAGGATGGTATTGGCTGCAATAAAATAAAACATACTCTACAACTTACAGGTAATATAATTGTGCTGACATTCAACACACTGTCTCTGAGAAAATATCCTGTGTTTTTCCCACTTTTCACCCCACTCTCTCTGGCACTGAGCCTTGATGCCACAGAGCCTCATTTCTGTGGAAATATTATCGCTCTAATCTCAGCGGTGGCATTGCTTTTTTTGTCAAGACTGGGTTCATTTGGCAGAGTCGGGAGGTCGCCAGGTCACTCTTTCAACTGAAAGACAGCTGCTGCTTCTGGAGGGACTCCCGATAGAAGAGGAGCTTCCACACCCATTCTTTGATCATTTGTTTTTCTTTTCGTTCATGTTGTTCTCATCCTCTGGCCCACCACTTCCTCTCCCCTTTTCACAGCTGGAAAACTGAAGGCATTAATCAAAAGCATTGTTCCAGTGACTGGGTGTTCTCACTGGGTAACGATGGCGGACACTTGATTCGTCTTGGCCTTTTTGGTGCTGCATTTGGCAAAGGCTTATAGGAAAACATGGATGTTAAAGTGTGGGAAGGTTTTAAAGTATCTGTTTGAGTTCTGTTTCAGGCCCACCCCATAATTCATGGCTTATAATAAAAAGGAGCATAAAGCAGAGATATTGCAGGACCTTAAAGGACAGTAAGAGGACAGCCACCATCCTCTCATGTCATTTTCTCTTCTTTTCTCCACACAATGCATTATCTGGTGACAAATGTGTCCTCGGTCTCGCTGTCTTACCCGTGATGGATGGTCCTCAGTGTTCCACAGAGGCTGCTGTGATTGGCTGGAACTGATAAGCCTAAATGGCTTTAGTAGGGCTCTAACAGCCTCACAGTCCCATAAAGACACAGCCATCCCACAGCTTCTCTTACAGTGTGGGACTCCAACTGAAAATTAAAATTGAATCGATACACTTTCTTTCAATCAGTTTTGACCTCTCTGTCCCCCTTAAGATTGTATGAAAGAAATAAGTTGACAACCATGCCCCATGAGACAAACAATCTACCATCAATGAGGCAATCATAGCGTGTTGATCCCATTGATCCAGCAGCTCTGCAAAAAGGAAAGTGACTCTTTGACTCAGAAATAGGCTCTGTACTTTCCTTTAAAAGAAAAACAAAACTAATCCTCCTTCTTCCACTAATCCTGTCAGCAAAGCTCATTGCACCCAAACTTTTGGGCTGATAGCTCTTTTCAGTGGTGGCCCATCCTAGTGATTTATACCACTGTCTTTCTCTGTTTTTCCTGCAGTTTTTTTGTTGAAGATAGTGACTCTAAAAAAGAGAATTTGGTAACTGGTAAGATAATGTCAATGTACTTCGGCCTGGGTTGTGAGATAATGCTAGTTGTTACCTAAAACAAACCAGGAGGAGTTACGTCTCTCGTTAGGTCATCGACAGCCTGCCTTTCTGATACTGACACCCAGATATGATGAAAGGCCTGATTTTTTTTTCAACCCTGCTTGACACCAGAGTGACGATTGTTAAATCTGTGATGTGATGATGCAGTGGTAGCAGGATGTGTGGAGGTGGAATCAGCATAGCTGTGATTATTAATCATGACAGACTGATTTGAGAGGACTGTTAACTTTTCCAGCAGTGAAAGGCCACCAACACACAGCCAAAAAGTCTGAGTTCTATTATTCCTGCTTACAGCTGGTTTAGCTTTTCAACCAAAGATATTGCTCAGAGTTGTTGCCTCGTTTCTGATCCTTGTCATGAAATCAGTCACTGCTGTCATGATAGTGATGTCACAGTTTTTCAGTTCCTTTGCCAACTTTATAACCAGGCAGCCAGTCTTCTTTTTGCTTCGGTCTTTCTTCTTCATGTGAATTCAGTTTCAATTAAAGGATCTTTAATTATAGACCTCAAAAAGCTCCCCATATCACTGTCTTTGCCTTTCCAAATCTTATGTAGTCTCTCTGGTTAAGTCCATTGATTTTAGAGCAAACATGAATTGTGCTTTTTAGAGAAAGGAACATTTTAAATGACTTTCAAAACAGAGAAAGGCTTTAAAACGAGTAATTGTGAATTGTGTAATTGAATAGTGGACAAGATATTGACTGTGGCTAGGAAACAATGGGGCCATGAGAGTTTGATCATGCATTCTACAGTTGTTTTATTGATCTAAAGTTGCTTACACTCATGGTCTTCAAGGTATTTTTTGCAGGGATGTGGGATGCCAAGGAGATTTTTAGGGTTATCCAGGTTCTATTCTCTTTAACTTCTTAAAGAATGTTGCTGTGAAATTCCATTACACTATCCCCAGTCTTAACACAGTCTAAAATGCCTGCTGATGCATATTTGACACAGACCACATATATATATATATATATATATATATATATATATATATATATATATATATATATATATATATATATATATATATATATATATATATATATATATATATATATATATATATATATATATATATATATATATATATATACTGTATATATATATATATATATATATATATATGATATATACTGAACGTGACTTACAAACCAAGGTTTACCACTAGAGTGCAAACATGTCATGAATGTATAAAAGCAAAAGCAACACTAAGGAAGGAGGCAGCTTTTGATATTGCATACAAACATAGTCCTCTCCTTTAGTAAGTTATGCAAAAAAGTTTTGCACAGAAATGGAAGGAGTTTTGCAAACTTGTACGTTGCTCACAACTCATGCAGCACACCTGACCTCTCTGCCCTGGGACATCACTCTTCCCCCATCCCCACATTCCACCCCACACACACAAATATACACAGTAAAGCCCACGCACTCTATAAATTAATCTGCCTCCCAGCTCACACAATTGTCTCGAATGTATGTGTGTGTGTGAGTGTGCGTCTACAAATCCTTGACACTGCAGAAAATTATTTTCCCCCCAAGAATAACTCAAGTCATCCCTGTGCTCATGGCGATAAACTTTCCGCCAGTTAATTACAAATATATGGAAGGATTAGCGGGGCCAATTATTATTATTATCACTGGGAAATTTATGATTAGTGTCACCAAGTGTTGTACGAAAAAAGCAGCCAAAGCCTGAATTAATTTGTTTATTGTGACACCAGGATGAAGACCAAGCACTCCTTGTGGCATAACCTTGAGGGCTCAAGAAATGCAGAGCCTTGCTTTTCTGGAGTTTTATTCATCCCACAGATGAGAGCTGAGAGTTTTAAATCCACTGGGGGTTAAAGTAATGATTACTGAGCGTTAAACTTGTCCTGCCTGTGACAGCACTCATGCTCTCACATTTACTTCTCTGGTTCTTTCACACTCGGCAGAGATGTGACCGAAAAGTCACTTTCCTCAATGACTACAAGCCAGTAATGGCTAGTGAAGCATATATTGGCAAGCAGTAATCGAGCATATGATTGGCTAGAAATTAAACCTGGAACTAAATAAATCCATCCTATTTAAAATTTGTTTAAATAAGATCCCAGAGGTAAAAAACGTCAGGACCAAGGCACCGATTGATGAAGTGTATTATTTAATTGCAGATTCAGTAGTTATTTAATATTTTATTACAACGTCACTTAACATTATGTTTTGGTCTCTGTCCGTTGCAAACAATGATCACTTTTTCCAGTGCAGAGAGTGACCAAAGGTGTGCAGAACTAGAATGTTAAGCCTTGCTTTGGACTGATCATTTTAAATTAACATTCCTAATTCTTAGCTTGTAGAATGTATGTTTTCAGATGTACCAGTAACATTTTGGTTAGGACAATTTCTTGGTAATGAAATGTACATATGTATGAAATGTATGAAATCCTGTGATTGGAAATATGGAAAAGTTTGATTGTTTATTATTTTCTATAGGTGATGAGTTGATGTGTTTGATGCAGAAGACTGATTGATTGATTTACTTTATTGATCTCACAGTGGAGAAATTTAGCTTTAACTCTGCTCTACTACTATAATCTTTCTCAAGTATATACCTTGCGTTCACACTAATATATATATATACATATATATATATATATATATATATATATATATATATATATATATAGTTATTGCACTAGGTATCAAATATAAAAAAAAATGGTTTTTGCACAGGGTAATAAATAGTAATTGCAAATTATATATTTCACAAGTTATTGCAGTTGTAGTGTCGCATTATAAACTCTGGTTGCAGCAGGGATGAATGACCTGCAGTAGCGCTCTTTTTTACAAACAGGGTGTAAAAGTCTTTCTCTAAAGGAGTTGCTCAGCTCCACTACAGGTGAAAGGGGTGAGAGAAGTTGTGTCAGGGTCTTGGTCTGTTTGTTCCTGTTTTCCTTGGTTATCCATTTGTTGTCCTCTGCTGCCCTCTTGTGTCCTCCCTTGCTCTATTTCTCTGTCCTGCCAGCACCTGTTGTCAATTTCCTCGTCAGCTCTCTCTTTGTCTCTGTCCCCTTTAAAAGCCCTCCCTCTTCAGTTCCTCTTTGCTGGATCCTCGTCTTACTTCCCGTCTATCATCTGCCTGCCTTGTCTCGTCTCTCCCTGGCTTCTGGTTTTGGTTAATCCTTGATGTCTCCTTGGTTCTGGTACGTTTGTAATTTTCAGTTGGACTCTGATTCTTGCTTCTGGACCTGTGAACCAAAATAAACAGACTTTAATTCACCTCTGCCTACTGGTCTCTGCGTTTGGGTCCTCCATACAAACACCGCTTCATGACAGTTGTCCATGTTGGATGTAAGCTTGGACAGCACCCTCCTTTCAGCCACTTCCTCCACTGAGTCCAGAGTGCAGCCTGGGACACAAGTGGCCTTTCTCATCAGTTTGTTCAGTCTCTTTCTGTCCCGCTCTGCGCAGTCAGAGGCCCAGCAGACAACAGTGCAGAGGAGGGCTGATGCCACCACAGAGTCATAGAAGAATTTAAGCAGCGGCCTGCTCACTCTAAATGACCAAGACCTCCTCAGGGGATGGAGCCGGCTCTGGCCCTTCTTATACAGGGCATCTATGTTATGAGTCCAAGTTTATTATTGATATGAACACCTAGGTATTTCGGTGAGGTAGTTGATCCAGGCAGCAAGATGTCTGTCCACTCCAGCATCCTCCAGTTTCCCCCTTAGCAGCTCTGGTCTGATGGTGTTGAAAGAGCTAGAAAAGTCAAAGAACATGACTCTCACTGCCCTCCCAGTGGTCTCCAGGTGGGTGAGCGCCCAGGGGGGCTTACCACGGTGCGTCAGTAAGTTAAGGTGCTCCATGGTCTTCATCAGGTAAGAGGTCAGGGTGACTGGTCTAAAGTGGGCCGGTTCCTTGACGTGCAGCGTTGAGAATACACCCATTTTGTTTGAATATGATTGTGCACTAGGGCCCAAAATATGGTCCTGTTTAGTGTAGCAACCATACTGGGCTGTATTGAGCCCTCAGTTAATCCTGGTAGAGCATCCCTAGGATAAAATGGGAGAATCTCAGCTACCAGGTGTCATGCAACATGAGTGGCCTCCCAAATGAAGTTCTGGTATAATTGTATTCCCATATTCGCACTTTTTAATTCCAGAGATAGCCTTCCAAGAAGTGTTACTGCTTCAGTATAGATATATTAATGCCCTTATGTTAAAACTAGATGTCATTTAAGTTCAGTGTGTGTAGAAAACTAACTGAATTTAGAAGAAATGTATGCTGTTTATTCTTTTTACCAGTTTTATAAAATCTGGCTAAGTTTAAACATATTTCAAAATCTCTTTTTGTTTCATTAATTTCATTTTACTTTAAATTATATAAACAACCATGCAAACCTTCCAAAGATTATTCCTTTTTATTGTAAATGTCAGGGTTTGGTGGAAGTTGGTTGAGGACCCAAATGCAGAGGAGACAGAGATGGGTTCTTGCTGATTTAATCAAACCCAAAGTCAACAGAAGGAAAGTTCAAAAACAAATATACAGAATACCAAAAAAACTGCTGCTCATAGAAGTAATTTTTGCATGTGTGGACATTTGGCAGGAAATTGACACCATATATGTCTGAGTACTTGCAAGATAAAAAAAGACTAAGCAAAGTTAATGCTCCAAAAAGGTTTATGCCACCTCCAACAGAGGGAATTTGAATTCAATAAGCTTTTGATCAAAAGTCAAGACTACAAATAGTTGTAGTGTAGTCTCTGAACTGTAGCAAGCTTGTGAAATTAAAGTTGAGTATGTCAATACAATATCGGTACAATGCGGTGAACATAAAACCCTTAAGTTTGCACAAACATAGAAAAGTTACAAAGCCTTGTGTTTCGAGGCACATTTAATGCTACGGAATCTCATGATATCATTTGCACTTGCAGACATAATGATAGAAAAAACCTTCTTATATTACAGCATAAACTCATTTGTAGCTACCGAGGCTTTAGAAGAGAGGAGAAACCCTCAACAGAGCAATGATGATGCTTTAAACACTCCCAAACAGCCGAGCTCAGCATAAAACCAATTACCTTGGCTCCAGTATGACAAACTGAAAAATTGAGCTCATCTGGCCTGTTATGAGGTACAATAAGCATGAACTAATTATTATGTTATGCTTACAAATGCAATAACTCTATAAAAAAACAAATCAGATACCAATAACACAGCAGGCTGATTTCCTATTTGTCTAACAAGGGCTAGATGTAAAAACCCAGGTTCTATATGCAGGTTTGTTGGTTCACGTGAGATCAAACTGTTTCAAAGTCCTGAAACAGTGTTACAGAGCAAAGAACCGAATGACCTACACACAGCAGTCATCCATGTTGAGTAGTTTACCGTCACCAGGTCATACTTGATTGTCTCACAGATGGGTTAGAGTAAAGCTCAATGTTAAAAGGTACAATTATAGTCAGAATGTATCAAGGATCTACTTATATGTGTAATTCTTTCTGATTTCACTGTGCACAAACATTTACTATAAAGGTTATAAATTTTAATAGTGAACTCTAACCCTAGACTTTTTTTAGATAAAACCTTGTAAAATTGTGGCATGCATATTTTTACTGTCATAAAAAGGATGACATGTCAGCAAATTTACAGAGAAACAGATGGCAATGCCTATATAGCATTTAGCAGATAAGCTGCAAAGAGGCCGGAGGTAACTGAAGGAACTGAAGATGACATTAGACACTTATGTTTGAATTTAGTACAGGACAAACAAATATATGGAAAAGGATATCCATATCAAGGAGTCCAAAACTGGCATATTCTCATTTAAATGTTCTATTTAAATATCTAACTCAGTACATACCATTACCACTACAATTAATGGAGGTGGCTCTTTTATTCCTGGGGGAGGCTTTTTCTCAGCAGGGACAGGAAAGCTGACCCAAATGGGTGGAGCTATAAATATGGCCAATGCAATAAAATAATTGTGTTAAACAAAATACTCAGAATGGACCAAGCTTCATATTCTAAAAGAACAACATAACTATATACATAGCTGGAGCTAATGCTTTAGATCAGACCAAATAGTGTTAGATCAGCCCAGTCAAAGTTCAGGCTTAAATCAGATTGACAATCTGTGCCATGATAGGAAAAAATAATGTACCTGGGTGCTCTCCATAAAGTCTGCCTGAGCTATTTTTGCCAAGAAGAATGAGCAAAGTTAGTTTACAGTCTAGACATATCTTAAAACAATGTAAATATGCAGGCTTTCTTGTTCTTCATATACTAGAAAACAAACAAAAAAATGCTTGTTTGATACTCTTAGGCTGAGTTTCTCTCTTGTATATCTAACAGCTTTTCAAAGTCCAATTTGAGTAATATGATTTAGTTTTCTACCCAAAAAACTTTCATAACAATCTCCCCTAAGGCAAAGCAAATTTATTTTGGAGTCTTGTTTTTACTAATGAAAAAGAAAAAAAAAATGAGAAAAACTTGTGAAATAGAGTCTAGGGCCATTTGACTTCAACACAGTTCAGAATATTATCTGTGACCAACATAATCACCACATACGCATCTCGAAAATACCTCACTTAGAATAATGCATTCTCGAGAGTCGTGAGGTTGAAAAAAATTGCTGTAAACTTGAAAGGCAGGAAGAAGAGGAGAACATCTCTGCCTATTTACATTTTTCTAAAATTAGGTTTTGAGTCACCAGACATTAAAGGTCTGACTTCCCAGACAAACTGCATCAACGATGAAAGGCTCTGTTTAGACAGATAAACAACACATTTTTTATGTTAGACTTGGACTTGATACAAAGACATATAAAAGACTAGGAGACACACAGTAAAGTACTCAGACATTTACTAGGTAATTTACTGGAACTTGATTGTTTCTCTTTACCAACTGTATAATCAAGCACATTGTGTGGAAATTGGTGAAGACGTCAACTTTATTGACGGTCTCAGGACAGAAGGGATAACTAATGATGTGAAAGAAATTATTGCTTAGAAACGGTTTAAGTAAAAAAAAAAGTTTTTCCTGAAAAAATTGCAGAAAAAAAAAAAGCTAAATTAGAGGTACTACCAAAGTATTACTGACAAAATGTAATTTGAATGAACCATGAGTTTTTAATTGTGTTTTTTCTGGGCACACAAACAAATGAAAGCTTGTCTTCCACACTTGTGATTCCTAGTTCAAGAAAAAAAGAATGGACCTGGCTCTTTGTAAATGTATCCTTAGACTGGACAAACACATGTTTTTGGAATTTTGGAGACCAAACCCTCATGTAAATGTATGAAGTGTTTGGAATAACATTTCTCTCTATGTGTGCATCTCTCTCTTCCAGCCATGCTTGAAAAGAAAGACGAAAAAAAAAAAAAAACACCTCCCACTCAGCCTATATTGTAGAAGTGTCTTTGATTGATGACTCTGACCTATTCTGGGAGCAGGCTGCCACATCTGCAACCTAATTACCCCATCATCACTACTTCTCTATGTGCTGCTGTGAAACACACGCACTCATACAGACATAACAGCGGGTCTCTGGTTAGTTTTTTCTTGCAAAGTTCAAAGTACAAGTTGCAGGTTGTAGTGTGAACAACTCAACTCAGACATTTGCCCTTCCTGCATGACAGAGCAGGTTATTTTCACAGTTATACCTTAGAGCGTTTTCCTGTAGAGAAAGCAGTTTCAGCCTCTGTGGGGTGTGCCATCCATTTTCCGTTTAGTCAATGGCACATCTTTATTCTGTTTATGGAAACAGTGAACACGCCTTTTTTGTCTCTGTTGCTTTGTCTGTAAAATTCCCATGTACTTCACAGATGGTTAGTCCGGTGCTTAGCGCTGCTCAATTTAGGTTGTTTGAAAAGCCCACAGCTGAGGTATTAAAATACTGGTTCTCTGTACAATATGGAAACATGGGTGTGAAAAAAATATATTTGACTCTGTCCTGATTAACCTGTTTTTATGTGGTTGTATAATAAAAAACACACTCAGAGCTCCAGACAAAACATCTGAATAAATTAACACAGACAGAAGGTTCTGGTATGACAAAAAGGATTTTCTGTAAATGTTTAAGTAATCCATTTCTATAGCACAAAGCAGAAGTGGCCATGGTTTCAATAGGATTACACTTGGATTTTATTTTGTGGCACAGAGGTGGACATTTTCCTATATGTGTTTAAGCCGTTAGCACATAATTTTGGTCGGCGGCAATTCAAGTGTGATGATAAGTCAATGATAAGCAAGTCATTTTCACCAGGTGTCGGTAACAATCCATACAATCCACACATATAAAGGAATCAAACAATAGATATCCAGAAATTAAGTTATGTGTAATAATGTGGAATGGCACAGGGAGAAATTATTCAACATATGAAGAAAGGTTCTGTCCCAAATGATGGCCTATAAAAAGGTTTCTCTGGTATCAAACAAGAAACATCTCATGATGGATAAAAATAAAGAGCTTTCCCAATGTATAATAATGATGGCATTGGTTACAGAAGGATTTCTAAACTTCAGAATGTTCCAGTGAGCACTGTTGAGGCCATAATCTGGAAGTGGCAAGAACATCATTTCACTATAAACCGACCACTACCAGGTGCTCCTTGCAAGATTTATGACACAGCAGTGAACATAATTATCAGAGGAGTTTTCCAAGAGCCAAAGACCACTTGTGGAAAACCTCAGAAAGACCTGGAATTAGCAGGTACAATTGATAGATAATAGACAATAGATAATGCACTCAACCGCCTTTGCCTGTACACACGTTCACCATGCAAGACTCCATTGCTGAAGAAAAAGCATTTTGAAGCTCGTTTAAAGTTTGCTGCATAACATTTAGACAAGCTTGTGTAATACTGAGAGAATATTGTCTGGTCAGATGAAACCAAAATGTAATTCTTGCCATAATGCACGTCATGTTTAAAGGTCAAATGGCATTCAACATCATCCCAAAAAAAACATACCAACAGTGAAGTTTGAAGGTGGGAACATCAGGGAATGGGGATGTTTTACAGCATATGGTACTGGTAAACTTAAAATAATTTAAGAAAGGATGAATGGAAATATGAATAGAGACATTCTCGATACAAATCTGCTGCCATCTAAAATGTTGATGAAGATGAAGCCTGAGTGAACATTTCAGCTAGACAATGACCCTGAACACAGGCAACGAAACTCTCAATTGGTGTCAGAGGATGAAAATAAAGCTGCTAGAATGGTCCAGCCAAGCCCAGCCATTCATAGCAGAGGCCCACGAAACCTTCAAGATTTGAAGACTGTTTGTGGGGAAGAATGGGCCAAAATTACACCAGAGCAATGCATGCAACATTTTTTCCCATACAGGAGGCATCTTGAAGCCTTCATTGCCAACAAAACCAGTTCTACAAAGTATTACATAAATGTCAGTAAGTGTGTTAAAATTTTCCATGTGCCCTGTTCCACATTATTACACATAATTTCTGGAAATCTGTGGTTTGATTTCTTTGTATGTGTGGATTGAATGGATTGTTACTGACATCTGATTAAAATGTCATGTCAATAGCACCCCATGAAATATATTGAGTGGGATGTTCAACACTTATTCTACTTGCTGTATATAGCATTTGGCTGTTTAAGCTTATTACACTTATAATGAGTAATAACTATCATCATCTTCCTCTGATAATCTTCAGTTAATCAGATTAAACAGCTTTCTGTTATTCTGTGTTGTATTTAAATGGCCGTTTTCTGTCATCTGATCCTCCGTTTACCTCCCATTGCCATCTCTGGTTTTCCTTAGTATATATTTTCATTAAAATCGATTATTTCAAGATGCTTCTGCTGAGGTGCTGTTCTTGTGTTAGTCCTTCACTATCACAAGCTTTGCCAATGTTAATTTAGAAATAAATCTTCACATCATTGTGATGTAGTCTATCTGCACCATTCTGGTGTTACCTCGAAAAGCACATTTCAGTGAAAAGCAAGGTTTTTTATTTTGAGCTGTTTGTAGTTTCTGTAATGTGCATCCTGAGGCTCCTGACCACAGAGACAATGTTAGTGAGACAAAGCAAGATATTTTTTTAGATATATAATTGTCTAATCTTGAACATCTTTTCAGCACTACCAAGGTTTTACCCATTTTAGTAACTCATTTATAACAATGCTTTTGCCATAGAAAATCACTACCCAGCACAACCACAATATATTGAACTTGGTCTATCGCTGTATTCTTAAAAGCAAGGTTAATGTAGAGTCTTTATTAAACTAATATTAGTAGCCCAATAAAATGCATCTGTTCTTGGTACATTCAAGAAGAGTTTGCTTTTCATTACTTAGAGTATTTGTTTTAATCTCCTGGCCAGGCAAAGTTTATAATAAAGATTTTTCATAAAATCTTTGAACAAAATTAATTCTTGCATTTTAGGTCCATAATGTTCTTCATTGTTAAGCTCCTATTTCCATCTGTTTTCAGTGCAGAAAGTACCTACTCTCCAATACTGTTAGCTCAAAATAAAAATACATCTAAACTGTGCTACATAGTACTGAAAGGGAATTTAGAGAAACAGGGAGTCAGGACAGGTTGTCAAACTTAGGTCAGTTGGGTTTTCCCTAAAACAAGCATTGGTATCATTCCAATATACAACTCTTTTCCCATTTGACCGCATCCTACCTTATTGAAGTCACACAGTCACCATCTATTATTCATTTTACCCAACAAATCCATTTAAATACATCAAGAAAACCAGTGAACTTCCCCAACAGACTGAACTGCATTAAGCCAGCAGGCAAAACAAACAGGGTGAATCTGTCTGCCTTGGCGCTCTTGTGCAATCGTTAGACATGGATGTGTGACTGCACACGCTAATGCATATGTAAATTGACACACGCTCTCATGCTTTACCACTCACAGTTCATGGCTTATATTTTTTACAATAAAAACTGAATGTGAGCGCTGTCTTATTACCAAAATCGCTCTTAGTTGATTTCATTATAATTAATCTAGTCAACCAGCTGTGCATAACTAACTCTTAACGCTGCACATCTGCTTCTTAGCTAAGGAGGACACTTCATGGAAGGTGAAGCTAAACAAAACTTCTAATTTGTAATAATACTAGTAAACGCTACAACTTACCTCAACCTTGTCTGTGTGTCAGTCAACTGCACACCTTTCCTGCAAGAAATTGAATAAAGAGAATAAAAAGAGTATCATCAAACCATAGTTTGCCCTTACCTGCCAAAATCAGCTGATTAGTTTTACTTCTTTTATTGTAAAAACAATAACAACCTTTAATCTCCTCCTTTAATCTCCTCCTTTAAAATCAAACCAGATTTCCACTGGGAGACCGGAAGATCCATTGTCCTGTGTATTGTGTTTAATCTAAACTGTACTGTAATTGTTGTCTGCACTAGAGCTAAATCGTTAACAAACATGACTCATGGCTCTTTCTATTAAAGTCGATTTTTAAAACGTTTTATGTTATTTGAGAAGATTTACTATAGTAATCAATAGCAAGACTTCTAAAAGCCTTTACAAGCATACTTTCCTACACTAACACAACTATTTTGGGAATATATTCTATATTCTATTTTAAGTGCATGTGTAAAAGGTGGAAATAATGCTCAAATAGAAACTGTGATATTTATTGCTTTCGACAAATTCCCCTATAATCCATATATACCGGTAATTCCTACAATATTCACTGTAGTAATCATTCTCTTTTCATTTCTTTTTTTAAGAAATCATGTCATATTCAAATAAAGCAGCTTGGTCTGTCTCACCCATATCTACAGAGCAATAATTAAAAGGCTTTCTAAAAAAACAGGAGAAATTATAGTTTATTCTGTTTTCACATTTAATTAATCTTCTCTACATTCATTTCTAAAGAAAAAAAAAGTTTCATTTATTTTATGGATTTTGAAAGATTTTTTCCACGAGGTGCTTGTAAAAGGTGCTTTCTTGAAACTTTTATATTTTCCAATCTATTAGATGGATTTTCTTTCACAAAACTGACACCCATTCATACAACAAATAAAAATATTCCCAAATAAATGAGTTTTGCCAAATAAATTGTATACAAATGACTTTTATAAATTTCCACTGCCACATTGTTTAACTATTGCAACTAGAAATATATGCAAAGACATGGTATGGCCAGCTAAAATCACATCACTGCAATTATGATGTTTTTTTTTTTGTGGATGTCAAGCAGAGCTTTTAGTTTTTGGCATCTGATCCACATAATCTATCACTCGTTTAAGCACTATTGACCCATCACACCCCTCTCTGGCAATGTGGCATGCCCAGACAAACCAGAAACAATCAACCCAAGAAGCCTTAAGCTTTGACTCAGCCTCTGATATTCCCAGGTGAGATTTAACAGACCATCTGAAAATTGCCCAAGAACAATGGATGCAATTCCCTTAACAAGGAGTCCATAGAATCCTCTCACCCCAGCACACCTCCAGAGGTACCATGTCTGTGCCAACTGCAAGTCAGGGTTTTTAATCAGGAAGACAGAGAAAAGCAGAACAATAAATCGCCAAATATATAGAGGACGGAGCAACATTTCTTGGACAAGAGGCCCTTATTATTTTTTTGGACTATCTTTGCTCGGATTGCTTTTTTGATCTATTGTAGCTAGGGTTCTTCACAGGACTTTATTCTAATTACATAACATCTAATCTGCAGTTAATGAGAGTGACATATTCAATAATTTGGAGAGGATGCATGTGTTGGATGAAAAGAAGCTGTGCTTTCATCTCCAAGATCTACTGTAGATTACTGCATCTTATTAGTGTAGCTCTCTGAGCCAAATAACTGTTTATTAAACTAAAGCTGTAATCTTCTTCCAGAATGACGTGTATGTAAGTGTTTCATTACATGGGATTTGGTCTCCTAAGATGTTTTATGAAGCACCATGTGCAGTGAAAAAGGTCATTCAAGTTAACACTGAGTGTAGTATGAAAAACGAATCTTTTCTTTTTATTTAATCTAAATTAATTTGTTTTCTGAACTTTTCTTTTTTAATTGAGCATTTTGTTTCTGTGTTTAGTACTGCAAAAAATAAAAGTTTTGGTAAGTGTTTTGTCTAGACTTGTTCAATTCAGTGACTGGGTATTTATAACAGACCCATCATGTCTATTTCAGTCGACCAGCATAGGAAGAGGCTGCACCTCAGCTGAGTTCTGTGTGTTTCCCAGATATGGTAACCTTGTGCAGTTTACTGGTCGAAAGCTGTTTTCCATCTCGTTTTTGCAGAGCTTGTAATTACATTCTTAGTCAAGAGTGCCAAGAAGAACCTCCTGTCATTGGACTAACTGGAAAGACATCCGATAGAGAAGTGGGAACGCAAAAGTCCTTCTTTCTAAAAAGCCGACTGAATTACAATATGATTTGCTTTGGCTAAGCAGAACCACCAGACACATTTTCCCTGTTCCTCAGAACTGCAGAGGCCAAGGTCCATTATTCCCCCTCTGAGCAGCAACCGACCACCAAGGCTCAAAGCTATCCTTCACCGATAAGAAAACCTTTATTCTTAGCTATGTCTGAGTAGATATTAAGTTTCAATAGGTATAGATGCTGTTTATTTGCTCCGGAAGGTGTTTGCTTGAGCTTCTCTTGGAAGTTGTAAACACCTTCAAGGCTGGTCAACCATACTGTAGGTAATTATCTTATATTCTCCTCTCTTTCTAACCATCCTCACCTTGTATTTTCCTTATTTTTGGACCTTGTGTTGGCTGACCACACCTAGCCGCACTAGCCAGAGTATAGGAGGTAGGCACCCTGGTCTACAGAGCTCTATTAGTGCCAGATCACAAATTAATTTCAATGCTGTTTGAATCATATTTGCTGGATTAAAGCCTAATCATTAATTGCTTGATTAACCAAACTTTAATTGATAGCTTACATTTATTATGAACCTTCCCAGCTTAATCAATTAGCAGAATCTTCCCTACATTATTTTCTCTTATCTAGTTTGCTGTGTTCTATTAGGATATTAAACAGAATAATTGCCTGTAACAAGGAATTTTTTGTATAAAATTGTTTTCATACAAGCGGGGGTTGTTTGTGGCTATTTTAAATCTTTGATAGGTTGACCCTAGGTTAAAATTACTCATTTAGAGCTTACTTATATTGGTGACATTAAATTGTTAATATTTACTAGTGGTAAATTCAAAGGTTTACAGCTGGTTTAAACTAACTTTAACTGTTGATTGATCATCCCAATTGTTGATTATAATCATTTGAGGCTGAAAGCTCTTAATCACAATAATCTAAAACATGTTTTTGAGATTATGATCAGACTTTATTAATAATTATAATCTCCAATTATGAATATTATTACAATTCGTTAAGTGCAATTGCATTACAATTTAAAAACTAAAAACTATTTGGATTTCACTGGATTTAATATGGAAAGGTTTAATAAAGTAATTCAAAGTGTTCATGTGAACTGAAAGGGTTAGATGTTTTTGAACACTTTAGGAAACAAATCTGAAAAACTGTGTCTGACATTTGTATTCAGTTAGTATGTAGAGCCACCTTTTCACTGTCACCTCAGCTAGTTTTTTTTTTTTTAGGTTAGTCTTGACAAGCTCTGTCCATTCCTCCATACAAACTAGCCTGAACTCTGTCAGAATGCATGGGTGGTGGTGTTAGAACCTCAGTATCTAAGCCTTTCTACAGATTCTTGACTAGGCTATTATAACACATGATTACCCAGTCAAGAAAGGCGTTGATTTTAACCTTTCCGCTGTAGCTGAATGGTGAATATTAATCCCATTCCCAACCTTTTTTTCCCGTAGCCTCTCAAAGGTTTTCTTAAAGGTTTAGTCAGTATTCAGGTTTTATCAAGCTTTTCATCAAGTGTAACTAGCTGTCCTTTCCTTGCTGAAGAAACAATCCCACAACAGGATTCAGCCACCACCATGTTTCTCATGAATGATGGTGTATTCACTGTTAATCTTCGGTCAAACATGAGTGACAGAAGACTAACACTTGACAAAAGTAAAGTTTTCTTTTATGTTGACCAAAGAATCTATTTCATACATTTTGTCTCCTATTTTGATTTGGAAAATTAGAAATATAATATCCCGCAGTATAAACAAAGCTTTCTTGGACTGGAGGCATTTATTTTTCCTGCCTTTCTTTATATAAAGACGCAAAGGATAATTAAGAATTTAGATAAAATGGTGGTTGTATAAAAAGTAACATTTTTGTTTGTAAGAAATATATAAAATAAATTGTCTTTTTGTATCACAATTCTTTCTAACTAACTATGCCTGCATGATACTGGTGGTCTCCTCTGGTGTCTGGGGGGTTCCTGTTCCCAGTTGGTGCTCTATTGGTGTGAACAAGGGAACCAGTTATTTTTGCAGGTGTCAGCACGTCCTGGCACCTTGACACGATGCTCCTATCCCCAACATACCAAAAACACACATCAGAGGGGTAACAAGGGGTGTAAAGTGTCATACTCAACAACTGGGATGGGTTGAGTGCGGCCTTGATGGCCAACCTGCTGGTCACAAGACAAACTGCCATCTTGTGAACAACCTTCCTACCCAACAGCGGGGTATTCTTTTTTCCAGGGACTCACGAGTATTTGTTTTCCAATTATGAAGGCCAGAATGACTCACCTAATTTCAGTGGGAGAGAGGCCTGAGATCCTGAGCTCTGCTGTAAAGCCCAGCATTAACAACTTTGCAGCGATGAGATGGTGTTTCTTCATAATTTCAAAATAAAACTTCTGAAATTATTTTTGACCAATATATACATTGACTCAATAAGAGCATGACGTAGATCTTGGAATCAGTCACTTTTGAAAGGGTGTAAAAAATTTGGTATTTTGTTAGCAATAGTCAAGTATTGTCTTGAATACATACTCAGAAAAATGCTAATAACATAACATCAAAAATGAAAGTTTAGAATCATTGCTTAGGCTTAGCAGTTAGTAGTTTCTAAATACATAGGGGGCTGTTCACTCAGTTGGCCATGCCGTGTTGCACCACTATTTTTGATCACTGTAGCTTAAACTGAACAAACTTGTCAGCCTTTCAGATTTTTACCTCTATCTAGAAGCATGTTATTGGTGACATAGGAGTTTAAAACAAGCAAAAAAAAAAAAAGTTTTTTTTTTCCATACATAGACCTAAATTCAATTAAGGTGAATTTAAAAAAATTAGATTATAGGAGGGTCAGTCTAGAAGACATACAATTGTATAATTTTAGTCAAATCAACTTTCATAATCAAACTTAACTTAAAGTGCTGATCACTATATGTAAGAATTGTCAGGACCTCAGGAGTCGTAAAACAATTTCATTGTTGTTTTGAATTTATATTGAGATTTTGTTGAGACTTCATAATGAAAAATATACACATGGAGGAATAAAAAACATAGAAAAGAAAGATATCATTCTCCTAGCAATTATTCTTTTAGAGGAACTGAGCCTTCAAAGAGCCTTTTTCTGTTACTCTATGAGGATCCCACTGAATGGCTCCCCAAAAATCTTAAAGGTAATTCCTGTAAGATTAAAACACAAGATTCTGATTTAAAAGACCATCCATATCTCTCCAAAAACACCAGAATCTGTCAGGAGTACTTTCGGTCAATCCCTTCTCAAGAAAAACTGGTCATGTGGAACATTAAATGTCTTGTGCTTGTAATTTTACATCACTGAAAAGCTATCCTTAATTAGATAAGTTCAAAAGAGTTATTATTAAATTATGTTAAAATCTTCCTAAACATTGTGACAGTTGTATCCCACATGCTGCAGGACAATTAATCATTCATCAGTTTATATTTTGAACCCATTTACTTAAACCATTGCATGTCAGAATACTTTCCTCGCAGTCAACTATCAAACATATGAACAGTTTAAAATAGCTGGAATCAGATGCTCAAGTCAGTACAAAATGTTCTGCTGGCAAGTAGGTCATGGTTAAAATAAAAAAATAAAAACTCTCATAGCAAACAGATTATGTTGTACCTGAGGAAGTCAGTTAGGAAATGACCACAGTAAGAATGGTACATAAGAATGAACAACCAGCATTTTAATACTTCACTGGATTTTAAAGAATGACATATCAACATGTGAATTTTAAAGCCATTTTAAGGCCTCTTTACCTTGTGAAATATCAGTATAAATTGCCTGTATACAGCCGGTGAAATAAATGTTGACCATGTCACAATTTTTCTCAGTCAATATATGTCTAGAGGTGCTATTGACATGACATTTTCAACAGATGTTGCCAATGTTCCATGCAAATCACACAAAACAAATCCAACCATAGATGACCAGAAATTAAGTTATTTATAATAAAGTGAATTGACACAGGGAAAAAGTATTAAACACAGTTACTGAAATGTATTTAATACTTCGTAAATTCGCCTTTGTTGGCAATGACAGCTTCAAGACGCCTCTTGTATGTGTAATGGAGTCACATGCATTGCTTAGGGGTAATTATGGCTCATTCTTCCACATAAGCAGTCTTCAAATCTTGAAGGTTTTGAGGGGCTGTTCTATAAACTCTGATCTTTAGGGCTCTGTCACACCTTGCCGATTTAGACAGCGTATGCCTGATGTCCCACAATCTTCTGAAATGCTGGCATACACTGAACTTTCTATGTATTTTTTTCAATTTTGGCAAAGAAGAGATGATAGCGGTAAATATATGTTCGATTACTGCCTGCTAAGCTAAAAGCAGCCTAGCCTAAGCTACGGCTAATAGCAGCTAATAGCAGTAGCCTTGCAAGAACAAGCTTTATTAAAGTGTATTTTTTGTGATTCACAGGAAGCAGTACGCCGTCTTCACAACTCGGAGACTAATTGCAGGCGCTATGAACCGGAGCAGGGGTAAGATTTAAATAATATGCTTTCATTCTGCGGTAAAAGGCAATGGATACGGATAGATACCGATGATCATAGCTGTACATTTTGTTTTCACAGACTACTGTCGCCTCACAATGAGGCGGTGACCTATTTGCTCGGAGCCATATCAGCAAGTCCAGATTTGCACGATGTTGATAAAGACGACATTGTGTGTAAGTGACTTGTTTTAATGTTTTCTCCTTCCTTGTTACTGTGACTTGGGTTTGATTTTTTATTCATACCACTCTCATTTAATTGTTTTCCAGCTGCCTATAAGACGTATTTTCAGACGGTACGCAGGAGCTTCAGATATACGCAGCCAGCCAGCACGTTGCGTGTGGAGGCTATCTGCTCGGAGTCGGGCCAGAAGAAAGAGGGTAAGACTTTATTTGGTGACTATTTTTCAGGTGCATTAATAGATGTGTTGTGTCCATACGCAGTGCGCTGATTCATTGTTTTGTGTTTTCAGCTGCTGAAAGCGAGGCAGAGTGTGCTAGCAGATGAGGAAGTGGAACTCTGGAAGTCCGCCACCGTCGGCCTCATGTCCGACGAAGAAGATGGCGTCGTCGGCGGTGTCTCTAGATGGATTGTACGGTCGCCGCTATTTCGTAGGCCGGATCTCACTGAACTCTGTGTTAAGCTGCAGTCCCGGTTAGAAGCGATGCCGAAGTACAGGGCCACGCACAGTAGGCGTCTGCACATCGGACCTGCCTCGGAGGGAATGCTGCCAGTTACCTCCAACCCCGAGGAAGCAAACGGACCGTTCACGGACTTGTAATTTTTAGATAAGCATGTGTTTGGATACGCGTTGTATATAGTTGTGTGCTTTAATAAAGCTCTTTCTTTGCATAAACAGCTTCCTGGCAAATCTTCATTTCCTGTATAAATTCATTCATGTCCTTGATGGTAGCCTAATAATTGTGTAGTAGTGTAGGATAACATAAATACACAGCATATGAATGAATAAATATATGAATGACTAAATATATGAATGAATAAATATATGAATTAATAAATATATTTATATGTAAATATATATATATATGCCAACCAATCACGAGCGACTTTACTTGTTTAAAAAGAAGTGGTTCCGTCCAATACGCAGTAAAAAAATTAAAGCCTGGCGTGGCCACGTGTGGTTTTGCTGCCAATCACGAGCGATTTCATTTGTTTGAGAATAGTGGTTTCAGCCAATACTGAGTAGGTTATTCAAGCCAGACCTGGCCAGCCGCACGGGTTTGCTGCATTCATATGCTAATTAGGGCCATTAGTACAGCTGATCGCTCTCCACATACGTCATGGTACGTTTCCGACAATTTGTGGCACGACAAACGCGGACAAGCGCGGGTTGCAAATTGTCGGAAACTGACGAAAATCAGGGAGATCTGCGGGAGTTTACGGGGACGAAAATCTCACTTCTCATGCAGTGCATATACAAGCGTATTCATAACAGTCCAGAACTTATACCCAACGACAACCTTACTTATGCATAACAGACAGAAGCATAATGCGGCATCAGTTGATCATCATCGCTGCTCCTGCTATCTGCTAGGAAGTTTGTTGGTCGTGGGCGTGAACGCATTGAAGTCCATCACACTAACCTTCATGCTCACCCTATGATGGAGATGAAGTCTGGGGGAAGTTTCTCATAGGTTTTAGATAACCTAGACGCCACGACTTATGAGTAACTTACACTTAACGTATGTCAACGATCAGATAACTTACCTGTCGGGAATACGTCAGGACATTTTTCAGCATGCTTAAAATTTTTCAACATACCGGAGTATGTCAACATTAGCCAGTGTGTTTCAGCATGTTTCAGAGTACTTCAACGTGCTCATAACTTATCCAACATATGCCACCTTTTTTGCCAGATTTTGCGTACGTTAGGCATATGCTGTCTATATCGTCAACGTGTGACAGGGGCTTAAGTTCCCTCCATTTCTATTGGATTCAGGTCAGGTGATTGGCTGGCCCATTCTAGCAGCTTTATGTTCTTTCCCTGAAAGAAGTTGAGATTTTCCATGGCTGTGTATTTGCGGTCATTGTCTTGCTGAAATGTCCACCCATGTTTCATCTTCATCATCCTGATAGATGGAACCAGATTTTTATTAACTCTGTACATTTTTACATTCATCCATCCTTTAATTACTGTATTTCAAGTTTGCCAATACCATATGGTGAAAAACAGCACCACACCATGATGTTACCACCTCAAAATGTCACTGTTGGTATGGTGTTTTTGGGGTCATGTGCAGTACCATCTGACCTCCAAGCACGATCTGTATTATGGCATCCAAAGAGCTCAATTTTGGTCTCCTCTGAACAAACTATATTCTCCCAGTATTACACAGGCTTGTCTAAATGTTGAGCAGCAAACTTTTAACGAGCTTCAACATGAAAAAAGATTCCCCACCCCTGCCCTAAACGAATTAATGTCAATAAAAAATGTAGATATCATAATAAATCCAATTGCATCTTTTAAAAAAATTCAAAACACATCTCCAAGCAAAGCTCAGGCCAATTAATAAAATATTTTCTGTTTATCCAAACCAAAATCTAGTCTGCAGTTATTACAAATAGTAAAGGTCCCTACAATCTGAAAGAGCCCGAAGTCATTAAAACATGTCTTGAATGCTCAAAAGCAACATCTAAAAACTTTGAGAATTCCTGTTGAGAGGTCTGGTTATTCATTCTGTTTTTGTTCTTTCAAATCCCACTGAAATATTCAAGGTGAGGTTTGGTTAACTGTAATTTATTATATATCTGTATTGCTTACAGACATATAACTACATATGCATCTGCTTTGAAAACCTGATCTCTCCTGTCCTCCATCTGGTGATTAACCCCCTCTCTTCAAATTGGTAAAGAATTAAAACATCCCTGTGTGATGGAAAAAAATAAAAAATGCACTCAGGCATACATTCATTCTCGCAGTGACTCACACACCAAACGAAGCAGTCTCTGTCTTAATCGTTTTCACTCATTTGTATGCATGCAACTGTTCAAGCTCTCGATTTGGGGAATAAGAGAGAGAGTGCGTGTGTGTATGTGGGTCTGAGATAGATTGTGTCACTTCGAGTGCCGGGGTTTCCCTCCAGGCATAATATAAACCAGGACTTTTGTTTGAAATTCAGCAAGCAAATCCTCTTCTGCAATGGGTGCTTTATTTACTTTGTATTTTGGATAAAAGTTGAGAGAAAAAGCACAGACACGTTCACAGTCCCAAAAATCTTTTCAAATGTTGCCTGTAGGATATCAAATCATGAGTGTGGCATTGATTTCCAGAACAGTTTCTGCATCAAGGTACAATACAGAATATTTCGATTAAAGGATTCTAGCATTGATCCTAGAGCTGAAACTAGTTAACAAAATCTGTTTCAGGGCTTTGAGCCTTTAATCCGATGATGACCAATAATATATAAAATGTACCTCAAGCTAACAGGTCGAAGCCTTCCTCAGATATATTTCAGATTTTTATCTTTTATTAATAGCTACAGAGTGGAAGAAGAAAAGCTAAGCATAACGGTTTTACAAAATAAGAATTAGAAGCAAGGCATTGTTAGGTTGAGTGGAGGTTTGAAGGACCCCAATGCAGAAACTGAAGCTGAGGTGGTTTCTTGCAAGTTAATAACAAAAGGTAGTAACTGAGGTAAAATCAAAAAAAAATACCAAAATACAGAAAACCAGAAAATGTCAGAAAAACTCTCATGAAGGGCAAAGAAATGACGACGGACCAACCAACAGGGACTGAACAGGAGGTGTATATGTGGGAGACAAAAACAAAGGCCAGGTTAATCAGCAGATTGGAAGCAGGTGTGGACAGAGGAATCAAGAAGGGAGCTAGGAAAAAAAGACTGACACAAGAGGGCAACAAACAAGAATACCTAATAACTCAAATACATCCAGAAAACACCACAAAATAGGAATTAATCCAATAAAAATAGAAAATAGAAAATAGAAAAACACGAATCAAAGTGAAACTGAAAACTCAAAAAGAAAACTTAAACACACAGAATCATGACAGACATGAGTTTGGCACCACTGACGGGGAGCTGTCCTGAGATTATAGTATATGTGAACTAAATGTATTTTGTTTGGACTAGGCTTACCATTACTATGATAAAGGTCTGGTTGGCAGTGGGAAACATTAATAGTGTCCACATTTGCTGTCCACAAGTAAAGGAACAGGGTTGGGCTGTTGGTTTTAATCTTGCAAAATAAACCAAGTTTTTTTTTTCTTTCCTTTAATAGAACAACAAAAATAAGACATGAGCTCAAGGAGCATCTGGGATATTAGAGAAAAAGTGGAGGAAATTGGATATGGGACAGTAGTTCTTTTCAGTGTACCTTTTTCAGTGAAACTAAGTCATGTAACTCCATTTTTTTCCCCTTTACAGTTAAAATCAGCAGAAGAGGAAAAGGATTTGAAATGCAAACATTGTTTCCAAACCTGGTAGACAGGAACAGCAAAGCAGGATAGCTTTGAACATTTTATATCATCAGTAGTCTTCAGTTTTAAAACAGATGTCACTGTAGCTGCTGTCAAGGGCAGCTCTATTAAATTTTACCTCATGTTGCTAGTTCAGGTAAATTATTGATGAATCTAAAGGGGTTAAAATTGTATATGTGGAAAAAATATTTTTGGGAATTGCATTTGTTGATGAAGACCTTGTAAAAAAGGGGAACATAAAGGTTTCTGTTCCATTTTGTTGAATCTTGCACATTGTTGTTATGGGAACATTGTTCTGTTGCATTGGAAGAGAGAGAGAAACACACTTTCTGCAAGCTGTCTGTAAGAGCTTAAAAAAGACTTCAAGATATCCATAAGTTTATAAAGAGAGAAGCGAACATCATCCAAGATCGACCCCCTTGAGTGAACAGGGTTTGCATTTATTTTCCCTTTTATTTGCTCCATGCTTATTTATGTGACTGTTTGTGCAACAAGCTAATTAAGACAATGTCTGATACTGGACAGCATTGCCCTTTATTTCCTCATTTGGAATGGATATTTTGTTTGTTGTTTTCTACAAGACTGTCAGGACGCAAGGGTTATTTCATATTTTTGTGTTTGCGTCAGTTCTGACAGCAATGCTGGTACAAATAACCAGGTTAGGAAATAGTGAAGACCTTTTTTTAAATAAATGCCAGTAAAGTGAACAATAGAGATTAGATGATTAAATGCCATATTTTACTGCCCATGAAATTCCACTGTGGTCTTAATTTATCCTTTACTATGGTTATCCATGTAATCTATTAATTAAAACACAGAAATTATTACCTACAGGATTAAATAACATTAATTGTTTTGTGATATTCGACTGGACATAAAACTTTGTCTGCAAGTCTTTTGCTTTCTTTCCAATTATATTTGAAAAGTAACAGAGACTAATCAGAAAATAGCTTAGATTATTTTTATATTTATTTGAGCTATGCACATAATGGTAAACAGAGCAGAGACATGCTAAGAAACCTCTAAGAGACCTCATAGAAACAGATGTGGGTATAGAGCAAAAGAGGCTTGGCTGTTATTTGGTTTCTGGGCACACCGAATTGTAGTTGGCCCAGATAAATAAAACAAATAGAATTTAGTGGAAATGAGTCATATGTATGCTGTTACAGGAGTTTGTTGAGAGCTTTTATTAAATTTCCGGCTATGCCAATTCTAGTGAAAATAATAGTTGCACAATGCAAGTTTTTAGTAAAGAGATAAGGTGGCTTATGTTGCCAATGTTGTTCAACAAAGGTTGCAACCAAAGATTTAAGATATGCCTTTGATTAGAATTTTTATGTCATGCTTTCTCAGTTTGTTGATGTAGTGGTGATTTAAATCTGAACGACAGTCTTTTATATCCAGGGACTCTTTCATCCTCAGTATGAGAAGATGTTGTGTGTCGTTTCATGCAGCCACACTTGTCCACTTCAGCTCATTTGACGGAAGCCCGATCACTGCTGTCAGGAACCGTGACAACAGAAACGTCTTTCAACTGGTGCATGTTGAAAAATAAAGGCTGTGAGGGGAAGTTTGCCTGCTCAATTAAAAAGGGGATTTTGAATGTACAAATCTGTCTGACCTATAATCAGACCACACGGACTGATCACTCACAAACAAAACCACTCATCATAAACAAAGAACCGACATTTGAGGCCAGCACTAGATTACAATGTGCAGAGATCAGCCATTAGAAAGAAACCATTTACATAAATAGTAGTCTTCATAAAATAAATCACCCAGGCTACGGCTTTAGATTTAAAATATAGTATAATGTTGCTCAGAACTGACCTAAACAATTGCTGGTTGATGTCATATTACCTCCACCTTTAGTTTAAGAAAGAAATAATGCTGTTCAGGATAAAAGCCATTTTAAACAGGTATCACTTTACTTCATCTCTGCCAAAGGCTTTGCGGTTCAAAATAGGGCCTTATGAAGCCTTTTTTTCCTGCTCATAAACATATGTTTCGATGACAAATATACTGCATGATTGACTTTCTACAGTATGTAAAGGTATAATGGAGGATATTTGCGAATATTTGTCCTCTCCACTTAAAAAAAAATGCATGTACACAATCTTGTACCTGCTCCCAAGAAGGAACGCCTATTAAACCCTTGCGAGAGCATGCACAAGCCCATTTCTCCTTGTGCACGCTCTATTTAAAAGTTGCTGTTTGCATCGCTCATACAAGCTTCCTTTCCAAAAGAAGATTTGTAATTTTTCCACTATGTCAGACTAACCACCGGTATGTGAAAATAAGGGAAAACCCATTGGGTAGCCCTACATAAACCAGAATGATTGTAAATTTGGAGGAGACCTTATTTTGATGATCCACCCAGAAAAAGAACATCCTCCACTGTACCTTTAAATTAATTCCTTCATAAAAATAGCCTTGTGATGGGTCTGGATTCAATTATAAATATTTAGCTCAAATGCTAACTTTAGACTAAAAAGCTTAGATTTTATTCCCTGGGAAAGGTAACATTTTATTAGAAAGCCAGGCTTAAAGACAGTTTGAAATATGATCTCTATGTTGATAGCCTTCTGAAACAGCTTTTATTCAAGATTTCTGATAGAAAATTCTTGATGAATCAAAATGATAAATTATGCAATAGGAATAAATGACACCCTGTTTCAGGGCTGCTCAGTGGCGCTGTGGGTTCGATTCCCTGCCCATGCAGTTTGCATGTTCTCCCTGAGCATGCGTGGGTTCTCTCCGGGTACTCCAGCTTCCTCCCACAGTCCAAAAACATGACTCTCTAAATTCTCCTTAGGTGTGAGTATGTGCGTGAGTGGTTGTTTGTCGTGTTTCTCTGTGTTGCCCTGCGATGGACTGGCAACCGGTCCAGGGTGTACCCCACCTCTCACCCAGTGACAGAGATAGGCACCAGCACCCGTCTTGGGATTAAGCAGGTTAGTAGATGGATGGATGGATTGAAGATGGATGGACACCCAGTTTCAGACCAAAGCTTGAGATCAAAAGTAGGTTGATTGTCTGTCAAGCTCCACTGAACTCCAGGTGACATCAGTGACAAAACTAAAAGATAAAATGAACCTGATCCCCTGATGAAGTTGATCTACACTATATTGCCAAAAGTATTTGCTCACCCATCCAAATTATTGGAATCAGGTGTTCCAATCACTTCCATGGCCACAGGTGTATAAATTCAAGCACCTAGGCATGCAGACTGTTTTTACAAACATTTGTGAAAGAATGGGTCGCTCTCAGGAGCTCAGTGAATTCCAGCGTGGAACTGTGATAGGATGCCACCTGTGCAACAAATCCAGTCGTGAAATTTCCTCGCTCCTAAATATTCCACAGTCAACTGTCAGCTGTATTATAAGAAAATGGAAGTGTTTGGGAACGACAGCAACTCAGCCACGAAGAGGTAGGCCACGTAAACTGACGGAGCGGGGTCAGCGGATGCTGACGCGCATAGTGCGAAGAGGTCGCCAACTTTCTGCAGAGTCAATCACTACAGACCTCCAAACTTCATGTGGCCTTCAGATTAGCTCAAGAACAGTGCGCAGAGAGCTTCATGGAATGGGTTTCCATGGTCGAGCAGCTGCATCCAAGCCATACATCACCAAGTGCAATGCAAAGCGTCGGATGCGGTGGTGTAAAGCCGCCGCCACTGGACTCTAGAGCAGTGGAGACGCGTTCTCTGGAGTGACGAATCGCGCTTCTCCATCTGGCAATCTGATGGACGGGTCTGGGTTTGGCGGTTGCCAGGAGAACGGTACTTGTCTGACTGCATTGTGCCAAGTGTAAAGTTTGGTGGAGGGGGGATTATGGTGTGAGGTTGTTTTTCAGGAGCTGGGCTTGGCCCCTTAGTTCCAGTGAAAGGAACTCTGAATGCTTCAGCATCCCAAGACATTTTGGACAATTCCATGCTCCCAACTTTGTGGGAACAGTTTGGAGCTGGCCCCTTCCTCTTCCAACATGACTGTGCACCAGTGCACAAAGCAAGGTCCATAAAGACATGGATGACAGAGTCTGGTGTGGATGAACTTGACTGGCCTGCACAGAGTCCTGACCTCAACCCGATAGAACACCTTTGGGATGAATTAGAGCGGAGACTGAGAGCCAGGCCTTCTCGTCCAACATCAGTGTGCGACCTCACAAATGCGCTTCTGGAAGAATGGTCAAAAATTCCCATAAACACACTCCTAAACCTTGTGGACAGCCTTCCCAGAAGAGTTGAAGCTGTTCTAGCTGCAAAGGGTGGACCGACGTCATATTGAACCCTATGGATTAGGAACGGGATGTCACTTAAGCTCATATGTGAGTCAAGGCAGGTGAGCAAATACTTTTGGCAATATAGTGTATGTCAGACAAGTCTCTTGATTGATTCTACTTGCCTTCAGCCTCAGAGCATACATTATTTTATTTATTTATTTATTTTTTTTATCTGCAGTACATTGTGCATGCAGTCATTGCTAGTGTCATCAATAATTGGCTCAAAGAGGCTCAGTCGGCTCTTGCTTTTTCCTCTGTGGATGGCATCATTGGATGTGCTGGTAAACTCACTGAACATGTAGCTGCAAAACAAACATACAGAAAAGAACATGACAGGTTCTTTGAGCAGTCTGACCTATTTCTAACTTCAGCTTCACCTTTACCCGCTCCTGTTTTACAGGTGAGTTACAGAACTATATTTAGACACTAGATGTATTATTGAAACAATGCATCTTATGTCTAAATAGGTTACATACCACCTCAAATGAGTCATTTCATTCTTATATACTGTGTTAACACTGATACCATCATGCGCATAACTAATTTGAAGAGCCAAGTAGACAAAGCTACCGTTCTCTTCATCTAAACCTTTTTGTATTATGCATGGGTTCACCCTATGTTTTGTAAAGTCTGCAGCCCTCATCCTGTGAAAATACAGGCTGAAATTGATGTGTACAATGGTGTAAGTGCTAGTTTTAATTTTTGGGACTCCTTGGTATTATACTGCTGCACTAAGCCGGTGGTAAAGCCTCCAACCCCCCACCTTTTTGTGCCCTCAGTGTTTGTCTCTGTGGAGTCTCTTTGCTCTGATTTTAAGTGATGTGTTTCCTAGGAATCAATACATTCCCTCCAAAAGCTTATCCAGTGTTGGCAACTGGCCTTGACTGAAAATGTTCAGCTGTCTTTGCCTTTCTTTCCTCTATTCATCTTTTTTTTCACCGTTGGAATATGTGCTAAGGCTTCACACAGCATTACGGACTGATTATACTAGCTATATACTTGCCTCATTACAGTCAATAAAGAGCTCAAACAGTGCAATAAACCTATATCACAAGGAAGTTAGTGAAGATGATTTACCCCTTATTACTCCTTCTGTGCTTGATAACTTATGGTCATTGAGCTGGACTGCATAGGGATTTTTTCTGGCAGTAAACCACAAACTAAATTGGCATATGTTAATCCCTCTGACAGTCAAACAGACTTCTACAAGTTGTCATGACAGCTAAAAAAAAAAGTGGTTAACCGTACCTCTTTAGCCCTGTATCATTAACAGCTGGTGGGATCAGCACTCCAGACATTTAATAGACACTTGAAATAATCCTTTCTTTCTGTGGTGCTGCTGGACCAATACATCGTTAGTGATGTATTATGGGTTCAGAGGTTTTTTTTTAGCAGTCAGACCCCTAACCAAGTTGACCCAGCTGGACTTGACCAAGGAAAGGCTAATCTACACACTCCGCTTTGTTTAAAAAAAATATAAAAATAGAAAATATAACCTCGAATGTCTGGGGGACAGTGATTCACCTACATGTTATGAATGCTGGCATGCCATAAAAAATAAATGATGAACAGTTTCGTCTGTGCCTAATTCGTTGCCCATAGGAAGACTAGGAAGACGTTACTTGGATATTACAAAATCGAATATCTTCGGAACAGATCCAAATGACACAAAACTAATATGGGTGAGTAGAACATGATGTAATAACATAAAATCAGAAATGAAATACTTTAATTTTTAACATTCACGTATTTTAGCCTAAACACATATGCACCATTCAGACTGTTTAGATTTATTTTTTCCCTAACAAAATATTACATACCTAGGTGTTACTTTATTGTATGTCTTGTACCATGTCTGTTGGTTGTGCAGTTCTTTTTACATCTCTTTGCAGGTGATGAAGCAGACTGAAAATGTTTTATGATTATCTCCGCTCTGTGTCCTTTTTATTTGATCTTTTTTTATCTTTTTTATCTCTTTCCTCTTCTATTCTACTTACATTGCAGTGTCCATATAATCTGTAAAACTCCCTGCATAATTATAATAAAGCAATTTATATGCATGAAACAAACGGAACACTATGTTGATAGCCGTACTGCTCCACTTGTGAAAGTAAAATCTGTTGGGCTCTTTTTGGCATCAAGACAATTATTCTTATTGCCACATTGCCAGACAGGACACTGTTACAAAAATAAAAAGTATATATATATATATATATATATATATATATTACTTGTGAACATAAACTTTTTCTTCATTAGTTGAGGTTGAGAATAAACCCATAGAAGCAGAGGGGTTCATGGCAGAGGTGGAAGCTGAAGCTTGTTAGCACAAACACTGTTAAGACATTATTGTGACAATTTTCTTATCATACAAACTAACACAATAAGATCATCATTTTACTCTTTAATGTTTTGGAAATATATAATATTGTGGATAATTCTTGTTCAAAGAGAAGGTACATAGAGGAAGAGGTTCTGATGCAGAGAAATACGATTCATGTGATGAATATTCAATTTGCTTATGATGATTAAATTTAGGAAAAACACACTGTGATCCATGTGGTAGTTTGATAGTAACAAGGAGTGTTAATATTGCCGAAATGCAATCAGGATCATTGTTCATGATATTTTTAATTACATGGAATTAAAACACAAAACAATACCTCAAATCAAGGGTGACCCCTTGTTTTATTGTCTGCATAAATCTTTAACATAGCTTCAAATCAAAGTGTAAGGTCACCTCACATTTCTTGCTTAGCCTTTTTTGTCAGCTTTACTAGCATCTGTTGTTTGTTTAGATCTAAGTCATGACAGCAAATCAGCCCCAGCTGCACTTACAAATGTTCCAGTCCAAACATGATAGCACAATTGGCTAAAAGAATACTGTTTGACCTTGGACTAAATAATGACAAACTTAGAAGCCTTCTTTTTAAGAAGAGGGTATGTAAAAGTTGTTTATAATGCACAAACCTATGCACATTTCTCATGTTGGTCTAATAAAAGATGATGTCCACCCCTCACCACCAGAGATGATATGTGTGTATAAATTTTCTAACTTAAACAAAACTTGATGTTTTATGGACAACATCTAAATAATATGAAGAAATACTGATACAAAGAAATGACATTTAAAGTGAATGTGGAGGTACTTTGGCTGAACTCTGCTGGCTATCAAGTTTTATTAATGGGAGCATTGGCTGATTAAATGCTATTAATGGTGTAAAGTCACTAAATATGACAAAGCTATGAATCAGTTTTTCCATTTTTTTATTCTGCTTTTTAAACAGCAGTTCCAAAATTAGAAAAAAAGACAAGAGCAAAACAATAAGCTAATATACTCTATCCACACTCTTAAAAGAGACTTGATTTTCCGTGCCATAAAATAGAAATCCAGTTCAACAACTGATTGTTATCACATCTACTCTCAAGGCATAAAATATGAATCAATCCCTGGTGGCAAATTATGTCCTATGAACTGGAATTTCTCTTACTTGTTTGCTGGCCAGATTAATTATGGTGAAGATGGCATTCATGAACAATTTGTAATCAAAGCACGTCAGCGTTAATTTAAACCAAATTGCACTGGAGTTCACAGAGAGTCTATGTCCCCAGGCATTATTTCCTAGAACCTCTAAACTATCAGAGATTGACATCATTTCAAGACTAAAATAACTTAATAAAAACTGAAACTAGTGATTGAGGTTACAGCGTTATGTAGAAATCTACATATCATCTGAACAATTATAGAGTTTTCTAAGAAAATTTGCATTCATAAAAACACTTCATCTTATATATATACATTTCACTCCATATAATATAAAAATATTTCTTATTAAATCCCTTTCAGCTGACTGGGATTTTGATTATTTTATATGAGACACAATTAGTCTATTGTTACAATTTACTATACAAGGGAATGTTTACAGAGTTACATAATATAGGCTAAGAGTTAAACATGAAAAACTACTTTTAATCTTTAATTGTTAGGCTGAGATGTCATGTCATGATCCGGGTGTGAGTGTGGTTTAGTGGGAGTCTTCTTTCCTAACAGAGAATCTTAGCTGGTCTGTGTGGCTGGCTTGTGCCTGACGGCAAACCTGCCAGTAATACCCCTCATTAGTCCATCAGTGATAGCTTATTTAATATATAATTTTTTAAAGCATTGGAATACATAAAGAATGTTTGTTTGTCATCCTTCACACTATATTAAAAGAAAGAAACAAACAAAAACAAAAAAATCCCTTTTTTTCCAATTGCATTATTTTGAGAAAGCTCCAGTGAGCCGCAAGGGTGAGCTAAAGAGCCGCATGCGCCTCCGGAGCCGCGGGTTGCTGACCCATGATCTAATCCCTAGCTGGCCATCATGCAGGGTTAGCATTGATGCTGTCACCAGTGCGACAGACTTCAGGAAAGTAAACAATGAAGAGCAACAAGTAAGGAAGCCAGGGCATAGTAAGTGTGCTTTATTTCACTCTTTTATCCATCCAAATCCCTCCTACCAGTGTTGCGCCATGTTTATTGAATATAAACAGAGTTGTTTTGACTTGTTAGATCAGATGCGACTGGTGCACTGTTTTGACTTCTGTACATTGCACTCAATGATATCACAAAAATTATAAGGTCAACCTGGGTCTGGTGTTCCCACAGCATTCCGATCAGAGCTGAGGCAATTTTAAAACTGATCGCTTGTCGACTCGTTTGACCCGAGTAAACACATATCAATGAGCTGTTCCCACTGCCACTAAAAGCTGATTGCTCCCGGGATTAAATGGGTTCTTCGGCCAATCAGAAAGGGGTATTGTAGTACTCCTGCTGGGACACCAACTCTCATCATACAACTCCCACTCAGATTGGTATACCTATCAACATTTTGCATCCACCTTTGTAAACAAACATATTTTTTAAATTCACTAAATTCTTTTTATGATTCAGCATTTTTGTTAGGAAGAACATAACAAATGTAGGCACTTTGCATGAATTACATTCTATGAAACTGGTCTGTTTTTATGATTGAAATGATCAGTACTCTTTGCTTAGATGGAATCTCTTTTAATGCTGGAATCAGAAAATAATCCAAAATCATCTAAAGGAGTGTTTAAAGTTAGGTCTTCCATATGTAAGGGGATATTTGGAAGGCTGTTCTGTTTTATTCCAAAACCTGGGATAAAAAAGGCTAAAAGAGAAATAACTATGAAGAACCAGTACCAGAGTACCTGCAGACAACTGACACACCTATGACGAAAAACTTAATACCACAGACAGACAGACCCTTGCAAAATAAATGTCAGACAAAGGATCTTACTCTTTTGAAACAGTGCCAACCACATGCAATGCAAATAAGAAAAAAGACTGACAATATTCGGAAGAACATGTTTTGAAACACAAAGTCATATAGGCCTATAAAGAAGGCAGGGTTTGTTGTGGGTGAATACAATGTTTTTCATGAGAACTCTCAAATTTATTAATCCATTCTCCTGATGATATTTCTTTATCACTACATCAGCTTGAACGTGTTGGAGCTTATCTTTACAGCAGAGTGCTGGAGGCAGCAAATTTAGCAGTCCATCTCCATAATTTCTTTGCTAGGTATTTATCAACCTCTGCAAAACAGTGACTTAATTACCTCTCAAAGCACGTTCATCAGTGAACTGATGTATCTATTTTCATAATTAGATAAGGCTTACACAGACAGAAGCAGGGAGCTAATTCTGAAAGCAGCAGAGCAAATGAAAGACACCATAACAGTTTGCTCAGCTGGGCTTTAGATTTAACAAGGACAGGGAAAACTGGTATTTTAATAGCAAGATTTATTTCTTTTTTGAAAGCTATGAAGTTTTAAGGTATAATGTGATTCCAAAGGAAAGATGAAAATATGTCATTTAGATTTTTCATTTACATACTTATATAATAATCGAACATTATTAGGTTAAACATTAATTTGAGATGTTAAGGTACAATACGTCCACACCTAATGGTAATATGGCAGCTGGAATGAAGGATATTCATGTGATCCTAATGTAGCTCTGGAACCCTGCCAAACTAAGCAAAGTGAGACGAAGATGGCAAATTAATTAAGGCGAATTCTAGAATCTTGTAGAATTTCCGCACCCGCATAGGTCGCAAAGCAAAATTCACAGTTGAAAAATCGTAATTTTTGTTTACATTTGTGTCACTTAATCCAAGGGACTAGATGTTGCTTTGAACTACAGTTGAGGACGTATTGGAGACAAGCTTTTTAAACCAAAATTGAAGATTAAGAAAATAATGTTGACAAACGTTGAAGTAGGAAATGCTCCTAAGAGGTTTTACGGTGGCTTTTAAAAAAGGGACTGTTTTGTTATCCTACATCAAGAAGCAGACATTGCCTTCATAGATTTTTCTGTCTCTAGAGGCTAGCTGCTGGATTTGAAAGAAAAAAACAAAGTGCTGTATTTGTTTCACTTCATACGGCTGAGACAAAAATGTACTGAACTGTGACTTTAAAACTAAGGTATGCACATTGTATTTTTGGATTGTGAACATGTGTCTGCAAACTATGCTAGGTTAAATTATTTTATAACAACATGGGTAAAATACTGATACAAGAACAGTTGCTCAAGTTGTATTAGGTTTATTTAATCTACTTAGAATTGTATTTTTACTGTGTGAAACCTGAAACATATGAGGTCAGAAACAAGCTGAGAGCTCAGCAGAGCTTACAAAGTCCCAAAAGACCCAGTTGTTTCTTTTTGTTTACTACAGTATCATGCTCCCCTTTTTCTTTGTTTCAGGTTTCATTATTGTAGACATGTGTTATGAGTTTGTCAGTTTCCCAAGATGGTTACACTGCACTCTCTCATCGCCATGGCTCAAATCCTGACTTGAGAAAAAAATCATTATGGAGCCTAATCAGTCCAGTGTAATCCCTTCAGGTTCCCACAACTGCATGTCACCATGCTTGCACAGCTTGCAGTTTGCACAGACCAACAGACAGACTGACTGATTAACATATGCGTAGTACAGGATGATGGACAAGTGGCTCCAGCCAAAAATTAGCAGGTGGGCAGTGCTTCAAGAAATATACAATGATTTGAAGAACAACGAGTTCACTGAGTCTCCTAAACTGAACTTTCCTAACAGTTTATCATCACATCTTTCAGAACGGGAATTTTCTTTGCAATAGTATTTTAAGTGCCAAAGAAAATCAACTGTCTAAAAAGTCTGATGATTTTTAGCAGGTTTTGATAAATATATATAATCTTTGTTGATTTTAATTGGTAATTTACAAAATTATATCTTTAATAGTATTATACTTATTTAAAGTCTTCCTGCAGGCTACCAAAAAAAAATGACAGCAATGAAGAATTTAAGCTGCATATCACTCAATGACCAATAAATCTTGTTCAGAGTTCAGATGAAAGATTTAGGCCCACTCCCATTTGTAGAATACATTAAATTAATTTGTTTTTTTGGGAGGGTCTTTTAATGTATGCTCAAATACGGGATCACTCAGTAAAGAAAGAGACTTCTTGTCGAACCTTAAGGAAGTTAAGTTTCCTTGAAAACATCCCTATATCAGAAAGTTTCCATCCTAGACATTTGGAAGGGTGTTGTTTTAGGACATGCTCGTTCTTTCTCTTTCTCCAAACACTCAAAGCAGTCCTTAAAAAAGTTCTACTTTCCTTTCACCCTATCCTACCACTTATACCAAAGTTTTCCCTAAATAATTTTAATAATAACTGCAAAATGTAACAGGTGGGTTCATCCGGCTTTTATAGAGGTTGGCTGCAAGACTTCCATTATGGCATGATAAATGGTGCTCTTGGTGACTGCCTTGAGATCATTAAAAAGCAAGTCTCATGTTGTTGCGGAATGATCCATTACATTTTGCAAGGTGATCCTCACCAGATGAGAAATATGTCTCATAAGGAATCAGGGTGACTAATAGTTATGTTAAATGGAACAGGCTAACAATATAATAATCCATCTCAGCATGGTCCCCACCAGACCCCTGAAAGT
Organism: Cyprinodon tularosa; assembly: GCF_016077235.1. Taxonomy (NCBI): domain Eukaryota; kingdom Metazoa; phylum Chordata; class Actinopteri; order Cyprinodontiformes; family Cyprinodontidae; genus Cyprinodon; species Cyprinodon tularosa. The sequence continues at coordinate 402,689 of NW_024039263.1, read as the reverse complement.
ATTCAATAATATGCAAGCAAGATGTTTGTTGGAGACCTTTTATTGTATTGTATTTACCTACTAGATAAATGTAGCTCATGTTTGTGCAAGAAATAGCTGTATGGGAATAAACTATATTAAAAGACTGAGGCGGTTCATGGACTTCATAGATCCAGCACATTCCATAAGTGCTTGTTTAAATAAAGATTAGTGCAATTTAGATGCCAAGTAAACATCCATTCTTCCATTTTCTGTCATGCTTATCCCAGGCGGGGTCGCAAGGGGTGCTGTTGCCTATCTCCAGCTGTCTACGAGCGGGGTACACCCTGGACAGGTCGCCAGTCCATCACAGGACAACACAGACAGGATAGGACAAACAACTATTCACACTCACACCTAAGGAGAATTTAGATAAGCCAATCAACCTACCAGTCATGTTTGTTTTTGGACTGTGGGAGGAAGCCAGAGTACCCAGAAAGAACCCAGGCATGCTCAGGGAGAACATGCAAACTCCATGCAGAAAGACCCCAGGCTGGGAGTCGAACCCAGAACCTTCTTGCTATAAGGCAGCAGTGTGTGGCAGCACTGTGACACTGAGCAGCCCTAGTAGCTTCCAAGTAAACAGTTTCACTTAAATGTTTCACTCCATTCTTGAAACAGTTTTATGTTTTATTCCAATGCTATCATTTCTTACACAAACATTTTCACACCCTGATAAATAAATCCTAAAATGTCATCAATCATTTTACAAAAGTAAACTTGAAAGCCTCTGATACCATACAGTTTTTTATGACTGTTTGAACACTTTTTGTCATAGCGCATATAAAAACCAGGACTCGTTTTAACATCTTTGGATCAAAAGAAGAGGTTTGATAAAAACTATATATGCATTATATTCGCCAACCAGAATTTTGTAATACACTAACTCGAAGTGGCCATTGCAGTGTATTTTTTCCTTTTAGTTATAAAGATCCTACATTATGGATGGGTCGGTGAGGCGTCATGAAGCGTTTCAAGACATTACCAAACTGTATTGATATTTCGTTGACTGTGTCACTCAATACTGACACCTGCTGGACCTTTAAAATCCCTACATGCAGCCTAAACGGACACTGATTCAATGAACTAGTACAATAATATAAGTCATTTTATGCTATATTGCATTATTTCATATCTATCTTTGTTTTTTGTAGATGCAATTGATAAATAATATGAACATATAGCATAACGTGAAAATGAGGATGCTTGTGGACTAGGCTTAACAAAAAACATTCAAAACAATAAGTACAGCAAGTACAGTTTGAGTTTAATTGAAATTCAGATAGGTTGGGTCATAACTGAGAGGAACAGGATGACACAATGAGAAAATTAAAACAAATGTGAGATCAAAATGGTCCCATATGACTGACACTTTTCTTTTGCCTTGAGTCTGCAAAAAATTTCTTGATGAATTTGATATAGAACTGCTAAAGATCAGAGATTATCTTGGCAAATGCATCCCATTGACAAGATGCCATTATAAACACATTTTAAACACAGTCAGTTCAAAACAGCTCCTGTATCGTTCCCACGACTTTATTGAAACAATACACACACCTACACAGGCTTTTGCTCTATGCGCCCGTTCAATGCGTCAACACATGAGGTTTGCTGGACCCATCAGTACATCCTACAGTATTTATGATCAACTTTACAATGTACTAGATATAGAACTTAATTATCCATAGGTTTGATACTATAGATCATTTTGCGGGTGCTGATAATTATTTTATTTGCATATCCTCTAACCTTGAGTGGTTTGGCCATTAGAAAATGATTTGCAATTTATGATGGCATGCTCTTAAAAAAAAAAAAAAAAAAAAAAAGGTTTATACGTGCTGAATTTATGTGATACCTCCTTTCGTGGTGGCTGACTGAAAAATCAACAGGTTGTTCCAAGTTGAAATTCTCCTTACCAACAGGAGCGGTGGCCCCTTCACTCTAAAACAAATTGTTGGGATTTTTGCGTTTCCCAACTGTATAGCTCACAAATAGTCAACAAAACTTGATCATTTATGTGTTAAAAATTATGATTTTAATCCTTATATTTATATACTTCATTCAGTTACCAGCTTTTACAACAGCAGAAATATCAGACACAATGTCTTTGCTTTGTGTGAGTTTGTATTGCCTTTCTTTTCATTGGAAAACTTGGATTTTATCATTGATGTCTCCATTATTGCCATGAAATAGCTTCACTGACTTGATATAGAAAAAAAGTGTTCCTCATCTTTGTTTTAAGGTTTACTAATGAGGCAAAAGGTGTGAATATATGATTAAGGTAACTTTGTGCTTTACTGTATCACTGGTAATAAAAATTCTCTATTCGTCCAACATTTGTATAGACTGGCTCACATTTCTGCATGGGCTGCGATCTTAAGGTTTCCATTGGGTCAGTTGCACACATATTTTAAATCACGGAAACCTGTCCCTCAATTCTCACAATTCCTGTGCTTTGCCTTTCTGCTCCTTTGACTCTTGGAGAAACCCTTTCAAACTCCCAGCTGCGACTCACCTGGCAGCAGATTAACGAACTGTCCTTCATCAGCAGCTGTAGATGGTGCAAAATCTTATCATACGCTCACCTACCTGTCCACTTTCCGACCATGCTAGCAAACAAAAACACCATTCAAAATACCTCAGAACCTTCCTGTGGATGTACTCATCTTCTCCTGGGCTCACTTCACCTAATTTAAAGAGTAAGAATTCTTCACTGATTATTTTCAATGCAAAAAAAAAAAAAAACTCTTACCCATCCTCCCTAGAGACCCTTTTCATGTACATTGTTCTCAGTAAACCTCATTTTTGCAGGTAATTATTGCCTGTACAATAGTCAGCTGTACTTCAGACAAGACATTTACAGCCATATTGAATTAATTTGAAACACTACCTTAATGTTCAATTTCAAACCAGCTCTATTATTCTGTTTATTTTTAGAAGCTGTGCCTCGAGGTATGATAAAATGAGCCCAATAAAAAGGCTCCTGCTCCAATTCCCTCATTATTGAATTACGTGTTCAAGTACTTCTGCACTGTTTTTGCATCTGTCAATCTATTGGTTTTCTGTGTGCATGCATTGAGCAGATAATGAGAGCACAGCATGCAATCTATGATTTCAAATTAAAGCTGCCTGAATGGCCCTGTGAGTGCAGCGGTTTGTAGCCATAGAGGTAATACACTTTGATTTCTTGGTTTGTTTCCACAGACCAACCAGTTTAGGTGTCTCTTCCTAATTCAGCCTTTGATTGGCTGTCTGTTTCTTATGAATCTGATCCACTCATTTCCTTTGAGACAGTTGAGACAATAAATATCTCTTTAATTTATATATGTATGCTCTATTGAGGATAACAGTTGAGTTCATTTTAGTGCTTCTTATTCTTCTTATTCACCTACATTTTCAGCAAATAATACCCTCTTTTATGTAGAAGTTTCTAATGCAAATGTTCATTTTTTAATTCTTTAGTGAAAGCAGAATCCAAACATAAGAAAAACATTTTTAGAGAATTAGTGTTGAGTAAATGCAAAGGTTTACTGAGGCAATATTGCTAGCACTCTCTAGCCTTACTTTGCTCATATTTCAATTATGAGTAGTTTTTCATAAATGATATGCAAACAGTTAAATGAATTGATTTTGCATGAATTGATAATACATTTTAATTGTTTCTTTTTAAATAAAACACATGATTGATTTTTCTTATTAGTTACCAGCTGATAATGAGGTCTAAGCGTGGCATGATTGAAATTAACTGCCTTCAATAGTAAGCCATTTGATTTTATTCTGTTTTCTTTCTCACTGAAGGTATTATGTTGATATCGGTCTGTCCACACCTAAATGGTTAATATCCTGACAACATCTGATAAACAGGCCTTTTACATTTATGTTTAGTAACATATATTCCTTTAGTGCGGCTCTGTGGAGTGCCACAGGTTTCCATTCTTGGTCCTCTTTTTTTCCCTCTTTCTGTTGCCACTTAGAGTGATTATCAATCTTCCCCTCCTGTCTTTCTACAATCTGGTTAATACAACTTTCCTATTTCTTTTTCTTTTTTAAATCCTTCTGATCTCAAAAAGGCTATAATCCCAAAGATTGATTTTTAGCCACTCTCTTTTTCGCTGTCTCTGCGTCGTATTCTGGCTTCAGTTGGTTCAAATTGTGTCTCTAACATCTTAAAACTGACACCCGCAAATCCAACCACCTGTGAAGGCCTCAGAGGTTTGAAAGAGAGCATTAATGAAGGACAAGTATCATGACGACTAAGGGACAAAAAGGCATAGAATACATGGAAATGGTTGAAAAGTTTTAAGCATAGTTAGGTCATACAGCATGACTCTACCTTTGCATATCTTGAGCTATAAAGAATGGGGGAAAACTATAAATTTAAAAAGCCAAAATATATATTTTGACCAGGTATGAGAATATTAACCAGAAATCAACTAAGGGACCAAAGGTAACTACTCAGATGTTAAAGACAAAAGATCAACTGAGAAAAACAGTGAGCAGGACAACTACTGACTGAATAGAGGGAAAGTCATTGTATTTGCCGTTTTTGGAAGCATTGTAAGGTAGCAAGTTAGAAGAATATACTTAGATGTGCGTGACTCAAAACCTTAACCATTAACATAAAATCTTCCATTTTTTTCTTTTAACAGGAAAAGTGAACCTGGTTAGAGTTAATAAGGAAAGACGGCTAGAGTTAAATACTCACCTTGGAGGAAAACCTGCAACACACAATTTCCAGAAGATCACAAGTCTAAAAATAAAAAACAGAGCTACAAATAAAGCCAAATGTAATAGAATGGCCTAGTTAAAGCCAGGAAAAAAATCTAATTTAAAATCTTTTATTTTATGAAATATAAAACATATGACGATACTTTAAAATTAAGCTGTAATTATAATAATCACAATATTGATGCTAAATTAATATTGCATTGCTTTCTCACATATGTGTGTTTGTTTGAGAAAGAGAAAAGGACTGAAGCTGTGCTGGTTTTCCTTTACCAAGCGGGATGCAATTAAAGCAGCTTGAGATACAGATCACATTAGGTAATTACCACTGAAGTCATTGCATTTTTGTCATGTTGGGGAAAAATATTTCTATCAGCTGAGATGAAAGCATTCTCAGCAAGCTGTGGCGCCACTGCAACAAGCTTTTTGTGATGTGTCTCTTTTTTTCATTACTGTTCCTACAACCTGTCATATAAAAGCAGTTAATCTCAACGGCAATCTCCCCAAACCAATAACTACAGAAATAATCTCTTTTTGGCACAGAGAATCAGAGAAAACAGAAACAGAATGCTTTTGTGACTCATTCATGCGCAATTAAAACAACTTCCTTTTTTCCTGTAAACATAAAATCAATGCACTCTATAAATAAAAGTTTTACTGAATATGTAATTAAGTGCAGTAGCTGCCCTATGTGGATAAAAAAAGCCAATTCATCCAGACAGTGACTAAGGGGACATTACATGCAATTACAGTGTGCTCAATGAACTCAGTAAACAAGTGAAGAATAAAATGTATAATTTAGCTGCCGTTTTTACTGAAATGGACTGTACACACTGAAGCCAACATTAGTCAACCTGCTCCTACACAATGTATAATTTTATGCAAAACTGAAATAGCTTTGACCTAAAAATAAAGCATAGTAAAAGTTTAAAAGATGTTTAAAAGGGTGAGCAATAAAAAGTTGTTGCTGTTCAAAATCTATCAAGAATGTGACTTGTTTTGCGTGTTGGTATTTTTTATAATTTTCCCAAACCTTTTAGGTTTTTAACTTCTTTCAGTATTCTTGAGCATACTTTAAAAAATATATTAACAGAGGTGTAATAATATTACAGATAGCATCAACAATTACAGTAATATGATTGGTCTTTTTGATATTTTTAAAATCGTAGGGAAGTCATAATTAAATGTTTAAATCATTCCGGCTTAAACATGTAAGTATATAAATGTATTTCAGACCATATTGTCCAAACAGTTAGAACATTTCTATTCAAAAAAAAAAAATAATCTGTCTTAAAATCAGTTTTTTTTTTTCTCTGTTATTTTATGCAGGTTAGTTATATGTCAGCTTGTACACTTATATTCGGCCAATCATATATCAACGGTCATCTGTCAATCACATTTTTACGGTCATAGCATCTTGATTCATATGTCGCAGCTAATATACGCCAACGATTGCAATAAGAAATAAGAACAATTTACTTTCCCATTGAGTTCCGTCCCAGTGTTCACGAGGATGGACGTCTGTGTCTTCAGCAGGCGTAGAGCTAACAGAACTGGCAGCGTTGCAATGCAAGGGCTCAAACATGTACGGCTGTAAGCCTTCTACACCAAACCAAGCTTCTGCCGCCCTGGCGACCACTTCGACTTTTATACTTAACATTTATTCAGAAAAAAATGCTTCTCATCTATGAAGTCTGACCTGCAGTAGAGAAACTGTAAAGACTAAGAAAACTACCATTTAAACTGGTTTTTCATCAACAATCTTTCCTTGGCATGAACTGCACAGCTATCACTTTAGAATAACAGTCTCCATGGTGAGACAGAAACTGCTGTTCCTGGAATCCAATTTTCTGTCCTCATGGCCGAAAAAAGTTTTGCTGAGTCTGTGCATCCTTCTGTTTGACCCAGAAAGGCACGAGGAGGGTCACAGCCGAGTCATTTCCGCTATTTGGACTAAACCGTGTGAAAATGTCCCTGGAGGCCTGAGGACTCATTAGGTTCGATGACACCGCTGCCACTGGAGGTGTCAACAGGGAAAGCAGCGGACGGGACCTTAAATACAACACACCCTTCCTGTGACCTCTCATCCAGACAAGCTGCTGTACAATCTTAGCTGCTCTGCCTCCAAGGCTAATATGTGTTGTGTAATCACTTAAATGGAGGATGAAACACAGAGGGGATAAGAACATAGTCTGCACAGGAATATACCTTTAAAAACAGGCCACCAGGGTCAAGGAAACACCCCAATAAGACCCTGTAACATGAATAATTTCACAGACACTCAAGTGATATTTTTTACCAACACCTATTATTGGTGATCCAACAGCCACACGCCTCTGATGTGTTTTGCCAACGGACAACAAAGGCGAAAAAAAGTCTGTGCTGGCTATATGGTGCTGATATATTCCTCCACTTCTCCCCTTTGTGATTGGAAAAGCAAACAATAGAGCAAATGTTTCACTTCTCAGTTATCTGTCAGGGGAACAAGGGCTGCCATTTTGCATTCTATTGTTGTTTCCTGAATGATCCTGTGCTGCACAGCAACGCTGGCTCAGAAACAACCTGCATCTAATTTGTGTGTTGCTACTGCTCTAGGGGAAGATGAGGTATTATGTCCATCCAAAGCCACCTGGTCACCAAACCAAGCAGAGGCAAAAGGAAACAGGAGTTTCAACCACTTTTTACAAATAGCCTTTGTTTACGGTCAGGTATTTTACATTTTATAATGTTGCAAACACAACCTTAAGTGTACTTATTTAAACTTTATGATAGAAAAACATAAAAAGTAGTTTATGACTGATAGCTGAAAGTTCATATTTTGCTTGATCTATTATTTTAGTAATGAAAACCTGTAACTCCATGAGTGCATTTGTATCAAGCCCCTTTCGTCAGGAAATCCTATTTGATAAGACCAAGTTCAAACCTTCTGGCCTACAGTTTATATGTGGAGTAAACTTTTCACCCTCCTGAACACATTGTGTCCATGGTACAATATGGTGGTGGTACTATCATGGTCTAGCAGGGGTAGAGAAGCTGTTCAGAATAGGAGGAGAGCTAAATTCCAATGTTATGTTGGAAGAAAACAATTTAGAGACTGCAAAAGACTTCAGATTAGGATGAAGGTTAACCTTCCAGCAGGACAATGACACTAACCTCAGAAGAAGGATTTACTGTTTATCAAAGAGTATTCATGTGCCAGAATGGACCCGCCAAAGTCCAGACAAACATCCAGTAGAGGGGCCCAGTAATACTGTGGTTATGCCAAAAAAACGATCAAAAATCACATAATCATGTGAGAAAGAAGTTTTTAACAGTTTTGGTTTATAAAGCAATAAATAGAAATTGTTTGTCCGGATAAAGATTGTTTAGTCGTTTTTGAACAATGAAAATTGTTCATATTATATATTCATATAATTAAATAATTTTTGGAGCAGGCAAAATCAACAACAAACCTTGTTGTACGCCTGTCATCTGCTGATAGTGCTAATTTACGCATCCATCAAATTAGCCGCTTTAGATCTTGCTTCAGTAAACCCCAGTATTTATATTATACTCTGAGAACTTCTCAAGTTTTATCCCTCTAAGTGTCTTATACTTCTACTACTTTTTCAAACTTGATCTTAGAAATTCGTCTCTTTCTTTCCCGACCTCCATTGGCCAAGTTAGCTCCTTGTTTGTTAATAGCACACATCCTCAATATCATACACCTGGTGTTATACCAAAAATGCTTAAGATTGGTAACCAATGGATGAAAATCAAATTGTAAAACACAAAAATTTGATAAAACAGTGCAAAAAGTTGCCATTATGTAATTAGAAAGCCTTTGTGTGCAACCAGAGTGGGCTACTGGCCAGGAAATTCATAAAGTTACACAATAAGTAGGGTTGCCAACTGTCCTTTAAAAAAAAGAAACTGTCCCATATCAAGAAACAAAATTAGGTATCTGACTTAATTCAGATTTAATTTAAATGTTTAAAAAAACAATTAAATCACATAATAAAAGGCATACCAACCCATAATAACTTTTAGATTAACTTGAGTAAAATATATTTCTACAACAGATGAGTCAGGGAGCAGCCTGAATTCTACATATGTATAATTTTCTTCTACTTTAGATTAACACTCTAGTTTTACTCGGTATAATTGGATAGAATCAAAATAAAATGTTAAGAGGCTGGAGAATTTTGCAGTTCATTGTGTCCTTGGATCAGCAATTGACACATAACCTTTTCTTCATGACAGATATGAAATATTGTTGGGTGAGTATAGATGAACTTATTTTTATGGTAAAAGGAATAAACCGGGTTTTATTTAACTTTCAAACAGCTCCAGATCAATAATGACTGAAGATTATCTGAGAAAATTCCTATATTTATGCTCCTAAATTCCCAGCATATGGCTCCTTAAAAGTCTTCAAACAATACCGTTAATTATCAACATAAGTCCTGATGTGTGTAATGAAACATTGCTGTATCAGTAACGCAGCCCGGGGCCAGCCTGCTGACAGATGACTCTTCCTAGGGTGTAATAATAAACACGGGACATAGGAGGGAACATTAGACCAGCTTGACTTCCAGACCTGATGGGTGATCCATCATAGCGATGCTGACTGGTTAACTTTTGCACACCGGTGTGGATGATGTGGAACTGTGTTGGTGTTTCCCTGCCTCCACACACCTGAATTAAATACTTGGTGATTAACAGCACTCTGCAGCAGTGTATGGCAGCTGAGAACGTGATGTAAACATGTGATTGAGGTGTGCTAAAGCAGAGACTCATCTTAGATAGGAAGGATAGGAGATTCCGAGGACTGGGATTGAATACCAGTAATCTTGGGTACATTGAGAAGTGTAAGAGTGCGTTAGTGATACCATGCATTGTTTGTCTGTGTCTCCACTGGCTCTTTGAGCTCAGAAAGAATAAACAGACCACTGAGCTTGGCACTGAGTTTGTCCTCCTCCTTAATGAAGTGCAACCTTCCAAGCCCAAGCATCATTCATCATCCTCCTGGCCTCTGTGCTGGTGTGTGTGAATGAATTCGAGTCTCTCTATTTCTGTACGTAACAGCTTTGTGTTATCCAACCTACAGACTGCAGATGCAGGCACCCAAACAGCCCGTGTTACTTTAAGTTAAAAGAAATTGCCTTTTGCTTAGTTTGGCCCCAATCTCACTCATCTAATTTCCTGTCTATTAGATAGCGATCAGAAATCAGAGCTGTATCTGATTTTCATATGACATTGCAGGATATGTGGTAAGCAGAATAAGCTTTCAGAGGAGATTTGTGCACAATTATGCCACGATTTCAGTAATTCATGAAAGGAATTAGGCTGCCCTAGCTGTGCCATAATATTTACTCGAACAATCTGCAGCCTTTGTTTAGTCTGTGCCGAGATGTATATCTAAACGTAATCTTTTCCCTCAATCACAGTTGTGGAATTATAATGTTATGAGTTATGAATGTCTGCAGGGAAAGTCATACTGTATATGGATATATGTGTCCCTGTGGTCAGAGTTGATCCTAAGAACATGCCTGATGTTTAGTTGCTTTAAAGCTACCCAAATGTCAGTTTTTTTTAGCTTACAGTGAATTAATTAAAATATGGCTTTATCATCAGATTGGCAATAATATTGCTTGTATAAAAATAATTCTGGAATAACTAAATGAATATGTGATGTGTTCCATGCTCTGTCACATAACTTTAGACTAACAAAAGAAGCTGAGCATATCCAGACACAGCATATCCAGAATATGACATATGAGAGCCAAGGCGGCTGCTTTATTTCTTGTGTTAGCCGAAGCATAACACAACCGTGGCTAAAACTTTTGCATCAGTTTTATTATACTGACAAATCTTTTTATAATTTTCATCAGGCTCTTTAGATGACAAATGAGAGTAAACTTTGTGTAGAAACCCACAGGAGTTTGTGCAGATGTGAAAATGAGCTGCACATTTTTAAGCTCTGGAACAATGCATCTTAAAACCTGCAGACATTTTCTTTTATTTTACATGTAGGAGTATCTGTGATGGATTTTTTTATTCATTATGGTAAAAATGTAGGCTGCAAGAGGAAATTGTGGTTGCCACAAACCCTGAGAGGGTTCATGAAACCACTTCAGAACAGTTTAAATTTATGCTGAACAAAGAATTTTCTAAGAGGGAAAACATTTTGTTAAAAGTTACCGATTTTCCCATCAGTTTGATTCAAAGAAACAAAACTTGTTTAATAATAAAAATATGTCACCTACAATTAAGTAAGAGAAACAGAGAGATGTTTGAAACACCACATGCCTCCTATTGAGCACAAAGATGAAAGGGTAATGATTTAGGCTTGCTTTAAAGCCATGAATAAACCGAACTTTAGCACCTTGCAGTGTTTTAGTATAAGATGAAGTCTGAACTACCAAGTAAATAGAAATCTAAAGTAGGACTTCACTGACAGCCAAAGCTTTATTAAAACTAGGTTAAATGATCAATGGATCAGTTACAAATAAAAATAATAATGAACCAAATTTCTTCCATAACTTCATGTCAAAGATACCTCTGTAGGCAATATATAATGTTTAGTGTATTTTTATCAAACTTGTTTTCAAATTTAGACTTAATTTTGTGATTTTGTATATATAAAGTTAAATCTAAGCAAGAAGGTTCCGGGGTCTTTCTGCATGGAGTTTGCATGTCCTCCCTGAGCATGCGTGGTTCTCTCTGGGTACTCCGGCTTCCTCCCACAGTCCAAAAACATGACTGATGAAAACAAGTAAATTTCTCCATTGTGGGATCAATAAAGTCAATCAATCAAAATTTTTTTTAAATCAGTTTAAGACCTGATTTTAAATGTAATTACTTCCAGGTATGTAACACTTCTACAACTTATAAACCAGCGAGTGCTAGTCACTGTTATTTATGCTTTATCCAGAGAGTGATCGATCCTTCAACAAAAAGATCAAATAGTTTAAGAGACAAAGACTGATAATTCTCACACCCAGACACTAGTAATTATATTTTTTTCTCTTCCACTGCTGACATCCAGTCAGGTTGACTCACTGTTGGTTGAGCTAATGCAATGAACTTTATGCAATAAATGCATTGCTGAAACCATTTTAGATTGCACAAAAGGTCCTTATCTTGAGAATGCGTGAGCTCAGAGATTAAGAGGGGTTATATAGAACTGAATAATTTTTTTAATAGTACAGTTTGGTTTATATGTAGGTTTTGATGCTTTTGGTCATGGGTTGTTTTAACATTCTGTGTTAGGTTGAGTTTGTTTTGTTTATAAAGTTATTTGTTTTTTGCTGAAGGGTTTTGCATCCATGGCTGTATTTCTCAGCTGCTTTTGCTTTCTTCTTCCTGGAGCTTTCAGCTCACTAGCTCCTACACCTGCCTTTGTTTAATCCTTGCTTTCATTGGTGTACATATTGCCTTAGGTGTTTTGTTATTCTTTCATTAGATCCAGCTTTTGCCACATTTTGCTTTCCATCTCTCGAAATTTGTTTCTGGCCCCTTGTAATGCTTTTTGTTTGATTTAATAAAAGTTTTATTTATTTACATCATTTACTTGCCTCCGGAGTTATGCGTGTGTCCATGCTGAGAACACATCATCTACAGTAATGATAATACCGAATATGTTGCATTATGTTGAACATTTCTGTTACATATCATGGTTAAAAGCATGATAGAAAAAATTGGGTGTCGTTTACCCAATTCAACTCTTTAGTTTAGGGTGAACATAACTGACCTAGTTTCAGATTTAGCCATTTTGGAGGGTGCTGCCATTCTACACCATCAACACCCTGTAAGATTGGTTGTTTTTCTATCTCCAATGCACTATTGATCTATAGGACCTAAATGCAGGCAGGAATAATGTTGACACTTACCAAAACTACAAAACAATGAGACTGAAAAACAGAGCAGACTTGCTATACGTCGGGGCAAACTAAAATTCAGCAAGCTACAACCGAAAACAAATATGCTTAAAGCTGAGAAAGGTAGATTGCTGGAATTAGGAGCCTGTGCGTTATTTACTTTGGGAGAAGAATTCGTAAGAGTGGATCTGTGAAAAACTGTAGAGAAACAGAAAAAAAACTACTTATGTCAGGGGATGTCAGAGTATGGTTCAATAATCTCTGGTCTGAAAGAGACCGGACCAATCAGAGTGTGGGTGGTGACCCCATAATGCAACAGCATTATTCTGTAACCCCAACATTCAAGAGTGGCTATAACGGAGCGATATTTAAATGATGCCATTTATTTTATCCTAAAGAAGCGATTGATATTGTAAGAGCTTTTAAAAAAATAAATTTTTTTGCAGCACATGCTAAACCAAAGGGGGGGCAGCAGTGGAAAGTCCTAACTAGTTTGATATATTTTTAGTTCATAAACCTTAACTATATAAAGTGACAATAGAAAAGCTGTAATTAATATTGACCTCAATATCATAACATTAGGAATAAAAAAACACAGAATTCATGCTCTTGTCAGAACTAGTATCTATAGTTTATGACTGAGATGAGAAAGTTATTTTTCTTTAGTGTTCTAAATAAGTAAATATAATTAATAACCATTCAACCCATTTGATGTAGACATTTTGAAAAACCTTTTGTTTTATTTAGGTAGCATAAATATGTGTTTTGATTTATAAGCAAGCATTTTATCAAAATCTAGTCTTTAATGATTTATTTGGAAAATGCTTGCCCCTTTCCTGTTGATACCATTTTATAAGTGTTGACTGAGTTATTTTTAGGCATTTCAGGTTCTGCCCTCATTGTGCATTGGGTACCTGTTGATACTCTGCTACTACTGAGAGGAAAAGTAAGGTTGTAATAATTGGCTCCAGTAAGTTCTGAATTTATCCAGGAGCTTGGGCATAGCTGTCAGGTTTTATTAGATGTTTGTAGAGGACCCAAATACAGAGACAGCAGCAGAGATGGTCTCTTGTAGGTTTAATGATGAAATTGGTGGCAACAGAAGCAAAAATCCAGACTGAACAGGCAGGGAACTAGGAAAGAAAACAAGGAGACACCTGAGAGGAAGGTACAAAAAAAATAAGAGAATTTACTATTTAGAAAGTGCAGTGTAGGAGTATATATGGGAGAAAGTGGAGTGATTGGTTAATTGGGAGCAGGTGTGGACAGAAGCAGCTAGAAAGGAGCTAAGGGGGAAAGGAAAGAGAGTAAAATATAAGAAAGTAATGACTACAACATAAGGAATGACCAAGGGGAAAAGTAGAGGATACGAGAAAGAATAACTAAGTAAAACTAGACCGAGTAATAGATAATATGAAAAATGCTGAGAAGAGATAACAATGAAGAGTAAAACTAGGAATTCAAAAAATTTGGACAACAACACAGAATAAGATCAAACGAAGCATAAATTAAACCCCAAAAAGAAAACATAAAAAGTACTAAAAAGTCCAGAATGGCAGGTCATGACAATATAGTGTCCTGAATATCAAATCTGTTGATCTTCATTGAAAAAGCTCACTTGGCAAGCCAGGTTAATAATGTGTGGTACTGGGGTTTCCTTCTACACTTTATTAATCTGTGGCTACTCCAATGGAATCTGTTAGGGGAACAGAGGGATGTTCAGTACTACTTGCAAACTGGTTGGATGGAGTGACACGTAGTTCCTGTTTGTATACAAACTTATATCCTTGAATGGGTTGATAGTTAACTGGTGACATTTCAATTTACGACTTTGTGTTGTCTATATAATGTCAGATTTAATGTAGATCCAAAGGGCAACAGAAGCAAGTCCAAAAACCAAAATAAAGCAAAAACAAAAAAAAAAAGAAACAGGAGAAATCGGTGAAAACACATACAGTATGAGGAGCAAAGAAACAAGAAGGAACCAGCAAAGGGTAACTAAAGAGTAAGAGAGTATACTGTAAATGGCATCCTGAACAAACACTGGGCTAATTAGCAAAAGAGGAACAGGTGTGGATAGAAGCAACTAGAAGGGAGCTAGGGGAAGGAGACTGATAAAAAGGGACAAAAGAGGGTAAAAAAGAAATACATAAGAACTCAATAAATATAACCAAAAACGACTAGAATAATGGAAATGAAACCAATTAAAACTCAAAAAGAAAACTCAAACAGAACCAAAACCATGACAAATAATTATCGTTTATCACATGCATATTTATAGATTATTAGTTTTTATTATCTGAGTAAAGTTAAAGGAGAATTTTAAAGGAGGACCCCCATGGAGTACTTTGAGATCCTACAGGGGTCCCCTCCCTTGGACTGTCTAGAAAATAAATAACCAACAGTCTGAAAACACAGCATGTTACCAGACTGTTTTGTTTTTATTTGTCTAATCATATCTATATTTACCCTCTGTTCATATTTATCTCATGGCCGAGAGGCAACACCCCCCAAAAACAATGCTTTCTCCCCCCCTTTTCAACTAACAAAGCTTACAAAGGCTCTTCTTGGTGTATCTTTGTAATGATTTAGTCTTAGAGCAGCGGCCTGCTGTTCTGCTAATCAGCCACAGCTTTTCACAAAAGCCACTATATGGGAGGGCTGAGAGATGGTCTACAGTAAAATACAAGAAGAAGTTGGCTCAGGTGATATTGATTTTTTTTTTTTACCAGTATTAGTATCATCATTTGAGCATCTTGACTCATTTTTCTGAGAATGCACAATTGAAGATTGTATTTCAACCATGTGAAATATCCAGTGACGTGCGGTGAGGTTCATAGCTGGTGAGGCACTGACGTCATCAGAATCAGATTTGCAAATAGATGCATAGATTGACAGCAGTTTACAGGTTATGTTTCACTTCTGCATCCTTACACATACAAACTGTAGCTCACAAAACACACATTTCCTTAAAAAACAAAACAAAATAAATGTTATTACTGTCTTACCTTTACTTATAAATGAATAGAAGTCCTCCTTATCTTCCTTCAGTTTTAAAAGTCTCTCTGTCTCAATGGAGATCACTGCCAGGGAAGAAAGCCTTCCTTGATCCGTCCTGTTCCTGCCTTATGTTTTCAGTCTCTTGAGCACCCCCTGCCATGAGGCAAGAGAACTGCCTGCCTCACCTCGAACTTGTTCTCTGCCGTTTATAATCGCTCATTACACGAAACACGTTACACAAACACAGTTGGTGACAAAAAGCTCTGTACATTATATACATAAGCCAAATTATTAGAAATAAGTTCACATATTACATTTGTTTAAACCATTTTATTGACGCCGTACAGCAACATGCTCTCTCCGCTTTGCAGCCAGCGCAGAGCCAGGGGTTGCGCAATCCAAGGTGAGGCAGAGCTCGCTGCTGCCTCACCGGCATCGCTTCCAAGCATTTGAATGGGAAAATAAGAAAATTCAGCGATTTTGAACAAATAAAAATCGAAATTGGTGAAGCTACATGAAAAATGAATATTTTTTAGTACAAACCACCGGATGAATATAACAATTTAAATTACTTTATGATTATATATTTTCTTTCTTTCCATGATGGCTGGTGAGGCACTGCCTCACCTGCCTCCCCTGACCGCACGTCACTGGAAATATCTCAATTGTTTCATGTTTCATATTTTTCCCAATTGGCTGCTGCTCATGTGCTTTCTACTACTTTGTTTTGCCTCTTTGCTCATTTAAATTCCTGGCGACAAATGCAGCAGAATACTTTATCCCAATCGCTCTGCTGCCTCACAGACAGAAGATAAGAAGCGATCATAACACCAGGCAACATAAGGAGAAGTAGGTCACATTAAGGATATGAACCTCTTCATAGCTATGTCGGTATGTGTGTGTGCGTGTGTGCACTCTCAGCACTCTGTACAGATAACTCTGTCCTATCTCAACTCCATTTAGTGTCTCCATGCTTCGGTCTGGGTTACATCGATGGGCACCTCAGGGGAAATAAGGATACGGTTCTCAGGTTCCCAGCAGGCCCAACATATGGGAGTAGCTCTCTCATCCAGCTGAGATGAATTCATCCCAAACTCATCTCCTCGCTCAGATTAATTTGGCAGACATGGTGGGGCAGGTGGAATGTGTTGAGCAGCATCTGTATCTGTATGAGATTGATGTGAATGCTATGCTTTTGTGTATGTCAGTGTATTGCTGAAGGCTTTGGAGATGGAAAATGAAATGAGGTGTCACTCTGCTTTTATTTATTGTCACCCCTGTCCTCTTATTAGTCAGGAAGTTAAGAAAGGAAAAGGAATAATGTAGTTTGACATCAGAGTTGATTTATTACAGGAGCAGTTTATGGAAGTGACAATTGGCTCATACAAATCAGTTAAGTAAGGAAACTTGGGTCCAGCTAAAGGTAAATTAAAATGTAAGGGAGAAACTAATCAAATATGGAGGAATTTACTATTGTTGGGCCAAAAATATTTGCAAGTCAATAAGACATTTCAAAGCAATTAATTTACCATTCAGAATTCAAAAGAAGTGCCTGCTGGCTAAACTCAATTGAATTTGCAGCATAAAGGGAATCAAGGAATTAAGGAAATGTAATAGATTAGGTTATTGTAAAGTACTGGTTGCAGAACAAATCACCTACATACCATAATTTTGGTATCTAACTGACCATTTTGGTTGCCCCGGGCAATCGGGCAATGGTTAACATCGAGCCCTGCTGTATTAAAAGTGGGTAAAAAGTAGTAATCATATGCTTTTAAGTGAGAAAGTCCTCTTCAAAACTCATCTGTGCAGTCAGTTAATCCAGATTATGATCCTGCCTTCAAATATTATTTACAACCTTGTGCAATGGCGGTCTGAACTGTATTCACCTACATACCATAATTTTGGTATCTAACTGACCATTTTGGTGCTCTGTCACTCGAAATGCCCTTCAGCGGCAGCCTTTGGCCTGGTTGCCTCTTGGTGGTTTTCCGCTACTGTTCGCGGTGGCTGGAAGGCATTTTTCAGGTACGTTATCCAAACTGCAGGCACCAGAATAATAAAATCAAGCATACTTTGCCAGCAGGTTTTAATATTTGAAGTTAATTTAGGCGTTAATAAACTGTTTCAGAGGAGTGATCATAGCGATCTGCATCAGCAGTGCTGTGTCTGCCTCCCTGCCAGCTCCCAGATCAGCTTCTCTGATTGGTTGTGGTGGCGCATCGAGCAGCAAAGATACAGTCTTTCTAACTCCAGCAGTTTCTCCTTTTGCAGCTTGTTGCGCTGCTTCAGCTGCTCACAAGCGCTGCTCCTGCTACTCAAAATGCCCTGCAGGACCTTTTGCTGCACCTTGATGCGCATCAACCATTGATTTTGCATGTAAACTATCTGCTTCTGCTGCCTCTAGCAGCAATCTCTGCAGTCTGAACAAAGCATTAGAGTTGAACATATGGGGAATTCAGTGCTGCATTTCAAAAGTCACTGTTACACTGTTTCCTATCTATTTATGTATGCTGGTGCTTTTGTCATCTAAAGGCAACAAAGGGATATTTGACTCAAATGAACTCTATACCATAGCGCTTCACTGCCTTAAACACATATGACATATATAGGAGCAAATTTGTGTCAAAAAAACTCAGCAAGGCAGATATAACCATGTCATCCAAAGTGAGGTGAAATTTCTACAAGCTAACATTTACTGTAACAAAAAGCCAGCGGGAGGAGGCCCAGGGGGAGACCCAAGACACGCTGGAGGGACTATGTTTCTCAGCTGGCCTGGGAGCGCCTTGGGGTTCCCACGGAGGGGCTGGCCCAAGTGGCTGGTGAGAGGGACGTCTGGGCCTCCAAATTGAAGCGGCTACCCCCGCGACCCAACCCCGGATAAGCGGAAGAAGATGGATGGATGGATGGATGAAAAAGCCAGCGTTCACTGTGGCTTTGCAAAGCTCATGCAAACCTAAAATTCTGTCCCAACAAGATTGGTATATGTCTAGTGTTATACTTGCTATGGTAAAGAGCAACACTGACTGATTAAATCAAATGGAAAAAGATAGCCTATGCTAATTTAGGCAATGCAGTTCACTTCCATGTTAATTTGGTAACTTCAGTGTCACTTTTTAAAAAGTGGGATGGTGAAAATGTTTCTTTTGCTGCTACAGCATATGCATGGTCCTGCATTGTGCTACAGTAGCGCAGACTTTCAGTTGTTGAATTATAGTAGTGTCTCCAAATGATCTTCATCACAGCTTCTCAATCACACTGAGCTGCCAGCAAAGGGAAACGTGTTGTTAAACCAGTGTTGTGACCGGCCTTATGTTTAACCCAATATTACAATTTTTACTTATGAAAATGTATCTGATTAATGGTGGAGTTAATAATATAACAATATTAACACATGTCTAAATGCAATAAATTACAGGGAGAAAATACAGGAGAAATTGTTACACAATGTCATTAAAACCTAAAGTGTTTTTCTTTAGTTTAACCAGAGCAATGAAAATAATAGCAAAACAGAACTTTTAACTTTGACAAAACCTAAAAAGTTTTACTCTACTTAGTTCAGTTTCTGAATGACAGCAGCATCAGTGTAAAAGCTACCATGCAGCTCTGAGTTGGCAGAACACAAATAAACTTCCCAACAGCATAACTTTCATATTATATGAAGTTAGTTATGGGTCTCTGTGGTTTAAACTTTCTTATCAAGGTCTGTGTAATGCTTCAAAGCCATTGAATTTACTGACAATGTTGACAGATCTGCAGCAGCCTGACACAGCTGGAGATGCGTAAAGTGATGAGGCCATGCTGTTATGTTACTTTAACGGGCTCACTTCTCTCTACATGTGGAAAAGAAAGGCAAATTAGCTTAAATTAGATTGGGGTTTTATCGATTAAACTGGCTATCATTTCCAACAGCTTTTCTCATTTTCACTTGATGGGTTTATAAGGCTTGGTGTCACTGCAGCGCTCTGTTCTGTACCTTTATGTTTTCTTTAGGATCCTAAAAACATATAAAAAGAAATTGTTTATTTATTTTAAAGAGTGATGCTATAAGCGAATAAATATCCTGTTTTCAAGCAAGCTTCTTAAACATTTAGAAAAGAGAAAAGAAAATCAACTGAACAGAAAACTGTGAGTAACATTTCTCGCTCTTGCTGTAGTAGATTGTCTTTGAAGGCAAACTCAGAGCTGGTTCAGCCTTCAGACCGTTTGCTTAGCTGAAAAGTAAAACCATATGGTTATAAAACATTATGCCTTGATCATCCAGGCCAAAAAACTAAGTGGTTTGGTGCAGCAAAAGACTTCAGACAGAAGTCAAATGCTTCAGTGCCTTTCTGGCTTAGGGAGAATGACGGCATGCGTAGGTGGCTCTGAGATTCGGGGGTTGCCTCGAAGTAATATGTCATCGTCTTAAACTTAAGACAAAAAAGAATATTAAAAACGTGTGGAATAAAAACTGAAATAATCTTTGAAATAAAACATCAAAATAGATTCTGTTATGAAATTTTTATATTTCTGCACTGTTTGACCACAGCTTTTGCCCCTCAATTTGGCTTGTCCTTTTCCCCAATGTACTCTACTAATAAACAAATCCAAGCGGCTAAATCGCATCGTTGTGCTCAAATGAAGCTTTAGACCTCTAAATCTCTTTGTTTGCTGACAAATAACTCCTTATGGAGGGACTGTTGCAGCTTTCAATGATTTCCTCAGTGGAGGGAATTAGGAGTCCTAAAACCTCACAAAAGAGAAAAAGAAATATTTAGCATGGCAGCCAACTACTGGTTTGTGGTGAAGGTTAATAACCACTGCGGTTGCCTTCTGATGGTTTGCCAAAGATGATGGAAATCAGGGTGTGTTTTTCTAAAGCCAAGTCAGAAGAAGAGATTAAAGCACACTTTTCTTCAAATCCCTGAGTGCTCTGTTTTGGTTTCCTTGCACGCTGTTGCTTTCGAGAGAGACACTTAATCAGCAAACTTGAAACACTGCCTGGAGAAAATATTACAAGTTAAATTGAGCAAAAGAGCTTATGGACGGTGCCAGTGTTTACTATGCTGTTTTAAACAACCATTGCAAGCTCCTCAGACAGTAAAATGACAAACATAAATATGTGTTAAAAGCAGATTTTTGCTGAATATTATTAAAATGGTAAATTATTTAGCTCCCAGCAGATAAAAGTGAAATTCTCAGTAACTTAGGGTTGTTAATGCATAAACAGCTGTATGAAGATTGAGGAGCTCAGCTGACAATCAGAATTTTAAAGCAGGGTTATAAAATATCAACAGCTTGAAATATCCCACAGAGCAAAGTTTACCTGATCTGCATGCAAAATGCACTTTTGAATTATTTCTAAAAAGGTTTTGAAACATACCACTTTTCGTCCACCTTTTATATATTTGGAAAAGTTTTTGTCTGCCACACATGTTTATAGTAAAGTGAATTTAATTTAAGATGCAACAAAGTGTATAAACATTTACATTAATACTCTTAACACACACCCCATTTTTATGTTGTACCTATTGTACAGAACAGTCATGCTGGCAGAAAGATTTGCTTCAGAAGCAACTGAATACGTTTAAATACATAAGAGTATTTAATATATTTGATTTCTTGTTTTAGTTTTTTACCAACCTGGCATTGTTTATTTCTTGTCAGAAATAAATATACGTGGGAGTTGAGCGGTGAATGTTGGCAAGTCTGGCTTGGAAACTTTGGCCGCAAATGTTGACTGTATAAAATGGCAATAATCAGGCCCAATAGTTTTTGGGTAAAAAAGTAAAATAAATACTGATAAAAAAAACAAGACAGACAGATGGACACAGTGTGTACAGAAAGCATTAAGACCCAATTTAATTTTGCACTGTTACATTGGAGCCATTTTCTAAAATCAAAATGTTAATTTTATTTTTCAGTTACGCACACTAAGGACCCCATCTTGAAAGCAAAAAAATATATGTAAAAACGTGTAAAATTCTAAAAACTAAAATAATACATGGTCATAAGTGTTCAGACCCTTAGTTAGTATTGAGTGGAAATTTCACAACTGGATTTAGGGATCCTCTGCTATTCTTCCTTGCAGATCCTGTTTAGTTCTTAATTTCCGGAGGGAGTCTTCCCAAGGGATCAATAAAGTTCTGTCTAACTCTAAGTCTAAGTTCGGTCTGTCTGGTTGACAGCCTTTTTTCTAAGCCTCTTCAGACAAGCATAATTGGGTTTTGGCCAGGGCTCTGTCTGGGCCAGTCAATAATGGCCACAGGGTTGTTCCCCAAACTCCTTTGTTTTTTAGCTGTGTACTTAAGTTCATTGTCTTGTTGGAAGGTGAACTTGCGACCCAGTCTGTGGGCCAAAGCACTCTGGAAGAGGTTTTCTACCAGGATATTATTGTACCCCGATCATTCATCTTCCCCCAATTGCAACCAGTTGCCCTGTCCTCTTTCACTGTTAGGATTGTATTGGGCAAAAGATGAGCAGTGTCTGGGTTTCTTCACACATACTGCTTAGAATTGATGCCACGAAGTTCATCCTTGGTCTCGTCAGAACAGAGAATCATATTGTCTGGGAGTCATTCATATGTTTTTTTCCAAACTCTATGCAGGCTTTCATATGTCTTGCACTGAGGAGAGGCTTCCATTCAGCCACATTGCCATAAAGCGCAGACTGGTGGAGGACTGCAGTGATTGTTGACTTTGTGGAACATTCTCTCATTGCTCTACTGCATTTCTGGAGTTCAGTCACAGTGATTTTTAGGTTCTACTTTATCTCTCTCACCAAGGCTCTACTCCCTTGATTGCTCAGTTCAGCTAGACAGCCAGATCCAGTTAGAGTTCTGGTTGTACAAAACTTCTTTTATGAACGGACTATGGAGGCCAGTGTGCTCTTTGGAACCTTGAGTCTTTTGTCACCTTGGCCATGTCTGTGCATTGCCACAGTCCTGTCTATCTGCTCCTTGGGCAGTTTCTATTACCTTAATATTCTCATTTGCACCAACATGCATTGTGACCTGTAAGGTCTTATATACTGTAGACAAGTGTGTGTCTTTCCTAATCAAGTTCGGTCAGTTTAATTATGCAGCTTGATTCCTGTGAAGCAGTAGAACCATCTAAAGGAAGACCAGAGAAAATCGGC
Organism: Cyprinodon tularosa; assembly: GCF_016077235.1. NCBI lineage: Eukaryota > Metazoa > Chordata > Actinopteri > Cyprinodontiformes > Cyprinodontidae > Cyprinodon > Cyprinodon tularosa. Next base: position 379,965 of record NW_024039263.1, on the reverse strand, counting down.
AGCATGACTAACTACTTATGACCATGTATTATTTCAGGTTTTTCTTTTTAATAATTTGCAGAATTTTTTAAAATTCTGTTTTTTGATGGGGTGCTGAGTGGGAATTAGAAATGAAATTCACTTTTTGGATTTTAGTAAATGCCATATATTAAGATTTGAAATTTGAAGAAAGAATGCATATTGGCAATTTAAACATTTTTAAATGTAACAAAAAGAGTTAGCGGTCATGTGGGAAAAGATTATAAATCACAATATCATATCCCCCTTATGCTGGTCACTGGTTTAGTCATACAAAGCAATTGCATCCTAATCTTCAACTGGGATTTGTTGCAAGTCAGCCAATGTGTGTTTGTCTGTCTAGTCAGCACAACCTGTCTGCTTGTTTCCAGGAGGACAGAGCAGAGACATCGAATCATAACTGGTTGCAGAATCTTATGCTGACTTCTCTCTGCATTGAGATTGGACCTGATATTGAAAGGCCTTGTTTTCTATATTTAGTGAGATGCAGTCCTTTACCATCACACAGCCGTAACCAAAAGCCATTTAGCATTTGACAGAAATAAATTGACAAGTGCTATATGTTGGAAACATATATACCATGTTTGGATTCTTAAACTAGAAATTAATTTCTCCTAGTAAAAAGGGCAGAATCTAAGGAGCAATAAACATACTTTGCAAACTTATAAGACTTTATGCCAAAAAGCACTCTTAGAGCAAAGAACAAATCAAGCAGATAAGGTTCCTTTCTTTCAGTCCTAGATTTACATTTTAATTATCAGCCCTCAATATTCAAGGTAGTTGTGATTAAAGAAAATATTATACAAGTGTCTGTTTCAAATTGAGAGAAAACATATTTAAAATACTACTACAAAGTACTGAACATTGTCCTTAAACCTCCCCTAATTTCCCTTTTTAATTTCTCCCTCACACCACAGCTCCTGAGCATGTCATCCCTCCTTAATTCTGTAATAGCCCAGCCGCCCGCCCGAGGCTCCGTTAGTCTTTGGTTGCTCCCCCAATGTCTGAATCCTCTAATATTTTGTGTAATTCTTTCAACCTTTGCTGTTGCTCAGTTATAAAGCTGAGTGACTGAAAAAGATGGAGATCACTGTTCAGAATACCACACAAGTTACTATAAATTCAGAAAGCAGGGTAGCTCCAGTCATTACACAAAATCCTTTTATTAAAAAAGTAAAGAAGCCACAGATATTTGTAACCACCGCCATTAGCATAGATCTAATGTTCCTAATTAGACTGTGATTATCTAAAAGACAAAAGAAAAGGTCATCTATGCTGGAAAGCCATACAGGTGGGGGAAGATTTACGCACCTTGTGCTGTACTTAGAGATTTTGATAAGGCTTTGAGTATACACGAACTGAATGATTTAAGTAGACTTTAATTTTATGGTTAAAGGAAATCTAGACCGGTTGAAGATCATGTTTTGTAAAAACAACCAAAACCAAATGAAGGCTTTTAATTTTGTAAGGGTAACACTTTGTAGGATAAACAAGCTCACTAGTAGGTGGGAATAATTGTGAATGTAAACAAACATGTTCTACTATCCTATGAAATGATGATGCATGTTAAATTAACTCAAGTTCGAACCAATAAAATTTCTCAAATGAAAATTTTTGTATAATGTGAGCTGTTTTTTTATTGTTATGTTCAAATTGAAACACAGATTTTTGTCATGTGATGTCAGGTTAATTTTGGCTTAATTCTAAGCACATAATTATTTTCTATCTAATTGAGCAATATAACTTTTGGACTGCACTTCATAAGCAAATAATACAACCAATGATTAATACATTAATTGTAAAGGGGAAATATTAATTTAGAATTGTCAACTCATTTATCATCTTGTTAATTCTTAAAGCCCACTTGTCCTTACATGGTTCTAGAGACATTAGACCAGAGTACAGGTCACCAGTTCACCACAGGACAACACCGAAAATAAACATCCATACATGTAAAAACAACAAACAAGGAAATTTACTACAGGTATACTGACTCCAGGTCAGGATTCAAACCCATAACTTGCAAGGCAACAGCTGCCTCTTAAATGTGAAATGCTAGTTTGTAATTTATAATGTTATATTGTCTTGATTTTGTAACCATGGTTGGTCCTTGCTTCTGTTGCATCACTACCTGATTGTAGTTCATTGGTATTTAGTTTGTATAATTCCAACTACTCTGTTAATGTTTATATTGCTGTGCAGTTACAAATAAGATTTTCTTAGACATAAAAAGAACATACATATATACAAATCACAGCTGCTTTCACTGCCCTCTTTTTTAATTGGCTGCACGCAACACGTGTTTGTAATTGGGTAATCAGTTCACACTACCTGACTGCGTTCAGATTTGGCTTAAAAATCTAAACAAATTTGCTTGACTGCAACTAAGTGGGCTCCCCTCACACACTTGCAGACTCCAGCCATTGCTTCCTCTCACGCTAACAGATCTTTGGGGGAATCAGCTCCATCTGACTTTCCCCGACTTTGCACAGATGTGTATTTGGGGTGAAATAAAGCATAAACATTCATACTGTCTCACTGTATTAACTGCAGTACCAACTGATATTCAGAATGCATCACATTTCGAAGGATAAAATAAAACGCTTATTAGTGGTTGTCAAGTTTTCTGATAAACATAATTTAATCACTTTCAGGAATCCTGACCAAGATTTTTAGGTGATATTATACGTCTTATGAAATATGACAAAGATTTTCCTTTGTTCACCATGGCTATATATCAAGTTGGGTATCCATGGATTGTATTTGGTTCTTAAGTGAAGGAAACACAACTTTTGGTTTTACAGAGCCAAAAGTCTTTATTGCAACTGCTTAGACTTGACAGAGTTGAAAAGCTAATAAATGAAGGTATACATCCAAAAGGAAAACTACAGTTTCATCCTGTCTTATTCAACTCTCTGAACCCAACACCCATTTAACATCAGCTCCCTGCAGCAGTTTTTTAAAAGTGATTCTTTTTGGGGACACTCTCCATTAATCTTCCCCCATATGCTGCACGACATTCACAAACAAAAAGCCACCTTGCAAACCAATTATGTTTTCGCTTGGGGAAGATAACGCACAAGCGCGGCGACTCGATTAGATGGATGACAAAATGAAACAACAGAAAGGAAACAAATTACACTGTGTCAGCGACGGCATCAAAAACACCCAAAGGGACCAATGATGGCGCCGCCTCACACAGATAGGTTCGCCTCCCAAACCCGGCTCTCCTCCCTGATCCTGCTCACAGCTGCTTCTCTCTGACTGATGAGCCAACTGAATCATTCATTGGCAAAGACAAACAAACTCGTCGACAGCACATTTGCTGGAGATCTGCATTCTCATCTGGTTTAATTTTTTTTAAAGGTTCCACAATTGCCTTTTGAATACAAAGTGTTTCTTCAATTGAGATTCTTCCATCAAACCATGCTAATCTTGTTTAAGAATGACTCAATTTCTAAAGACATTATCATAAAATATTGTGAAAAATCATTATTAAGACCACAGATATAAAGGGAAAAAAAATCCTAGGATTGTTACAACGTAAGGTGAAAAGCTGTGGGATCAATTTTAGAGGGAGGACAGAAAAATTAGGGTTTAAATAATGTGTTAAAAACAGTACATGAAAGTAAACATTGGATCAAACCTGAGAGAACAGCTATGGGTAAGTCTAAGAGCTCTGGTTTGTGAGTCTAGCTTATGTGAAAGTGTGATGGTCTGATGGTTCCAGTTCATAGATAAATCATTGTCTTCCTTTTAGATATTTTCCATGTAAATCTGGAAAAGAGATTGCAAACACACAAAAAAAGAATAAATTTAAATGGACCAGGGACAATTGATATAGAAAGTCAACTATCTCTTGATTAAGAACAGTTGGGTAGTGCAAGGTTGTACCTAGGTTTTCTTTAAAACTCCCTTAAACATTTTTGTATAGATTCCAAAATGTGTCGATGGTGTTCAAAAACAGCTTTAATCTCTAAGTTGGTTCATGTAACAAGGACTTTGACCTTGGATGCTCTAAGTAAAGATACTTTAATAAAAATGTACAAAACTACATTTTTCTTGAAGAACGACAAAAGAAGACATGTCTGGGTGGTTGCAAATAAGCAATGCATTCTTCAAAGATTGAGTGCCACCACATGATACCATCATGTGGTTGCAGATTGGTCATCTTTAATAAAAATACCAAGTAAACAGTGTACCATATACAAAAAGTAGATAAGGGGTTCACATGTCAGAAACTGGAAATGATCTTGGAGAGTCACTTTGGCTGATCTCTTCTCTCAAATTGTAGCTCCTACCTCCTGTCTCTAGCTCCTATTCCTTTACTTTTTGCAGAATCAGTAAGATCTCATACCAGGGTAGGAGAGGAGCTCCGGTCTGCTTTTCTGAATTCCAACAGTCTTACAAATTTTGTGAGGCGATGGACAGGCACATGAATGATGCTTGTCAAATTAGGACTGCACCCTTCTGTTACAGAACAACAAAAAAGTTACTCAAGTATAGCAAACAGCTGAATCTATCAATTATAAAGCCAATAGTATCAATGTGTGTGTGCATAGCTGAAGCCATCCCTCTTACAGTATATAGCTGTTGGAGGAAGTTGGAGCACCTGGAGAGAAGCCACGCATCCATGGGGAGAACATAACTATATAGAGAATGATTCCGGGCTGGGAATTATGTTACTCTATAGCGCAATTGTTTCTAAGAAGATATTTTGCTTCCAAAACAGTTTTTAAATTTTCTTTGTCCTTTTAGTATTAGGAAACAAAAATCAACCACTGATTCTTAATGTTTGGTTCTGTGTGTTCTAAAGTAAATTAGAGCCAGAAAACCTAAGATATCTGAGCAGCAGACAGACTGACAGCAAGTCTGTGATGTATTTTGGTGCTAAGCCATTCATTGAATAAAATACCAACAGAAGTTTTTTAAAGTCTAGTGTCTGAGCTATAGAAAGGCAATGCAAAGATTGTAGCACTGAGATGATGGGCTCCATTTTCTTCGTCTTAGTGAGGACGCAGACAGCAGTGTTCTGGATCAACTGTAGCTGTCTGATACATTTTTTTTAGATAGAACTGTTAAGACATTGTTGCATTATTAAACTCTACTAAAGATGAATGCATTAGACCAATTTACATTCGCCTTTGAAACCATGCACCAGAGCGCTCCGAGCACGGTAACCGAGATAACTGTTGAGTGTGATGGAATGCAACTGGACCGTGCCTGACACAACCAAACCGTGCTAAATCTAACACTATTTCAACAGTAGGGCTTGGCACGGTTCAGTGATAACAAAGAGCGCATGAGCAGACCGCATCATCTCCTATTTACAGTCAGCTGACTCCTTTCACAGGTTTTCCGGCGTGTCTTGCTTTGCAATTCACAGATACCTTCACCTGTTCACAACACAAATTTCTTCTCAGCATATTAACAATAAATATGATCAAAAGAGGATGGTGTGAATGAGGATGATGGTGAGACCGAGGCTGTCATTGAAATTTGGGAGTAGGATGCTATCCAGGCACAAACGTTCCTGAATAATATGGGCGCCTCCATTTCTTTTGTGTAATTCCCGCCCTGAGAGCTATAGTATCATGTACTGCCGATAGGAGGTGAGGAACCATGTTACAGTAGCGTGATGTGTAAATGGTCATAAGAACCAAACCCTGGTTGGTTTCTATCAAGGTATGTTAATCTATATAAAGGCATCAGTCTTTTTTTGTTATTGTTTGTTTTGTTTTTTTTAGGATTTTTTTGGTTTGGTTTTGTTTTTTTCATATACGTCAAAATGCACTGGAAGAATTGGTAGGCTGTTGTGAGGTGTGGTAAGCTTGGGACTCGAAAGGTTCTAGTCCCATGAACTGCCACTCCGGGTCACTGAGCAAGACCCTTAGCCCCATAATGGCAGCCCACTGCTCCCCAAGATGATGGGTTGAATGTAGAGTGTTCAGTTTGTTGCTCTGGACTTGTGACAGTGGAATGACAAATAAACTAGAGAAAAAAAAATTCAATGTCATCTAAATATGTTGACAGTGGTTTTGGTAAGAACTGTTTTAGACTTCAATTCAGATCAAGTTCTTTTTAGAAACATATTGAAAAATTAGAAGAAGTATTTGGTGTTGTCCTTCAAGTTGTTAGTGGGGACACAAATTCAGCTAAATAAAGAAATCATGAATGCATTAACCTAAATTATATACGCAACCAGATACCAGTCAAGACAAGCAGGAGGAATATGACAAAATGACAAACGTCATGTGTGCTCATTAAAATTTGGGTTAACTTGGAGTTATAGTGCTTAATTCTGGGTTATAGCTGCAAGCAGGATCCCACAAGGAATTTGCTAAAGCTTGTGCTACTTTTCTTTCAGAGCTAAGTATGTACAACAAAAGCTCATCACTGCATTCTTCTTCATTTTGAAATATCAGGCAATAAAATGAAATTGTAAGTACACATAAAGAGTAAGTACACATATTTTCAAAAAGATACAATAAAAAACATCAGAAGTGCTAATTAATAGTACAACTTTAACTTTAATATGTGCACAACCTTACTGGATAATAAACTTAGGTCAAAAACCTGATTTTCCCAGATTAACTTCCAACTTCAGGTGTTTTATCTGTATTTCAAATAGGGAATTTAAAAAATGCAACATCCAAAAACAAGTAGAACATAATTTAACCCAGCAGTAAATCCACTATTGGTTTCCATGAGCAGACCTCTGATGAGAAAAGTAAACAACCAAGTTATGATAGAAAAACACACTGAATGTAAATTGCATGTGTTAATATTTGTAAGTAGGCTTATTATTATTAGTAATTAAATACACTTAAAAAAATTACTAAGCTAAGGAACTTGTCCAGAACTGACATCTTAGTAGCGAGCTAAATGTGCACAAGGACCTCCAGCACATATTCCATCTCACAAAGATTATTAGAAAGCTATACATTATCTTGTCTCATTATCATCTACACCCTCATGAATGTCCCATTTTTATGGCCCCTTTTAGCTTCTGCTCTGCCATTACATCAGTTACTTTGTCATCTTCTTACACTCCACTGTCATTAAGACAGATCTCTTTCGTTTTTTGGTAAAACTCTACTTTCCTTTTTTTTTTTTGCTGTAAACCAAAATACTCATATAGTGTAACAACTCATACAAGCGCACATTTGACACAAATATTTGTTTTCCCTTTTTCTTCTATTTTAACTTTGTTCTCCTAGGTATTGGATTGGCTCCTAATTATTTATGATGTAATTCAGGGAATTATATTAAATAATCTTAATTTAGATCTGCGGGAGACGTTTGGTAGTTTAATAAATAATGGGCCAGACATTTACATAACATTCATGACCCACTGCTGATGTGGCTCCATGTCTATTGTTGACATTTGGGTGTCTTTATTTTACATCTCTTTATAAACTAGTCAAATGTTTTTGTTATTTAGCTAAGTCAGATCAACAGACATGTGTTACCAATCCTGGCATGTCAAGCATTTAGCTTTTTTTTGTTTATCTATCCATCCTCTTCTGCTTATTCGGGGTCGGGTCGCAGGAGTATCAGCTTCAGTAGGGAGGCCCAGACATCCCTCTGCCCAGCCACTTCGACCAGCTACTCTGGGGGAACCCCACGCACTCGCAGGCCAGCTGAGGACCCTTGTCCCTCCAGTGTGTCCTGGGTCTTCCTCTGGGTCTCCTCCCTCTGGGAGTTGCCCGCCAGTGAGGTGTCTAGGAGGTATCTTAGCCAGATGCCCAAAACACTTCAACTGGCCCCTCTCGACATGAAGGAGCTCAATCATTCCTCCCCGAATGATTGAGCTCCTCTCCCTATCTCTGAGGGAGAGCCCAGACCCACTTTGGAGAAAACTATGGTGCTGAGGTCACTGAGGTAGTTAAAAAGCTCCAAGGTGGCAAGGCCCCAGGAGGGAATAAGATTCGCCCTGAGTGAATTAAGTCTTGTGATGTTGTTGGGCTGTGTTGGTTAACGCAACTTTGCAACATTAGGTGGACATGAGGGGCAGTTCCCCTTGGATTGGCAGACTGGGGTGGGTGGTCCCCCTTTTTAAAAAGGGGGACTGTCATGATGGGTTCACTAAAAGCGACCCAAGAATGCAGAACACCACTGACGGACACAGGGATGAAAGTTTAACAGTTTATTGATGCACAAGCACACAGAATATACTGGTTCAGGTTCGGGGCCTGGATACTGGTTCACCGGAGTCTGCGTGAGAGACAGTTCAGCTAGCGTTGCCAAACTGAGGTTTGATTTCCTGAAGTTTACTGATTGTACCTTGAGGGTTCTTGAGGTTAGCTTTGGGAGAGCCTCTGTTGGTTCTGGAGAAGAGTTCATCAGCAGAGTCCGTTTGCTGCTTCAGCGTCTCACGTCTTATATGAACAGACCTTGGCTTAGAGTTTCCCCAGCTCTAGTCCGGAGCTGCTTGGAGGTTCTCTGTGATTCTTCAGGTTTGGCTCTGAGGGTCGGCTCGGCAGGTTAGCTCTTCCTGAGCTTTCACAGAGGAGGCACAGGTTTCCTGGAAAACAGAAACAAGGGTTAGAATCCAAACTGGATTCAAAAGTCATCGAGTTACTCTGAGGATCTAGGCTTAAGCGCTGACCAACTGGAACAACACTGCGGCGTTGAGGCAAGGTCTGAAGACAGCTTATATAGTGGATCCTCTGATGATCTTGACGAGCTGCAGCTGTGCAGGAGGCTCCCTCAGAGGATCCACGACGTACTCTGCTGGAGAAAGGTGGAATTTCTCCAGCTCCCAACAGGGACCAGATCTTGATTAGACACCAAAGCGTCACTAAACAGAATTAGTGACAAAGTGTCACTGATTCTGTTCAGAACTGTTATGGACACAATAATAGGTGCAGCCAAGGTGTTTAGGGGATTCGTTTTGGTGGCTTTAGGATCGTGTCTCTGCTATTTGTGGATGACGTGGTTTTATTGGCTTCATCAGGGTGGGATCTACAGCTCTCACTGGAGCAGTTTGGAGTGTGAACTGCTCAGTGCCTACTTAGTGAGCATCAATGCCTCTTAATCTGAGATCATGGTCTTAAGCCAGAAAGGGTAGAGTGCCTTCTCCCAGTTTGGGGAGGATCTACTGCCCGTAGTGGAGGAGTATAAGTATCGGTGGGTCTTTTTCACGAATGAGGGAAAGATGGAGCTGGAGATCGATAGGCGGATTGTTGTGGGGTCTGCTGTGAAGCGGGGGCTGTACTTGTCTGTCATGGTAAAGAGCTGAGCCAAAAGGCAAAGCTCTTGATTAAACGGCTGATCTACGTTCCTATCCTCATCTATGGTCATGAGCTTTGGGTCATGACTGAAAGAAAGAGATCCGTGATACAAGTGGCCAAAATGAAATTTTATCTAAACCATAGAAGTTTTCCAAATTTTCTCACTTTAAAACAAACTTCAATGAATTTAATATTTGGATTTTCTGCAATAGACCAATTCAAATTGGTCTAAAAAATCATCTTGGCTAAAGAACTTTAGCTCAGTGTGATTGGTTGGACAATGTAAGTCAACAGAAATGTTTAGGTACTGGCACAGATTGAATTTAGCTTTGGAGCTTTGTTCCATTTGAATGGTGGTTTTATTTCAACCATTCTATGGACGCTGTGGCTGTTTGTTTTGGAGTCAGTGTCCTTCTTTACGGTAAACCTCAGCCTAGTAACCAGATCTTTTAAAACCTCTTGCAGGTGTTTCTACAAAGTTATTCTTTTTCTGCTCCATTTATCTTTCTTTTCAATTCTGACCAGCTTATCTGGCAGTCCTTAAGAGTCTTTCCACATTCTCAGTCCTATTTAAGGATGGGAATATTTCAGTGTAGGGTTTGCTGTTTGCCTTAAACAGCTAATGGAAACTGAAAACTGGATTTCCTAATTTTTTAGTAAAAACAATTACCTTCGTTATTCTGTAAAAAAAAAAACACACACATTAGATGTCCTGTTTATGTCTAAAGTATTGTTATGTACTTCACATCTGGAGGTATTATAAACCTTTATTTGCTTCTATGATTAAAACTGTCCTTACTAAAACTTTCCATATAGCAGGACAACAATTTCCTGGCCACAGCCGTTCTGTTTTCAGATTATTTTTTTAAACCAGAGATGTAAACAATATTGGTGTTAAAGATATTTACAAGCTGTGAAAATTCTTGTAAAGAAAGTCTTGCTGTGATTATTTGACTGCTCAAGAATAAACTTAACATACTATATATACAAACATTGACATACTAATTTCTTCTGTCTTTCTTTTATTTGTAGCAAAGGGTCCTAAAACATGGAATATCTAAACAACCTTTTATTTTGATGAGAATATTTATCTAATCCTTGTTTTCCTAGAAAAACAAATGAGTATATTATCTAAATACACAAAGTCATTAACATATCTAGTTTTTATTTATTTTCGACTAATATATACTCCCACCTCATGTCTCTCTCAGCACATTTTATGAAGCAAATACAACTCAAATATTTTTCCTCCTTTTTTGTAGCCCCTAAAGGCATGTAAATGTCTCTCAACATCCTTGCCTCACCTTGTCACTGAGTTCTTAATGACATGTATGTGTGAACTACACTGGCGTATACCAGATTCCTGGACTCTGGGCACCTGCACCAATCGAATCCATCCTCTGATGGTGCTGACAGAGGCCGCGCCCGCATCAAAGAGATCTTGATTAGCTCAACATGGCCTTGTGAGAACGGAGGCTTTTAGAGCCTCTGACAGGCTCACTGATTCACATAAACTTCTTTTAATGAAAGTACATTTAAATCTAGAGGACCTACATAACACTACATTCAGCCTAAAGAGGAAAGTAGCTCTCATCAAGCTTGGAGATCTTTTTAACTTCTCCTTTTCCAGCCCTGACATGTAAAAACACCCCATTTGGGTTGTTCTAGATAAAAGAAAGATTTTATGCTCAGCCATTTTACCTCTGTTGCCTAATAACACAAATCATAGAAGGCTAAAATGATGCAGCATTACTGACTGCAATGTCACTAAAAACAAACATTATGAATTTTAATAGGGCTGCAAACACTCTGGAATAGCAGCAGTAAAGATTTAAGGTTTATTTGCACTCATTATTTCCCATCACACCTTTCATACAGATGGAAGCAGATCGTCTTTAGGGAATGTGTTAAGACAGTGTTTGGATTTCTAAAATGGGAAATACATTGTTTTTAGCATGTATTGTTGATAGTAGTTAGCCTAGTAACCAGATCGATCAGCTATTGTATTCTGCTGTATTTCAACATGAACCTGGATCACAGTTTTGTAAGACTTTAGTTTTCTCCCAAATGTACATTCTAGTTTCAGAAGTAGCTTTATGTGACCACTGCCTGTTGTTCCCAGTTAATTCCAGTTTGTTCTGGGAGTTTACAACATTTTCTCCAATGCACTTTGCTTTTTCGACATTTTTTTCGAAATTTTTTAAAGAATTATAATTGTGCAAAACTTTCATCTTCTTAGCTGCTGGTGTTTATTGGCTTTACCTTTGCCATTTTATACAAAAGAGTACTACAATTACTAGTGGTGCTTATACCGCAGTATGACAACAACAGCTCAAAGGCTAATAATATAGATACTAGTAAGTAATGGTAAATAAAGGCTGCAACACATTTGGCAAACATAAAGAATGAAAGAGGTTTTTAAGAGGGAATATATGTCGAATCTGAACTAATCCATATGTTGTTGATTTTTACCCTGAGGGTGTTACAGAACTCTTCTTTCCTCCTTTACTTTCCATTTCCTTTCAGAACCAGCTCTGTTTACCTAGTGGTATATCAGAGCTCCATGAATGTCACAGAAGATGTCATTTTTCATTGCTTCCTCTGCTTTTCAGTAGTCATCTCTTTTATGGATCTTTTTATTTGCAGATGTTTGTTGCAGCCACTCCTTAGAAGGGCTACAAAGCTCTTAAAGTTCTTCTTAATTTTAAATTGCTTTCCTACCTAGATCCATGCCATTAAGAACAATGGAACAAGAATGTATATCCCTCTTTCTTTGATTTCCTGTTTACCCTGAACCAATATAGCTGCCTTTATTTTGCTCATTAATCTCATTGTCGGCGTCTGACTGGTAGATTGAGCAGACAGAAAGGGCCACTACTCTGAGCCTAGTAGGAGTTTGTTCCACAACATTACACCCCTGTTTGCAGAAAGCCTTCATTTTGAGACAAAGTAGCTCAGTCTGCACAGAGAGGTGGTTTGAGGCAGTAAAACCTGGAAAGGCAATCCTATGGGACATAATCTGTTAGTTTTATGATGCAAATGAGGTCAGTCACTTCCAGCTAAAGCGAGGCTGATTTCATGCAATTTGCATGGTTTTAGCTGTCTATGTGTAGATGCTTACCGAAAGAGCCATTTTTAAACATAGGAGCACAAACAGCTGATGAAATAAACAGATAGATTTCATTTACATCGGTCCAAGATTCTCTCACTGTTTGAGACCATTTAATCTCCAACAGTGTTTATTATTATAATTTTTTTATGCTGGATTGTAGTCCTATCATATGCACCAAGTCATCCAGGTCCCACAGACAAAAGCATCCCCAGACCATCATCCTATAGTACCTCCACAAGTTTGACCAGTTTGATGTTGTTTTTCTACACACTATTATGTTATTTTCAATCCGCATGTGAATGAATCCTCAGCTTCCTGGACATTCTACTTACTGTATGTCTCTTCTGGCCACAGAATATTTTTCTAAAAGTCTTGGCAATTATCAAGATGTTATTTTGGCAAATACGTTGTGTTCTCATTGCTTAGGAATGAACTGTCCTATGCCTACACATTCTCTTACTGTATAGCTGAATTAAGAACACTTTCCTCAACTGAGTTGAGTCCTTTAATGTTCTGAGATCTTTGGTTATATTTTCCATCAAACTGATTCAGTGTATATCTTTCAAGTTTTTTCCTTTCCTCAACTTAAGCTCTTTCTCTCTGTACCCCTGTGGAGCTTGGTGTTAACGTAGCACCAGTTGCCTCAGAACCAAAGGAAAGGACTGCTTTCGTCAGGGGCCAAAGGTGGGCTCGCGGGGAGCAACAGCCAATCAAAATGCTGTAAGAACCTTTTTGAGCTTGAAAATTCAAAACAAGAACACCAGACTTTAACAAGAAACCACTGCATTAGCATTAATGTTGAGTGTCTCTGACCCTCTGAAATCATTCTTTATGGCATTTAAATGAGCTGCTTAGAGCTGTGTTCACAGATATATGATTCTCCACTAAATAAATGCATAATCTGATTAAGGTTTTTAACACCATGGACCAGCTGGTGCTTAAAACTTATGTTCAAAACTTGAATCACGTTTCCAGCTGCTTAGAGATGAGCTGATTATAAGCATGGAGCTTCACCAAAGACCACCTGTTGTTTTTTAAATCGTTAATAAGGTGGGAATATTTGGGCATCTATTTACAAGGTTGCTTTCATAAATTAAAATGATTTAATAATTCAAACTTTCATCATACCCTAGAACCCTTCGGAAAAAAAAAAAAACAAACAGATGGAGAATCAAACAGCAACAGGATGCAATGACCTTATGATGTGACTCTGACTTACAGGTTAGTGAAAAGCAAACCAATTCTGTTGCAAAACCAGGTAGAAAACTTAAATAGACCTGGTTAAGCACTGGAACCTCTTTGATGAAAAAGTCTCAAAGTAATTTTTAGTAGGACTGTCATTCCTAATAGGGTTTCGAAGAAGGTTCGGCACTGTTCCATGATTTCTCCATTTCTGGATAGTGGCACTCACTATGGTTCACTGGACTCCCAAAGCCCAAGAAATGGCTTTGTAACTGAGTTTTCAGGTCGACATATGTCAGTGACTTTGTTTCTCCCTGAAACTCCTTTGATGATGCGTTTCTCTTTTGAGATTCTGCAGTTCACTTCAGGTTTTATTTAAAGCTACAGTGTGTAATAATTACAGGGATATACAGTCAGAAATGTAATATATTATACATAACTATGTTATTTATCATCACCTATGAGCTCAGCTTCTTAACCTTAATATTTGCGTTGCCTTAGAATTCGTTATTTATAATTACATAGGAGCGGGTCTCGCAGCCATGGAGGCAGACATCTTTGCGCTACGGCAGCGCAGAGCCAACAAACTAGCGATTGCGAGATCGCCCATTACAATAATATGCTGCGTGATGATGCTGTTACTCTCCAGTATACTTATTCAGCAACGTCCCTGACGTTTCACAGGTAATGATTCAGTAATTTTCTGTAAAATAATTTTCTGGATATATACCTCGGTTACTTCTCTCCAGCTCCTTTGGAGATCTTCAAGCCTTTCCTCCTCTGCTCTAGTCAACCCTCGCTGGCACCTCTCCCTCGCCTGGCCCTGGCTGCACACCCACCCAGGCCTCTCTGCCCTCTTCCTCGCCCTCTTCCTCTCCCTCTTCCTCGCCTTGTAACCACCGTGCCACAAACAAGACTTGGACTCTGTAAACGGGGAATATATATTCTAGAGCAGGGAATATTAGCCCGAACCCGACGGGACCCGAGAGGTCCTGCCGGGTTCGGGCGGGTTCGGGCTGTACTTTTTATTATTTCATTCGGGCCGGGCCGGGCTCGGGCTTTAAACCGTTATATGCGCGGCAAATAAATGATCACCCCAGGCTCACACCGACTCCGGTCATACCGTTGCGGTGCGGTGGGTGCGGCGCCGCAGTGATTCCAAGTCATTAAAAAGACGTAAACCTCTCTCACCGGCTGCTGAGCTGTCCGGCTGCGGTTACCGAGACACTCCGGCGCTGCAGAAAATTCCGCAAGAAAGCTATCCTTGCGGCGTGCCGGAGCCCTCCACAACAAGCTCTCGCAAAAATCCTTTATTTGGGCCGTGTTATCGCGTGAAGTTACGTGAACTCAAGTGAACTTCTGTTAAATCTCCGGACCTGTTGCCGGAGCCGCAGTGCCGCACCGCACCGTAGTCAAAAGGGCGGTGTGAGAGGGGGTGTGCGGGAGGGGGTGTGCGGGAGTTGCGGTCTCCGTCGGCTCGGTAACCGCACCGGAGCCAGTGTGAGCAAGGGAGATTAGCCCTTGCGCACAATTGAAAAATGTCGGGCTGCAAACGGGTCGGGCTCTACGAAGCTGTCAATCATAACGGGCCGGGTCGGGCACGGGCCTGGTTCTTTCGGACTAGGGTCGGTTTCGGGCTGACTTTCAAGGCCCGTTTCATGCTCTAATATATTCTTCCAGCGAACACAATCTCGCTGTTAAACTAATGACTACAATTACTTCGTCTGTTTATATCACCATGCAAAGCAGCTCACCAAAACGTCACAACGATGTAGAAAAAATAACGGGTATATTTATTATCTTAAGTCTACATGAAATCTATACCCTACACAGACTAATGATTACTATCTGTAAAATTATCTATGTAAACAAACCTCTTCACTTGAGAAGGTAGGTGATGTGGACGTCGTGGAAGACATTTTGTCCCATAACGCTCGCTGTACTGTTGGGGGGGAGAAGCAGTGGGGGGGGAGATATCCATGTTGCTGCGGTCTGCAGTCTGGACGTTAGATGTCGCTGAAAATTACACACTGTAGCTTTAAGTAATTTCTTAGTTCTGCAATTCTGTTATCTTTTAGGACTGGATGTGGTCAGTAAATTAAAAAAAGGTGGTCATTTGTGCTTTTTAAAGACTTAGCAAATGAGGCAATTACATATTTCCATGCAGCACACAGCTGTTTGAATTTTACTTTACTAAATTAAATCGTCTTTGAAAGCTGTTATTTTATATTTACTTTGGTCTGAAGGAACAAAGTATAGCAAAAAAGCAAAAAAGAGAACAAATCTGTATAAACGGTTATTCACAGCACTGTACATCACTAAGTGACCCACTGGATCATTACCCAGTTAATGGCCCAATCCTACAGTTAAAAGCCATTTTTACAGGCTTTGTTTTTACATTAGATGATTTGAACGGCACCATGTATGCTGTGAGGCAAAAACTGAATATATTTGCTTTAAAAATCTCATCTGTTTGGCTCTAATGGGAAAACACAACTCATGTTATCGTGATTAGAAATCTAAAAACATGGGACAAACAGACAGCCAGTGGGTGTTCCTATTGATTCATCTTTTTTTTTTCTTTCATTTTTTCTTGTGCATCCTTTTAATTTGTCTTTTGACTGCTTAATGACAGGGCTGTCAACACTTGGTCAGTTTAAGGCATCAATCTCCTTTATGGTGGTGAAAACTTGCATTAATTTCGGTTTTCTTCAGTTTTCTTCTCTACATATACAATGAATGAAAAGAGTAAGTAGGATGACTGGTGGCATGTAGTCTCTCATCAGCTCCTCTGCCTCCTATCTTCCAACACCTCTGAGTCTTGACCCAAATACCTGCTTTGATATGGACTCTGATTTAGGGTGAGGCCCCTGGGGTAATCAGAGCCAGATCTGGAGGCCAGCTGAAGGCTTTAAGAGTGAAAGATTCCCACAGGTATAACAGACTGGAAGGTTATTACAAACTCTGCAGCCACCTGTTTTTATGCTCTCATGTTAATCCTGCTGAGAGGATGTTTCCCTTCTGACTGAAAATGAGAGGAAGGGGACTTCGGACATTCTATTAGTTTTACTCTTTATCTTATTAATGGATTAAATAGATTTCCCCATGAAGTGTTCTCCCATTTCTTAGATTAAATCAGTTATTTCTTTTCCTGTGCAAAGGAACACATCACCCTTTAACTATTTAACTTTTATCGTGTTACCAAAAACTTCAGTTAATGTTTTATCTTTTAAATATCAGGCACTTAATAAATAAAGTCACTTTCTGTGTAACTCAATAAGTGCAGCTGTTCTGTCTCAGAGAAAGGAAAACAAGTCAACATTTGGAGGAAATTCAAAGCAGGGCTGGGTTATAAAACAGTATTCCAGACCCTGATCGTCTGATGAAAAGGGGTTCAACTTGTTATGTGAAAATATAAAGATATGGAGCAAGATGTTGACGTCCAGCTCAACTAACAAATGGGAAAAGGCGAGCAAGAATCAGAGAAGCAGAGAAGGAGCTCAAGGTAACTCTGGAGTAAAGTGGCCAGATCTCTAAAATCGAATTGAGGGACATTTCTAGATAAACAAACAATAAACAAAATAAAACAATAAAATGTCAAAATGAAATCGTAAAAAAAATAAAGACTATGAAGTTGGACAACAGAAGATGGAAATACAAATTAAAGGCCAGCAGTCAATTCTACAAAACCTTATGTTGGATGAAGTCTATTGACTCTGTAAGCAGTGTAACCCTGGTTGTTAAACTCACCTTGCTCCAGAGCTTTGAGTCTACCACATGTAATATTTGAAGGGGTAACCCATAGTGTCGCAAAATGTGCAGAGGGTGAGAGCTGGGTGAGCTCTAGGATGTGATGTACTGTGGCCCACTGGCACACTACAGCAACACAAACATGGCAAGTAATGTAATCCTAATGATGAATCTTTATGCTCTGTCTTTACCAGAGGAAGCAGAAATGGTTGGAAAGAGAGGAAGGTTCTGAGGAAGAGGCCAGCAACCCAAAGCTGTACCAGTTTACAGTGATTCTGTGCAGCTCATCCTCTCACATCGTTGCCATAGGAACCATCACTAACTATCCAAACTACTGAGCAGTTAAATTCAATTCAGTTTATTTCTATATTTCCAATTAACAACACATGTCAACTCAAGGCACTTTACACAATTCAGTTACATTACAGAAACAGACTGATAAAAGGTTTTAATTCAATTTAGCTTGTTTATATAGTGTCACAGTCTTAGTTTTGTTATGTTTATTTAGAGTATTCAGTCTTACTTTGCTCCTTGTTTTAGTGTCTAATAATTATTTTTGTTGTTTTCTTGTTAGTTCCTGTCCTCCAGGTTTTCCATTTGTTGTCTTCTGCTGCCGTCTTGTGTCCTCTATCCCTAGCTCTGTTTTCTGCTCTGTCCTCCCTTGCTGTTTTCTCTGTCCTGCCAGCACCTGTTGCCAATTTCCTCGTCAGCTCTCTCTTTGTCTCTGTCCCCTTTAAAAACCCTCCCTCTACAGTTCTTGTTTGCTGGATCCTCGTCTTACATCTCATCAAACCTCTGGTCAGTTCTCTGTCATCCTTCCTTGTCTCTTCCTGGTTCTTAGTTTTTGGTTTTTCCCTGATGTCTCCTAGATTCTGGTTCTTAAGATATTTTTGTTGGATTTTTGACTCCTGCCTCAGAGCCTGTTTACCTCCAGCCTCTGAACCTGAAAACCTATTAAATCTCTTAAATTCATCTCGTCTCTGCATTTGGGTGCTCTAACCAACACCACCAAATCGTGACATATAGTGCTAATTCACAACACATGTCATCTCAAGGCACTTTACAGTTCACCAGATCATACTGTCAAATTGATTAAAAGTTTTCTATCTAAGGAAAACCGGTTGATTGCATCGTCTCATTGACTCAAATGCAATCCCTCAGGGTTCCTTTTTTTAGGCTGATTGCACAAAGTCAATGAATAATTTTTATGTTGTGTGACCCGTAGACGAAGGCTAGAATTAAGGCGAAATCATTATTTTCGGATACAAAATTTTGGTAGTCTCCCTTTTGTCAAATTTTTAAAAATCTTTAAAAAATGTACTGTTTTAAATAAATTTACATAATGCAGGTTTCTTTTTCCAATAGCGTCTTGGTCATGATGACTGAAAATAATTTAAAATCATTATACTATACTGCAGTGTTGGGAAAGTTCTCTTTCTACGTGAACTAGTTCAAAGTTCAGTTCACACATTTTAAAATGAACTAGTTCAGTTCATAGTTCACAATTCCAAAAAATGAACTAGTTCATAGCTCATAGTTCTTTTTTTTTTTTTTTCATATATTGCTCAATTACACCATAGCCTACTGTAGAACCACAGACAGCAATTATTTTATCAGTTGTAACACAGAAACTGTGCGTCAGATTTCATCTTCATATCCAGTTTTGAATCCTTATCCAACCAGGGTTTACATTAGCATTGAGGGGACAGCATTTCCCCATTGCTGCTTTAACGCTTTGGTGCTGTCCATTCACTTCACACTAGTAGCAGCTGCAGCTTTCACCCCTACAGTATATTTTCAAAAACATCAGGAAAAATGTGCTGCTTGAATGGTCTTTTTTATGAGTAATTATTAAAAGAAAAATAGGAAAGTAGTCTTTAAGGTGCAAATGTTTTTTTTTTATTTTAATAATTTTTTCCATTTGAAATTCCATTTCAATACATACTAAAAAGGAATACTGGAATCCTGGAAAATTATACCAGGCAGGTTTAACAAACAAGTTACATGGATAGTAAAACCCTCAAGAACAGGGGTCTTCTATGTTTTCCAGACCAAGGACCCCCAAACTGATGGTGAGATGGAGCGGGGACCCCCTAACTATATATATTGTATGAAATTGTGTCCTATAGTCACTCTATTACAGATGGAGTAATGTAAAGAAATTAATTTCTCCCTGGGATTATTAAAGTTTTTCTGATTCTGATTCCTGGTTGATGGGACAGGTGTTGTGAAGGAAACGGTGCCCAGCTTGAAAGAGCTCCTGTGTGTCGCTGAATGTGAGCATTGATGACTGAAAGACATCTTCTGCCTACATTTATCTGTTTACTACAGTGTGTTGATTTCATGTTAATGAGTTTTTAAAGACATTTCAATAAGTGGGAAAAAAAATGCAGGGGGGGAATATAAAAATATCAACTAACCATGCAGACCCACATGCAGTACCTCCGTAGACCCCCTAGGGGTCGCGGATTCCCTGTTGAAGACCTCCGCTCAAGAAGATTTTACTAACACAAACTGAGGGACCAGGCTGAGGTAGGAATTTAAGGTTACTGAAGTGCGGATTTTTTTACTGAAAGCCGGCGGGCAAACTTGTTGCCATCATCCTCACCGACCACCTGGTCATAAACCTGTTTTAGGTCGCCTCCATGCTGCTGGGGCTTCCACGCTGCATTTTGTTTTGATGACGCACGCGGCTGTAGGCTACGACACTGGTAGCTGCTGTTGCCAGATTGGGTGTTTTTCCCGCTACATATGAAGGCCTGTTTACGGTGTGATTTAGCCGGGGTTTCGTCTGGAGGGCTTTATAGAAATCTGGCAACCTATTGAACGGAGTTGAACTGAGAGAGCGTGCCGTTCACAGACGCCAGAATGAACGAGTTCACAATAACGTTCATCAGGCAATAATGCAGTACGTTCAGTTCACGTTCGCCCAAAATATGAACGAGTTCATGAACTTTCGTTCAATGAACGCGTTCAGGCACAACACTGCTATACTGGACAAATGATGCAGACTTATTTTACTCAATTTTTAATGCATTTACTGTTTTGTATGAATTTAAAAAGAGGACACGTCATTATTTCCATTATAGGAAACATACTTGATATATTCTCATTTCCTAAACGAAGCACTATGTGTTGAAGAAATCAGTCAGCAGGGAGCACCTGCTCAGGATTGAGCAGCTTACATCAGTTCCTCCTTAGTGAGGTCACAATCCAAGCCAATAGCAACACTGAAATGCAGTAACCACCACTTTAACCTGAGGAGGTTTTAGACACAAAAGCAGGATTTCAACACATTTGTAGTAAATTGTCAAAATAATGTCCAGGACATGTAGACAGCACTTTAGCATCTGCTTATGCAATTTATTATTTAAAGAAACTTTGATTTGATCTTGAGCAATCCCTTCAGATTTCTCTCCCTGTTTCTCATGCAGCAGCTACCTCTATGCTCTACTCTTCCTTTCGTTATTCTGGTTCTTATTAAAAGTTTATTTTGCTTTGCTTTTTAACTCATCTTAGGTAAAACAAAACACCCACAAATCCCATTTCATTTTTTGTGGATGTTGATACCATTGCTAATGTTTAATCTCACAAACCAAATGTTAGAAATATTTTATTTATACTCCGTTTGTGTTTCATGGGCTGTGTTCTAATGAACTATTATGTATAATGTATGATTCATCTTTTATTAACTCTTGCTTAAGATCGTTCCAGATAAAGGTCATGCAATGGACGGGTTGTGAAAGAGGCCTGAACATCCTCTATCCCATGCTGGGTTGAAAAAGAGACCTGAACAGCCTCTATCACATGTTTCTTCTAAACATGTGTTCTTGGAACAATTCAATTGTAAAACAACCACATGCTTTGTTTTAACATATGTGCTGAGGTTTAAAGTAAGATCATTTTGTTTCCCTTTCCCTTAGTTAAACCTCAGCTGGTGTAATTAGGGACATCCCCTTTTCTTCAATAAATAGCGAGGAGAAAGCTGAAGACTGGAGAGTGGGGTGGAGATTGTAAACTCCACAGTCTCTTCCTACTCTCCTCGCGAGTAACTAAATTAATTGTCTCTGTGCCTTATGTCTTTCCCTGTATATATGTATGATGTTAGGTGCTTAGACCTGACACCAAACCTTTATAATGACATGGATCAGCTCAGTTTAAACAAAGTTATTAGATCCACGTACAATGTCCATTTGGCAGTGACAAGCTGATCTTTTATTTATGTATTTATTTTAAAGTTTATTTTCTTCTACTATGGTTATAAAGCTAACCATAGTGCCACCAGTTGCTACAAGCCATATATTTACTTGCTCTTCTTACATGGTTAATATAATAACAGTCTCTAGCAGTGTTAATTTCATCAGCTTTAATTAATTTAGTCACAATGACAAAAATCAATTTTAGTCTTAGTCATATTTAGTCATTGCTTTCCAAATATAGTCTAAGTCTTAGTCTAAATGACGAAAATCAATCTTAGTCTTAGTCAAATTTTAGTCATTTTTGTCATTTAAGTCAACACTGTAAATAATAGAACTTCTCCACTCACTGCTTCTCTTTTTCTCTATTTTATTTATATAACACTGTGCAGAATACAGGTGCTGGTCATAAAATTAGAATATCATGAAAAAGTAGATTGATTTCAGTAATTCCATTTAAAAAGTGAAACTTGTATATTATATTCATACATTACATACAAACTCATATATTTCAGATGTTTATTTTGTTTAATTTTGATGATTACAAATGACAACAAATGAAAATCTCAAATTCATCATATCAGAAAATTAGAATATTGTGAAAAGGTTCAAAATTGATGGCCCCTGGTGCCACACTCTAATCAGCTAATTAACTCAAACCACCTGCAAAAGCCTTTAAATGGTCTTTCAGTCTAGTTCTATAGGCTACACAATCATGGGGAAGACTGCTGACTTGACAGTTGTCCAAAAGACGACCATCGACACCTTGCACAAGGAGGGCAAGACACAAAAGGTCATCGCTAAAGAGGCTGGCTGTTCACAGAGCTCAGTGTCCAAGCACATTAATAGAGAGGCGAAGGGAAGGAAAAGATGTGGTCGAAAAAAGTGTACAAGCAAGAGAGATAACCGCACCCTGGAGAGGATTGTGAAACAAAACCCCTTCAAAAATGTGGGGGAGATTCACAAAGAGTGGACTGCAGCTGGAGTGAGTGCTTCAAGAACCACCACACACAGACGTATGAAAGACATGGGTTTCTGCTGTCGCATTCCTTGTGTCAAGCCACTCTTGAACCACAGACAGCGTCAGAAGCGTCTTGCCTGGGCTAAAGAGAAACAGGACTGGACTGCTGGTGAGTGGTCCAAAGTCATGTTCTCTGATGAAAGTAAATTTTGCATTTCCTTTGGAAATCAAGGTCCCAGAGTCTGGAGGAAAAGAAGAGAGGCACTTCATCCACGTTGCTTGAAGTCCAGTGTAAAGTTTCCACAGTCAGTGATGGTTTGGGGTGCCATGTCATCTGCTGGTGTTGGTCCATTGTGTTTTCTGAGGTCCAGGGTCAACGCAGCCACATACCAGGAAGTTTTAGAGCACTTCATGCTTCCTGCAGCTGACCAACTTTTTGGAGATGCAGATTTCATTTTCCAACAGGACTTGGCACCTGCACACAGTGCCAAAGCTACCAGTACCTGGTTGAAGGACCATGGTATCCCTGTTCTTAATTGGCCAGCAAACTCTCCTGACCTTAACCCCATAGAAAATCTATGGGGTATTGTGAAGAAGAAGATGCAATACACCAGACCCAACAATTCAGAAGAGCTAAAAGCCACTATTAGAGCAACCTGGGCTATCATAACACCTGAGCAGTGCCACAGACTGATCGACTCCATGCCACGCCGCATTGCTGCAGTAATACAGGCCAAAGGAGGCCCAACTAAATACTGAGTGCTGTACATGCTCATACTTTTCATGTTCATACTTTTCAGTTGGCCAACATTTCTATAAATCCTTTGTTTTTATTGGTCTTCAGTAATATTCTAATTTTCTGATATGATGAATTTGAGATTTTCATTTGTTGTCATTTAAAATCATCAAAATTAAACCAAATAAACATCTGAAATATATGAGTTTGTATGTAATGTATGAATATAATATACAAGTTTCACTTTTTAAATGGAATTACTGAAATCAATCTACTTTTTCATGATATTCTAATTTTATGACCAGCACCTGTATAAGTTCTCCATACACACACACTGTTTCTCTTTTTAACATATATCACACTGCACACATTGAATCTTTTGTCGGCTTGTTGCATCATATCCACAAAGTCTTAATCAATGGTCCTTGCAGGCAGGCCAGAACGCCCAACCCACTTTGCCATTGAGTTCTCCAGGGCTTTCTGCTCTTTGGCGTCAGGTGTGTACGATGGGGGTGCTCCCAACAGCTCTCCAACAGACTTCCCATTCTTCCCCAACGTATGATTTGGCTTTGGTGTCAGTCATTATCATGCAGGTTGATTTGTTTTCCTTAGTGCTGTAAACGAAATGGCTCCATACTTCCTGCCATTGTTTTTGCCCAGCTCCTCCTACAAACCGTACACCAGTATCCGAGCCCGATGCAATGACTGCGAATTTGAGCTAGCCACAGTTAACTACTAAAACCTGGAAAGGCAATCCTATGGGACATAATCTGTTAGTTTTATGATGCAAATTGAGGTAAGTCACTTTCGAGCTAAAGCAAGGCTGATTTCATGCAATTTCCATGGTTTTAGCTGTCTGTGTGTAGATGCTTACTGAAACAGCCATTTTTAAACATAGGAGCACAAACAACTGATGAAATAAACAGATAGCTTTCATTTGCATCAGTCCAAAAAATCTCCTACTGTTTGAGACCATTTCATTTTATGCTGGATTGTAGTTCTATCATATGCACCAAGTCATCCAGGTCCCACAGACAAAAACATCCCCAAACCATCATCCTACAGTACCTCCACATACAGGTTGTTTTGTTTTCCTTCGCGTTGTAAACGAAATGGCTCCATACATCCTGCCGTTGTTTTCGCCCAGCTCCTCCTACAAACCGTACACCGGTATCCGAGCCCAACGCAACAACTACGACCAGTGACCAGTATAAGCCCGCTGCTACTACTGAATGAGCGGCACGAGGTACTGTGGAACAGGCGCTGATGTAGGGGCAAACAGGGCAACAATGCGTAATCTTCTATAAAGTTCAAGAAACACTTATATTAACAATTACAAATTAATTATAAGCAGTTACATTTTTTTAATGTCCATTCGTCCATGGCTTGTACATTTTTTTTATTTTCGTCATATTATTATTTTCTGGAAACAATTTTTGTGCGTCATCGTCTTGTCAGAAGGGGCATTAACAAACTATTTTCATTATAGTCCTGGTTGACAAAATTAACACTGGTCTGTAGGAATTTACAATAGAAACATTTCCAGAGACATTTGTTCACATTACTCTGGAGGAGCTGCAGGTCTTTGTAGCTCAGAGCAGAGTTAATTGTTCATTCTGCACTTTACAGTACATACCTTGAAAATTACAGACATCATACCCCATAGTAGCCTCATGCTGATTTTCTTTCCAATGCACATGTCAAGTCTCCAAAAACAGGACCCAGAATTCAGGCAGACAGAACAGGTAGAATAACAAAAACAGACCAAACAGGGGCAAGCCAAACCTCAGGAATCCAGAGGCAGACACAGCTCTGGATCAGGCAGTCAAAACACAACAGGGTACGCTAGATAACTCACACTCTGGTCAAATAATCTGGCACTGATGGCTGGAAATAGGCATTATTAATAGGAACTGGAATAGGTGGATCAGATCAGATAAGCAGGTGGAAGGAATTAACTAATAATCCTGTCATCAGAGCCAAGATCATGAAAGCACAGCGTTGCTGATAGGAAGATGGGTAATTTATTACTAATTGGGAAAACTTTGGAGAGAAAAACACCTACAAGGAAAGAATGATTTTAAGCTTCTAGTCAGACAGCTCAACAAGAGCTACAATATAGAGGTTAAAATTAAAAGTATACTTATGTGTTAGAATTGTCCATTTGAAGTCCATATCTTCATCCAATTTATTTAGTTATTTTTGCATAAATCACATGTGTAAAGTGTGATTTTGCAAGATAGTTCTTAATGTTTTTAGCTAGGTTGTAATTACTAGTGACAATATTTGGCTGAAAGTCTAATTACAGTTGGGAGAGTTACTTGCCTGCCTGTTTTGTCCCCTGATGCCAATAGAAATTTGATTAAACCACAATGCTCTGATGAAGCAGAACAGCTTCTATCTGGGCTTGGTCCTTAATGCCAACAAACAAATCAATCATTATTAGGAAAGTTACAAATACTGCGTAAAATTTAACAACATTCACCAATCAGGCATTACGCCACGCACATACAGTACAATATTTTAATGAATGTGTTAGTGGCAATGGGTCTTCAGTCCAATAAATATATATTATTTGTTTCTAAATGTTTATATAGATTAAGAATAAAACCCAACTCATCTACTTTGCTGCTCTAAAAACATTGACCCCCATATTTAAACCAGTCTCTGCCATATTCCCTAAAAGCAGCAAGACAACACTACTGACTCAGACAAAAACATATTACAAGAAAATTACACTTTCTGGGTAAACTTTACTTCTGGGTACCATTCAGTGTGGCTTATTACAGTCTAAATTAAACCACTAAAACTCTTGAACCAAAGCAGAAATCAGAATGGTAATTTGCTGCTGAGGGAAATGTAATAATAATGTTACCATTTTTTTTCGGCTGCCTTACAGCAGTAAGTCCACCATATACATAATGAAGCCCCCTTCACTGTGTGCTCCAGTGTATATTTGTGAGTCATTTTTTTTTTGTCTTGCCTACAGAGGATAAGCTTTCTAACTACCCCCCACCACCATCCTTACACTAAACCTTGCTATCAGGCACGACTTATTTGAGTTGCAGAATAGTTTTGCATCCTGGCTCACATGTTGAAAAGGAGGCTCAATAACTGGAACTTTACACATTATACTTTAATGGGGTCATTTGGCAGGCTGTATCTGCTCCACTGCTGTGTGCCTCCGACTGGGATCTATAGGACCCATTCTGTTCCATTGACTTTCAATCACGTTCCTCTTAGTTCCCCCGGTTCCCCACCGACTGCCAACCGGTGACTCATTACAGCTCTAAGGGTAAGTAGGGGCTTGCAACCAGTACATTATGTTGCTCAATGCAACAATTTCCTTCTGTTTGTTGGGATGTAATTACAAAACCATTGTGTTTATGCAGTACATTTGGCAGCCTTGTTCTCAAAAGTAACTTTTTCTTTTCAGATAAACTAAAAAAAGCCAAATCATAACTACCAGATTATAATTCCTACGTATATTATAAAGACTCCTGAAAGAGGCAGAATTTATATCATTAAAGTCAAGAAATAAAGCTGCACACAAAATGATTTTCTTTTAAAAATATATATATATATATAATGACAATAATCATTTTAAATTGTCTCCTCTTACTAAAAAATTTGAAAAATACTGTGAATGAAATCCTGGTTTGTGTCAAATAAAGAATGGATCCAATTTAATTCAGTTCAACTATATAGTGTCATTTCACAACATAAACTACCTTTATTACTGATCCTTTTCAACGCTAACAGATCTACTGTAGCATCTATGAGCCATCTGGAAAACAATAACGTTTTGTAATTCCTTTCTCCAGTTCTGCGCAAAATGTCACCATTTTTATTTGTAGTTTAAACCAGAATCTTTGGCTTTCTGTAAAGTTTTATTTTGGAAGACCTTCGGAGGTTTTGCAAATCATCCCATCAGAGTTTCTAAAGTGAGCTCCGTAACTGTTTTTTCTGACAAAGGGCATTAGAAATGTCAATTTGTATCTTTACTTATTCATAATCATTATGTCACATGCAGTTTTACACAGTGATTTCAGTCCTGGCTCACTACATGTTCAATGTCAATCCTGTTTCCCCTGACATGTCTCTGTAATTCATTGTTCAGTAAAACTTTTTCCTTTTTGTTGTAACGTTTTTAGGTTTTATTGACATACAGATATATGTACACATTCATGCTCATCCAGGAGGAGCAGATTTTACAAGTCAATGGCTCAGTGCAATCAGTTTGGTTTCCTTTGATAGCAAACTTTTAACCTGTCTGATTGTGTCTTAATAAAAGTACCTACATATACAGTATACAGCAAATTAACCTACATATATACAGTAAATGATCTGATTTGAATTGACAGATAAGTCTATTTGTCCTGACCTGTAGCTCACTTGCATTAGCTATGTATTTACCTTATAAAAACCTCTGTAGTCATCCTGTAGCCGACACAAATCACTCTAGTAAGATGGACAAGTAACTACTGCAAGAAGAAAGCCTGGGTGGGTGGCTATGGGAGCGATGGGAGGCTAGTGTTAAAAAAACACCCTTCCCATCAGTCCCATCCCAACTGATTCATTTCTTTTGGAAAATATTATGAGTCCTCCCTGACAGTCTGCACTTAAGGTCTTTCTGGAGCCGAGCACACAGATTAGATTTTATTGTCTCTCAGACTTAAAATAAAGTATCAGCTAGGAACATTAACTTAAGCTTTTTTCACTTTTTCACTGCTCATAACACTAGAAAAACTTTTCACTTCTGTTCAGTACCAGCCTGGCCAGTCAGAATGACTTACATAGGGCATAAGTCAATTTGTTAAGGGTCAGACTCTCCAGATTTGCCAGACTCACCCATAATGTTGCAGCACTTTTCTATAACCATAAGAGTCGAGACTATAGCCACAGTGAGGCGATAAAGGGATATACATTAAATAAGATAAGTGATAATTACTAACCGGGCACAGTTAGGCAGGTGAGCTATCGGGGCAGTGATCATGACTTCTGGAGGTTGTGCAGCGTATTTCAGTGCAAACAACAAATCACCTGGTTCAGGAGACCACAAGGGTGGCTGATTAGCCAGGCGTGGTCATTGCCCCCCTTCAAGCTCCGCCCCTGGCATGATCTATGTTGTTAAAGAGCGCAGGATCCATGTGCATGGGCAGGGATGCCTCAATAGCATCATTGTTGGGTTTGCTCTGTACAGTTTGTCAAGTATAGGCCTAGTTTTAGTTTCCTATCAGCTTGCTGTTGGATGAGAGCAAAAAGTAGGGCAGAAATAGGATCATGGTGGAAAAACAACATTTGTGAGACAAAGTACCCTGCATGAAAAAGTCAGTCAACTTTTGATGCCATAAGATTTGAAGTCTGATCATGAAACTTCAGTTTTCTGTCATCGTTTAAGATTAATTTCTGACCAATAATACAAGGAACTCTCAGGAGGTTTTGATCAAAAAGTTTATGAAATAAGGAAAACGTGATTCTTTAGAAACTCTCTCAATAAGCAGGTGGATGGAAATGAAAAAAAAAGAAGATAGGCTTAGAGGAGCAGTGAAACCATAATGTGGTTGAGAGAGTGAGAGGATTTTCATCCGGTGGTTAAGGTGGCTTCCCAAGAAAGAGAAAACAGGAGCTGGTCAGAGAAGAGCCAATGGTTAGCCATGGTAGCGGTGCTTTTTTCAATCTACCTGGTTATCATAGGAGTCAGTTGATTTCAGGAAGGAATAAAGAGCAGTCTACCTGGTGAGAAAACCTTGAAGAAAACAACAGGGTGGTTTGATACAGGCAGGAGCACGAAAACTTGGTAATTTACTCCGAGATTTTCTCCATTTTTCTTTTCCTGAAATAAAAGTAAAGTAAAAAGGTACTTTATGTTTATTTGAGCAACATTCATGCAGCCAAGTAGTGATAGACATATTTTGCTACTGCTGTTCCACCACTAAACCCCGCATTAGGTTAAAAAATACAGTCTTAGCCTAACTTGTGGTTAATGATCTCTGGCCAAACCATTTGTCCCACAGAGAAACCACATGGACCTAGCATAGACTTTGGTCCTGGATTGTGCTACAATATGAAAATATTGGTGAAACAAAGTGACTAATGTGCATGCAATGAGACATTTATCATCAATCAATGACTTAATTTGAATTGTCTGAACTGGTATTGTTCTTTCTCTAGTCTGAGCATTACAGGTTGAGTCTAAGAATCTGTGTGAAAGCAAACTGAAAAAGGAAATTTCCTCACTTTAACCGATCACTGCTCCGTAACAGCTGAGTAAACGCACCTTTAACCTAAAAGCTTTATGACCTTTACATGAAGGGAAGCCAGAGAGCCTAGAATAAGCTCAGAGAGGAAGTGTAACAGAGCATTACTAACAGCAGAGGTACCCTGCAGCCTGTGAAGAAAATACTGTAGATAGATGGATGTTATCCAACACAAGACATTCAAATCATAGCAATCTGAAAGACATCATGTGTGAAATCTTTATGGAAGTATTAATAGATATTTGAAGGTCTTACTCTCTAAACCTACAGGCCTTCTCCATCCCTCTGTAGATTTTGAAAAGGAAGATACATAAGGGGATGGAGAGAATACATTCTTGGCTGTGAATCAAGATAAGAGCCTCAGAAGCCAGGTCTGTAAAAAGAAAGCAGCATTTAGTGAAGGCAGTGATTGTCTGCGCGTAGATTTTTCTGTGTGTCTGAAGGAGCACGTTTCCCCTTTGAAGATGATGAAGATTGAGCCATTAAAAGCATCATCGTTGTTTTGCTCAGTGGAAAAATTGATGATGACTCAAAACAGCGACAGAACCATTTTAACCTGTCTCTTTACCATTTATCATAGTTAAGACAACAGCTGCAGCACTCTCTGTATCCCCATAAAATCCCCCAAATGTGAAAACGTGTGTGTTTCTAAGAACTCCTGTCTAGCACTGTATATTACACAAAGGAGGCAATTTACAGTGACGTGACAGGGAATAACCCCAGCAATGTAGAGGCAAACATGAGGAGCTGTTGGAAGCAGATTTGATGTTGGTGGCGAGAGGGTTGATGGTGTTTTTGTGCTCCATATGCTCAGTGGAAAATAGGCTGTCAACTGGATTTCTCTGTGAACATGAGAAGAGACAGTGGGGTGCAAGAGCACGGGGCTGAATCCCGCAGTGTATATCCAGATGCATATACGCTTGAAGATTTAGGGATCTTCAGAGACCACAGTCAAATTTTATTGCATACTTGTTTATGCACAGATGCAGTCGTCTGTCTGCAGACTTGATTTCCTGTTGGAGTGCGTGCTTCTATACATTTCCAGCCGGCACAGTAGGTTGTTCAGGGCCTCAGCACTGAGCACCGAAAACTGCGTCAGTGCATTAGTGTCAAGCCAGATGTATCCTCCACCCTGTCCCTGAGCTCTTGTTGCAAGCCCACAGAGAGGAATTCAGCTGCAGCCAGCGGCAGTTTGCATGATGAGCCTGGCCGATCGCCTCAATAAGGACTGATCGCACCGTTTGGACAGAAATGGGGACGGATGTAGAGGGATGGAAAACAGATGGGAAGGAAGGAGGACTGAGGAAGAGATATAGATGGGGTGGACTGATGTGGAGAAATGTTAGGGAATGATGGTTTTCAGAAGGGTAATGCTGGTGTGTAGTGAGTTCTCTGTGCACTGAAATAGGCAAATGGCCAGCCATTACTGACAGTGATCTTCTCTGACTTCAGCGAGCTCGGACACCTATCTTTACCCTGCTGAATTTATTATGACGTTCAGAAGGAAAAAAGCCCTCTTCATAGCTCCAGTCAATCCTTGACTGTGGCCTTGCAGGCAGCTGAGCCTATGGCTCATAGCACGCTTTTTAAAACCGTGGGTGAAGCAAGCTGCTTTTGCAGAGAGGGAAGGGTAAATCATGGAGTGCATCACATTAGCACTTAAGATCCATAGTGCTGAGACTTATAAATAATTAGGTACAAGGCGCAATAGGGAACCCGGTAAGCTGTCAAAAAGCAAAAACAGGTTAGTTCTTTCGCATCAGAATCACTGATAGTAGACGCTATGCAAGTTACAAATTTTGTTTATTTCCCAGTGGACTGGATAATATTTCATGTTTGTTGATCTTTCAACATCTATTAGCTTTCTTTACAGAATTTTAAGCTTACACAGTTGGTAAACAGTCTTGGCTCATACAATGGAAATGTTTTATAGTCTACAGCTTATTTGGTACTCAAGTGCAATATATAGTATGGATGATATACCCTAAAGATGAAATATTTAGAAATTAGACTTAAGTTTGTTTCTCAACATTATAGCTTATTTGGGGTCAGCATAAAAAATTTTTGCTTTTCAAATAAAATGGACAGATTAAGACAAATCCAATAAATACCAATATTGATAAAAATTAGGGATAAACTGTATTGTTAAACACACCAAGATTTTCATAAGCCAAAGTGGTGGGCCTTGACCTAACTAAAAATACGTAAGATTTACTTCGCACTATGTCCAATACACATACGTTAGCAATATAGTGGAAGTTCCCCGACCTCTCCACTTAGAAAAAAAATGTAATGCATGTGAGAGGATGCAAAAGCCCTTTGTTCCTTGAGCTTCTCTGTTTAAAAGTTGCAGTTTGCATCACTCATCCAAGCTTACTATCCAAAAGATGGTTTGCAATTTTTCCACTATGTCAGACTCAACACCAGTAAGTGACAGTGGGGACGAGCACGTAGGAAGGCCTTATGTAAACATATTACCAGAATGATTGATAATTAGGATGACCACTTATTTTGATAATCCACCCATGAAAAACAACATCCTCAACTATACCTTTAAGACCTGATAACTGTGGAGATATTCTTTCTTTTTTTTTTGTTTTGTATGTGTTTCTGCAGTTTAAAAATTTGCTCGAAAACCCCTTGGGCTGAAAAGAAAAAGGGACACACAAACAGGGATATATGCTTCTCCTGGACATCCTGCTGTTTGCATACAGGGAGAATCGCTCCTAAGAAGATTTTCTCTCATTAGGATTTCAATTGTTCTGACTCATCTGCAGCATTCTAACAAACTATGCTAGGGTGATTGTGATGGACTTGAGCTCAGCAGTGGCACTCCAGAATCAATGGTATCCTGAATACAGGAAAGACCAAGGAGATTATAATTGACTACAGGAGTCAGACACTCCTCTCTGCGTACAGGTGGAGGCAGAGGTGGTGTGGACGGCATTAGGTTCTTTGGCTCTATATTCTTCTGATCTCCAGTCTGAGAGCATACAGTAGGAGCTGGACATGCATAAGTCCAGAAAGGGGCCAAATACATAGCTAGAGAGCGCACTCATCGGGGTAATGCACATCCCACTTCCATCAGGAAAGCAATTCAAAAATATTACTATAAACTCAGAAACAGTTTAGTTCTTCAGAGCTTAGAAAGCAATCGTCCCCCTAGGCAACCCTGGTGAATAACAGCTCATTTTATAGCGCATAGCGTGTTTCAGCAGAAGTTACACTTTTTGTCAATACAACATGCCATATTCCATGTTCACATGTATTCTTGTTTTCACCAATTTGAGTTTCCTCTATGGATGTTCATTGCTGCTTTAATAAGAACCTTTATGGCTGTTGCAGATAAAGGCTTTGTGATAGAAAATCATGCCACTCTATTGGCTTTCATATCAGTGTTTTACACTTTTCTTTTGTCCTGTGTTAGTAAACTTAAGGGTTTTGTATATTTACCCTCAAAAGAACACTGGAGTGAAGGCATTTAAGTAATGGAGGCAGAAAATTCAGTATTTCCTTAGTTGAGGTTTGAAAAATTCGAAGATCAAGAATGCAAACGTGCAAAAAAATGTTGAATGTCAAGAAGGATAAGACATGCCGAGATGCCAAGATGCTGCCAAGATTATGGATATGTGAATAAGTACTGCCAGCAGAGGGGGACGGTGCTGCTCGCACCCGGTGCAAAAATTCTTTGCAGGCTCAAACAGTACACCATAAACTCTATCAGGTTTGATTGCTTTGCATCCATTTTTTTATTTGAAGATGAAGGTTTGTTTTTTTTTTATCACTTTTAGAAGCACATTACATGACTGGGCCTCTCTAAAGAAAGAGGTTTGCAGCCAGACATTGAGTTGAAATGCATAATTTCAATCAGAAAGGAGATAAAAGATATAGAATGGATGAGGAATATAGTTTCATGCTGCTTGATCATAAAAAAGCAGTAAGAAGTGAACAAGTTGACTTTGAATCTCTATAGTTCTATCACTTAGCTCAGCTGATGGGCAATATCAGCACTAAAGCTGCTCAAGGTTCACTGAGACCTGATACTGTCAGGTATCATTTCTGGCCCAATGGATTTAAAAAAAAGCCTTGAAACAAAAAAGTATTTTTGGAGGAATTATGAACCGATATGCAGCACAAGTCCAATACGTGGAAGAAAAAACTAAACTTGGAAAGTTTAACGCAAAACACACAAACAATGATGCAAGCACAAACATTGCAACATAATCCTCTCAGTGTAATGAGTTCACGCTCCAACTGGCTGGACTTCTTGCTGAGCTTTTCTTCAGAATTAAGAGACATGCAAAAAAAAAAAAAGACATAGATGATCTCAGCATTTTCACCAGATATGACCTTTAGATTTGTGGGTGAAAGGCTATTGATTTTAAAGCTGAATGACATAGTAAATACATTTTGGTCAACGGTTTAATCTGATGCTTTCTATGCCCTAAATAGCTGTCACTTAACAGTTAACACAGCGATGTTGTAAAATCGCTCGCTAAGTATATTAAATCAATATGAGAAGAAACAAAGCAATGATTCCCAAAAAATTGTGACATTGTCTCTGGGTCACGGGTTCAGACTCCAGCAAAACTGTCATAGAGCTTCTGCAGTCCATTAAATAAGGAATTTATAAACACTCATTCTGAAAGTCATGAGGGTTTCTATGGACAGATGGCAGGTGATGAAAATTCTAAAAATAAAATAGAGCCTGCAATTCATCCTCTATGAGCTAAAGATATAGGAAGATTACAGGGCAATTAGATGCAGAGGAAGCACTGTGGTGAGTTGCATTATTTATTGCAGATTTATTAAGTTGTCTTTCCATCAGCAAAAAGAATGCCATGTGTTGATTTTCTCTTTTGTCAATATTCTGAATTGAATTGATAGAAAAATTATGACTTATTGGATTTGTAGATTGCAGAACAACCCTCAAAACAGCAGTCTTGCTTTTATGAAAGTGCTTGAATATTTGCATCCTAACCTGAAGTTATTCAGTTATTAATAGGTCATTTATAGCGTCACTCTTGCTCCTAAACCTTTTTTTTTTGTTTTCTTTAATGTTATATTATTAGTAATGAACACTGATAAGGTAATACATCAACCACAGTACCTCACCTGAGAAAATTGAGGGAGTAAGAGGTACAGACATTTTTTTTTTTATCTGGTGGACTGATTCGCTGGGTGTTTTAACAGATCCCATTCTAGCCCTGGAGGCTGAGATCATCCCACCCCCTCTGCGTCAGCACAGCTTGCTGAAATCTGTGCCATCATTTCTGCTTGAAACAGCATGAAGGGAAAAACCTAAACATATAGACACACATTGGAAAAAAACAGATTTTTCTGACCACCACAGGTAAACCTATCAAACATTGAGCTCAGATGCTCCACCTATAAGATGCTTTGACAAGACCGGAGCAGGTTGCTGTTGCACGGTGCTCTTCACATCAGTTAGGCACTTCTTCTTTGAGTTGACACTTTCATCAGGTGGGTTGGGAACTATCCCCACCAAAACTGAGTCTGCTTGAACATGCATTAATTGGCTAATTAGTGACCTCCTAATAATGGGGATTATGTGGGTGAAACTGGGAGAGACTGTAGATTAAACAGTTTAGAAAAAAGCAGGATGGATTCTTCTACCTTTTGGGAAAATATAATCCCAAGTGGGACCATTATATGATTTTGATTTAAAAGTAGTTACATCATTATATTTTAATTACATTAGAGTCTTATTTAACACAGGATGAATCACACTTTGAGCTGGAACTGGACAAAGCGACACCATTTCTTACAGATAAGGCCAAGATACCATGAGGAGCTCAACACATTAGATGGGCCCACTTTTATGAACAGGGCTTGAGTGTTTGAAAACAATTCAGATTTGACCTGTTCCAGGGTTTCAGCCTTCATTTATGGGTTAGGGTTAGGAAACTGCCTGAGCACAAACTGATTACTTTGCATCTCTAATCAGTACTAACACTTATCTTTGCAAACTTATCTAAGCAAAATTACCTGAATGCTATGATTCACTATTGACAAATTGATGAACTGTTTAATCCCTTTTTTAGGTAACAACCCAAAAGGTCATTTATTTTTGCCCTGCTTGTATATAGTTACAATGAAGCTGTCAGTGTGCAGGCATGATATTCAAAAGGCCCAAATAAGGGAAATCTTAAAACATCAAGTGAAACATCAGCTAAACAAGGCTGTGGTTTAGTTTTTGTCAAGATATAAAACAGCCTTTATAAATCTGTAATCAAGCAGATAATGGCAATGAAAGCTTTCCCCCCTTTGCAAGAGGGATAAACAATCCTACAACCTTAAACTTCAAACCTTTCTCTATAGAATCTGGCAGTCCTGCTTAACTGATCCTACCTTTTTTATTTGCTTTCAATATCCCTGATAAGTGGTGGTCACAATGCAATGAATATAATCCCTTTAAAACAGATACCCTTTTCCAAATTAATCACATAATCTGATCTCTTGCTCTGCCTCTTTATTTATCTATTTAGTTTTTTGTCGTCACAGTAAAAAAAAAATCCCCCTTTAACTCAGAAGTATAATTTTGAGGCGGTGCTTCCAAAGGGTCAAACCTTTCCAGTTGGCTATCTTAGCTGTTTATAAAATAAAGTTTTTCCTCCTGAGTTGGACCGGTATTGTGAAGTGTGGGCCTAAAATGTGGAATGATGGAATGATGAAAACCATCAGGGCATAAAAGTCAACTTTTAAGATTTATATTATTAATTTGAAACAGTATTTTGCTGCCTGTCATGTTGTGTTTTGTATGTAGTATAGAAGTAGCCACAGGAAGAAAATATAATCTCTATATCAGGCTGGTTAGATGATAAAGATTTTAAAAAGCTGATCATGGCTTTGTCCACTTATACCTGACTAATTAATATATAATGGATTGTATTTTAATGAAATGATCATGCTGTTCTTTATAACTTTATTTTTAGCTTCTTTAATCTTTAACAATAATTTCTGCATGATGCCTGTCAACTTTTCTATCAATAATTTCTTTCTAATGCCTAAGTTTCAGAATGAACTTTCCATTGAGGGCAGACTGAGTCAGTGCTCGCTAATCAGGAGTCGAACACCCACCGACCTGCTACATCCACCTCCACAGAGGTTTGATTGTCTGAACCTTGCAGCAGTATTCGACATCAGGGGTTGGTGGTGGGAACAACTGCTGATAGAGGGAGAGGAGAGAGGAATGAGAAACAGAAAAATCTTTAAGAGGAGAAAGCCCTTACAACCAAGTATTGACTGAAATGTTTTACATTTTGTCTCATTCCACTCTTACACTCCTATGCAATCACACTGCATGTTACAGGTAAAGGCAAGTACAATACATGTGTGTTTTTAAACTTTCATTGTGCCCAGTCCATCGTTTTTTCAGCAATCTTTCATTGCAGTTACAGTAGAAATAGAAAATGTACCGACTTTTCTGTGCAAAATAGCTTCTATCGCAGAGAGAGCATCAGTGAACATAACTTTTTAGCTCTGACCATACATTCTCAATCTAAATGGTTCTGTGGTTTGACTAATCCACTAAGCTGCTATACTTTGCTGTGGCTGTGTGCTTATCTGCATCTTAATCTAAACCTCCTGAAGAAAAGCCTCCCTTTGCATCATACTGCCAGCTTGTTCAGGGTAATATCAGCCGACTGTTTTCTGATGCCTGTAGAGTTTGTATATAGGCCATAAAAATAAAACTTTGATCTCATTGAAAAATGGAGTTGATTATTTAGTCCTCCAATGAGGCAATGACAGAGATGTTGCAATAATTAACATTGCAGTACTAACGACAACTTAGCTCTCTGCTCAACTTCCTCTTAATTTGATCAATCTTTCTCCAGAGCGCAAAACAACAGAGACCTCCTCTGTGAACAAAGCCTCTGTCATCATAAATGTGATCAAATGTGGTCTATGCTTCTCCAAATATCTCCACGCTCAGATGCTCATGTTATGATCATTATTATGTGTTCCTGTTCTTGGAAATACCCTCACCAGAGCTGGAGACCTCATTCTATTTTCTTCCATGCCGTGAAACAAATCAAAAACCCGCTTCGAGTGGCGTCCTTCGATGTCTTCAGTGCTCCCTCATAACGACTATAATATAAACCATTCCACAGGAGCTGGCCGCTGAACTACCAACCAGGGTCCACTTCTGAGTGTGTGAGTCAGTCAATGCAGAGGGTGACTTCTTTAGATCTCGCATTTTTATCCCTGTGCTGCAAACCCATTTATGAAACGGTGTGAATGAGTAAGTGTTGTTGTTCAATTACTCAGCGAGGTTTTATATGGCCCCATGTACAAGTTATTTGTTTTCATAGTTTGCTTTGCAGCTGCCAAAGAGCTGCTGACAAATTTCTACACCTTGAGATATTACTACTGTGGGAACCAATATAGCTGCTTTCAGCTTCTTCTTTGTTTAGAATTTGCCAGTTTTTTTGTAATGGTCTTCAAACTGCAATATATTGTGAATCAAGGCTGTCAATCTGCAAGTCTATGTTAGGAATCCAGTGTGTGTGGGCAGTGTGTTTTTTGTGTACTCTCCCTCCACCACCAGGTGGCGCCCTGTTCTCGTTGGTCCTCCCACACACCTGCGGCTGGTTGTGCTCATTACTGAGGACTCTTAAGCAGTGGACTGCCACTACCTCGTCGCCAGAGTGTTTGCTAGTTTTGGGTACTCTAGCCAAGCTGAGCTTAGCTGAGTCAAACTGAATTTTTGTCTCTCTGAGTTCTAACCTTGTTTTTGTCTTTGCCTTTTCAGCAGGAGGTCACCCTGCAAACTGGATTTTTGGCCTTCTCCCACTGGAAGGATTGTTTTGAGCTTCACACTGAGCAGGGGATTAATCTCCACATGACCCATTCAAGTTCTCCTGGGAATCTAAGTGGCAGTCCACCCGATTGCTCCTCAAGGAACCAACCAAACCAAAAACCTGTCGGCCCTCCAACGAGCCCCCTAATCTCTGGATAAAACCCACACCAACTGGATTCTGGGAAGATAACCTTTTTCTGCTAACGTGAGTCCAGTTCATCTCAGATATTTTACAAGACATTGTTCAAAGTTCCCATGGACCCTGAACTAACCTCTGAACTTCCCTTCTCACTTCCAGTTCCGGTTCACCAGCTCTCTGAGTTACCCTGGATCAACCTTATTGATTATTTCAATAAACCTGTTAAACTTTTACTCTGGTTCTCTGAGTGGTTTCCTGTATGTGGGTCAGATCTCTTAAAAACACCATGACAGTCACCATGGAACACTATGCTAAAAGGATACCGCAGACTTTGTGACATAAAGAGTTGACACACAGGAGTTATTTTAAATGATTCTTCAGGCCAATATAGAGTGATTAAGCCTCTCAATGCTACGAGCGGGGCTCCCCTCTTGAAATACCGACTATGTAAGTTGGGAGAAGGCGCACCGTTGTTGGCCAGTTGTGTGACCTGGAGGAGCGTATTGCTTTAAGGCCACAGGCTCCTATATCGTCATTGAGATTAGGCTTTTCCTCTACTGTTTTTCCGCCATCTTGACTACTGGTCATGGCTGAGCTAACAAAATGTTTAAACCTTCTGAGGAGGATAAAAAGAAAAAATGTGAAAGAGATCGTATGCAAGGAAAATGGATCAGCACTCCACCCCCCACCACATGGCATGTGTGGTTAATTGAAAAATTTTGATAGAAAACATTAATAAACAATCTTTGTTTATTAATGTTCTCTATCAAAGGAAAATTTCAGTCAGGCCATGATTAAACAGTTTAAAAGTTTGAAAATAAAGGCTTTGAAGATCTCATTTAGCACAGGTCCATCTATCATCAATATACAGAGGGACTGGCTAAACTGCAATCCAACCAAATAATCTTTTAAGATTCACACACTTCACAAATATGGCATTTATTCACAACGGGCAGAAACAAAGCTAACATTAAAACAGCCATAAAAGGTTTGATGCACACTTTAAGCGAACATGTAGACGATTCTCTGTTCTGAAACCTAAAATCCTTGGTCCACACGCATTGCAATGTATGTGTTGCAAAGCAGACTGCACGGTGAAACATGGTGAGGGCTGCGTCATGCTGTCCCCTTACAGCAGGAAAATAAAGCTTGTGCCTAAAGGTGAGGGTTTAAAAAAAAATGACTTATTAAGTGTTACAATGGTTCTTTTTACAGACGATCTACTGTACAAAACTCTACTCTATTTAAAACAGACTTTCTGCAAAATCACCATTGCAAGACTATTCTTCTGGTCAGAAAGTGTTTGTCAGTCTTGATAAAATATACAATGAAACATAAAAATATACAATCCAAGCAGGTAAACTTAGAGCCTTGATTAGCAGTCTGCAAGAGGCAAGTACATTTTTTTTTGTTATACCACAAACTGCAGCCAGTTGTTTCTTAGACACTGCCATTAATTCTTACATCATCCCCCGATTGGTCACAGCAGGCACACTTATCTGGAAATTCCCTCTCGGCCTCTTCCCCTCCCCTGTTCTCCCATTACTCCAATATCCTGCTTTAACTCCTCGTGATGTCACACTGACAGATCCGGACCGCTCTCCTCACCTTCATTTGGTCGACGGTAATTGGAGAGGCATGACACAAGTAAAACACAGCTGGATTGGATTTTGAGTCCAAATGTAAATTCGATTTACTTAGGAAACGTATGCACCTTTTCGGTCCAGGCATCAAACCTTTTTCCTCTAATTTTCCTTCACAACGTCGCTGAATGGGAACAAAATAGAATGGGCTAAAGTGCATTTAAAACAAGTGAGGCCTTCTGGTCATACACAGAGTAACAATTCGTTTTAATAATCAGCTAACTGTTATTTCTTACAGCTTAAATCGAGCTTTTTAATGCTATAAATATAGTTAAACCATGTAAGAGGGTTTTGTCTTTTATGTTAGCTCATTAAATCAGTGTTTAAACATGGTGCCAAATAATGCAGCTCAAATTGTATCCAAAAGCTTGAAAATAACAAGCTAAAGAGACGCCATGCTCCATGTCTGTCTGCATTGGCAACCGCCCTGAGCTCTCTAATAAGAATCTTAAGTTGACATTAAGTTTCTCCTGGAACAAAACCCTTGTTGGTGCTGTCTGCTGGCTAATTGTAATAATAATTGTGGTTCTGGATCAACTTGGCCGGAGCTCTGACCCAAACCTGCTTTGAGCGGATTAGGGATAATGAAATAATTGCCCCTAATGTTGTTTTCCCCACTGAGCAGCCAGGGAAACCTGTAGCCTCAGACGAAATGGCATCAACATTAATTTGGTCTCCATCAGCGGCATTTTCCACTTTAATTGAAATTTAGATTGTTGTTGACCCCCTGGGTGAGGTTTGGTGGACCGAGCCGGGGAGAGGCTGGATCTTGTGCAACAATAATGGGGTGGGCTGGCCGGAGGATGTCATCTATCCGTCATTCTGTCTGTGTGCCTGTGTTAGTTTGTTTTCTCACAAATAAAGGAATTTCAGGCCATTTATATTCCTCCAGCACTTTAGCCACTTCTGCGTATGTATGTTTGTGATAATGTGATATGCAAATAATAATAATTGGACTTTATTGATCATATTGGAGAAACTTATCTCTACATTTATACCATCCTCTTGGGGAACAGTGGGTTGCCATCGTCTGGAGCGCCAGGGAACAATTGGGGGTTAAGGGTCTTGATCAGAGGGCCAGAGTGGTAGAATCCCAATTCTATGCCATAACTACTAGGCTGCCGCTCCTCCTCTGTGTCTGTACTCGTTTTAAGTGTAACTCGGAGAGGTGGGGTGATGGTGGGAAGTTCTTTCTTGGCTGTTCCCGATTACAACCTGGGTTGGTGGAAGAAGTTTGTCTGATCATGCTAAAAACCACATCTTCCTTCATTTCAGCCTGTGATACACTTCCAGATCTCTTTGTAATAATCTAATGGTTCAAAGGTGCTGTGCAAAAATGTATGAAATCTAATTTTGAGGTTTCCAGGTCTGGATAAACAAAAAAACAAGTGTAGAAGGATAATTTCTTTTTTTACCTTTGGGCACTTTAATAAAGAATGAAGTTCCTTTTCTCTTGTTCCATCATTTCTTTGTTTTTTGTCCTACCACTCTTTCTTACACTCGCCCTTGTTCTGTTATTTCTTCCAATCCTTTCTTGTGTCCTCCTTATGTACCTCCATGTCCACTTTCTTTCCTTCCTTCCTTCTTTCTTCTACCCTCTCTTATCGTGACTTTTTCATCCAATTCTTCACGCTTATCCCAACCAGGGTCATGAGGGAGGCTGGTGCTTTTCTCCAGCTGGCTACAGGCAGGACAGGTCACCAGTCCATCACAGAGACAAACAACCATTCACACATACTGTACCTACTGAGAATTTTAGAAAAGCCAATTAACCTATCACCCATGTTTTTAGACTGTGGGAGGAAGCCAGAGTACCCAGAGAGAACCCATGCATGCTCAGAGAGAATATGCAAACTCCATGCAGAAAGACCCTGAGCTGGGAATCAAACCCGGAACCTTCTTGCTGCAAGGTAGCAGTGCTACGAACTGTGCCATAGTCTCTTTTCTTCATTCCTTATTTCATATTTAAAATCTGCTGTGAAAGTGTGTGACTGAAACTTGACTAAAAGTTAAATCTGACAAAGTCTATATATTTTCTATTTAACAAAGGGAAGGGGTTGTTTTAAATGAAATGGTGAAAAAATGAGTAAATACTGGTTGTCTGTTTAAATTATCTACTCTTGTCATGGTTACATTTACTGTCTTTTTTAGGCTAATTTCCAAGTAAAGATGTTTTTCTTTTCTTTATGTCTGCTAACATAAAATTTATGCTTTGGTCTCTTTATTATTTCATTAACCTGAAGAATGCTTGAGGCAGGAGAGTGCAATTTGTTGTAAGGGAACAGGGGCATTGTGATGGTCTCTGTGTTATTTTCCCCCCAGAAAAATAGTTACAAGCGTTCCTCTGTTTCAGAAAATTACATGCATGATTGACCAAATAGGCAGCTTTAAAGCTCGCAACTCAAAGGTGAAGGACCAAGGTCATTCAGGTGAACATCAGCTGTCTATGTGTTTGGCTTCACAAGTGGATGTTCTTGCATGAATGGCACCCTTGGCTAATCCACACTTTTCTGCAAAGAGTTTGTTCCTGTCTGTCAGGTTGTGTAGATGTTTTTTTAAGGACCCAAATGCAGAGACGGAAGCAGAAGAGATTTCTTGCAAATTTAATAACCAAAATGCCAACAGAAGCAAAAGTCCACAACAAAATACAGAAAAAACAAATCAGGGAAAACACACATGAGGAGCACAGAAAGAATGAGGAACCAGCAAACAGTAACTGAAGAGGAGGAGTATAAATGGGAGACTGAACGAAGACGAGGCTAATCAGCAGATTGGGAGCAGGTGTGGACAGAGGAATCTAGAAGGGAGCTAGGAGAAGGAGACTGACAGAGGGAAATAGGTCAAAAGAGGTAAACAAGAAAAATATAATAATTCAAATACAACAAAAAAAAAACTAGAATAACATGAAATGGAAGTAAAACTAATGACAACTTAAAAAAAAAACATGACACTGACATTGCTCAAATTTAACAACAAAAGAGGAGAACTGAGAAACTTTTGGGTGCTTACTCGATTTAACAACAAAAACATATTCAGGCTACTTATGGTGGACCGGACACATGAAGAGAGAGAGATAGAAAACGAGAAAAATATCCTACAGCTAACCCTCCTAGCACTCCTGCCTCAGGAAAACAAAAAAATATGCTCAGCCATCACAGGTTCCATCTTTGTCACACCATAATTGTGCCATCAACATGTTTCTGGGTCATTTTAAATTCTAACATTGGCTTTTTGCATGCAGAAAACAAAGTTCTAGTTTGTTCTCGTCTGGCTACGGTATTTATTCTTGAAAAACTTTAAACAGTATGTTTGATGGTTTTCTTTCAGCGGTTGCTTTATGTTTGCAGATCTTCTGTCCAGCTTAATGGAGGTGGAGCTGCTGTTTGATCAATAATGGCTGCAATCTATGATAAGGTGGCAAAAAATTGTCACTCAGAAGTTTGTCTGGATGGATAATCATGTTAGCGTCTTTGGAGTACATGTCTCTGTGAAGCTTATACATATGTCCCAATATAAATACTTGTTCTAATAGTCACTAAAACTCAGGCAAAGCTTAGCATGCCTTTGCTATTTCAGCAAAGGCTTATTAAGCATGCAGCCAAAGTGAAATGGGATTTTCCCTGCTACCAGGAGGGATTATTTTTGCTATGGTTACCAACAAAGCTTCATTTGTTGTCAAGAGTTGAAGCAATCATCAGAAAACCTGTGTGTTCAATGCTTTTAAAACCCATAACTTGCATTGCTTCCTGGGACGATATATGGTTTTATGATAAGGATTAATTGCTCTGCTCAGAAAGGATCAGACCCTTTCTCAGGTTATTAATGATCAATGAAGTTATGGTTTTACTAATCAAAGCATCTGATAGTGACCTTAACTTAACATAAGGAGTTGGAAACAGTCAAATTCAGACCTAAAAGCATCAAACAGCAACAGCAGAAGCTTATCAAATTGAAACATGTTTTACTTGTCTGCTCTTACAGAGGTAGCAATGTTGAAGAAGCTAAATATACATACCTACGCTATCAAAATCCATTTCTCCATAGCTTCCTCACAACTATTACAAACATGAAGGTTTAGTTATTATATAATCTCATTTCAAATGTAAAGCTTGGTGT
Source organism: Cyprinodon tularosa (assembly GCF_016077235.1). Lineage (NCBI taxonomy): Eukaryota > Metazoa > Chordata > Actinopteri > Cyprinodontiformes > Cyprinodontidae > Cyprinodon > Cyprinodon tularosa. The sequence continues at coordinate 335,792 of NW_024039263.1, read as the reverse complement.
TTATAAAAGTTTGAAACTCACCTTCTTTCTACAGTTTATTTGGATGCCTTGGTTTTAAAAGCTTGGGATGTTTTTTTAACCCCATCTTGCTCTACTTTCTTCACAGCGTCCCTTTGATGCCTTCACAGAACAACAATGTTTAGACGGTTGAAAGAGGATTAAGTTTAACCCCTTAATTGTCAGTGCAACACAGGTCTCCTCACAGAGCAAATTTCTTACTTCTAAGCATCATAGTTCCATCTTCAAGAACTAAAAACTAATCACCTTTACATAAACCCCATGCTCTACTTCAAATGGTTAAAGTAGAGGATCTAAGTAAATCTAGGCATTCTTCGTTTTTTATCTGGAGGGGTGCATTTTTTAACCTTGCGCTGCAGGCTGGATTGTCGCGAGATCTGACTTTTCAGTCTCACAACAAATCCATCTTGAAAGACTCTTGCTAATACATCCATCTCATAACAACCAGCGAGTCGAACCAATGACATGCCAGCAGTGTTTTTTGGGGTGGGACAGAAGGGCCTTGCTGTGGCAAACATGGCTACACTAAAGGACTCACTGTCAATACCGCATTTGAATCGGTTTTAGCTAAAATAGCAACAATTTCAAGTTTAAAAAAAGAGCAAAGAGAAGCACTTGGTGCATTTGTAGGTGGGAAAGATGTTTTTTTTTCTGACAGGATTTGGAAAAGGTTCGATTTATCAGCTTACTCCGGAAGTTATGGAAATGTCACAATTCACTGCTACGATTGGCTGAAAACGTACGAGGGGCGTTCAATAAGTAATGCCCCTGGGCCAATTCCAGATGTTTGATCGAGCTGAAAGTGAAGTATTTTAAATCTCTTTAGATTAAATAGAAAATTACAGCTCAGAGTTAATTGTGGTTTCTGATTTACTGATGTTAAAACTGAGTCAAGTCTGAGTTTTTGAAAGGACACACAATGGGAGACTTTTGATCAATAGAAAGTAACTTAAAGTGATAATATCCCATAATATAACCTTGTAAAACATTTTGCAAGGTCATATAAGGCATCATCGCCATAAGTTTCTTTTATTTCATCAAAAGTCTCCTGAGGTGTGAAAAACCGGATAACTGCTCGACACTCGACAGGCTCCATTTCAAACACCTGTAAGTCAGAAACCACAAATAGTTCAGAGCTGTAATTTGCTACTTAATCTAAAGAGATTTAAATAATGTCACATGCAAAATTTCAGCTCAATCAAACATCTGGAAGTGGGTCAGGAGCATTACTTGTTGAACGCCCCTCAGATTATGGAAGGCAGGTACTAGCTGGCACGTCACCCAATCAGTTCCAATTATTGTACCAAACGTCCCTTCTTTTCACGGACAGACTGAACGGCAGCCATCCCAGATTGATAATAAGCTACGTTTACATGCGCAAAATTTCCCCGATCCGATCCAAACCTTGGTTGATCGGAAATTCAAAATCTCCGTTTACATGGACACTAAATGAAATGATCCGATCATGACGTGTGTATACATGTACCAAGCGTTGGATCAGATTAAATCTTTTAAGCATGCGCAGAACTTCCTGACAAACTTGGCAGTTCTGTCTGCGTCTGGTTTTTGGGAGGCCTGACAAACGATGCGCACGGAGCGAGCGGAAAGAAAAACGGAGAGAGGAGGAAAAAAGCGCTTGGCAGCGAAATGTCCGAGAGAAAATGTAGAGAATGAGCGATTGAACCGGCGTGGGAGAGCTAGTGGGCTGTGGAGAGATAAAAGAGGAAGAGGAGGAGGATCAATTCCTGCTTCCCGCCATGTTGTTCACAACAAGAGCAAGAGCGACCGGTGGTTTCCTGTTGTTGACAAGGCGGAAAAACGTCACGCTGACGTGGCACACATGCGCAGTGAAGATTATTTTACTCTTAAGATCCGAATGGGTGTTTACATGGACGCCAATCGGAATGGCGATCAGCAAAAACCACCTCTCTCTTTCAGAATTAAATTTAGATCCGATCGGACCGAATCGGATTAGAATCTTCAGTCTGACATGTTTACATGAAACATTTTTGATCTGATCAGGCCTTCAATCCAATTAGTTGTGTCCATGTAAACGTAGCTATAGAGAACTCAACTCATTTCTAAACATATCAGTCTGGCTACTGCCAGGGTAAGCGTTTTTTGGGGGTGATAGTTCAGAGGTTAAATGTGTTTATGTATTTAGCAGATGCTTTAATCCAAAGCGACATAAAGTAAGCATTAGCGGGAAGAGTCTTGCTTAAAGGGTCTTGCCTAAATAATCATATATTTATTCTGACAATCATATAACAATAAAAATGTACTGTATCCAAGAGGGATGCTACTACAAATCCAAATATTGTTATGAGGAATCACTGAGCTGGGACTATGATCCACAGAGAGGTTTTCACAGAGCTGGACCCACTTCAGAATGACTCGTATCACACGGAAACCACTCTAGCGCTCAGCTGTGGATCAATATTTCTGTGGAAAAGAGACGTCTTTTAGTCTCTCTATCTCTCTCTCTCTTTCTCTGGAGCAGACGCCTGCTGCACCAGAATTACAGTTATAAAAGCTGTCAGGGCTGCATGGGTATTAGTGGACATGAATCCTCATCTGGGGACTGCACAGGAATCAGAGAGCCTTAATTATTTAGAACATGAACTTATGGGAACATAAAAAGCACTTTGCAAACATAAAAGGAACTTAGATGAGATACAGGCTCAAATCTTTATGTTAGTTATTAGAAATGATTAACTTTATAGCTCAAGTCATCCCCCAGTTAAAAGATTGCTGTGGTCCTCTTAATCTAGGGAATATCCTTGTGTAAAAACTAATCTAAAAATAAATTCCACATGATAAATAAAAACAGCTGATATAAAGTCAGAATGTCTATGATAAATATATTTAATACCTGGCATCAGCAGTATCGAAATAATCCTAAAGAGATAGAGATTCTGTTTCTACTTCGCCATCCTTCTCAGCAGTTTTCTGTTGAACTATATTCGGATCCTCGTGTCCTGCTCTCTGCAAAACACAAATTAAACTAACTGAGGAACAAACGACAACGCAGCCCAGCCCATTTTCTTAATTGCTTTTCCACGTGAGGCACAGATGCTCAAAGATAGGACCCAAAGTCAGTGTCAGCGTTCGTAAAGTTTTTAATTAGCCCCTTTCATAGAAGTGACTTTTATAGTGGAGCTTCTGTGACAGCTGAAAGCATAGCAACGGTGGGTACAGACCCGATTTAAAAGCTGTTCAATCATTTGCAGCATTCTAACAGGAATTATCCATTGTTATATTAGCTATTGGTGCCATTCACAGGTTTGTAGGTGGATTGAATGACATAAGAAGTCCATCCAAATCCAAAACAGCTTGCTATTCTGTATAATGTCAAGTGACTTAATATATTTATAGGATTTTGCATTATTATTTCCAAAGACAGGTCAAAAGATCGAGATTAACAGAATCTACTTTTCACTAAAGTGACAGATGCAAAAGTATTCATGCCCCTTAAACTGTTCATTTTGTTAAAGCCCAAAATTTGAATGCATGCTGTTTTTACATCAAAGCATTTCACAACTAAGTATCAAATAACGCTCTTGTTCTTCTAATATAAAACTCTTTAAAGTGTGGCATTTTTATCAAGGAAGGTTTCAACAAGGATTAGGTTATAAAAATGTCTTCCAAGTTTCCAACCAGTGTTTATTCTATCATGTTAAAAACACTATGAGGCAGAGGTTTGTCTTCCAAATGGACAATGACACACAGTCAAAGTTACAAGAAAAATGTTTGGCATATATTTACAGAAGTTTTAAAATGCCCCAATTAAAAATGCTGATAAAACTCCTACTGAGAAACTCTGAGTTTACTTATATCTGAATGAACTAAAGGTTTGGTTATTCTTAGGGGGAAAGGCTGCAGGCATCCGGTCAAATATGAGGCAATATTTGTCCTTTGGTTCTGTAATAAATTCTGTTCAGATTAAAGTTCCTTTGTGCATGGTTTCTAAACAGTACAAAAAAACAAGAAAATGTACTAATTAGGATATGAATAATAAACCTGCATTAAAATTATTCAATCACTTATAAACAGTTAAAATTGATCACAAGGAGCAAAATATATCCTAAACACCAAATCAACTCTGTAGCTTAAATAAAATAATTAATGACTACATACATAACCATGGTTTCTGCACACATTTACCATGAACTTTTAACACAATTGCTGTGTAAACAGGCAAAATCGTACATTGAAATAATTAATTACAACCAAGCTCAGTTATAAAGAACTTAAAGCTAACAAATAATTTTAAATGTTATCTACTTACAGTTAGCTCCATTAATTGTACTGAACAGCTTGGCAACAACTAACACCTTAATAAAATTTATAAACTACTAATAATATCTGCCCTGAGTTTCTCGCATTTGTGGGACGCCATGCAAATACCTGAAGAAGTGATGTCCATATTCCTACAGGCTGCTATCTTACATGTTGACATTGAATTTTAAGAGAGAAAAACAGCAACAGTTGATTACAAAGATATACTGAGCCAAAAGTAAAGAGTCACCAGCAGCTGCCTCGAAATGTACTGGAGTAGAAAGTACAATATTTGACTTTGAAATGCAGTGGAGTTAAAGTCATAAGTACCCCAACAAAAAAATGACTCAAGTTAAATAAAGATACTCAAAAAAAGTTCTTAAGGACAGAAATTACAGTATTGTATGAATGACTCATATAGTTTCCCTCCGTCTTACCTAGTCATTTTAACGAAAGCAATGATCATCACACAGTGGCTTTTTTACAATGTAAGTTCACATGCAAGACACTGTCATGAAACGGGACAGATGGAGACAGTATTCAAGGTTAGACAGTCAGTAGGAAAGTTCAAAATGTTTATTAAAATAAAAACAGACAGAAATTGAACTGAAGCGGGCTGCTGAGGATCTGTGGACCTGTAGCGACTGCAGGAGGGGGGCGGGGCACTGCCCAATCACTGACCCTCTGGTTTAACAGTTCAGTCCATCCTCTCAATCTTAGGCAGGATAAGCCGATAGTCTCCCAACAAGAAGTGGCCTTGAGCCATCCGGAGCGTCCCAGATGCAGCAACCCCAGTGAGCAAGCATGACTCTGATCCAGGACCGGGATTCAGATCAGACTGGAGTAGTACTGGAATCCAGGAGTCCGCAGTCCAGTCAGGGTCTTCTGATCCACTCAGGAACGGACAGATCCAGGTTCCAGGAATCCATCAGAGTGTGAAGGCAGGTTCAGAGTCCCATCAGTCGAGCATCCGGCTCAGATAGAAACACACCTGGGAGGACAGGTTGAGAGTCACGTGTGTTGAGCATTCGGCTCAGACAGAAACGCGCCTGGGAGGCTGAATCCACCAGGCGAACAGATAAGGGAGGGACAGACAGGACCAGTGGGTGAGAGGGAACGGAATCAGGAAATTGGAACCACAAGGGAAACGCTGAAATGCTCTCACCACTGGATAAGGAATAACTCGCCCGAGGACACTGGCTTGAGAATAAACTCCTCACTGGAACATGAACCTTGGAAATAAATCTAACACTGACAAAACTGAACGACAGGACACTAAGGCTACCTTCACACTTCTGCCTGAAGTGACCCAAATTTGACAGTCTTAACAACACAGATCCGATTTTTTCCAATGCGACCCAGGCCACTTGGACATGTGGTCCTGAATCCGATACAAATCTGATCTTTCAATGAATGCGGATGAATGCAACCTGATCGTTCACACACAGGTTGCACTCATCCGACCTGAACGGCATTAGTAATCGACATAGGCAACTATTCTGCTTCTTGCTACACAGAAGCGGCAAGAAAAACAAACACCATGGCGGATGATGATGCGGAGAGCAGTATTCATGTTTAACCATGTTAAAAAGATTGAGGTTTTAAGGTTTGGAAAGATTGCTAGATGCGCTCCACCACTACTTCCATGTTTACTTCCGTAAACATGAAACACGCTTGCCTGTGACATCATTGCATCTGCCCATGTGGGACACATAAGCTGTATGAATGCAGTTCACAAAGGAGATCACATACAAGTCGCATATATTTGGAAATGTGAACGGCAACGCAAAAAAATCGGAATTCAAAAAAATTCGAAATTGAGCATCAATGCCTGAAGTGTGAAAGTAGCCTGACAGAAGGCAAACAGGGAACAAACAAACAGCAAAGAATGACCTGGCCACGATAGCTGGAACTGAGCCCAATAAAAGGGAAACCAACAGGTGGATGAGATGAGTGACAATTAGGAACTGGACAGAGTTAAGCAGGTGAAAGGCATGAGCAGTTAAGGTGAGCTATCAGGGCAGATCATGACAGAAAAGCAATATGAAAGCAAACCACAGTGTATGAAATAAATATGTCACTTGGTTTTTAATTATAAATGCCAGTGAAATTTAGGAGATCAATGCAGTTTAGTGCTATGATGAGCTCTACCACATTATTAAAAACTAAAAAAAATCTAATAAGTTTAAATCAATGTTCCAGGGATAGATTATTTATATCTAAAATGCAAGTGGAAATCAGAGGAAATACTTTCTTAAATAATTTGATAAGAAAATGATCTAATGCACAAATTGAAGGTTAATCATTTTACATGAAGCTTAAATGGATCAAAGCAGAGTTTAGGTTCTACAATTACCTCCACTGCTGGTAATTCAGTAATTTGACAGTGGTGTTGTATTAATCATATTCGAAAGAATATATTGATTTTATTTTCAATAAAATCTTTAAATATATATATAAAAAAAACAATAATAATCCCTCAAAAGACAAATGGCTGTTTTGGTTGTGATGTAACAAAACTCGAAAAGGTTTATAGGATCAAAGGCTTTACTTTTTATACTGCTGTTATTTACAGCTCAATCATATATTCTTTAAATTAACTTTTATATTTACACACAGTTTTTGTAATCTACTCTCCTGACACCACTGAGGCCTTAAATCCCAAGCACGGAGAAAAAGGATGAACCAGTCAACTGGATAATCATCTCCTACATTTGGGATGGATCCACTATGCTGTGGGATTAATAGGGAGATTAAATGACACCAGGATCTGCGCTGCCTTCAGCTGCACACATGAAGAATGATCTGAAGTCTTTGCTTACAGTCGACGGAGAATTTGAATACTTTACGGCTTCAAGTGTGAAAACACATCTTGCCTATTGATAGTTACAAGCCTGAATGTTGGAAATTACATGAAGCGATGCATTTTGAATTGAGTGGAAATGTGTGTTCCATATTTGGAATACGCTTTGCCAGAGTTTTTTAATCTAAACGTTTTAGTCTGTGCTCCTGAGAGCCTTGGAAATGAGATTATGCTGTCGAATATAATCCACCTCAATAATAACTTCCCTGTAAAAGGAATAGATAGTGTGAGCCCACAGGAGGTCCGCTAAGTAACTCTGTCAGAGAGCTAGCAGCTACTCACTGCTAACATCACCGAACACCATAAATACAGTACAGCCCATCAGCTAAGAAAAGGGATTCACGGCTCTACTCTATGGTGTAAAAGACCTTTTTCTGCCATCTCACAGGTGAACATTTTTACTTATGGCAGAGACACAGAAGCAGATTACTAAGTGACTTTTTACATAGCCACAGTTTTATCAAACCTGGCACATGCAATAAATTTTCATAATGGAGTCTGAAATCAATTTATGAAGTCATGCTGCAGTTTGGGGATTGTTTGGCTGGGGAGGAGGATCTGATATATTGTATTATATGCTGATTATATTGCAATGACTCCATGTTGGTTTTATATCCGCACCTATTTCAATAAGATTTATTACCAAAAAAATGCATCTGAATCATTTATGAGGAATAAGAGATCATTTAGAAGAGAAAGTTTTACGTTCAGTTGCTTTATATGATTTAACATATTCATAAACTAGAAAAAAAGCTTAATAATCAGAACTGAGACTTGATATTTAGAAACATCAGTAATATTTCTTATGCAAACTAGTTTATGTGGCACGGCTGTGTTTAGGTAGATCTTTGTGTTCAATTGTATTTTTATGAACATATTTAAAAAGTTTAGAAATATCCTAACTTTGATCTCAACAAATGTTAATAAATACATCTATATTCATCAACTTTAATTTTCCCATTCAGCAAAGTGTTTAATACTTTTATCAAAAAACTATAAATACATGTTTGCGTTGAATGTAAATATGGCCATGTTTTCTGTACCCCTATCCCAAATGATTAAAGATTAAATTATTTAAGATTTGAATAATAGCAGATAAGTTTGTCTGTTTTATATGGAAATTACTACAAGACATTCTGTCACTATTTTCATCAATATGTTAACCAAATGATGTCACAGCTCACACCCAGTATTCAAGGCAGGTGGTAATTCAAAAAGCATTTATTAGAGAACTAATTGCAGAAACAGCAGCTATGGTGTCTATCGCAGGAGCTTCTGCAGAAAGGAAACACAGGTTAGTGACCACGTAAATCTAGTGGATTCTAGTGGGCAGACAAAGGGCAGGAAAATCCAGTTGGCAAAGCCAAAGCAGAGGTTGAGGATGTGCTCAGCATTCTGAAGTAGGACACCAGCCTGACGAGGTTCTAGAGGGAAATCCAGGATGTTGATGGGAAACAGTTCCTAGTTCATTTAACCGTCAGAATCCAGCAGGAGTACAAAGACAGATCAGGCAAACTGATCCGACGGGTTGAGGGGCAGAACAGGAAATCAGAAACACTAAGGTAATGCTGAAACGCTCTCACAACTGGCTCGTAAAATCTCACATTATGACTGGAAACAGGTTAAAACAAATCAGACGGGAACAGACAGGCTCAGTGGTAGAGAGGCAGAACAGGAAAGCAGAACCAGTAAGGTAATGCTAGACACACTCTCTGGCTTGAGAGAATAATCTGGCCCTGGTGACTGGTTAGTCCAGGTGAATTAAATGAGTAACTAAGCCAGTCATTCGCACCAAGTTAATGACAATTGACCTATTTTGACCTATTTAGACCAATAATTAAAACTTTAAAACAACGAAAACTGTGACAAACTTGGCAGATGAAGAGTTAGGTTTATCCTACTACACCTAAAGGTCGTTTGCATATCCACAACCTGAGTGGCATTTATTCCAAAGGATGCTGTTAATCTGTATATATTTCAAGTTAAACTAAATAATAACATCACAGATCCCAGCTTGTAAAATGTAACTTCTTAAAAACTACATTACATTCCATGAGAAACCTGTCCTTCAAATGCAATTATTAACGACCCTTTAAATTACCCTTTAGCTGCAAACTAAAATTCAGCATCAGTTCAAATACTTATATAACTCAGGGCTTTCCTAATGAAGGTATGATGATGGTTTTTACAGTCATTGTGATGTGATCCCTGAGGTAAATTGAATGTTCTACAAAATATATAAATGTACGTTGAAATAAGTAGATGTAAAATGTATCTAATCAACTACAACATGATATAAATTTTAATGTAGCATTAGTTATGAAATTCATAATTAAATAATTTCATTTTCCATTATATATATACAAATATTTTAAAATAATAGATCACATATTCCAATGTGATGAATAGGGCTGCTTAGTGGCGCAGTGGGTAGCACTGCTGCCCTGCAGCAAGAAAGTTCTGGGTTTGATTCTGGCTGAAATGTTTGGAAACATGTAATAAACCTCAACCAGTCTCACTTCATTGGGTGATATAGACTGTGTCCGAATATAAGCCCGAACCGCTACATAGGGCACTATATAGTGGTTACGCTATTTTAGTTGAGTCTCCGAACGTCTAGTGGATAAAAAAGTAAATTTCCCACAATGCACCTTGAAAAGTAGTTCATATCCACAGTCACTAGATGAGCAGATATATCCCGGTGAGCTCTCCTGGCAAAGCATTATGGGATTTTCTGTCACAGAGGTGCGTTGTCACCATAAGCCGTCGACGAAAAGTAACAAAGATGACGCAGGCAACATGCTGGGTGGTGGAGTCACGTCATTAATGGGGAGAGAAAAGTAGTGATTATCTCTCCAAACGGTCAGTTAACAGAGTTCACTATAAAGTCCATTATATAATCCCCACTCGATATAGTGATTGAGGGATCTACGCGTTAGGGCGAACGTTCGGACACAGCCCTGAAGAGCGTGGCCTTCCCTGCCACACACAAAGGAACTGAAGGCAAACCAAAATTTAATTAGTTATTGAAAATAAAAACTATGAATTCTATATGATGTTATATATGTTTTTTATTATATGGTTCATCATGAGGTTTTATCATTCAAAATATTTTGTATTTCAAACTAAACATTCTCCACTGTAGTGAGAACTGTCATGATGGATCTTTTTTTAGCCACAATGTGCAGCAATTAAATAGATGCTAGGTCTAACATCACTTGCAGCTAATGGTTAGAAAAATGAGGTATCCTCTTACAGTGCTTACAAATGTCTGAACCCATATTCCCCCACTCCTAATAGCTTTCACTTAGTTCAACTGGTGATGAGCCATGGTAGGAAAAACTGGATACGATTGGCACTTTCAGTTTTAGCAGATTGCTGAGCTAATGCACATGCTATGTGGTCTGCAGGTTGAACATGTTTTGCTATTATGCTCCTTTTGGGGTGTAGAGATAAGTAGCATGAAAGTGGCTTCCTATGGCTATCCGCTGAGTAGTGATGTATAAATTAGAGGGACCAGGGTTAAAAAAAACCCACACACAAACACACCTGGAACCATATTTTAGGATTTCCAGACCACTGGCCATACATCCTGTAACCAGAACACCATACAGCAGCAGCCATTCAAAATGGCCCTTCCCAGTCAAATGCCAGCCGAATGGCAGCCCACTTCCCTGCAACTCCCAGAAAAATCCCCTCTAACTTCCAGCCTCTGGAGTGTACCCCTCCTTCTCGTGGAAGTGCATATTTTTTTTACTCTGAATTCACACTTTCACTGAATTACAGGGTCTGAGAGGGAGATGGTGCTTCTCTTTAGATCTTAATGTCCAAAAATCATGACAGAAAGAATATTTTAGCACAAAGATTGATGTCTAAAAAGGAATTGTAGGGGGCCTGCCAAGGACCCATCAAGGAAAGTGGGGAAATGTTGTATGGCTACTACTGTAGCTCTACCCATTCTTGTTCCGGGTCAGTTGCTCTCTGATCACACAATACAGCATATATACCATGCACTACATGCTTCCACCCAGACTGCTTTGCGGAGCTCCTTTGCTTTCCCACAGTCATTTTTGTCTCTTAGTCTGCTGTCCTCCTACGTGAACCCGCACTTCCTTCCCTTATGTATCCCCCAGAGTCTCATGTCTACTTGTGAAGTTAAGCTGTTTGCGTTAGATAGTGAAGATTGTAGCTCTGTTAGACTGCGGCTTATAAAATCCCACAGATCTTATCCTAATTGCCTGAGATTTAAGGGGGGAAATCTGCTGAGCACAGCAGAGAAACTTGTCGCTTGAAGCAAATAGAGATCCAGTTTGGTTAAAAGAAGCTACCTTGACTTCAGAAAAATCTTGCTAAAGCAAATAGGACAGCTTGCCACCTGGTAGCAATGCAATAACCTTGCATTAATGGCTGTAAAACCTGAGATTTTACCTACTGAAATTATTCACAAATATACATGGGGGAATGGATGAAAGTAAAACCTGCTGCATGCTGATTTAACAGATGTGTTGGTCAGGTCCTTAAATTCAAATTGAAAGTACTGGCTCTATATTTTCTGTTAATAAACCCCCATCAATATTAAGGAAAGCCGGGGAATCAGTGCAGAGAATAATAAGCTAAGAGTTTCTGCTTTGGCTTATTTTCATGCTGCTCGTGTGTCTGTGAGAGTAAAGGTCAAAATGAACATCTCAGCAATCAAAGCAAAGGAGCCACTTTACCCAGCGCAGTATGAATATTAGTAAAAACGGTTCTAACCAGTCTGCTTTGAATCTGTAAATGCAGCTCCAACCACTGCTGACATGTTTCCTGGATCGGGGTGAATATGCAAGAAACAAAATTGGATCCACAAGGCTTGTCAAAGGGAAAGATGATAGATAATGCCCACAGAAATGTCCACTGTACTTCTATATTTTATTAAGAGGTACAATATAAATGTATTTATAAAGGTTTACTTTATTATGAAAAAAGCTTTCAGCTTAATATAAATAGAGCTTGATATTTGATAATTAACATTGAGGATGAAAATAGTCTTTTTGATTTGAGTCTGAATGGAAAATGAATTACTTGCTGTGAAACATAAAGTTCTTTTATGTCTCTGATGCGCAGCAATGGTATTGCTTTTAGAAGTCCGCTTTCATCAGATGAAGCGTTCCAAATTCCAAAGTGTTTGAATCTTCTTCAGCGCAGACTGAACGTCTACATTTCGCTGCATGGGATAAGCTCATGTTGTTATTGAGCCTTCATTGTTTTTAATGGTGTAGAATTGTGAAATAATGTGAAGAATGTGTTTCTAGAGATGCAAATTCAATTCAATTCAGTTTATATAACTCCAATTTACACCACATGTCATCTCAAGGCACTTTACAGTTCACCAGATCCTACAGTCAAATGGATTCAAAGTTTTCAATCTAAGGAAAACCAGCTATTTGCATTGACTCATTGACTCGGATGCAATCCCTCACACTAAGCATGCTTGTAGCGATAGTGGAGAGGAAAAACTCCCTTTTAACAGGAGAAACCTCCAGCAGAACCAGGTTCAGTGTGAGCGGCCATCTGCAGAGGCCGACTGGGGTTCAAGGAGACAGAAGTAGAGATACAAAAAGCAGCTGTAAAAGGCGGCCCCGTCCAGGAAACACACAGCCACACTGCAAAAAATAGAAATCTAAATAATATTTTTTCCTAAACTAAGTGCATTTGTTCTTGAATTAAGGAGGTAAGTGAGACACTTTGCCAATGGAACAAGACAATTTACATTTAAAATAAGAAAAAGCAACTGCATTGTCTTATTTCAAGTGCATATTATCTAATTATCTTATTTTAAGAGTGAAAATACTAATTCCATTGGCAAATCATCCCATTTACCTACTAAAATTAAGGTAAAATACACTTGATTTAATGAATATTTACTTATTTCTAGATTGTTTTTGCAGTGCAGACAGACGAGCTCCGAGCCAGCTCCTATGTCAGAGGATGAAGAAAGCACATCCAGCCAGTCGCAGTCAGAGAAACAGGACACTGGTAAAACAGGAAGATCTCCAACATCTATAAGCAAGAGTGTTGATGACAGCAGCACAGCTGATATTCTCTCCAGGGTGGAGTCACAGCCAAACAGGAACAGACGAGGCGAAGCTACTATGAGTAGCACAAATGGCACGATTAGGACGAAAAGAGACTGAAGCAAAACCTACCGGTAAATTGAAATTCAACAGAGTTCAAAGATCTGAGCTTTTCTGTCAATTCTCTTTGTGTCAACCAATCAGGGACGCGATGTGGTTTTGATATAGGATGAAGGAGTGAATCTTTTTACAATCCAATTGAAAAATATATATATATATATATAAAAAAAAACATTTTCATATAGAGTAAAGTAATGAATGGTCTTTACATGTTTGTGGGTGGCTTTTAAAAAAAGCAGTTTTGATCATCCCTAAGAAGGATTGTAACTCTTTCATCATTCATCTTGCTCTTGCAGCTCCAGAGCTGGTCCCAGTTACAGTAGCAGTCACCTTTCCCCAGCATTGGCATGCTCTCTGCCTGGCCTCTTGCTCTGCTCTCCAGCTGTCCTCCCTAAACTTGAGAACGCATTCTTGCCTGGCCCCTGTTGTACGGGTGAACCATCCTAAGAATGGGATAACAGCTTCAGGTCCTAGTTAGACGGAAGAGACCAAGGCCACGTTAACAATGCAAGTTTTAGAGATCAATTCTGATTTTGTTATTTGGCTGTTTTCCAAACTCTATCCAATGGATCCATGAAGAGAGCCACCGTGCAATCAAACAATAACAACATGCGTCAGAAGGCAGTGTCTATGGGCGATTTAAAGCTGTTGAGAAGCGGAAGTAGCCGGATGATAGAGCTATTGGACGGTGCTAAAGTTTGTCTTTATTTTTTCAACGTTTTTGCAGTGATCCACACTGCAGGGCATTAAGTTTACAAATATACAAGGTTCCTACCGTGTCTTAAGGTCAGTGTCTTCCTAAACCTTTTAGGGCAACCTTTTCAAATAGATCATAGATATCTAGATACAACTGTATTTTATTTGGGATTAATTTTGACAAACAGGGTGAAGCAGTGAGCTTTTTTGTTCTATGGCAGCTTTGCCAGACAAATTTACTATTAAAAGGAAATCAAGACGTTTGTTGCTCACAAATCAGCCATAAAACCTGAAGCAATGGCAGACAGAACCTTTAAAGTAGAATGACTTTCTCTTTAAGTTTCCCACACGGCTTAACTAATTTCTCACAGACAATAAAGTTTTCTGTATAGTCTTATTTAACAACCTTTCAAACAATTTACCCTGAAAACAAATGTTGTTTGGAGAAGGTTCCACAGCACAAGCCATTAAAATAAATAATCAGAATGTCTGAGGGGAAAAAAATAATCGCTGAATATTTTTATAAATGAAAAACAAACAAAGCTTTATTGTATGGCTACTTAAATTTTTCACAATGACTAAAAATACACTGACCTGCATTTCTTCCAGTGTATATATAAATGTGGTAAAGGTACTAGTATGTTTTGCAGACTTGAAAATAGGCAATTTTCATTCCTTTCTTTCAGTTTTGCAGATTTGATAGCCAATGCATAGCGATGACTTATTCGCTTATCTATATTGAACATCTCATACATCTTTTAAGGAGTTGGATAACAGTCAAATGGATCCCCCTCTAGAATGTGGCCTCCAGAAAATGAGAGAAGTGCACAATGTCTGGGTCATGAAGCTGAGAGAAAATGTTTCATTTGGGAGGGAGGAGGAGGGAGAACAAACATGGTGGTGCAGAGAGCAAGGTCTGAAAGTTTCCAGGCAGATTGGGTCTTAGTCTCCCTCCCCTCAAGGATCAGGAGATGGAGGAAACTTTCAGGACCAATTCTTCTTAATCTTCAAGGAGACAGTTATTGATTATTTCTCTGAAGCCTGAAAAACACAAACAGCAAGAGAAAAGGGCTTGCAGGTAAACAAAGACTATTCCGTCACAATCAAAGCATATCATTTATTATTAGCTGGAGAGCCACGTTGGTAACCAAAAGTTCATAAGTGCCTGCTGTGAAGGAGATGGGGAAGGGCAAAATGCATTTTGCAACTGACCTAATCAATGGTGTGATTAATGGAGCTAATTTTACCTGGACACAGCGGGTCATTACTTCCTGTTTCCCATCTCTTCCTTCCTTGTGTCTATTTAGAGGCCGATGTGGATAATGTATTTGCCTCGCTAATGAGAGTCATGCATAGACAGAGAGGACAGCAGAGTTGAAGTCACGGACGACAAGTCAACTGGGACTGGGGCCCTGCACACAGAGATGCTATGAGCTGCAGCTGCTGACAGCTTCTCCAGCCTTTGCGCAGCGTGCTTACATGGCCCTACATACCTGCCCTGCAGCAGCCTGTCATTATTCTGGCTAGAGTTTGAAAAGATGGATAGACTGAGGTCCTGAGAGAAATTTAACATTTGGATTAATTTGTTTCAGCAGCATTTTCACATTGCTGTAATCATAACATATGTTACAACTGTTACTGTCTATTTATGAGAAGCAATATTTCAATTAACTGTTTAACTAAACTTTCAAGAAATTTGGCTGAGAGATGTTCAGAGGTGTCGAGTAACCAAGTACAAACACTTTGTTACTGTACTTTAGTACACTTTTTAGGTATCTATACTTTACTCCATCACTTATTTTTCTTCCTACTTCTGACAAATATCTGTAATTTCTATTCCTTATATTCTTAAAACAAATGTTACTCGTTACTCTTGGCTTCTGATTAATGTTGAAAAATATTTGCTTTATTTGCGCCATCCAATGCAGATCATTGGCGCCATTCACATAGTGAAAACTAGCGTAATTCAATGAGTCATATAACGCAAACACTCATTGGTTAGCTATTTGTCAAATTTATGATGACGCCAAAGGAAATCATCAGAAGCAAGCAGGTCGTCTTCAAACTGCACCCTTGGCCCTATGTCAAAGAATTTTTCGAAATAGTCGAAAAATTGACCTTTCAATTCATATAATGGCATCTGGCTGTTTTTTGTTTTTGTTTTTTTTTTAAGGTTACTTTATACTTTTATACTTTATTAGTTTTTGGAGCACATACGTTTTCACTTTTACTTGAGTAAAGAGGTCAAGTTTATACTTCAACTTTTACCAGAGTTTTTAAACTGCAGTATCTATACTTCTACTTACGTAACAAATGTATGTACTTTTGACACCACTGGAGATGTTGATAGAAAGTTACATTTAGATTTAAGTGTCACAAAATCAGCTCAGAAAAAATGGCTAGTAAATTTAATGTAATCTCTCCTCCTACTATTTAAGCTTAAACAGTAAAAGCAGGCTTTTGGTTTAGCCAAAGCTTAAAAATGGCAACAACCTCTCAGGAAAGGGGACCTAGTATTCAAGGCAGACAGATAGTATGATTACGCAAAAAGCATTTATTAAAAAAACTGATCTGCAGTAGCATCGGCTAGGGCGCCTAGGGCAGGAACCTCTGAAGAAAAAGAAAGATAGGTCAGTTACCAAGTAGATTGTGAGTCACTAACCTGGTTTAATAGTTAAGGTATCGCTGAAACGCTCTCATGACTGGCCCATGAATAGGTCGCTCTGATCACAGGAAACAGGCAGGTTAACACAGATCAGCAGGAACAGGCGGGCTCAGTGGTTGAGAGGCAGACCAGGTAATCAGAAAGCCTAAGGTAGCGCTGAAACGCTCTCACCCTAATGACTGAAAACAGGCAAGTTAAATAGAAGCAGGAGCAGGTGGATTTCATGAACAGGTGAATGAAATGCCCTGCGGTGACAAAATTTCATTTCCTATGAATTCCCTTATATATATTGATTTCTTATTGCTGATTTGCATTTACTCACTTTATAAAAGTTTTCACTCCTTTCACCTCTGCAAGGCCACGCAGTGTCTGGGAGGAGCTGTTGATTTACTATTAGGGATTGTTTGGGACAGAAAAAAATCATTCCCATAACAAGCCAGATTCCTTCTACGGGTTTATTTTTATATTTTACAATTTCCTCAACTTTCTGTAACTTGTTTGGATTAACTGTAACTGGACACCTTCTCAGCTCTCCTGCAAAATTTAAGTTAGTGAGAAAAACATCTAGGCAGAACAGTGCAGCGCATCAAGCTGTGTGTTACGATCTGTCTTGTCTCTCAACTTTGCAAAGAAAATAAAGTACAGACTGAGTGAATTACCATCAATTTCCTTTATTTAACTGGATTTCATAGTT
Source organism: Cyprinodon tularosa (assembly GCF_016077235.1). Taxonomy (NCBI): domain Eukaryota; kingdom Metazoa; phylum Chordata; class Actinopteri; order Cyprinodontiformes; family Cyprinodontidae; genus Cyprinodon; species Cyprinodon tularosa. Next base: position 318,405 of record NW_024039263.1, on the reverse strand, counting down.
ACCCACTTTTTTTCCTATGGCAGAATACAACTCTGCCCTGGATCTCATTCTAAACAGGTAATACAACCAGTCTCATGATTCAGATGGCCAAACAGGATACTCATACAATATAACAGACTCCAGTGATCTGGAAAAACGACAGATGGGTCATTGTTTTGCATGTGACTATGTGCGGAGGAGGATGGATCTCCAGGTGCTTTAAAATATCTGCCCTCCAGCTACAAGTGCTTATAGTACCAGCCAGAACTGACAAATACTCCTGGATAGCCGTAAAAATGTTTCATAAAAACTGAGTGGAAGTTCGGTTGCCTCCGATTTAAGCTTGTTTTGTGATTCCATTCAAGTGGATGACTGAGAATTTGCACAGACATATATTACATTTTAGTTTTGCTAAGTGCTCCTTAGGATTATATGCTTTTGACTTTTTGAGTCATCAAGGAAAAATTAAGCCTCTTGAAATTTAGCAGAGGGTCAAATTAACTCCTCATTAAGAAAGACATGTATTTAAAAAATAAATTTCACAACAAAATACCTAAATTACAAGGGCTTTTTATTTTTAGCCAACTTTTGGTTCAAGGAAAATTGTAGCCATAAAAGTTAACAATTTGTTTCACTTAGACGTTAAAACAGATATTGGAATATAGCTCTCATCATAATCTTATAACCAAAAAGGATAACTATAATTAAGTTCAGTGGGCTCTGTGTTAGCTGTTGTTTGCTGCATTAGCAAAAGCAAAATTAGAGCTTATTTACAAGCCCTTAAAAACGTAATGCCTCTTATCATAGTAAAAGTGATAAAATCTGAAATCAGCGGATGGAAAAAATCAACTTTTCCTGATGCCTTGCAAACTTACTATTTAGGAAACTATAATCTAACAGGTTCTACAAGAAAAACAACTTAATTCTATCCAAATTAGGATGATGATGATGGTTTTATTTTCGGTTAACTTATCAGTTTCAGCATTTGTTAAATGTTTAATTAACATTTAGACTGAACAAATATTACTGTGGAAGGGCAGGTTTAAGTTGTAAAATCTGAATTCCTTTATTTTTATTCGGCTCTGCAGCTCCTGCTTTCATCATAGCTATATTTTCCGGCTTTAAACAATTTAAGTTAGAGCGGTACAAGCTAGATCTGTTCGTAAACACAAAGGCAGGCATAGATGGAGAACGCAGTCTTGTACTGTATGTGATAAACTTGGTTCTTTTGGTATTAAACTGCATGTGTAAAATAGTCAAAATGCACCCTGACAATAATTTGTGTGCATGTGCATTAAATAAAAATACTCATGTGTCTGTTTATTGTTCATGTGAACTTTTAGCAGAACTCTGGCTCATACTGCAAGATCTGTACTACGGTTTTATGAAGTTCTTATTAATCTTTCTGCTTTTGAATATTCAATGTTTCTATAAAGGATTGCTTTGTAACCCTTGGGGAATATGAAGCCCTTTAAAATAGCAAAAGCACTTTAGTTAAGGAGGGCAGCAGAAGGTCAACTCCACTTATCCTGAACCCTTGCAATCTTGACATTTTGGAAAATTTTATCCGACAGCAGCTGCAAGTAAAGCACCTTTAGCTGACCTTAGCCGTGAGCTCGGTTTCAACAACTCTGTCTTTTTGTGATGTGTTTTCATGTGAATTTAAGTTGCATGACTGCAGAGGCCACTTGAGAATACAGCTCGAATAACGCCTGAAAAAAAGGAACCGCCTAAAGGTTTTCTCAAAACAGCAACTACGAAGATTAAACGTTTAACTCTCAATATAAGAAAAGGAAATATAACCTTGATTTTTTAAGGAGACATAAGTGGGTGAGGATATAAGTACTTTCAGCTCTATGACTCTATTAAGATTTAAACAACCATAAGAAGATGAGGATTCTTTATGGTTCCTGGTACAGCTACACTTTAACAAGGGGGAGATAAAAAAAATACATGGTGGGTTATGCTGGCTTTTTGTTTTACTATTTGACTTTTTTAAATAAAATAAAAATAATAATAATTTACTTTATTGAAAATAATTGGTAATATCCCAAACATTCCATAACAGAACTGCCAATACTTCCTTCTCTATTTTCCCTTTCTCCCCATAATTAAATCAAATCTCCTATGATAGATACCCTAATGTTAACACAGCTGTTTGTTCCCTGCCAGTCTTTGTCCTCATTAGAGGACCAAGTGAGTGCCTGATCTATTTAAATAATTGTTAAAATCTCTCATTACTTCCATCTTTAAGAACATATCTGTCTCCATAACCGTGTCCATTCCATTCTGATTTTAAGCTGCTAACACTTTACAATAAAGCACACAAGATGGTATCAACTACTAGAGAATACCTACAGAACTATTAAGGAACTAATGGGTAGTTAACCAGTAATAACGAGGGCACACCCAGCCCAGCCTTAATATGGGATTGCCGCTTAGTGATCGGGAAACACAGAGGCTGTCTGCAAATGTGCACCCCTGTACAGATCACTATAGAAACCCTATAGTGATCTGTACAGGAGCACACATTTGGATTCTGACACCCCTTTTGGAATGGGTGTCCCAATGTTTAGTGATAAAAAAGTGGTGCACTACATGAGCAGATATACAGGTGCTGGTCATAAAATTAGAATATCATGAAAAAGTAGATTGATTTCAGTAATTCCATTTAAAAAGTGAAACTTGTATATTATATTCATACATTACATACAAACTCATATATTTCAGATGTTTATTTTGTTTAATTTTGATGATTACAAATGACAACAAATGAAAATCTCAAATTCATCATATCAGAAAATTAGAATATTGTGAAAAGGTTCAAAATTGATGGCCCCTGGTGCCACACTCTAATCAGCTAATTAACTCAAACCACCTGCAAAAGCCTTTAAATGGTCTTTCAGTCTAGTTCTATAGGCTACACAATCATGGGGAAGACTGCTGACTTGACAGTTGTCCAAAAGACGACCATCGACACCTTGCACAAGGAGGGCAAGACACAAAAGGTCATCGCTAAAGAGGCTGGCTGTTCACAGAGCTCAGTGTCCAAGCACATTAATAGAGAGGCGAAGGGAAGGAAAAGATGTGGTCGAAAAAAGTGTACAAGCAAGAGAGATAACCGCACCCTGGAGAGGATTGTGAAACAAAACCCATTCAAAAATGTGGGGGAGATTCACAAAGAGTGGACTGCAGCTGGAGTGAGTGCTTCAAGAACCACCACACACAGACGTATGAAAGACATGGGTTTCTGCTGTCGCATTCCTTGTGTCAAGCCACTCTTGAACCACAGACAGCGTCAGAAGCGTCTTGCCTGGGCTAAAGAGAAACAGGACTGGACTGCTGGTGAGTGGTCCAAAGTCATGTTCTCTGATGAAAGTAAATTTTGCATTTCCTTTGGAAATCAAGGTCCCAGAGTCTGGAGGAAAAGAAGAGAGGCACTTCATCCACGTTGCTTGAAGTCCAGTGTAAAGTTTCCACAGTCAGTGATGGTTTGGGGTGCCATGTCATCTGCTGGTGTTGGTCCATTGTGTTTTCTGAGGTCCAGGGTCAACGCAGCCACATACCAGGAAGTTTTAGAGCACTTCATGCTTCCTGCAGCTGACCAACTTTTTGGAGATGCAGATTTAATTTTCCAACAGGACTTGGCACCTGCACACAGTGCCAAAGCTACCAGTACCTGGTTGAAGGACCATGGTATCCCTGTTCTTAATTGGCCAGCAAACTCTCCTGACCTTAACCCCATAGAAAATCTATGGGGTATTGTGAAGAAGAAGATGCAATACACCAGACCCAACAATTCAGAAGAGCTAAAAGCCACTATTAGAGCAACCTGGGCTATCATAACACCTGAGCAGTGCCACAGACTGATCGACTCCATGCCACGCCGCATTGCTGCAGTAATACAGGCCAAAGGAGGCCCAACTAAATACTGAGTGCTGTACATGCTCATACTTTTCATGTTCATACTTTTCAGTTGGCCAACATTTCTATAAATCCTTTGTTTTTATTGGTCTTCAGTAATATTCTAATTTTCTGATATGATGAATTTGAGATTTTCATTTGTTGTCATTTGTAATCATCAAAATTAAACAAAATAAACATCTGAAATATATGAGTTTGTATGTAATGTATGAATATAATATACAAGTTTCACTTTTTAAATGGAATTACTGAAATCAATCTACTTTTTCATGATATTCTAATTTTATGACCAGCACCTGTATGCTGCAATGCTTTGCAAGAGCTCTCCTCACAAAGCACCGTGGGATTTGAGCACAAAGATGTGCAGGGAGCCAGAGTCAGAGTCCGACCAACAGGGAGAGAAAATTAACAATCATCTAAATAGTGATGGAGGGTGTCACATGCTTGTCAGGAGGCCAAGCAGTCTTGGAGGTGGGGTTGAAAGAAGAACATGCTTTGTAGAGTTTTCAGCAAACAAAACTTTAATTTCTTCTTGTGCAGGACATCAACCAAACCACACCAACCAAGAACAATGGCAGACATGTTTCTTAAATAGAGGAGGAACTAAATTGGAAGAAACCATTTTTAAAAGGCTGTTCAGCTTCACAATAAGAAGAAAAGGAAATTTTGGTTTAAAAAAACAACTACTTAAGAAATAATTTTACCAATAAATACAGAAACAAAAATTTTAATTCAATCCAAATGTGCTGGAGCTCTTTTTTTATGTTGTTGTTTCTCCAGGCCCTTAGGGGGCGCATGTTTGCACAGTTCGCTAGGTTGAGCCAGTGAATGAGTAGAAGGTGTGTTACAGGAAGTTACTGCCATGAGTCAGGCATGAGTATGGTTTGGATTTCATCTGCATCCATCCGCTCCTTTCCATCCCTTTGAGTGGCAATATGAGTAAGAGACATAATTGTTTATGGTTTCTAGATACTATATATCTGATTATTTTTGTAAATTTGAGACGTTTGATATGTTGTTTGCTTTAATACGCTGGAGTTAGATTAGAGTGGATGTTATGCTACAGCTAAGTTTAAGTTACCATTTAAATGCATGTTTTACACAAAGAAAACGTTTATTTTATTCATTCTGATGTTTTGTTTGTGTAGTAATATTTTTATGTATTCTGTATCGTTTCAGTTTCACACTTTTTTGCATTAAATCCTGTTCAAATACAACACACGCCTGTTCCTTGGAGGAAGTGATGCAGGAAAGAGTTTAGCTGGCTGTGAATCTCAATAGAGGACACGGGGTCACATTGGGTGCAACAGTACAGTGAAATCATAACACTCTGCAAGGGACTACGAGCAGACGCTTTACTACTCAACCATGGAGAAATCAGAAGCTAAAGGTCGATATGATGAAGAAACAAAGTCAACCCACTCAGGAAAGTCTTCAGGAAAATTTACTGTTAGATCAGAAGCAACACGTTCCAGTAGGTCATCAGCATCCTCACAAGCCAGCATGGCGGCAGCACGAGCACAAGCAGAAGCTCAAGCAGCGAAAGCCAGATTAGCCTACGCTGAACAGGAAATAACGATCAAAGTAGAAAAAGCCCGTCTAGAAGCAACTCTTGACATAATCAATCTCCAAAAAGAAGCTGACGCAGCCACGGCTAAAGCTGAGGTAATGGAGTCAGCAGCAGCTCAGTTTGACACAGCTGATTCAAAGGAAGAATTAAGATTTCTGCCTCTCCAAACTACTTCAGAACAAAAGGTGAGTGAATACATAAATAAACACAGTTACACTGACCTGGCTGGGGACAATAAAGAGACATTTCAAGGGGATTATGAGACATACCGGAACGAAAGATGTAAACAGCCAATAGTGTATACACCTTTTGTCCCCAAACAAGAACCAATGCAATACCAGTCAGTGCCACAGGATGGGGCCAGGCAACCATCAAAAACAGATCTAATTCCAAAAACCCTCCACAACATATTACAACCACAGCAGGAACAAAGCCCAAATAAAAATGCTGACACCACAACAAGTGATCTTGCCAGATTTTTTGCCAAAAGTCAACTAGTAACTGGAGGATTATCTAAATTTGATGACATGCCAGAAAACTATCTCAGCTGGAAAGCCACATTTGAGCATACCATCAGGGACCTCAGTCTTACAGCCAGTGAAGAAATGAATCTACTCATTAAATGGCTAGGCCCAGAGTCTTCTGAACACGCTAAAAGACTAAAAGCAGTTAACATAAGGAATCCACCTGCTGGTTTGCACATGATATGGCAGAGACTGGAAGAGTGTTACGGCTCACCAGAAGCAATTGAAAACTCTCTGTCAGAATACAAAACTTCCCAAAGCTCTCCAGCAAAGAACCACACAAGCTACGTGACCTGGCAGATCTATTGTGTGAACTCCAAGCTGCAAAGCTAGATGGCTATTTACCTGGGCTTAGTTACCTTGATACTAGCAGAGGAGTAGGCCCAATAGTGGAGAAGTTGCCATTTCATCTTCAAGAAAAATGGACAATGGTAGGATCAAAGTTTAAAGAGGACCACAATGTTAGCTTTCCACCCTTCTCAGTTTTCATTGACTTTGTGAAAGGTCAGGCCAAAGCAAGAAATGACCCCAGCTTCACTACAACATTCAACACAACTACTTTATCATATTCAAATAACACTTCCAGCTACAGAAAAGGAAAACCAACTGGTAACTACAGCCAAAAGCCATCAGTCACAGTGCACAAGACAAACATATCATCAGAAGGATCGAAGACAAGAGAAACAGGTGAAGACATTCAAAAACAATGTCCCATTCATCACAAACCACACTCACTTAGAAGATGCAGGGGTTTCCGAATGATGCTACTTGAAGACAGGAAAAAGCTGCTGAAAGATAATAACATCTGCTACCGCTGCCTTGCCTCTACCAACCACCAAGCCAGAGACTGTAATACTACAATTATGTGCGAAGAGTGCAACAGTGAGAAACACCTGGCAGCTCTTCACCCTGGCCCAGCACCACAAATGTTTAAGCCTCCCTTATCCCCTAAGAAGCAGGGCGGGGAGCAAGCAAATCCAACAGACTCAGACGTTACTGCAACATGTACAGAGGTATGTGGAAATGCATTTACAGGAAAATCCTGTTCAAAGATTTGCTTGGTACAAGTCTATCCCAAAGGTCAGCGAGACAACATCAAACGAATGTATGCAATAATTGATGATCAAAGTAACCAATCGCTTGCTAAGACTGAGTTTTTCAATATATTTGATATAAAAAGCCAAAGTGAACCATACACACTGAAAACGTGCAGTGGTGTAACACAAGTGACTGGTAGAAGGGCATGTGACTACATGGTCCAGTCGTTAGATGGAAAAATTAGTTTTCCTCTCCCTACACTGATAGAGTGCAATGCCATCCCCAACAATAGGGAAGAGATACCCACTGCAGAAGCTGCTTCACACCACCGCCACCTGAAAGCAATAGCTGCTGAAATCCCACCTCTTGATCCAAGTGCAGATATACTGTTACTGATTGGACGAAATCTTCTGAGAGTTCACAAAGTGAGGGATCAAATTAATGGCAAACACAATGACCCCTTCGCACAGAAGCTGGACCTGGGCTGGGTTATCATTGGTGATATGTGTCTTGGCAAAGCTCACAAGCCAGATGAAGTGAATGCTCTGAAAACACACATATTGGACAATGGTCGTCCAAGCTATCTCACTCCCTGTGATAATCACTTCAGTGTAAAGGAGGACTTCAGTCTGAGCCAAGCCAAAGCCATTCCCCACCAACTGCCATCCAGTTATTTACAGCAAAGGCCCACAGCTGAGAATTTAGGAGAGACTGTGTTTTGTCGTACCAAAAAAGACAATCAGCTATCTCATTCTGCCGAAGACAGGATCTTTCTGAAGAAGATGGAAGGATTCTTCAAAGACGAAACTAACAGCTGGGTGGCACCACTCCCATTTCGAACTCCCAGACGCAAACTCCCTGACAATCGGTCATACGCCCACCAGCGCCTCATGTCCCTACGACGTACGCTTGACAAGAGACCCGAAATGCAAGCACACTTTGTTGAATTCATGCAGAAAATGTTAGACAACCAACATGCAGAGCTTGCACCACGACGCAACAAAGACAAAGAAACCTGGTATCTCCCAATATTTGGTGTATACCATCCGCAAAAGCCAGGGAAGATACGCGTCGTGTTTGATTCAAGTGCACGGTTCGATGGAGTGTCCCTCAACGACATACTGCTTTCTGGCCCAGACCTAAACAACACACTTTTAGGTGTGCTGCTTCGCTTCAGGAGAGAACCGGTCGCCATCACAGCTGACATCGAACAAATGTTCTACTGCTTTGTAGTCCAGGAAGATCACAGAGATTACCTTCGCTTCCTGTGGTATGAAGATAATGACCTTACCAAAGCAGTAGTGGATTACCGGATGAGGGTGCATGTCTTCGGGAACAGCCCCTCCCCAGCAGTGGCAATCTATGGGCTTAGGATGGCAGCAAGGGAAGCAGAAAACGAATATGGAACCGATGCACGGAACTTCATAGAGCAAGATTTCTACGTCGATGATGCTTTAAAGTCTTTCCCAACTGAAGCTGAAGCCATTGATGTCCTACAAAGAGCTCAGAAAATGCTTGCCCTCTCTAATCTGCGTCTTCATAAGATTGCTTCCGACAGAGTGCAAGTGGTAAATGCATTCCCCCCCGAGGATAGGGCCAAAGATATCAAAGATCTGGATTTGACAACTGATGAAATTCCGGTCCAACGCAGCTTAGGGGTGAGTTGGAACCCTACATCAGACACATTTACATTCCATGTTCCCCAAGAGCAGAAGCCCTACACTCGACGTGGTGTGCTTTCTACAATAAACAGCTTGTTTGATCCTCTTGGTTTGCTTGCGCCTATTACAATCAAAGGCCGGCTTCTTCTCAGAGAGCTCTCTGGCAGCAACCCTGATTGGGACAGTCCCTTACCTCAAGACATGTATGACAACTGGAGAAGATGGCGCGACTCATTACAGAGTCTCACAAGTTTACACATTCCTCGTACCTATGTCATGTTCTCCATCTCACAAGCCATTTTCGTCGAACTTTGTGTTTTTTCAGATGCTTCAGTGAAAGCCATTGCTGCGGTAGCTTACCTGAAGGTCACACATGAAAATGGACAAATTGAAGTTGGATTCGTCATGGGTAAGGCCAAATTGGCTCCCACTCCAGAGCTCACTGTTCCTCGACTCGAGCTTTGTGCTGCAGTACTAGCTGTGGAGATGTCGGAACTCCTCACAGAAGAACTGAATACCAAGATTGACAGAACAACATTTTACACTGACAGTAAAGTAGTTTTAGGATACATCAACAATCAACACAGAAGGTTTCATGTATACGTGAACAATCGTGTACAGAGGATCAAGCAGTCTTCACTACCAGATCAATGGAGATATGTCCAAACAGAGCATAACCCTGCTGATCATGGCTCTCGGTCTGTAGCTGCAGAGAAACTTGCTAGTACTTCATGGTTGTATGGCCCAACATTTCTTCTCAACCACGAGAGCCTCTTTCCAGAAAAAGGTCCGTTTGAACTTGTTGATCCAGAATCAGATGCTGAAATCAGACACAATGTAACTGTGCTTAAGACCACAACTGCTCCAGGTGGCTTAGGTTCATTGCGCTTTGAGCGGTTCTCAAAGTGGACTTCCCTCATAAAAGCAGTGGCCTACCTCAAACACATTGCACACAGCTACAAGTCCAAAGATGGTAGCAGCTGCAGCGGCTGGCACATGTGTAAAGCAAGCCTCACAGATGAAGCTTTAACTCAAGCAGAACACGTAATCATCAGATGTGTCCAGCAAGAAGTCTATACAGAGGAGATAAAATGCATCATGGCAAAACGAGCCATACCACACAGCAGTTCCCTTCACAAACTTAATCCAATCATCGATGACAAAAACTTACTGCGAGTAGGAGGGCGACTAACAGAGTCCAACTTTGCAAGTTATGAAACCAACCCTCTTCTGATACCAGGAAAGCATCACACAGGTACGCTTCTCATTCGACATCACCATGAAACTGTCCAGCACCAAGGGAGACACTTCACTGAGGGAGCTGTGAGAGCAAGTGGACTATGGATAGTTGGAGCTAAGAGATCCATAGGCAGTGTAATCCACAAATGTGTCACCTGCCGAAAGCTTCGAGGTAGGACAGAGCAGCAAATTATGGCAGATTTGCCTGCCGAACGCTTACAAATTGATCCTCCTTTTTCTTATGTTGGCCTTGATGTATTTGGACCATGGGAGGTTTCAACACGCCGCACTAAAGGTGGTCAAGCTAACAGTAAGAGATGGGCAGTCCTGTTTACTTGCATGTGTACAAGGGCCGTCCATATTGAAGTGATTGAAGCTCTGAGCTCGTCCAGTTTCATTAATGCCCTTCGTAGATTTTTTGCAATCAGAGGCCCTGCTAAACAGCTTAGATCAGACTGCGGAACAAACTTCATTGGTGCCTCAAAGGAGTTGAGGCTAGATCCTCCAAACCCCAAAGAAACCACTCTGGACGACTACCTGCGCAAACAAAGGTGTTCTTGGGTGTTCAATGCGCCCCACTCATCTCATATGGGAGGCACCTGGGAGCGTATGATAGGTATCTCACGACGCATCCTAGACTCAATGCTCCTACAAGCAGGAAACCCTACTCTAACTCATGAGGTCCTGGTGACGTTGATGGCTGAGGTCATGGCTATTATCAATGCAAGGCCCTTGGTACCTGTTTCCTCCGACCCGGAAGCCCCTTTAATCCTGACACCCTCAGCTCTGCTTACCCAGAAGTTTAATCCAATCCAAACTCCACCTGGGGACTTCAAAAAAGCCGACATGTACAAAAATCAATGGGAAAGAGTTCAAGCCCTCGCTGACACATTCTGGACCAGATGGCAGAAAGAATACCTCCACATGCTCCAAAGTCGTCAAAAATGGCAGCGCAACAAACCAAATATAAAAGAAGGAGACATTGTCCTTCTGAAGGACAAGCAACTAAAAAGAAATGAATGGCTTATGGGAAAACCCATTCAAAAATGTGGGGGAGATTCACAAAGAGTGGACTGCAGCTGGAGTGAGTGCTTCAAGAACCACCACACACAGACGTATGAAAGACATGGGTTTCTGCTGTCGCATTCCTTGTGTCAAGCCACTCTTGAACCACAGACAGCGTCAGAAGCGTCTTGCCTGGGCTAAAGAGAAACAGGACTGGACTGCTGGTGAGTGGTCCAAAGTCATGTTCTCTGATGAAAGTAAATTTTGCATTTCCTTTGGAAATCAAGGTCCCAGAGTCTGGAGGAAAAGAAGAGGGGCACTTCATCCACGTTGCTTGAAGTCCAGTGTAAAGTTTCCACAGTCAGTGATGGTTTGGGGTGCCATGTCATCTGCTGGTGTTGGTCCATTGTGTTTTCGGAGGTCCAGGGTCAACGCAGCCACATACCAGGAAGTTTTAGAGCACTTCATGCTTCCTGCAGCTGACCAACTTTTTGGAGATGCAGATTTAATTTTCCAACAGGACTTGGCACCTGCACACAGTGCCAAAGCTACCAGTACCTGGTTGAAGGACCATGGTATCCCTGTTCTTAATTGGCCAGCAAACTCTCCTGACCTTAACCCCATAGAAAATCTATGGGGTATTGTGAAGAAGAAGATGCAATACACCAGACCCAACAATTCAGAAGAGCTAAAAGCCACTATTAGAGCAACCTGGGCTATCATAACACCTGAGCAGTGCCACAGACTGATCGACTCCATGCCACGCCGCATTGCTGCAGTAATACAGGCCAAAGGAGGCCCAACTAAATACTGAGTGCTGTACATGCTCATACTTTTCATGTTCATACTTTTCAGTTGGCCAACATTTCTATAAATCCTTTGTTTTTATTGGTCTTCAGTAATATTCTAATTTTCTGATATGATGAATTTGAGATTTTCATTTGTTGTCATTTGTAATCATCAAAATTAAACAAAATAAACATCTGAAATATATGAGTTTGTATGTAATGTATGAATATAATATACAAGTTTCACTTTTTAAATGGAATTACTGAAATCAATCTACTTTTTCATGATATTCTAATTTTATGACCAGCACCTGTATGCTGCAATGCTTTGCAAGAGCTCTCCTCACAAAGCACCGTGGGATTTGAGCACAAAGATGTGCAGGGAGCCAGAGTCAGAGTCCGACCAACAGGGAGAGAAAATTAACAATCATCTAAATAGTGATGGAGGGTGTCACATGCTTGTCAGGAGGCCAAGCAGTCTTGGAGGTGGGGTTGAAAGAAGAACATGCTTTGTAGAGTTTTCAGCAAACAAAACTTTAATTTCTTCTTGTGCAGGACATCAACCAAACCACACCAACCAAGAACAATGGCAGACATGTTTCTTAAATAGAGGAGGAACTAAATTGGAAGAAACCATTTTTAAAAGGCTGTTCAGCTTCACAATAAGAAGAAAAGGAAATTTTGGTTTAAAAAAACAACTACTTAAGAAATAATTTTACCAATAAATACAGAAACAAAAATTTTAATTCAATCCAAATGTGCTGGAGCTCTTTTTTTATGTTGTTGTTTCTCCAGGCCCTTAGGGGGCGCATGTTTGCACAGTTCGCTAGGTTGAGCCAGTGAATGAGTAGAAGGTGTGTTACAGGAAGTTACTGCCATGAGTCAGGCATGAGTATGGTTTGGATTTCATCTGCATCCATCCGCTCCTTTCCATCCCTTTGAGTGGCAATATGAGTAAGAGACATAATTGTTTATGGTTTCTAGATACTATATATCTGATTATTTTTGTAAATTTGAGACGTTTGATATGTTGTTTGCTTTAATACGCTGGAGTTAGATTAGAGTGGATGTTATGCTACAGCTAAGTTTAAGTTACCATTTAAATGCATGTTTTACACAAAGAAAACGTTTATTTTATTCATTCTGATGTTTTGTTTGTGTAGTAATATTTTTATGTATTCTGTATCGTTTCAGTTTCACACTTTTTTGCATTAAATCCTGTTCAAATACAACACACGCCTGTTCCTTGGAGGAAGTGATGCAGGAAAGTGTTTAGCTGGCTGTGAATCTCAATAGAGGACACGGGGTCACATTGGGTGCAACAGTACACCAAACAAATACTCAAAATCAATAAAGAAAACACCATACATCAGATCAACCTCCCCCCTCTTCAATTATCTAATGGTACAGTCCTGTACACACCTGCATGGAGAGTAAAACAGCAGAGGTGAGTATTTCAAAATATTTTAAATCTTTAAAGGAATAGTACACCCAAAACATGATTAGCCTTCATTTTCTACTCACCCCCATGCTGAACAACACTCTGGAGTACTTTTTTGATATCTCAAATGCATCTGGAGATCTGGGAGGCTTCTTGCTGTCTGCTGACATTCAAATAATGGAGGTCTGTGGCGCCCGAGGCAGAAAGGTCCATAAAAGTCCACAAAAAACGTGTCAATATTCCTCCATATTGCTCGTCCAATGTATTCCAAGTGTCCTGAGTGGGTAGCATCCAGAATTTACTCGAAACGAAGTCATTTAGAACGTTTTTAGAGCATAAACAGTAGTGTATAGGATTTCCTGAAAGCGCGCACATGCGCGATCACGACGCTACGGAAGCCGGCAGACCAAACCAGCGCATTCAGCTCGGCAAAGAACTCATGCTCTTCCTCAACACTGAAGTCTTCCGACATTTTTCTTTCGTTGTTTCTTTCTTTGCACAGGTAAACAGCACAGTTCTTCTACGCTTGCATTATTGGCAGAGCAGACGCTGAATGCGCACTTTCATCTGGTTTGGTCTGCCGGCTTCCGTAGCGTGGTGAACGCGCATGTGCGCGCTTTCAGGAAATCCTATACACTACTGTTTATGCTCTAAAAACATTCTAAATGACTTCGTTTCGAGTAAATTCTGGATGCTACCCACTCAGGACACTTGGAATACATTGGACGAGCAGTATGGAGGAATATTGACACGTTTTTTGTGGACTTTTATGGGCCTTTCTGCCTCGGTCACCATAGACCTCCATTATTTGAATGTCAGCAGACAGCAAGAAGCCTCCCAGATCTCCAGATGCATTTGAGATATCAAAAAAGTACTCCAGAGTGTTGTTCAGCATGGGGGTGAGTAGAAAATGAAGGCTAATCATGTTTTGGGTGTACTATTCCTTTAAGCCATGAATGCCCCTTTTATAAATAAACAAAAAAAAATATTGTAAAGTGAAATCAATTTACCTTTTTACAAAAATAAAACAAGATGTGGCCAACCAAAGAACCACAACCCAAACAAATCCACTTCACCCAAAACAACAAAAATAAACCAATGTAGAAAACCAGATCCTGTGTTTAGCTGCTACTTTGGCCAATATACAAGTAAAAATGGCTCATTGTTACAGAGGGTTTAGGGAGCGTTTAGACACAGCGAGTGTAACTAATCAGGAAATAATGTGTATTTACCATTGGAAAGAAATTTACCGAAGAGGAAATAGTAAGAAACTAAAGGGCAGTTAACAAGTATTTATCAGAGGACTACTGGTTCTTCACTGCAAAAAAAAAAAAAAGAAATTCTCAGTGTTGGTTCTGAATAAAGCCTAAACCTTAGAAGTCACAGCTTGTGAAAAATTACTTTACTCATTTCCAAATTATCGCTTAGCTGATATTTGACTGACTTCGTTGAGCCAAGCATCATATTAAATAGTTACTAAGGAACTAATAATCAGTCGGATAACCTGACCATTATCGAATGTTTTTTTGTACCCTTAAGTTAACAGAATCTACCCATTAGTTAGTCTGAGTTTCCCAGGTAACTAGTCTCATTATAAGACTAGGCTGGGTGTTCGCCTGTAAGTACAAGTTTACAACTCATTAGTTCTCAGTTAGTTCTCCAAGTACTTTCTATAAATAATTTATATTTTGTGTACCATATTTTGTTATTAATTTTTTAAGGAAGATTAAAAAAAAGCTAATAAAACAAGAAAAAGTGCAGCTGTGTGTATAGAAAACAGTCGCTGCTCTTAGTCAAAGACCTTCATGAGTTTTAATATTAGTGTTTCATTTATTGATTGAGATGCATCTGTATCCTGCTATGCCCCAAGAACCAATAAACTCATAGTTTAGGCAAACAAACAGCACAGGGAGCATGAAAATGTACAGTAAAGAATTATTTGTTTGCTTCATTAAGCTCTTTTCTTGGCTAAACCAATTTACTTTTGCGCGTCAGTCCATTAGCCCCATACCACTGAAGTTAACGACGCGAGCATGGTATCTAACGCATCAGAGCAGCAGACAGCCGGAGAATTAGAAATAGAACGACCATGGTGGAGAGGCTAAACAAAATGTCACCAACTAGAAAAAAAAACACATTTTAATCCTGTCTAAACAATGTTGAAATTCTTTCAACAAAAGTGTAATGTGTCTCATTTGACTGTCTGTGGAATGTAGAGTCTGGACAGGGTGTGTTTTCATATGCATGTAGGTGTTATTGTAAGCAGAGTTCTCCAAGACACAAAACAATATTTGGAACCAACAGGGAAAATTATAGAGATTGTAAAGCAGATTATTGGCTGGTCTGGTCGGGGGAAGCCTGCTGAAAAAAAGCTGAGTCCAGAAATGGTGATTTCTTCTTAGATGTATAGCCTGGTGCATTGCAGCGGAGAGGAGTCATTGATTCTTACATTCATTGGTGCTGTGCTGGAATGTCTCCTGCACCTTCAGAGGTTATTTTACCACTCACAGATATGAAGATAGTGTGTTCTACTCTATACAGAGAAAAGCTCTGTGCCTCTGAATGGACTGGAGGGAGATCGGTAGATGACTTTCATCTGTCACACTTCATATGGTGACATTAACTTTTCTATTTCATTCCTAAAAAAGTGAAAATATCACAGCATGGCGCCGCTCCTCTTTGAAGGAGAGCGAGAGAAGCTCTGAATGGAGGGACTGTGGGAGAACCCACATGAAAGGTTGGCATACGATCAAACATTGAATATAATACGCCAGAAAGAAAAATACATTTTAAATCCCAGGTATGGTTGATTCCAATCCATAGACGTGAAGGACGGTTGAAAAACTACCCTTGATTTTCTGTGAACTTTGCCCTTACCCTGTCAGAGTAAGCTTGACTGTTAGCTTGCCAGGAATGATAAGGATCATAAAAGCATAGAGCGGTATGAGCGAGGCTGCCATGCATGAGAGTATGTTTTCAGATGAGTTTATTGATCAAAGGAGATATACTGCTAAAGAGAAACAGCAGCAGCAGAAGAGAGAGGAGCCTAGGTGGAAAATGTGTTATCAAAAGAACTGCATGTTTCCCCAAAATTAACATGATCAAATTTGAATTTCAGGCTCCAATTCCCTCTATCTGTCTACAGCTGTCAGGGCCTCATTTATCAAAAAGGCCATATGTCGTTAGAGGTGGAAACAAGGCCGTATAGACCTTTAGAAATCTGCAGTGATAGTTTTAGTGTCTTGCAAGAACATTTATAGAGGTAACATTTTTATAAACTTATATACACCCACCGGCCACTTTATTAGGTACACCTGTCCAACTGCTCGTTAACACTTAATTTCTAAGCAGCCAATCACATGGCGGCAACTCAGTGCATTTAGGCATGTAGACATGGTCAAGACAATCTCCTGCAGTTCAAACCGAGCATCAGTATGGGGAAGAAAAGTGATTTGAGTGACTTTGAACGTGGCATGATTGTTGGTGCCAGAAGGGCTGGTCTGAGTATTTCAGAAACTGCTGATCTACTGGGATTTTCACGCACAACCATCTCTAGGGTTTGCAGAGAATGGTCCGAAAAAGAAAAAACATCCAGTGAGCGGCAGTTCTGTGGGCGGAAATGCCTTGTTGATGCCAGAGGTCAGAGGAGAATGGCCAGACTGGTTCGAGCTGATAGAAGGGCAACAGTGACTCATATAACCACCCGTTACAACCAAGGTGGGCAGAAGAGCATCTCTGAACGCACAGTACGTCGAACTTTGAGGCAGATGGGCTACAGCAGCAGAAGACCACACCGGGTGCCACTCCTTTCAGCTAAGAACAGGAAACTGAGGCTACAATTTGCACAAGCTCATCGAAATTGGACAATAGAAGATTGGAAAAACGTTGCCTGGTCTGATGAGTCTCGATTTCTGCTGCGACATTCGGATGGTAGGGTCAGAATTTGGCATCTACAAGATGAAAGCATGGATCCATCCTGCCTTGTATCAATGGTTCAGGCTGGTGGTGGTGGTGTCATGGTGTGGGGAATATTTTCTTGGCACTCTTTGGGCCCCTTGGTACCAATTGAGCATCGTTGCAACGCCACAGCCTACCTGAGTATTGTTGCTGACCATGTCCATCCCTTTATGACCACAATGTACCCAACTTCTGATGGCTACTTTCAGCAGGATAATGCGCCATGTCATAAAGCTGGAATCATCTCAGACTGGTTTCTTGAACATGACAATGAAGTCACTGTACTCAAATGCCCTCCACAGTCACCAGATCTCAATCCAATAGAGCATCTTTGGGATGTGGTGGAACGGGAGATTCGCATCATGGATGTGCAGCCGACAAATCTGCGGCAACTGTGTGATGCCATCATGTCAATATGGACCAAACTCCCTGAGGAATGCTTCCAGCACCTTGTTGAATCTATGCCACGAAGAATTGAGGCAGTTCTGAAGGCAAAATGGGGTCCAACCTGTTACTAGCATGGGGTACCTAATAAAGTGGCCGGTGAGTGTATATATATGTATATACAGCTCTTGTCCCAGCTTCTCATTTTAATTTAGGTGTGGGCTTTAACTAGACCATCAGCATATGCACTTTGTTGATATAAACCTCTCTAATTGATTTCTAGCTGCATGTTCAAGATCATTGCCCTTCAAGAAGGGTGATTTTTTGCCCCAGTATCAACCTTCACAATGTGTTCAACTGCAATAATACAATGATTTTTATCAGCAGAACTAAGGTTCACTATTTAGAGATTTTTAAACTATATTTAGCCATTTTAAATTTTCATTAATATACATTTTTTTATCATTTAGACAGTTTCTTGAATGCATATGTGTGCTTTCAGTTTATGGTTTAAGACAACTGACATGGCACGGCACAAACACAGTCTTTGAAGCCATCCGAATTGCACAGTGATCAAAGAAACACATCAAATATGTTCGGTGGTGATAATGTGGCTTAGGGATGCTGGGTTTTGATGAAGCTCCCTTCAATGCGGGTTTATTTAGCTGAGATACAGAAAGACTCAGGTTAAATGAAAATACACGCCTTATGGTCCCGTGTTAATCATTCAGAGTCTGAGCCAACGACAGCAGGAAGAGGAGGAGAATGTTTACGAAAATAGAAGCACTGTAAGAAAAAAAAAGAAAGAAAGAAAAAAGAGAGAGAGAGAACATTTGCTAATGCTGGTTGGTTTAGCACCACTGCCAAAGGCAGAAGAGACTGCTGGGGGCAGAGGGTTTACCCCAGCCTCCATGTCCTTGTAACCTCATGTTACAAAAAAAAAACTTAACATATTAAGTTTAATAAAAAAGAAAATTATTCTAAAACTTTCCTTTTATTGTAAAGCACTATTATTCTGCTTTTAAACACAGAAAAGTCTTTCCAATAGGATGCATTGCTACATAAAGAAAGTGAGCTCAGCAGCAAAAACAGGAGGAACGCCATGAGGTGCTTGAACACCCACTGTAGGCTCTGTTTACAGCATCGGAGGGAGAACACACACAATGAGGAAAAGCCTCTAAAAAACGCAGTGATCTAAACATAGCTAAGCACATAATATGTGTGAAAGCAGAATCAATTCTGCTGCTGAACAATGCTGTGATGAGAACCAATCAAATGCTATCCCTAAGAGTGCATTTCCACCATACACACAAGCACCGCAGTCAGTAAACTGCAGCTTGACCTCACCCACTGCGTTGTCACTAACTGTATGTCAAATGTGTCCCAGAAAAGCTAGAATAAACATTCTGCAGCTCCTGTTTCTCATTCAGTCCACAATAAATGCCAGGGCTGCACCGCCGGGATCGTACATCGATCTACAGCGTGGATTTCCTTTCTTTTTTTTTTTATTATGCTGCCCAAAATAAAATGCAGCGCCACACTACAAGGGGACCGCTGAACTCACATAGCTCACGCCAACACAATTCTCTGAATCAAACTCTGCTTTTTATTTTCCTTTGCTGCGGCGGCTGAAGTTAATCTCTGGAGTCCAGAGTATACACGGCGGTTCAAGCCAATAGCCTTTATTTACAGTGTGCGAAGGCTGAGGGAGGGCAGGGGAAAAACAGGATCGCTGTCAGGTTTCAAATAAAACAAGGATTTTATTACATATTTAAGTGAAAAAAGCTGTATACTCCTGTTATTTGTGCATCTACAGTGTTTTTCACTCACAAGGCTACAACCCTTTACCACTGTGCTGGGAATAGAGCCATCGATTATTATGAAGTTTGATGGAAGGATGTTTTCTCTGTATAAAACAACTTCCAGTTTTTGATAACGTCTTATCTGCTGATTTTAGTTCCACTTTTAGAACCGTACGATATTATACAAAGAAATCTTTAGTCAATTTTAGGTAAACTTGAATCCTCAAGCTTCTCTTTAAACCTCCAGAGATAAAGGCCAGGGTTACTAGGCATGCAAATTTACTTGAGCCAAGGAAATCTAACTTGCATATCTTCAATACTGTACAGTACACCAAAAACAAAGGTGCTAACCTCAATGTCTCGACCTTAATATCTGAAGGTATTTTAAAGACTAAAAAAAAAAAAAACTAGTGAGATTTAGGTTAACTTTTAATCCAAGGCTCCCTCTGTGTGTTCAGAAGGTGGCTACTAGATGACAGATGTAGACCAGTGGCAAACGGAAACAGCTTGGTGCATTACACCTCCTATCTTTGTTCACAGCAAAAAATTTAAATCTCAATAAGCCATTTTTTTCTTAAAATGTGTGCATTTGTTCATGAATTGAAGAGCTAAGTGAGAGACGTTGCCAATGGAACAAGACAATTTACATTTCTCATGACAAAAAAAAAATTGCATTTTCTTATTTCAAGTGCATATTATCTAAATATCTTAATTTAAGGGTAGAAAAACTAATTGCATTGGCAAATAATCTTATTTACCGGCTCAAATAAAGGTTAAATACACTTCATTTAAACAATTTTTTATTTATTTTTGAATCGTTTTTGCACTGTTCAGTATGTTTTATTTCAAACTGCAAAACCTAAAAATTAAGTAAAGATTAGCCTTGTATCCTTAGTTCAAGATCTGTATTTCTATTGGGGGCTGCACGGTGCTGCAGTGGGAAGCACTGTTGCCTTGCAGCATGAAGGTTCCGATTTCGATTCCCAACCTAGGATCTTTCTGCATGGAGTTTGCATGTTCTCCCTGAGCATGTGTGGGTTCTCTCCGGGTACTCCAGCTTCCTCCCACAGTCGGAGCATGACTGTTAGGTTAATTGGCTTCTCTAAATTCTCCTTAGGTGTGCGTGAATGGTTGTCTCTGTGTTGCCCTGCGATGGACTGGTGACCTGTCCAGGGTGGACCCTGCCTCTCGCCCGTAGACAGCTGGAGATAGGCACCAACAGCCCTCATGACCCAGACAAAGATAAGTGGGACAGAAAATGGAGGAATTGATTTCTACTTGGTTACGCTAGCACATAAATATACTATGACGGGCACCGTTTTATTTCAGCTCCGTGTCTGTCAACATTAACCACAGTATCTAGTCCTTGTATGTATTTAGCTTCTCAGATCATGTCATCCTCATGTGGTCGGCCATATTTTGGAAAGTTTCCTGTTTAGTCGTTCTTATTACTTTCTTATAACCCTGTTTTAAATCTTTTCAAAACTCTTTTTAGATTTGTCTTGGCTTAAGCTCTTCAACTGATGTTTCATATCATGACAAGTACTCACCTGTTAGCTTGTTAAATGCCCTTAAACATTAGTCCAAAGAAGAACAAAGAGATTGAAACCAGGTTCTCATTGAATATTGATCAGTTTTATTCATTCAGTCAGGACATGTTTTCTTTTTTTCTAGATGTCTCACAGTCTTACACAAAGAAAACCATGGTGAGACACCCATCTGGACTAGAAAAAAACAAAACAAAAGGAAAACCCGAATGTGAGCATGAAAACGGACACACATTCAAAGACTGCAAGGACCCAGCCCGCCTACCGGCGGACGGTCCAGGCTAATTTGACTTGCCGATCGTTTGATTTCCTGAATAAATCCCAAAAGGTACCACTTGAATAATTGTTTTTTTTTTTTTTTTTACTTTTGATATCATTGTACCTAGAAAAGGGGAAGGTATGGGAATTAGGACACACTGAAAAGGTACAAAAATAACAGCATTTTTTAAGAGAAAAGTTCCTTCAAAGAGAGGTTCTGAAGCCACGTAGAGCAGAACCGGCTGTTTGTACAGTAAATGCTTGCATGCACGTTGACACAGGCACTGATCTTGACTTGTCTCGCTTTGTCGGTCCTACGCTGCAAGACAAAAAAGCATTCTGGGAACTCTGCGCTCTCTCAAGCAAGGCAGTCAACTTTTAAAAAGAAATGTTTCTGTTCACAGATGACCTCACAGAACAACCATTTAGAAAGAAACACTTCATCAAACCGTAGGGAATGAGCAAAAGACAAATTCAGAGAGACCCAGACTGCCATCAGCCTGTTTCTGTCGCATGGTAGAAATAAAAAAAAAGAAAAGAAAAGTGACAGTAACAAATATCTTAACACACGGAAATAGTGGCTTTACTCCAGAACCTTCCGACAATACAATACATTACTCGCAATACAGGCCGAACCTACTGTATATTGTATCCAGAATGGATCAGCAAACCAGTGCTGATTATTCTGCGTAGTGTAATAAAATCCAGAAAATACCAATCACTAGAAGCACTTATTTTAGCTTCTTTACAAACAAACAGAAAAAAAAAGCAATACACAAATAAAAATAACAGACAAGAAAGAGATAAAACCAAGGAACAGTAAAACCAAGCTCAAGTTGTATGCTTTATATTTAAGGCGAGTTAAAATATTGCAGAATAATTTGGCCCCTGTGTCTCAAACAGACTGCCACAACAGTCAGAGCTCCCCGACTCTTAATCGCTGCAAAGATCCAGAGAAGGGAAAGAATAAACCGAAAGAAGAACAGAAATAAAAATGACATAAAATTGGAAACTGTGATCCTCTTTGGAAAAAAAAGAAACTTTTTTTGGTTTAGTTTGGTCTCAGGAGTTTCTTAAAGGGACGGCTGAGGACTTCCATTCGTAGGTTAAATATTTTTCCATAAACAACTAGTTAAAAACCTAAAATAAAGGGAGGCTTTTGATGACTGGTAACAAGGTGATATGGTTGTAGACAGGAGCGGGGGGGGGCATCAAAAGAATAGAAATTACTGTCTATAAAACCTGATATGCGAAATGACAATACAGTGTCCCACGGAAAAAAGTGTGTATTCCCCTAAAAGTCCAACTCCATTTGACCGAAAGCAGATTGGGCAGAAAAATAAAAACGAAGGGGTTAGGAAGTCAAGTTTCCAAGATACAAAGTGATGCTGACCCTCGTGCTTTTTTTTCTTTTTTCCGCCTTTTTTTCTTTTCTTTTTTGTCTGGGACCAAAGGTCCGTTCCGGCAAAGATCCCTTCTGCTCCCGTGTAGTTAAAAAGGCCGGGGGCTAACAGAGTCAGTGTTCAGTTCTGGGATCTTCTGAATCACAGTCAGAACGTCTGGCTGTTTCTGCAGGTCTGACCAAAAGAATCAGAACAGCAGACAGGAGGAGGCATGGCTGTGTTTTTTTTTATAAAGCGCTCCAGAATCAGCTGTCCTCCTGGAAAAGTGACGGCTGTTGTCCCGTTTTGTTTAATTTTTTCTTTACCCCGTCAGCGTCTCATCTTGCCCGGCTACTTTTAGTCACTGAACGGCTCAGACCCATTCCTGCATGGAGCGTTTGCAGTACAGTATGTGGCGCGGCGTGCCCTTCCTTTTGAACTGCACCACAGTGTAGACCAACACCAGCAGGCAAAGTGCCAGGACGCATGGGATGACGATGGCTATGGCCTTCACCGTGCTGGGCTCGTCGTCCAACTCGATCACCACGTCCGAGTTGCCATCGTCAGCAGGTGGGCGTCTGGGGTCCCTGGGCATCCGGTCGCAGCCCATGAAGTCCTTAACGAACGAGCGCGGGTATCCCGGCTCCACTCGTAGTAACTGGTTGTTGAACTTCCAATAGTCCTTTCCTTTATAGAAGTAGGTAAAACCTGATTGGACAAAGGAAAAGGAAAAACTATGAGTGGAACATGACCAAATATACATCTTACATGTATTTTGAGGTTTCATCAAACAGACCATTTGGCTGACAATACATATTAGATAGGGGTGTAAATAATAATAGTTTTGTATTGATGCATCAATCCAACTGCCAACGATCCGATGCATCGATACGTCCGCAAGAGAATCGTTTGATGTTTTTTTTTCCCTCCGGTCTATTTTTATCAATTTGCTCCTGGAAGTAATTCTCCCTCCCGTGCTGCGGTAGCGCTAAACCTATTTTGCCCTCCTACCGCGCTTCCTGGTTATACTCTTACAGCAGTGTGTTGCAGTAAGCTTGACAGAGGCATTTTTGATTTATGCTCAATATTGAAGCGTGGTCTGTGCTACACACTGTGGGTCTAGATACGGCCGAGGAGGTGAGGAAGTGGGGACGAGTTTAGACCGACGACGGAGGCACATGAGGGCCAAAAAGAGCGGAGATCCAGGTGGAAAAAGGTCCCCAGCGTTCTCGCGCACCTCGCTCTTCTAGCGGGTCAAACTTCACGAGTTGTTTTCCGCAATTTCGGTCATAAAAACAAACCAAGCCGGCCTCCTGTCTGCGGCACTGTTTGCGGTCAGTTACAATCTGGGAGAGGTGCGATGGAGCGTCTGTGGAGGGGGCGGGGACGTCTGGAGCCGAGGTATTGAATTGCACTTATTGGACTGATTTAGTGCAATATTTTTTGATGCAAAGCCTTTCGGAATCTATAACGCAGGGGGATGATTTTTTTTTCAGTGAATGAGGTTTTATTAGGAATAGGTGGAGTGCAACTTTTCTACTTTTCTCTCTAAAAAATGCATAACAATATTACAGCTTTCATTGATTTATTTCAAATTTGAAACATTGTCTAGCCTGTAAGGTGTAAAAAAAAGAAAAAGAACCAATTAATCAAATCGAATTGTAACCTGGTGTATTCTTGAGAATTGAAAATAATCGAATCGTTGGGTCAGAAAATCGATACTGAATCGAATCGCCATGATGGGTGTGATTTACAAACCTAATATTAGACATTAGTAAATATATCTCAGATCCAAGAAAACTCAAGTGGACTTTTTTTGTGTGGAATTTCACTCATCAACAAATGACGACATTTTATCAAACATGACTGGAAATCTTAACCTGACCAAATCAATACATTATCAGCTTATTATCACTGGACAATCTGAAAAAAAAAAAAAAGTCTGATTGTTTTTTAATCTTTGAAAGACATCAAAGGGCTTAAAGGTCGTGGTAGTAAAGTTATAACTATAGAAAGAGGACTTATAGTGAGCAATTTTATTTATCTGTAAATTTGAAAACAAACGCAAGACATAAATGACACCAAAAGAGAAACTGTGTTTTTATGTCGGGTTAATTTAGGCTTTAATAAGGAGTGATATTTAGTCAAAGAATATCCAATATTTGTTGATAGCCTTATAAAAATCGACAGTCTACTGGGAATGCATCGATATTTCACTTATGATGCTATAAGATGCTAAACACATTTAAAATTTTAACTCCATAAGGTACAAGTCTTTGCTTTTTTTATCTAGAATAACCGTGCTTTAAACCGAATGCTCCTTCACAGAGAGAAGCGATGTTTAATCCACCAACAATATTTATAATTAATGACCAGCAAGTCAGGGAGGCTTGAAAAGCTGTAAAATATTCTTAAAGAGAAATCAGAATTGGTTAAAAATCTCAATCAGCATGTCAGGCTTTTCAAAAAAAGGGAAAATTAAATTGTCAGCAGATCAATTACGGGCATCTCTAGTCTTACAACTCAGAGGGGAAAAAACATGAAAAAAGTTTTGAATGAGTTGATTCTTTAATGGTAAAAAAATACATATTTAATGCAGTTTCTAAAAAGTTGGGCACTGTTCTGCTCTTAATCTGTTATTTGTCTTTCAGTTATGTTGCTCTCTGAAGAGCTCTTACTGCCAGGGTTTATTATTTTGGTCATAAATGCTAATACACAGCCAACCAGGGGCCAGAACCCACAAGATGAATCACACAACAGCACATAAAATTTCTATGCATACTATAAGTGCTTCTGTTAGATATCTACACATTGATAAAAGGTTGTTTATTTTGGGTTGACATTAAACTATGCTTCATCTACCAAGTCCCTGAAAAGCTATCATGCTGTTTATTAAAGCTGAGCCCCAAAGCATGACTGAAACTTGAAGTTCTCCTCGTTCTCTCTGGTCTCTTTTACACTTTGTGCCTGGTCATTTATTATTCATACACACATCTTCTTGCGGAAAATGAGAAGAGAAATGTCCTAAATTTCAAAGAGGGGAGGGCCAGGGTTATTTAATCACTTGTTAGATGGAGATGTTCCCGGTGAAGGAGTGAAGAAGCACGGGGTGAGCTTTTTAAAGATTCATATCAGAGCAAGATGAAATGATCAAATGCTGCAAAGAAGAGGAAGAGCTGCAGATATAACATGGGACATATTTTATTTAACTGGAAAAATGTCTAACATTCAAGATAAAATATGCTAGCACTGTTATAAAAACTCCCAAAACTGGAGCTCCAAACTTTTTGTTTCAGGAGCCAAATAATTAACCAGAGTTACTGTTCGGCAAACAGGACAGACATAAAGTTAACTTTAAACCAAACCCAACATCATGTATGGAACGCTTGGGAACTGTAAACTTAAAAGTATAGAATGCAAAGCTGAGTTTACATTGTCATTAGGGCTGCAACTAACGATTATTTTAAAAATCGATGAATCGGACGATTATTTTTTCGATTAATCGATGAATCGGACAAAAAATATTTTTTATATTAACCTCTTTATTCCAAAATAAACATTTTAAACAGAACAAACAAGCACACAAGTACAGGTTGCTCATTAACTGTACTGGTGCAATATGAAAAATAAATGTTTGTGTTAAAACTACGCAAACTTACATGAGAAATGTAGCTGTACATCCACAAAATATAGGGTACTTTGTTTCATAAAGCGCAAAAAAAGACATTTTTGTTTTTAAAAGCCCCTAAGTGGTTCAAACAATAGCCCCCCCCATTTCAACAAATGAGTTTTTTTAGACTAGAAGAGTTCTGCCTTTTAAGACAGGAAAGTATAGCAGTTAAAGTTGCTACTTGAGAAAATACTTAACCATAGAGATAAAAATAGCCCTGTGATTCAAATTATAAATTGTATTTGGAATAAAAATGAGAGAACTAGGGGTGCTAAAAAACACGTCCTCCAAAGACTCCAATTTAAATGGGAATGTGGCAGATAATTAATTGACATATTACTGATCTTGCTGGATTTTATTCTGCTTTACTTCCATAAATTGCAGGATCTTCTTTACTTTATCTTCGTCAGAAGATTTAAACTTTAAAAGTCTTTCCCTCATAACTTGCAAGTTAATTTATTTATAAAATAAATGTAAACGCTGCTTAAGCTAATTCAAATGAAATTAAAAGTAAAATAAGTAGCCAACCTTATCACTGTCTGTAACCTACTAACAAGGTAAGGAAAGCATCAGATGAGCTACCTGAGAAACTAACGTTACGTTTCCCCACTTTAAAACCAAACAAACATGGTGGTTCCGTGCCATGTTAATTTCTTTTGAAAAAAGGTGCATGTTATCACTTTTTTCGCTTTACAAAGCGCAGGCTATTTTAATTATTGTGATCAATTTGCGCCGTCAATCCCGGTGCATGCGCGCTTCATTTGCAGTCTGGACGCTGAGGCTCTGACTGCAGCTGAGAGGGACTCCTGCGGGAGTGGGGGGAGGCGCCCCACGGCAGAGTAGGAACGATACATGCTTTCACGTAAGAGTCTCCAAAAGCCGCCAGTGAAACCGAAAAAAGTCGCCAGATTTGTCGCTAGTCGCTTTTTTGAAAAATAGTCGCTGGAGGGGTCTGAAAAGTCACTGAGTTGGCAACACTGCTCCTGCATCGCTGACTCGCTCTGCCATATTTTTTTTTCTTCCTCTTTCAGTCAAGAGGCAGTCATGACGGCGCGGCGGATGACGCAATAATCGCGCGACACAACTAATCGATGATGAAATTCGTTGCCAACGCTTTTAAAAGTCGATTTTTATCGATTTTATCGATTCGTTGTTGCAGCCCTAATTGTCATAGATGAATAATGATAGTTCAGTGGGTGAAATGGACGTACCCCATCGACACCTCCTTTCTCTGCAAATCTCACAACTCTAGACTTCCACAATAAAACGGGTGAATTTAAAGCCTCTGAGTTGATGCAATTCGGGGATGTTCCCTCATTTGGTTCTGGCCTGTACTTTTGTCACGCCCTGAAATTGACGTACAGACCAGCCCACTGGTTAACTGGCATGAGAACTTGAATAGAGGTAGATATAAGACACCAATTTAGCTCTTTAGCCTACATTTGGGTTTACTTCTACAAAAATTACAAAGCAGGCAGTTTCTCTATTGCAAATGAGCCAGAACCACGGGCGTAAATGCCAGGCTGCACGGAGAAAGGGGAAAATTTTCAGTCTTCCCAAGGATCTAAAGACTCGACAGGCATGGATTATTTTTGTGTATCAGAAGATCCCTGCAAAGTTTGATGCTTAGCCGTTCATTTGCTCTAAGCATTTTACTGAAGAGAACTTTCAAAATCTTCAATTTGAATCCTACTGACTGGACCGGGCATTCGAACCAAGCCATCAGCTCCAGGGCTGGTCCGGAGGTAGCTGGAGACAGAGCAACCGAAACTGACCCGGTGACGGTATCCTTAGTATCCTTCAGCACGGGGCCGCGGCTACCGTCACCGGGTTGGGTCAGTCACAAATACAGTGCAACGAAATTAACTCTCTGCATTTAACCCGTCCCCTTGGGGAGCAGTGGGCTGCCATTGTGCGGCGCCCTGAGCAGTGGTTAAGGGTCTTGCTCAGTGACCCAGAGTGGAGGCTGTGGGGATCGAACCGGGTCCTTGAAATTTTCTCAGAGCACAAGCGAATTGCTTTAACCACTAGGCCAACACTCCCACTGCTTAGCAACACTTCCAAGTCAAATTAAGGAGTAAAATGCAATCAGACTGGTGAGAAAATTACTTTGTCTGAGGAAATATTTACATCTTTTTTGGAAACTTAAATGCAAACTAGATTCACCCCTTGCTCACACTGGCTCCGGTGCGGTTACTGAGCCGACGGAGACCGCAACTCCCGCACACCCCCTCTCACACCGCCCTTTTGACTACGGTGCGGTGCGGCTCTGCGGCTCCGGCAACAAGTCCGGAGATTTAACAGAAGTTCACTTGAGTTCACGTAACTTCACGCGATAACACGGCCCAAATAAGGATATTTGCGAGAGCTTGTTGCGGAGGGCTCCGGCACGCCGCAAGGATAGCTTTCTTGCGGAATTTTCTGCAGCGCCGGAGTGTCTCGGTAACCGCAGCTGGACAGCTCAGCAGCCGGTGAGAGAGGTTTATGTCTTTTTAATGACTTGGAATCACTGCGGCGCCGCACCCACCGCACCGCAACGGTAAGACCGGAGTCGGTGTGAGCCTGGGGTCAGACTTTTTGGAAGCTTTGAGAATATCATATACAGGTTAACAAGTTGTCATTACCATTATTAAATCTAGTAGCATAGCTTATTTTTGATGCTATACTTAAGGCTGATTTCAATGTTTCTATATAGTGGGTCTGAAAACATCTAAACCCATAATTTCTTCACCAAAGGGTTCTTTAAATAATTTATAAAAGCATTTTAATGTCTGAAATTACATTTACCAATAATACTCAAAATATTTCATCATGTGGACCACCTTAAGAACAAAAGCAGATCTACAATCTCCCACCAGAGACCCCAGTTTTTAGTTTCTGAAACCTTTAATTTATCTGTGAACAGAAAAATAATGAATTTCTTTTTTCCTCAAAAATAATAAAAAATATTGTCTAATCAACATGAAGCCAAATTAAAATATTAAACTTAATGTTAAATCTCTAAAAATGTATTTTTAATGCCCTTAAGAGTTAATTTATTGCAGTCTTTAGATGCTTCACCAACGCACCTGGATAAAATGAATAACTTGTTACCAGACCTCTGCAGAGATGAATGATAAAATGTCATAAGTTGATTTCAATGTTGTTGTATAAATGTTTAAATAAGATTTTTCGTGTGGATTTGCATACCTCTCTACTAGTGCATCTAATGTTAATGTACATAGATTAGTATTCATCCATATAATCGGGCCAAAACTACATTGAATACAGCTAGGTCAACAATACCCTTAAGCCCTAAAAGGCTGCTACAGTATTTCTCTCATGTTACCATTAGCTCTTTGATAGACTTTATGCATATCTAGGTCAACCCTGTGAACGTGATGCTTGACACATGGCATCCAAAATCAGCCAGACGAGCTAATATATCTAAAAAAAAAAAGAAAAAGAAAAAAGCAGACACGTATAACCCTGTTGGATGTGAATCCATCCTTCACGCTCTGATAGATACCTGCTCCATGACCTAGCTAGGACACACACCCGGCTACCGATCTGGCGGCAGATCCTCGGCGCAGATGGGCGAGCTTTCAGCACCACCTGCTCTGCTCTTTCCAACTGTGCTGCTGCCAGCACCATACACCAAACCCACCTGGCCATGTCCAAAGGCAAAAGCTTTTCCCTTTTCTTATTACTTTTTACTGGCCTATAGATGATTTTTGCAAGAGTTAAAATATCCACCTCCCCATTGCTGAAGAGGGCCAGCTGGCTTAAACCGGAACCCATCGGGGGATCTTGTCGCTTTTACTTTCCTATATTTGCTCCAACTAGGTCTTACTGCAGCACTGGCTGATTATGAAACAATTTCCTTTCGCCACATCAACAAACAAAGCAGGCTTTTTGTGGATAAACGCATGTTAAACTGTTTGCGATGTGCAAACAGCATCTATCTCTAATGATGTTATATGGAAGTATGCCACCAGCTAAATACCAGCAGATAACTGGGGCAAATTTCAATCAATTCAAGCCTGGTTTAGCTCCCACACAACATGTGCAAGTGATTTGCTAAAATCAATGCCACCCAACACATGACTGGGGTTTTTATTGCCACCAAACAGTATTGGACTGGACAGATCGTACCATGGACTTTGTCAACGAAGGCCCCCTGTGGTGATGCAGGGACCCCTTTCCACACTGAGATGGGTTTTGGATAGCCAGGGTCCATCGTTCTCTTGTCCTCATTGTAGCGCCAGTACCTTAACAAAAACAAATGATGAGCCATTGGACGACTAAGCAGAAGTCCGCAAATTTGCAGTTTCTATTGACAATAGATGTTATAATGTCAAAAAAAAGTTAGTTTAAGGTTTATTCCATATGAGTTCATTTTAAATCCAGTTTTAAATATTTTAAATCTTCACGTTTTCTACTGCCTCCAATGGTCCTCACCTGTCTCCTTTAAAGAAATAGGTCTTGGCCACGTCCTCCCACCACACTGCAGTCTCGATGCTCTGGGACGGCATGCCGTGGCTGAAATGGGTGATGTCCCTTGGGTAGTCAGGCTCCAACTTTGTGTCCTTATATACCCAGTACTGCTTTCCTGCATCACAAGAACAAAAAGAGAGAATGAATAATTAAAACAAGGCAGAAAGGCAGGAGATCACCATACAGCAACAGAACTTTAGCCAAGAGCAAAGAAAGCTCCCTCACAACCATTAGGCAATAACCTGCTGCTTTGTTTAACTCTTTTGGATCTGGGTATAGGGCTGCAACAACGAATCGATAAAAACGATAAAAATCGACTTTTAAAAGCGTTGGCAACGAATTTAATCATCGATTAGTTGTGTCGCGCGATTAATGCGTCATCCGCCGCCGCCGTCATCCCGGGGAAGAAAAAAAAATATGGCGGAGCGAGTCAGCGCCGCAGTTGCAGTGTTGCCAACTCAGCGACTTTTCAGACCCCTCCAGCGACTATTTTTTTAAAAAGCGACTAGCGACAAATCTGGCGACTTTTTACGGTGTCACTGGCGGCTTTTGGAGACTCTTACGTGAAAGCATGTATCGTTCCTACTCTTGTCCTCCAGCGGCAGCTGCTGCCGTGGGGCGCCTCCCCCATCCCAACGCCTTTCTCCCTCTCCCACAAGAATCCCTCTCAGCGCTGCAGTCCGAGCCGCAGGATTTTAGTGAGGAGTTTACCCTCAGCGTCCAGACTGCAAATGAAGCGCGCATGCCCCGGGATTGACGGCGCAAATTGATCACAATAATTAAAATAGCCTTTGTAAAGTGAAAAAAGTCGTAACATGCAACTTTTGTAAAGACAAATAAACATGGCACGGAAGCACCACTGTTATGACGCAGCACCTGAAAAGAAAACATGTTGGAGCCTTCGATGGCAGTGAAGAGAGCTGATCAGCAGGATGAGTAACCATGTTTGTTTCATTTTAAAGTGGGGAAACGTAACGTTAGTTTCTCAGGTAGCTCATCTGATGCTTTCCTTAGCTTGTTAGTAGGTTACAGACAGTGATAAGGTTGGCTACTTATTTTACTT
Organism: Cyprinodon tularosa; assembly: GCF_016077235.1. NCBI lineage: Eukaryota > Metazoa > Chordata > Actinopteri > Cyprinodontiformes > Cyprinodontidae > Cyprinodon > Cyprinodon tularosa. The sequence continues at coordinate 286,697 of NW_024039263.1, read as the reverse complement.
TTAATTTCATTTGAATTAGCTTAAGCAGCGTTTATATTTTCTTTATAAATAAATTAACTTGCAAATTATGAGGGCAAGGCTTTTAAAGTTTAAATCTTCTGGCAAAGATAAAGTAAAGAAGATCCTGCAATTTATGGAAGTAAAGCAGAATAAAATCCAGCAAGATCAGTAATATGTCAATTAATTATCTGCCACATTCCCATGTAAATATCTGTCTTTGGAGGATGTGTTTTTTAGCACCCCTACTTCTCTCATTTTTATTCCAAATACAATTTATAATTTGAATCACAGGGCTATTTTTATCTCTATGGTTCAGTATTTTCTCAAGTAGCAACTTTAACTGCTATACTTTCCTGTCTTAAAAGGCAGAACTCTTCTAGTCTAAAAAAACCTCATTTGTTGAAATGGGGGGGGCCTATTGTTTGAACCCCTTAGGGGCTTTAAAAAACAAAAATGTCTCTTTTTGCGCTTTATGAAACAAAGTAGCCTATATTTTGTGGATGTACAGCTACATTTCTCATGTAAGTTTGCTTAGTTTTAAAACAAACATTTAATTTTTCATATAGCACCAGTACAGTTAATGAGCAACCTGTACTTGTGTGCTTGTTTGTTCTGTCTAAACTGTTTATTTTGGAATAAAGAGGTTAATATAAAAAAAATATTTTGTGTCCGATTCATCGATTAATCGAAAAAATAATCGGCCGATTCATCGATTTTCAAAATAATCGTTAGTTGCAGCCCTATCTGGGTATTTTCTCTATTTTGAAACAGGAAAATAATTTTAAGAAAAACTGTCTTAGCCATCTTTAGAGCTTCTCTGGTATATAAAAAGTTCAGTGTGATATTCTGAGAGCATGTGAACCTTAAATAAAATAGCTTTGTTCGTAGTCCTGTCAAAGCTGTGGTTATATTCCCGTAGGATGTCCTTCTACCCAACTCGTCAATAATATGCAAGGATAAAGCTGTAAACAAACACTTTTTTTCCAGCAATGACATTTTGTGGAATAGCGTCCCTTCAGTAAGTGCCTGATAGCTGTCAATTCCACCGTCCACCATTGTAGGCCATTTCTTTATTAAAGCATTTCTTCATATGTTAGTCTGGGTTTGTATTAATTCTCAGCTTCTACAATCAAATAAGAAATAATAAAAACCATTAAACTTCATGTTTAAAAAAAAAAATCACATCAATATTTTTTTAAAGTTCTTTCCATAAAAGAACTATTAGAAGTAAATAAAATGTCACGTGATATTTTAAATGTTGATGTGGATCTTTAATTGACTGGCTCTCCTTTAATGTTCAACCTGTGAATCTTCTTATTTTTCAAAGCGAAAATATTATAAAAAGCTTAATAAAAAAAAAAAAAAACGAAATTCTGACAGATAACCTGATTAATGCTTGCAAATTGAACTATTCACAAGTCATCATAAAATAAAAAGAAACAACAAAATCACATTAGAGGAGAAGCTGATGATGAACCAGACACCTCTTTTAGGTAGTTTCCAGCCATTGGACCCAAATGAATGTCTCAGTTCTTTTTACAACCCAACAATTGTGTTTGAGTAGCTTCTGTTCTCTGCTTTCAATGTCTCCTTCCTGTGCAGTAATTGGGTTAAAAAGCACATTTTTGACACACTGTGACCCCAGGAAATGCATTTCTGAATCACTGGAGGAGTGGAAGGGAGGGCCAGGAAGACAAGCTAGGGGAGGTGAATGTTTCAAGAGCAAAACAAAAAAAGTCAAAAGGTGGGATGACGAAGGCAAAGCACTTTCCTGTCAAATTGGGAGCATAACTAAGATCTTATCTTAGATTTTTACATATTTATGTCTTTTTCTGCATAGTTTTGTTTCATCTCTGGTTCAAAATAATACAAAAGGAATGTTTTTGTCTCTTTTTCACATGTTTCACTTTACCCTGCTTTTTGAGGAGTAATCAGGTTGAAATGCAGGCTTTTGACAGCTGAACAGTTGTTTACATACAGATCTAAGTGAGGATTTTCATTTGTTATTTTACAGTTTGATTAACATTTCAAGCCATAGCATTTCCTTGCCAATGAAAACTAAAAACCATACTTTGAGAGTGCTTAGTTAGCATTCTCAAAGTAAAATATGAGAGTGCTAACTTTTATTGCATCTTTATTCCTCCCTGGTTTCTAAATAAACACCTGCAAGTCTGTAAGACCATCCTAAACTCTTGCAAGCTCAGCAGAAAGAGGCCCTGAACACCATTCTTTAACAAACACAGGAAATGAGTGAAAAAGAAAATCGGGTAAAATCTTGGCCATGTTCTTAGCTTCTCTTTGCCATTATAAAGTCCACAAAAATGTAGATAAATCCTGAAAAATCTACATCTGCACTAACAGAGTTTACATGGAAAAGAGGGTGGAACTGTAGTTCAGGGTGTTGGTTGAATATTAACAGGGAAGGATAGACTCCAATTAGAAAGGAAATTCCTGTTCTTTTATGTTTTTCTCACACTCCTCTTATTGTGGGTCACACTTCCTCTGACACTAATACACCACACCCTGGATTAATCCAGTCTCCAAGTCCAAAAAAGCAGTGAGTTTAAGCTGATTCGAATACTCCCTCTAAACATGCTGGATTCTCTTTCTCAATCAATTTAAAGTAAAACATGGCGTCACTCCTTAGTTTGAATATCTTATTTAATGAAAGCAGAGCTGAATCAACCTGCCCATTAAAGTCTGGATTCATCCTTCGAGCTGTGAGGGCTGCTTTGATGTTGGTTTTGCTCAGACCTAAGCTGGAGTGCTGTGACTAATTCACCCTGCTTGAACTTAGCATTGTATAGAGAGGGCAATATCTAGTTGAGTTATCCTGTAAAGTTTTGAATACTTTATATTTTTGGTCAAATCTCAACCACAAACTTCTTGTTTTATAATCACAACATTATAAAACATCCAACCTTCCACAGTTGACACCCACTTATCCTTGCAGATGTGCAGAGGCTCTTGTCTATTTACAGCATCACTTGAGTTTATTTACAGCATCACTTGGGGCTGCTCAGTGGAGCAGTGGGTAGCACTGCTGCCTTGCAGCAAGAAGGTTCTGGGTTCAATTCCTGGCCCAGGGTCTTTCTGCATGGAGTTTGCATGTTCTCCCTGAGCATGCGTGGGTTCTCTCTGGGTACTCCAGCAGTCCAAAAACTGTTAGGTTACTTTTCTTCTCTACATTTTCCTTAGGTGTGAGTGTTTGTCCTGTTTGTCTCTGTGTTGCCCTGCGATGGGTGTACCCCGCCTCTCGCCCATTGACAGCTGGAGATAGGCACAAGCACCCCTCGCGACCCCAATTGGGACAAGCGTGTCAAATAATGGATGGATGGATGAATGGACTTGAGTTAATTTGAGTTACACCGTTTATAGGTCACTGTAGTCATGGGTTCTGTTAGATATCTTGGGGTCTGGTTACCACTATGTGAGTCCTAGGCTCTGCAGGGGGAGTCTGGGGCCACTTTCACTTGCTATTGAGAATGTTCTGACGATCTAGGTCAGGGGTAGCCAACCTGTCGATCGTGGTCTACAGGTCGATTGAGGGTGGAGTTTCAGTCGATCGCGAGACGTTTTACAATGTAGATAATTTACAGCTATGACAAAAAAAACACTAATGAAATCTTTGATCACGGGCCAAAGTGTATTTTCATAATAATAAAATGAAAAATAAAAAGTATGCAGGAAACCTTTTTTAATGCATACTGATTGCTGGGCAGGGTTTGCCACGGTTGCTAGGTTGTTACCAGGGACTCTAAAGTGTGAATCTGAAGAGATATATGTATTCAATAGGAGTTGTCAGAGGATACTTGAAGTAGCTGGTTAGTATGAGGCAGACAGTGCAGTACTGCACTCTACTCTCTGACCAACCTTCCTGACTCATTTTTCTTTTGTGGCTTCTCCAAAATGTGGACAGACAGAATAAGACCTTCTGGCAGATCTGCTGTTTGAGATTTAATGAGAAACGATATTCTGTTAATATGGATTTTCTAAATCCACCCAGCCTGGGTAGTAGGCAGAGTGAAGGGAAAGGCAGTGAAATCCAAGTTGCTGGGCTCGTGGCACATAGGAGCTGCCGTCTGCATTTCCAGGAATTGTTTGGGGTTGAAAATAGAAATGGCTTTGAGAGAGGATTTGTAGTTTTTATCCCAGCACACTTTCATGGCTTGCCTGCCTCTCCTTGCATCATACCAGGCTTCTTTTTTTCCTCCCTCTTTCTCTGTATCTGTCCCCCTCTCTTCTCTGAAGTGTGAGCAAATACATAGACTTCCAAGTTTGTTTGACGTCTCTTTCAAGTGTCTTCTTGGCTCTTGATATAATTGGCTTCAAAGCTTTTTACTGCTTGGTCTACATTTGAATATGTACAAAAAAAAAACAAAAAACCCTACAAACATAAAAAAAAAAAAGCTAATTTCATGCATCATTAAAACGTAGCTTGCAGTAAAATGTCTCAGACTTAACAGTGATATCCTAAAGCAGTCCATAAGAGGAATATTTAGCTACAGAAGATGATTTACGCTCAGTATATATTGTCACAAGCAACACCAAAATATATGGATTATTTAAATCAGATCAGCTGGATAGGCTGGGATATTCTGAGTAAAACATTATTTTAGTCTTTCCCAGAATTACAATAAAATCCTAAACAGATATGATCAAAGGAGCCTTTTGAGTGAGCAAGTAAAAATGATTCCCTTCTGGCAAATATAAGCACTCATAGATGCAGGATATCAGAAGAAATATGGGTGTATAAGCTTGTGAAAGAGTACAGCACTCCCACGTAAACAGATCTGGAGGTAAAGTTTGCTGAGGCTAAATGAGACAAAAGAGAGATTGTACAAAGCATGGCAACAAACACAATATCTGCATAGAGGTTTAACATGAAAAGCTGTCTGACGATCGCTTCCCGATGGAGAAGAACTGTGCAAAGCTACATGATGAAGGCAGCGATGAGTGCTGCTGGTTAACCATGTCTTACCTTTGAAGAAGACAAACTTGCCCTCGCTGTTCTCATAGACGGCGTCTATCTTCGACGGGAGCCCCTTCCAGAACACGTTGATGAGCATGGGGAATCCCGGCAACACAGAGTTGTCTCTCATCCTCCAAACCCAGTGGTCCTGTGACGGAAAACAAGATGTTGATGTTAGAAAACATTTAAGACATTTTATTAGGAATGTTACCTTTTCTTTTTGAAGGTAGAAAAGGTAAAAAACTAACAGATTCTGTCTATTTCTGGCTGTTAAATCAGACTTAGCTGGCTACTGACCTTTAAGAGCAAAAAAGCAAAGAAACATCAAATATTTCTGAGACTATCACTGGGTTGTTTGTGTTAAAAAGGGATTTGTATGTTAACCAGGACCACCAAACACATTTCCCCCTAATATTTCATATTTTACTGGTTTTGTTGCTTCCTATGCAGCTTTTTCTGTACAAAACGAAACCCTCTGCCACAAGGCATTTTGATCCCATCATGCATCAATTTAGTCCCTCTGGGACATTTTGGCCCCAGTTTGATAACCCCATGATTTAAAGTAATCTTCTATAATATGCCTATCATCTAATTTAAAGGAATGTTTCTAATGCTGTATAACTCTAACAAGTATCCTCTACTAGTTTTCCTTATGGTTTAGTTCCAACAGTTTTCATAGTTGTCATAGTTTTCCAGGCCAGACAGCAATAGATTATGATACTTCTTCAGAGAATAATGCACAATTGGTCTAATACGAAGTGTATTCAAGTGCATATAGCTGAATATAGCCATAATTTTTAAAATGGTTGCAATAGATCTGATGACAGAAGATGAGGAATTATGTTTGTTTATTTTGAATTTTCCTAATTAGAGTAAAGATTTCCAAGATTTAAAACCATTTGCCGAAATCTAAAGTAACAGCATGGCTGAACGATTTAGCTGCAAATCGTTCTAAAAATCAATATTGCAATTGCAGTTCCAGTTTGATTTTCCTTTGCACTAATATCCTCTGTAGATACTTCACTCCAGGGTTTCCTTGTTTTCATGACCTTGAAAGCCTGCATTTCCAAAGCCCTTTGTGGCAGGACTTTAATGTTACTGTAGTTTGGAAAAGATTTTACTTCTACTTGCATGTGCGGATCTGCACGCAAGCTGCACCTTTCTCTTCTCTTCAAACAGATTACTGTATTCTTGGAAAGAGAAAGTCAGTGTCTTACTCTTGTTAAATGTAATGTGATGAAAATACACCCCTCTGTGATTTGAAAAGCTCCTTTTTTTGAGTAGAATAAACGTTTTGTAGTTGTGTTTTAACCAACTAATTAAAGATAATCCCTATTTAGTATTTCCACTGTTCATTACATCATCATAAACTAAAGATGTACAGCTGCAGCCCAGATTCCTAAAAAATGTGTTTCTCTGAAGCAGGTCCTTATTTCGGCGTAATTAGCTGCCGTTGTTTATAAATTGTCTGTCATCCTGTTTTCTCTTTCTGTGAGGTATGGAAAACTCGATGGATACTCCTTTGACACTTATTTCAACTGAGTGTTTTTAGTCTGTCTGACTTCATGGTGCATCAAACCAGCAACTCAAAAAAAACCTGTTTCCCGTCTTACTTCAAAAGTCTCAGACGCAGAGACGGAGTGTCAACCTTAAGGTATTTATCTTCATATCTGTGGCCAATTTTAACAGCTCTGAATAAGACAGCAAAAGCATGGTGCTTCAGCTTGATCAAATAAAAATACTGTGCCATTTTAATGCTACCTCACCCAATTAGGGAATTTAGAAGTAGCAATTATTCTGAGTATTACCTATGAGAAGAAAGCCATAACCTGAAACAACCAGCTTGTGCTATATTGCATATATGGATCTGTTGCTTTCAAATAATGCGTACGGAGCTGGCAGGTTGAAATTCATACAGGAAGTAGAGAAGAATCTCTCATTTTTAAGAGTCTATTAAAGCTAGCATAGCACCGCTTGCATAGCGAGAGTCAAAAAAAAAAAAAAATCGTTGTGATTCTGTGTACTATAACCTAGTTGGCATTAATTTCTTCCTTTCTGGCTGCTGCTTTGACAACTGTTATGCCTCAAAGACGCACCTTCTCATGTTTCCTGGGAAGTCTCTGCTACACATGCAGAAGTTGAGGAACACACTGGAAAAACCATCAAGTATCGATGGGAGGGGAAAAAGGCGATAGCCAGGGAGCTTTATGAGAAACCGAGGGCTTGATTTCCTTTGGGTGGGAGCTGAGAGTGGCCAAGTGGAAGGTGTGTCCTTTTGATGTTGGGTGAAACCTGATGACAGAAGACGCCGGGGGGAGACCCATCTGCAGAAGCCATTAGAGCCCAGCGAGATGTCTCAGCCTTTGGCAGTGAAGAGGCAGTTGCAACTCCTGAATGTGCTCGCCCCAAACCGTCTGACCTCATACACGTTGAGGGGTGTGGAGCAGGAGAGGAGCAACTCGTCCTCCCATCCTGCCTCTTTCACAGTCAAAGCTAAACTGACTGTTTATGAAATGCTCTTTACCTGGCTCTCTTTCTCTCTCCGTCTAATCCAATTGTTTCACTGGGACTCTACTCTCCCTGGAGAGTAGAGTCCCCTCTTTCTTCTTCGTTTCCCTTTTGTCTGCCGATCTCTCCTATCCTCCTCCTTCTCCCTATACCTGCAGTCTCTATAGATTTCAACAGTGCAGCGCGTTCCTCTGTGCGAGGTCTGACCAGTAATTGAAAACAGTTCAAACTAAGAAATCTAACCCCTTTGAATGCCTCTGACTGTAGAAAAGGCACACTCCCTCTCTGAAAATAAAGCTCAACTTAGCACACATCATTTGCAGGAAAAGGGTTCTGCAGTCGCTTGACAGTAAAATAATAAATTTCAAAGCTGAGTTCATGTTGTCTGTTTTGCAGAACAAGGCAGAGAAGGGTTTTCTCAACGTCCTGTATCTCACTGTGAATTCTCTTAACTAATTATGATCATCAACAAGAAAAAAACTGCGAATAGAAGTAGAAACTGCAGAAAGAAATCCGACCGCATAAAGTCAAAATCAATAAGGCACAGGGCATTATTGTATAGAATGAGATACTGAAACTCAAAAATCCAATGCTTCTCAGATCTGTGATTGCAATGAACATTTGCACTAATAGTAACACTTGGTGATCTAATTTCCTAATCTATGAGACGTTAATGTAAAGAAAGAGGAAACCAAGAAAACAGCAATTCCTACCCTGTGTTGGAATCTACGTAATTGATTGATTGATTGATTGATACAGCCCATCCAGCATAGAGGATTGATCATGTTGGCAGCCTCAAAGTAGGGCTACAACTAGTTGTTTTCTTTAGTAAATTTTTTGGTGTTTTTCATCTGTCCAAATTTGCTCATTTGTAATTATGATTGTTTATTTTATTAAATATTTTAAAACACCATCATTTGCATATGGCTAATTATATAATTCTAAGAATTAAATCACATATTTGTATTTCACTAATGTTCTAAAACCACTAAATTGAGAAGCAATTTTGTTCCAAGTACTTTTTTTGAATAATTGCTTGGATGACAACTTTCTACTTTTGGATGACAAAGTTTGTAAGAGTAAAAAAAAAATATTTAAGTGCTGCTACTTAAACCTGAGTATAAAACGAGACCCTAGACAGAGATGGGATGAAATAAGATAGTAATTCATAGTTATTAAAGAAAAATCTGTGTTTATAAAAATATCTAAAGGTCTGACTGGAGTAAATCTAAAATCTAAAATTTCCAACAATTTTATTATTTAGAAAACATGAGCCTTTCATAAATAAACACACATTAGTATAATTAAATATGCCAAAGCAATAAACAGAACCAAGATCTAAACCATTTCCTCTTCACATTAACTTTTATAGCTTCAGGGCAACAAAAACGGGTGCAACTCGAATTGCTGCAACTTCTCATTGTCATGACATCTTTTTGAGTCTAGTTGACCCCACATTGTTACGCTTTAAACTGAGTTGAAACCACCAATACTTAAAAATCAGGATGCAGAAAACAGAGCAGCAGCTTAAGTACTGCAAAGCAGCCAACATTTTAATTCTAAAAGTACAGAAGGTTAAGTTAGAATTAACAGAGTATTAAACATTGTGAAAAAGTTGGATATCAGTTGATTTTTCGTAAACCACAAACACTGATTTCCTCTGTATGTGCTACACCTCAGAGACAGCTCAGCTTAGAGTAGAGAGAACATTCAAGTGGATGAGAGTGTTTATATTTTGGCATTCAAGCGCAGATTAAAAAATGATCTAAGAGAGCCCTGATGGTTTATAGATTAGATGTGCTGGCACAAGCTGAAAAAAGATGCAAATAAGTAAATCAGCTACTAGCTGTGTAATCATATAAATTCATTCAGCCACTGGAGCAAGATTTTCTCTGAAATTTACTCTAAAGAAGTGTCTACTGTGTTCTCATTATTGGTTGCGGGAGTCAAAGCATGTCTTTGACATCAGCAGTCATAAGCTGCCAGGGACCCACTGGCCTCCCACAATCCCCTGCTCTAAAGTTGTCCTTATGAAAGGACTGATAAAAATATATAGTATGTCCTGATCTGGTCTCAAGTATAAGCTAATTGTTTCATCCATCCAGACATTTTCTTGCTCTTATCCGGGGCCGTATCGCGAAGGCAGCAGTCTAAGAAAAGATGCCAAGACTTACCCCCAAGGCGACACCAGGCCAGCTCAGAGACATAGTCCCTCCAGCGTTTCCTGGGCCTTTCCACGAGGCCTCCTCCCAATGGGACATGCCTGGAACACCTCCCGAGGGAGGCGACCAGAAGGCATCCGAAAAAGATGCCCGAGCCACCTCAGCTGGCTCCTTTCGACGTGGAGGAGCAATGACTCTACTCCGAGCTCCTCCCGGGTAACTGAGCTCCTCACCTGATCTCTAAGGGTGAGCCCAGCCACCCTGCGAAAGAAACTAATTTCGGCCGCTTGTATTCGCGATCTTGTCCTTTCGTTCATTACCCATAACTCAGTGATGCGGTCGCTGTATAGGACTGACGGTGAAGAGGGAGCTTAATCTGAGTTGAGTTTGAACTTAATTGTGATCTAGGTGCCTTAAATGTATAGAGGACTATCTTTTATTTCAGGGTGATCATCTAAATAAGTGGTCCCCCCTAATTGTCAATCATTCTGGTGATATGTTGATGTAAGGCCGTCCTATGTACTTGCCCCTTTAGCTATCTTTTCCTGAGGATGCGCACTTTCAGGCGTATTTATGTGGTGAGCTAAGATTTCAGACAGTCATTGAAGCTCACCTTTCTCACCACAGTTCTTTGAAAATGGCAGAGGGTCGTAAAAGAAAAAGTGTCTACGAAGTGTATGAGAAGAAAAGAAAGTCCTCAGAAGAGGCAGACATATCCCGGAATGCTTTGTGCGGTAGCTCTTCCTCGCAAAGCATTATGGGATTTGCAGTCACAGCTGTCGCCATAGGCTGTTGCTACCCAACAGTGGAGACCAGTGGAGGAGTTACGTGACCAACGGAGCAAAAAGCAGTGATCATTTGTCCGAACTGTCAGTTCCCTAATTTTGCAATAAAGTCCAGTATATAGTCGCCGCTCTATATAGTGATTGAGGGATTTAGGGGTTACAGTGGACGTTCATAGACAGTAAGCTTGTATGAGCTATGAGAACAGCAACTTTAAAACGGAGCGTGCACGAGTAGAAATGGGCTTTAAAGTTCAGAATTTGGGTCTTTTAAAAAATTGGCAAAAATACTGAACAATACCTACAAGGGCATCCAAGGCTCCCAAGTCTCTGCTTGTTTATCTTAGCAGCAGCAGAAGAAGCAGCACAGAGTGATTACAATGTGCATCGAATCTTGCACGTACAGGTGCTGGTCATAAAATTAGAATATCATGAAAAAGTAGATTGATTTCAGTAATTCCATTTAAAAAGTGAAACTTGTATATTATATTCATACATTACATACAAACTCATATATTTCAGATGTTTATTTTGTTTAATTTTGATGATTACAAATGACAACAAATGAAAATCTCAAATTCATCATATCAGAAAATTAGAATATTGTGAAAAGGTTCAAAATTGATGGCCCCTGGTGCCACACTCTAATCAGCTAATTAACTCAAACCACCTGCAAAAGCCTTTAAATGGTCTTTCAGTCTAGTTCTATAGGCTACACAATCATGGGGAAGACTGCTGACTTGACAGTTGTCCAAAAGACGACCATCGACACCTTGCACAAGGAGGGCAAGACACAAAAGGTCATCGCTAAAGAGGCTGGCTGTTCACAGAGCTCAGTGTCCAAGCACATTAATAGAGAGGCGAAGGGAAGGAAAAGATGTGGTCGAAAAAAGTGTACAAGCAAGAGAGATTACCGCACCCTGGAGAGGATTGTGAAACAAAACCCATTCAAAAATGTGGGGGAGATTCACAAAGAGTGGACTGCAGCTGGAGTGAGTGCTTCAAGAACCACCACACACAGACGTATGAAAGACATGGGTTTCTGCTGTCGCATTCCTTGTGTCAAGCCACTCTTGAACCACAGACAGCGTCAGAAGCGTCTTGCCTGGGCTAAAGAGAAACAGGACTGGACTGCTGGTGAGTGGTCCAAAGTCATGTTCTCTGATGAAAGTAAATTTTGCATTTCCTTTGGAAATCAAGGTCCCAGAGTCTGGAGGAAAAGAAGAGAGGCACTTCATCCACGTTGCTTGAAGTCCAGTGTAAAGTTTCCACAGTCAGTGATGGTTTGGGGTGCCATGTCATCTGCTGGTGTTGGTCCATTGTGTTTTCTGAGGTCCAGGGTCAACGCAGCCACATACCAGGAAGTTTTAGAGCACTTCATACTTCCTGCAGCTGACCAACTTTTTGGAGATGCAGATTTCATTTTCCAACAGGACTTGGCACCTGCACACAGTGCCAAAGCTACCAGTACCTGGTTGAAGGACCATGGTATCCCTGTTCTTAATTGGCCAGCAAACTCTCCTGACCTTAACCCCATAGAAAATCTATGGGGTATTGTGAAGAAGAAGATGCAATACACCAGACCCAACAATTCAGAAGAGCTAAAAGCCACTATTAGAGCAACCTGGGCTATCATAACACCTGAGCAGTGCCACAGACTGATCGACTCCATGCCACGCCGCATTGCTGCAGTAATACAGGCCAAAGGAGGCCCAACTAAATACTGAGTGCTGTACATGCTCATACTTTTCATGTTCATACTTTTCAGTTGGCCAACATTTCTATAAATCCTTTGTTTTTATTGGTCTTCAGTAACATTCTAATTTTCTGATATGATGAATTTGAGATTTTCATTTGTTGTCATTTGTAATCATCAAAATTAAACAAAATAAACATCTGAAATATATGAGTTTGTATGTAATGTATGAATATAATATACAAGTTTCACTTTTTAAATGGAATTACTGAAATCAATCTACTTTTTCATGATATTCTAATTTTATGACCAGCACCTGTATATTACAACAGCTATCATCTCCTAGCCGCTAAAAGTAGGGCGTTTATTTTCCAAGCCTTCTGCAGCTCACCTACATCAACCTATCAGCAGGTGAGGAGGGGATCTGTGAAACTTTGCTGTGTCTCTCTGAGGGAGACACCACGCCTGCTGAGGCGTTCAGTGTCACTGTGGCGTTAAAACTAATTGGTTCAACAGAACCAGCATTTCCCAGGTTTTTCAGTTGGTTGATTGGTGGGCTATTTACCCACAGAACATTACACAAGATGAAAAGTACCCTTTAAAAGTAACAGATATAAAACATTTGTTTTATTAAGCCCCTTTTCCTTTTTTTACTAGTGTGAGATATTCTATTGCTAAATGTTTCAAGTATAAAAATGGCTTACAAAGATCGACCTCAGGGTAATCAATAGATATGCTTTTCATTTGTTTCAGTTTTTAATCCATCCATCCATCCATCCATCCATCCATCCATCCATCCATCCATCCATCCATCCATCCATCCATGAAATCTTACCAAGTCCTGCTGGTCTGTTGTTTTTTTGCTTTACCCTTGCCTTTTCTGAATTTGTTAAAAAATAAAGCCTTCCTCTATATATTGTCTTTACCATAACAACACCATGTGACCAGAGGGAGAATATTGAGCATGTGCAAGTACTGTGGCTAAGCAAGCTAACACCTAACAGTGGAGGAGTAAAAAGATAGAAGAAAGTTGAAGATTCACAGAAAAAATTTTTTTGATTTACCTAAAGGCTTTCAGTGACAGCCAGTGCATCCACCTATCCATGACACAGTTTCGGGCCCTGCTGTCCCGCACTGGGTCACTCAGAAAACAGGGATTAGGTGAGACAGGATACTGGAGCTCAGACAGGAGCAACGGGAAATCAATACCAGAACAGCCATCTGTCACCCTCTGAAACTAAGGAACCGCAGCAGAAGATCAGAGAATTCCCCCTGGGGAATCAGACCACTAGAGTGGGGTGAGAAGGCAGAGCAGAGCAAACTGTAGGTGACCGCAGACGGTACCGCAGATAGCATCACAGGGAGGAGAGAAAGGAGGCCTCTGATTGGTCAGTTCTACTTCAGCTCTACACTATGTGTATTCCCTGTTAGGTACCCAATGGCAGAAACTCTGGCTGTAGTGCCGTCCACAACGCCTTGCACACCTTGGAAACCATCCCAGATGCCGTACATGACACTAGTTTGTAGCTCTGCGCGATGGTTTGTTGATTTGCAACACTCAGCCAGTTTCTCGGGAACACTCACGATTAAACTGTGTGTGTTCCAGCTTTGGATAAGGGGTTGTAGGCAGCGAACAAGCTCGTAAAACCAACACAGGGACACGGACAATCCCAGCTAGTTTCTGATTGTCCCTCTTCGGTTGTGGCGTGAAATAACATTGCGCAGACCACGCTTCAAAATTGGGCATAAATCAAAAATAACTGCGTCATACCTGCGCCAAGCTCACTGCGACACACTGCTGCGGGAGAAGGCACCGTTTGCGCTGGAGGTAAAACAACGAAATAGTCCTTCTAGGGCTAGATAATTTTTTTAAAAGCCAAGTTTAATCCTCTTTACAGCATTCCCACTTCTTCCGTTGTCGACATTATTTCCTCTATCTTCTATTTTTAATCAAAAAGCTCCTCTCCGCTGCGCTCCTTCACTGTAGCTCAAAGCCACATTTATTACCTGACTCGATTTTGCTACACAAATGTAAAAAAAGTTCTGATTTTTAAATTTCAATCGCAGATGAGGCAGCGATCGCCTGCCATAATTCTCCAATTTCGCCTCGCTCAGCTTCACTTCGCCTCAGATCCAGCCTCGACAAAGCTAACATATGAATCCTTCGCTCAGATGCCAATCCATGTTCGGTGTGAACATTTTAAAAAGGACAACTCAAATTTTGTGTAAGTGCACAAACAGCACTATATGACTTTACTTAAATATATACAAAAAATATGGCAGTTTGTTTGAAATTTTATTTATAAAATATCTTTTAAGGATGTATTTTGGCAATAATTTCAGAATTTCCAGAATTTTTGTTATATTGAGTTGTAACACAATTAAGGAACCTGAAGCATCATTTCTTTTTTACTTTTATATATATTTTATTATTGTATAAAAGAAGATTCTACACCAAATAAATGTTTTGTTGGTGTTACAGTTCTTAGAAAATCCAAAACATGGACAAAAATTTTATTAACATATCAGACAATAAAGAACAAAGGAAATCGCTATCGACCCATCAGTACATCTCTTCTTATTTCTCAATATGCTACTTCTGTAATCATTACATAAAGGACCCCAAAAAAAGCCACTCTATGTAGGCAATTGAAGATTTTATAACCTTCTATTTTAACACAGAAAATTGGCTTAGATGGATCATAATGTGTTGGATTACCCCTTAAATAATCCTGACTCAGCACTGATGTTTTATAGTTTCTGGGTTTTTGTCTGATTTGATAAAACTTATGTCTGAAACATGTCCAGATCAAATCTTTGTATTACCTTCCAGCTCCCAACTTTTCATCAGAAAATGACGGGCTGCTGATTACTGAGAGCAGAGGTTACCTGGGCAAGGAGGGAAACCGTCATCCACCAACTAGTCACTGATTATTTACTAGAATATTTTATGCAGAGAGAATAGCTAAGTTTAAAGGGATAATTAGGTCAAAGAATATAAAAAATAAATAAATACTATATTGTATACTATATACTATATTATTTTGGCATCTTTTACTGATGCAAATGTTTGCCCTAAATCTCCAAATCCCCATAAGGATTTTCTACAGCCATAAACTGACAAGATACCAGTGAGCCATAAGCCCAGAAATCCAAATTTTAATAATAATGTCTGAGAGTCTATAACCAAATTCTATAGCTAAAAAAAAGAAAAAAAGAAACCCCGATAGACTTCTGGAAACTCTATGTGTGTGGTTGCAGTCAGCCGGCTTGCCACGGTCCAACACATCTGCAGAGCAGCTGCAGAGAGCTGGTAGCAATTAATGCCTGGGAGAAAAGCGCAAGTCGTGTCTGAATCCATGCATATGGATGAATGTGTGTTCTAGATTCCGGTGGGAAACCATATGGCTTGGGAGTTCATTGGGAGTTGAAACCTGAGGAACCATAGCGATAAAGCAGGAAACTTTGTAGTTTTAATGGGACATCGCTTGGTGACACCGAATCCAGCCCGTCACCTGGAAACCCTCTCTGACCCCGTGCCACCTCTCTTCAAAGAAAAATGGGCAGCCATAAAACTAGCGCCTACACAGGCGTGACCGGCAGCCTGTAGGTTCAGATTAACACTCCTCGTGTAAATTAGGGCCTGAGCAGAGTTAGGTGGAAGAGCCAGGCCCCACATTTCATCCAGTTAAATACTCAGAAAGCCTTGCAAAGTTACAAACCACAAGCCTGACTGTATTTTATTTGGATTCTATGTGATGGACCAGTGCAAAAGAAAACATAGTTTTTAATTTCCTTTTGCATATAAAACTTAAATTGGGGCAAACATTCAGCCCCACTTACTCTGATGCTCCTAAATACAATCCACTGCAACCTTTGATAAATAGAGTTCATTAGTGCACATTGACACACATTGATCACAAACTGAAGTGTGTCGGGAGAGAAAAGATCCCTGGATCCTTTCATGAATAGTTTTAATACTCCTGAATAGAGCACATTTAAAAGTAGGAATCAAGGGCCGCCGCTCCTTGCAAAAATCAGCCACCAACCGGTCACTACCAGTGTGAATGATTAATACAACATAAAGGAGTGTATTTTTTTTTTTATGTCAGCATGAAGCTGAAAATGTAACATTAGTGACAGATTCATAAAAACCCCATGAAATAATTTCAACTTAAGCTGCAGCTAATGGTGGTTATAAAGAGTCATGGTGGCTTAATACAAGTACATGCATGAAGAAAATATAAAAACACTGCATGCTTTTTTGCTCAACTCCAACACTGGTCTACTTTATCAGATGTAATATGATTATTTTTGGTTATGCAATGTGAGGCAGTTCAATAAACATGAAAACTTCCCTTTAGTTGCCAAGAAATGATGATCAGGCTAACCTGTATTATTCTCCATACGTCCCAAAACCTATTCATGTCAGTCCTTATTTCCTACATTTGCATATGTGTATTATTGTAATATTTTGAGAAAAAAAAGGCAAGCACACCCTCTTCTTTAAAAGGAAACATCCAATCTGTTGCCCTTCTATTTTCCAGCACTGATATTTCCAATTCTACGAGGTTCACTCGCTGGTGCACAGGGAAAACTAGCTCATCATCCTAAAGTATATTCAGCTTTTATCCGAGCACATTAAGAGGAAATGTTCTATTTACGTGTAAATGACTGTAATGTTAATAAGCTCCGATGTGCGTTCAAAGAGAGAAAACAATCCAGTGAAAATAACACCCACAGCTACGAGTCAATACTGCTGTATTCATTAGAGCTACACCATAAACGAAGCTCTTCTGTAATTCTTTTCCTCTTCACATGATATAGTCTATGTTTAAATGAAGCTACACCTCAGGTGATGATATCCTCTTCATAAAACCTAGAAGTCTAACATGATCTGTGGTATATTGAAGGTAAGAGTAAAAGTAAATCCATAATATATGAGAGGATGAGTCAAAAAGTCCCGTTTCAACCTTTTAAAAGTGGTTTCTGCCATTGATTATAACTTCAGAGTACCTCCACCAGATGAACTCTACACTAAAAGTCCCCAAACATCTGCAGTCTATATCTGCTGCTACGATCTCTGCTGTAATGACTTGGCACAGATCATACTGCAGCCTTATAAAACTATCAAGCAGAATGGTGAGTAAAGCTGAGCGGCGTGGGCCAAATGGCTCCAAAAAAACCAACGCAACCAAGCAAATCATTTATAGAACTCCCAAACGCTGAAGAAATGACTATTATAAATGACTGTAAAGCAACACAAATTAAGCAAACGTGATACTGAACATCATTTCTGATTTTTGTCGTTATGCCTAGTTTGTAGGTCTTGGCTGGAGCTGAAGGGAAATCTATCAGAGTCTGGAGTAACGCAAACATCTCTAATTGTGATTCCAGATAAACTCCTTTATGATGTGAAGGCTTCGTCTGTAAGAGGAAAAAAAGGTGCAAACACGTTACGTCGGTAATTTAGCAGAACTTGGCCAAACTTTCACTGAGGATGGAGAAATATGAGGACCACCTGCCCCCTCCGGGGAGGACACAGTAACATTTTGAATCCTATTCAAACTCATAATCCTGATTTCTAGTTCAAAAACACATCCGACAGACAAAAAAGGGGAATTATATTTAACAGGTGCTTGCTGAGTTTTAATGCTACTGGTGGTCCTAATGAGGCTGTGGCTCATGGGTTTTATATCATGTCATGTCATGCTCTGGCCTTTGGAAAAATGTGAGCTGGTGCTGCAGTAACACTAAAAACTATTTGGAACAAGTTAATAATTTACCCAAACACATACAGACTTAAATGGCAAAAGACATTTTGCAAGTTTTTACTGAAAAATATATAAAAAATAGCCTTTTTATTTAATCCTTTATGAGTACAATATTGTTTGATTAGCAGACTGACACCTCCGTAGGTCATCTAGCTAATGCATCTATAGCTGTGTTTCCATTCAACTGAAATTTGGATTTAAAGCAAATGTAAAAGTTTGAGAAAAAACAAGAAATCCCCTCTAGCTGGCGTACTTTTATTCAAATTTTGCTAATGTCTATGGTGTATATATATTAGTGCTGTCAATCGATTAAATTTTTTTAATCGCGATTAATCGCATCAATGCCTAAGTTAACTTGCGATTAATCGCATTTTAATCACACATTTTTTTTCTGATTGAAAATCATTTAAATACTCTCGATGACATACAAAAAATACATAGAGGCTAGGTTTGTGCCAATGTTCTTTTTTTTTAAATGAAAACAGGTCACAGACACTGATTTATGCCATAGAAACATATGGCAAGAAGATGGGGAGGCATGTAGCAAAAAATAACTAATATGTAGCCAAAAAAAGGCCCTGAAAACAGGCTGATGTAAAAGACAGTCTTTACAGTTAATACAGTCTTTTGAACAAAGACAAGCATTTTACCCTACTGCTATAAAATGTAGTAGAGTTAACATTAGATGTTAATTAACCAAGATAATAATGAACAATTTTCAATCAATACATCAAAAGCAATAGACCGACATCACTAGATGGAGGTAGTCTATGCTCTAGAAAGTTACTTTTCAGCCTCTTAACAAAAATGAGAACACACACAAGCACCCACCCACACACCCACACACACGATACTGACCTGTGGCGTACACAGACAGCAAGAGTGCCGTAGCAGATTCCATTTCACCTCAGTAATCTGTTTTCTCAGCGTATTTCAGGTTGCTACTAGTTACCAGACACTCAACTTGTTTGTTGGTGGTGGGGCTTAAAGAAAAGGCACTAGCGCCACCCAGTGTATGAGCGTCTTTTTTCCTTGAGGAGCTACGCTCTCAAAGCCTATGAGAATTGCATAGACTGGGGGAAAATAGCCCCGCCTTCCCGCAGGCTGCAGCGGGATGTACCGGTACTTGGAAAATTGTACCATAAAACCACATAGCGTTAATCTCACGTTAAAAAAATTATCGCCATTAAAATGGCCTCGCGTTAACGCGATAATAACGCAATAATTTTGACAGCACCAATATATATATATATATATATATATATATATATATATATATATATATATATATATATATATATATATATATATATATATATATATATATATATATATATATATATATATATTTATTAGGGGTAGAACTGTTCAAAAAAATCCACGGTTCAGTTCGGTTCACGGTTTCGTGGTCACGGTTTTCGGTTTGGTATATGTTGATTGTTACCCTGAAATCCCATAAAAATTTATGAAAAAAATCCCCAAAAATTAATGAATTGTAATTATTTTTAATGATTCGCGGAAACCCTGGATCGTTTCCACATGTTTTGCTGCTTTGAATTTAATCATCTTGCGCATGCCCTCTACGATCTCCAAGGAACTCGGAGCGGAGCGGCGGGAGCCACAGCGGAGGCTGTAGGCTTTGCTTTGAGCAGCCGGTCTGGAGCGCAGCGGGGCGGAGCGCTGACAGAGTATGTGGGATTTCGGGGTTAGCATGTCATGTTGGTCATGTTGCTGTAAGCATAAACAAAACGTGTTGCACAATGCTTGCACACTGTTTTTATCCACCACTTTCTTTCCGCCGTCATCGTAGGTCACTCTAAATGCAAAGCGGTCCCATACAGCAGACCTATAAAGTGCTGCTGGCGCGTCTTCCAACTCCTTTTCTTTCCCACTTCCCATACCCACACAATTCTCCACAACAACTGATTTTTTTCTGCTGCACCCAGCTACGCTGCTTCGTTTCTTCTTCTTCTTGTTTACTACTGGTGGTTCGCTTTGGTCGCAGTACCGCCACCTTCTGCTTTGGAGTGTAAACGCTTCACCTATGAGAAAAAGGAGCAGCGCATGAACCGAACGCAACAGACAGTCGAACCGAACGGTTCGGACGGTTTTCATAAACCGTTCCATCCCTAATATATATATATAATTTTTTTTTTTCAACTGCCTATCATAAAGAAGGGCTAATCAACCAATTCAGACATTTGGCCAATTGAATTGGTTCAGTTTGCTGTTTAAATATATTTCACTAAAAAAGTTCAGAAGTTAAAACTAAAGAATGATCAGAATTCAGAAAAAAATATTGACAACGTGAAAAATAGGAAACACTTTCTGCTTCAATTTATCCTCATTGTTTCAGCTGTTGTGACTGATTTGAAAACACGTCGCTGTTTATAGCTTTATAATCTCTCCCTCTAATGGAAGCACGATGCTAGTTTGAAACAGTTTTTAATCACCGTCTCTATGACTTCCTGAACTCATAACAGGCTGATGATTGCTGAACATTGTCTCCGTCTAAATGTTTCCTCTTAGAGCCTAATAAATCACCCCGTGATCCTCATCACCTCATCAGACCCACTGAAGTCAACAGACATCATGTGAAAGACGCCGGAAGAGACTTTAGGCCAATGTGAAAAATTGAAAAACACAAACACAGATTGGGCTTTGAGTCTAATTTCCTTTGAAGGTTTCCACACTTAGAGGTTTTGTCTTAAAGTTAGATTTATCTTTTTAAATGAAAACCTTGGTGTCTGGACGAGAAATGAAAAAAAGAGAGCTGTCCATGCCTCCATTCCACAAGCCTTCCATTCAGCCCCTAAACCGTATCTATTTATATCTGCAGAAGAAAAAACAACACTCTCTTATAAAGCAAAGTCACAACTTCTCCACTCTGGTAAAAAAACACAGGACAAGCTTTGTGCTGGCTTAGGGTTAAAACTAAATTCACCCACAAGTGGGTAAATGTTTGGACTCATTCACTGGGTCGAAAGCCTTCCTCTGTTCGTGGTTTGCACTTCGTCTTGGTTAGATTTCCACTTGATCCAAATTTCTGATCAGTGAGGCCCTGGATAACCTAGAGAGAGCTCCTTCAGACAGGAAGGCTTCCCGTTTTCGTAGCTTTTACAGTTTTTATTCATTTATACAGGTGCTGGTCATAAAATTAGAATATCATGAAAAAGTAGATTGATTTCAGTAATTCCATTTAAAAAGTGAAACTTGTATATTATATTCATACATTACATACAAACTCATATATTTCAGATGTTTATTTTGTTTAATTTTGATGATTACAAATGACAACAAATTAAAATCTCAAATTCATCATATCAGAAAATTAGAATATTGTGAAAAGGTTCAAAATTGATGGCCCCTGGTGCCACACTCTAATCAGCTAATTAACTCAAACCACCTGCAAAAGCCTTTAAATGGTCTTTCAGTCTAGTTCTATAGGCTACACAATCATGGGGAAGACCGCTGACTTGACAGTTGTCCAAAAGACGACCATCGACACCTTGCACAAGGAGGGCAAGACACAAAAGGTCATCGCTAAAGAGGCTGGCTGTTCACAGAGCTCAGTGTCCAAGCACATTAATAGAGAGGCGAAGGGAAGGAAAAGATGTGGTCGAAAAAAGTGTACAAGCAAGAGAGATAACCGCACCCTGGAGAGGATTGTGAAACAAAACCCCTTCAAAAATGTGGGGGAGATTCACAAAGAGTGGACTGCAGCTGGAGTGAGTGCTTCAAGAACCACCACACACAGACGTATGAAAGACATGGGTTTCTGCTGTCGCATTCCTTGTGTCAAGCCACTCTTGAACCACAGACAGCGTCAGAAGCGTCTTGCCTGGGCTAAAGAGAAACAGGACTGGACTGCTGGTGAGTGGTCCAAAGTCATGTTCTCTGATGAAATTAAATTTTGCATTTCCTTTGGAAATCAAGGTCCCAGAGTCTGGAGGAAAAGAAGAGAGGCACTTCATCCACGTTGCTTGAAGTCCAGTGTAAAGTTTCCACAGTCAGTGATGGTTTGGGGTGCCATGTCATCTGCTGGTGTTGGTCCATTGTGTTTTCTGAGGTCCAGGGTCAACGCAGCCACATACCAGGAAGTTTTAGAGCACTTCATGCTTCCTGCAGCTGACCAACTTTTTGGAGATGCAGATTTCATTTTCCAACAGGACTTGGCACCTGCACACAGTGCCAAAGCTACCAGTACCTGGTTGAAGGACCATGGTATCCCTGTTCTTAATTGGCCAGCAAACTCTCCTGACCTTAACCCCATAGAAAATCTATGGGGTATTGTGAAGAAGAAGATGCAATACACCAGACCCAACAATTCAGAAGAGCTAAAAGCCACTATTAGAGCAACCTGGGCTATCATAACACCTGAGCAGTGCCACAGACTGATCGACTCCATGCCACGCCGCATTGCTGCAGTAATACAGGCCAAAGGAGGCCCAACTAAATACTGAGTGCTGTACATGCTCATACTTTTCATGTTCATACTTTTCAGTTGGCCAACATTTCTATAAATCCTTTGTTTTTATTGGTCTTCAGTAATATTCTAATTTTCTGATATGATGAATTTGAGATTTTCATTTGTTGTCATTTGTAATCATCAAAATTAAACAAAATAAACATCTGAAATATATGAGTTTGTATGTAATGTATGAATATAATATACAAGTTTCACTTTTTAAATGGAATTACTGAAATCAATCTACTTTTTCATGATATTCTAATTTTATGACCAGCACCTGTATTAATAAAAACCAACCAAACATCTCTAACCAATAAGAGGAGGTTGATATTACCGGCCTCCACTCTGCACCCTCTACACAAATGATAAATCAGAAGCAGACTGACAGAGAAGATCCCACCCTCTGGGTATTTATGCAAACCTGCAAGCTCTAAACGATTCTTTATTCACCTCCAGTCGGCAGAATCTCAAACCTCAAGCAGTCACACCATTCAAATACTGCTGCATTAAATTTCTTGTGCTTGTTTCAGGCAATAACTGATGTATTTTTCAGCAGAAAAGTCAAGCAGGAGAAGTATAACTTGAGGCGTGTGGAGCTGTTTTGGTCTACAAAGAGTGACGGCTATCATCACTAAATACATCCAGAGCTATAGTAAAAGGAAAACAGCTGCGAGGTTTAAACACCACTAATGTGAGGAAAAGCCTCGGGTTTGTTTTGCCTCCATTTACCTTGAAGACGAACATCTCTCTCCTCAGAATGGCCACGGTGTTGAAGCCTCCGTCGCAGATGTCAGGTATGGAGTTAGGGTGGAACGGCCGGTCTCCAGGGGGGAGCCTCGGGGGTCGCGTCTGCCTGTCTGGTTTGCGGGGGTCCGATGGAGGATGGGACCGTTGAGGGGGTGCCGTGGGCAAAGGCCTGGTGGGCTGGGGGTTCCGATCAGGAGGCCCTGGAGGAAGTTGGAGAAAATAAATCTCACCGCTTCTAATCTGCAGCATGTTGATTTACAAGCAAACCACTTTATAAACAAGCTGTGAGGCGGGGAGGTGGTGTAACACATCACACCTAAAGAAAACATGTTCTCATGGCATTAAGTCTTAACAATCCTCCATCTGTTAGTAGCAACAAATATTATAGCTACATCTCGCTACATTTATGTGATGCATAAGATGTTTTACAATAATTAGATTGTTTGGCAAAATTTCCAGCATTTTGTTTTTTTTGAAAAGAAGGTTTAATTGGTAAAAGCTCGTTTAAATAAATGTTAAAGCTTTTGAAATGTATCCTAAACTTTTTTTCCCATGAAAATCAGAAAATATCTTGTATTCAAAACACATTACTGTAAAAAGAGTAACAAAGAACACTGGTGAATACTGTTAATTAATCTTATATGTTTTAGATGTATGCGTCTTGCAGGTTTTCCCCTCAGACTATCAATAAATTACAACAAAATAAAAACTAATAAAAAACTTTTAAACATAAAAGGGGCCAGGTGGCTCCAAGGACCTGCAGAGGGAAAACCGGCCAACCATTTTAAAAAGTAACGCCTGTAGTGTTTACCAGTTTTACTATACAGGGTTCCTACAGCATAAGGCAAGTTAAATTCAAGACTTTTTAAGACTTTTTAATGCCAATTGAAATACAAATTTAAGACCAAATTCACAAGAAACACAAGAAAAACCTGCTTGCGACAACTTAACCCAAAGGTTTATTTTAACATAAACCACTGCACTGTTTCCCATTTTGAAAAGCTTCCCATATAGGAAGAAAGCTAAAAACACACAAATTACAGATATATTTAACAATTACTGAATTCACAAACTTTTTTTTAGCAGGGAACAAAACAAATCAGTTTTAAAGCCACAACATAACCAGTGCTATGTCTTTTTTGCAGCTATTTTTCTTTGTATTGTTTTCTTAGTATGTTTGATTTGGTGATAAGTGGAGGCGTTGCAGAGACAAGGGTGGAACAAAACTGAGAAATACCGGCTGTTTCTCGGTAACTCGATTTGGAAGCTTTGTGTTTCGTGCTTCGCATGTACGACTCCACTGCCTTAATTCCCATCGTTCTGAGCTTGAATGACTTCTTGCATAAAATACACTGATCCTCATGTATGTTCCCTGGTTTTAGCCATGGAGAAAACTCTTGGCTGGATAGTCAATTTTCATTACATTTACACTTTCTCATATTTTCCAGACTAAAAGTTAATGGCGCATCTCCCAAATGTCCCGGCTGCAACAAAGCTTTTATTGGTTCCGCTATCAGGACGGAACCAATAATGGCGAGCCGTTTTTTTTTTTTTTTATTAAAAAAAAAGGTAAATTTTAATGTTTTATTTAGATTACAAAAATAAATCATAATAAAAATAATCCTATTTATGATGTTTTAAAAATTAAGACCTACGAAAGACTGATTTAAGACATTTTAATACCAATTAGTTTGAAGAATTCAATGCCTTTTAAGACTTTTTAAGGACCCGCGGGAACCCTGCTATAGGTTTGTTAGTTATTTAATGAATATAATAGTTTTTTCCACTCACACTGGACAACAATTTACGTTTTTTATGAAAACACTTACTACAAAGGATAAATATATATATAATATAATGTAATGCAAGTTCTTTGGTATGTTGGAGGACCTATAAAGCTGTGGACTTTGCTCATTTAAAAATACCAGGACATAAAAACCCAGTAGCCTATATAAGATAACTGAAAACCTTTCATTTCTGCAGGGTAATGATTTAAAATATATGGTCACATCAACATAGAAAAGGTTCACCTGACAAAATGGAAGAGAACCTAAAGATTAAAATGGTATTTTATACCTTTAAACAGGATTTCCATTGTCTCACTGAATAAATATATGTATATACTCTCCCACTTTCAGAGCCGTATGAGAAATAAAAATGTTTGCCAGACATCATTACAATGGGCCCTGCCTTTATATGCTGCAGACACCACGCAGGTCCCTCTATTTCACAATTAAAATCTATTGTTTAACCAGTTTTCTGAAACTTTCCGCTTCAGGAGAACATTCTCTATGATAGTTAAAGATGAGGAAACATTACTTTTTCTTTGTTGGATGCCTTGACACGGCTGAGTGCCATTCAATTTTGATGAGCTAGGAGAGAAGGAGGGCAATGCGTTCATGGGAAAAACAGAGCGAGGAGAAGGAGACGGAGAGAGAGCAAACAAGTGGGTCGTCCGGATGAATAATTGAGCAAATGATGACGCGTGAATAACACACTCTGTAACTGTGAGGATATGAGTTGCCATGTGTCGGCTGGAGTGACATGGAGTGCCATGTGTTGATGCAGGAATAGATAGTCGTAATATCAAAGGTTCAGGTCAGAGGCAGCTTTATTGGAAGAGGTTCTTCGCACAGATGAGGAATTTCACTGCTCTTAGTGGGAGATATTTAACATGTATGTTTGTATGTATATAGAGATTTTTTATTTCATTATTATTATTATTTTTTTTTTTTACAAAAGAGGGGAACATGGTTGAAAGGTCCAAATATCCATGTCACTAACGGATCCGTCTTGGAAGCACTTGGATGTGCGCAACCAGAAATACATCCGGGTTTCAATAAATAATGTAATTATGGTACTAAAATCCTTAAATCACTAAAGAATGCTAATACTAATATTTTATAACTTTTCTGAGATTAACATTTTGCACCAATTTTGATGCTTTTTACATTTTCTCCATTAAAGTGCTTGTCTGTTTATATGCAATTTAGTTGTTTCTTTCTTTAGGTTACGCACTATGTACCATAATGTTAAAGCAATTTATGTTTAAGTTCGAAGCTGAAAAAGTTAGTTCCTGGAAGTAGAGTAGGATTCCATTTCCTGTCAAGATCTAGCACAGAAGATTGATAAAACAGAGGATTTTAAGGAATTTATTTATTTATTAACCTTTAACACATTAGTTTAGTAAGCTTACTATTTTTTTTAGGAGGGAAAAATGCAATTTAGGTCTTTTTTGTTTTTTACAAAGAAATTCAAGAGCGACCCGGATGTATATCTGGTTGCCAATGCGCAAAAGAACCGATGGTACGGATCGTGCTTGCAGGATGGATTAGGTAGTGACAATCCATGGTATCAATCTATAGTCTTCAGAGAAGCAGCCTTGGGGACCTTATAGTACATATCTACACCAATAACATCTAGGATGTATGATGCTCTTTTCATTAATCTACAGCTGGTTGGAGGAAACATCAGACCAGATGACCAGTATCTATGATCTATGAGGGAACCCAGTTTGTGGGGGGTGGGGGGGGTGGAGGGGGGCGGGGTCTTCTCCAGAAGCCTCTGCTATCTTTAGCTGGTTTAGCTCTAGGTTGATCTGAGCGCACAGCCAGTCCATCAGTCTGTATGGAAAGTTCTCATCTTGGATCAGAGAAGTTTAGGTGGTGTTGCCAACAAACTTATAGATGGATAAACTGAGGTGGAATCGTGGAGAACGAAGCCTTGAGGTACACCACTGATGGTTGTTGTTAGGAAGAAGATGCTGTTGATCATGAAGGCGGATGAGGTTCTGATGGAGAGTGCCTAGGCTAAAAAGGTGTTTCAGGACAAGCTGAGGTCAACAAGGAGCTTCAGGTGGAAGTTAAAGCCTGAACTGACTGCAAGAAAACTGCAGGGAGGCCTTTTTAGTCACTTGAAGCAGAGGTTTTCAACACTGGTCCTAAAGCCCCACTGTTCAGCATGTTTTAGGTGTTCCCTAACCTCCACACTCCAGACTTAAATGAATTGGTAATCAACAGGCTTCTACAGCCCCTGGAGGCTTCCGAAGAAGAAATGCAATCATTAGATTGAGGTTTGCTGAAAGAGAGATGCATCTAAAACATGATGGTGAGCCCTAAAGACCAGGACCTCTGGCTCGACTGATTTCATGACTGCAGAAATCAGGGTGACAGGTCAGTGGTCATTTAACCCCATGATGTGTTTGCGACAATAACAACCCCTAACACTTTGTTCTGGAAACACATGGAAAATGAGTAGGGTTTTATTTCACAAACTCACCTTAAGGAAAACCAAAGAGGACACAATAAAACGTCTTGAATAAGTCCATGAATACAGAGCCATAAACTGATTAAAACATATAAATAAAAAAAGAAATAATAAAAAACATGAATTTAGCTGGATTTATGTTGTTCCTAGTCTGCCAAACTCATCAGCATGATAGTGATTCTATCCAATGACTGAGTCAAATCCACTGAAACACATCCCCAGATTAGTGGAGCCAAAGTACTGTGCAGTCATGGAAGCACGACGAGATTCAGGGGCTGATAGACATGTTGACAAACTCGCAAATATGCACACACAGCAACATGTTGACGTAGAGCGGTGGTGACCGGGTTGATTCACAGTCCACACATGAAAACAGAAAATAGGACTCTGATCAGTGAACTCAGAGAGCTTGTTGACCGATTACAAAGGCAATCTGAATTCTATGTATTTGAGAAACTAAATAGACAAACAAAAAAAAACATGAATGACACAATTGGGATCAAAGCAAATTGCTGGAGAATAAAAAAAAATAAAAAGGAAATGTGTATATATATATATATATATATATATATATATATATATATATATATATATATATATATATATAATAGATAGATTAATAGGCAGACAGACAGATAGTTTTTTAATGATTTTTTTTTTCCTGTGTGTCAATTAGAAAAATAAAATGTGGTTTAAGAAGTACAAACTTAAATATTTGAATTGTCAAGTGTTTGTTTGTGTCGTTTATTAAATATGTTTCATTTCTACATGATAATGCAATTCATAAAAACAAAGAAACCTTAAAATCTAGGACTCCTATTCGAGATCAGTTGCCATTTTTTCATAATTTAGACACTCTGATTGAAATTATCACAGCAGTTATCTCCCAAAGATGTCTGAATACTTGTCAATAGGGAGCCATTGACAAGTACTCTAGGTCCAAATTGTGTAGTGTACAGCTAAGTTCAAAGTGTGGAGGTGGAAGTGCTAAAAAAATAACCTTTGGAAAACGTAAGATAGCAAACCGAGAACTAAGCTGCTCTGATTCAACGCTCTCCTGATGAGCCAGCTCTGGACAATCTGAGGCGTCTCTGCCTAAACAGGAAATGGGCGGAAACCGTCTCTCAAAGGGCAGGAAGGCATTTTCTTCAAAGCTAATTGAGAAAAAGAAAATGCAACCTAAGATAAAGTCTTAAAAAAAAACTTTTAGAGCTTTTTAACAATTGTTTTAATTAGAGCTTGTAAGAGGAATATAAATGATCTGGAGAATGAAAATAACCTAGAGGCATATTTTCCCCAGAGAGACTACACATAAGCTCTACAATAATAAAGAAACACTTCCACTTATTGCGCTCTCTAAGTGGCGTCAACGTTTTTATTCTCGGAGTTTCTAGTTTCCATCTCAACACTCCTACTGACTACAAATAAAACACCAAAGTCCACCCCCGTTTCAGGTTTGTATACCCGTCACTCCCTCATTCAACTGCTCCATCTTCATCTGGGCTGCCTTCACCTATTAAAGTCTTCTATTTGTAATCCATCTTTACACCTCCCACCTTGTCCCTCTTTGGTTCCATCAGTTACATCAGTGTTGCCACTAGGAGAAAAACCAGGCCATCTGACACACGGATAGAATCAAGGCTGAGAGGAGCTGCCATCACTTGCTCTGCCCTTCAACTCGTGGAAGAAGGGAGGAGGAGGGAGGGGAGGAGACAAGTTAAACATGAGAGGGATGAGGAGAGATTTGATCGCTTGCCCGGGTCACTCATTCCCACATGGGCCTGACCATGTAGGCAGATGGCAGTCTGTTTTCTGTGAGTGTGTGTGTGATGGTGTGTGTGTTCACTGAACCGTCTCAGTGGAGAGGGACTGGTTTACAACAACGACAGCTGTAACTGACAACACCATCACTTTTCATCAACTCGGTTTCTGCAAATCAGACACACTGGCAGCCGAGACGACATCACCACTCAAGATGGAAAAAAAAACCCCACAAACAAATACTTCATGTTTCACACCAGACAAAAGAGAATATATAGTCAGAGTTTATATGCAAAAACCGAGGAACACACCTATGCCCTCACTTTATATAAATATATATACCGACTTGCCGATACAGTTTAAAGTGTTGTACCCTTACCGTAAATCTTCTGGATTCCCATCAGGTCATCCATAGGGAGCTTAAAGTTGTCTGTGTCCATGTACTGGTAGAACGGAGCCATGATGGCGGTGGGATCGTTGGAGTGCTCGAGGCCCAGAGCATGGCCAAGCTCATGGACGGCTACCAGGAACAAATCGTTACCTGGGAACAGAAACGAGAGGAGGGATTGAGTGGAATTATAAAGTAGTTTTGCTGCCACTGGAAGTAAACTGGTGTGTAGAATTTCATAATTAAAAGATGGTGGATAAAAATCCTGGCCACACTTAGGAGTTTTTTTCTTGGTTACCATCAGCTGGTCATGCTGCACCTGTTCTGGTTGGCACTGCCAAAGTAGCTGGTGGAAATGGAGCTAAACTGTTCAATTGCTGTACTGGCCAAAAACAAACCAACAAAACAACAGGAAGAGTTTGTGGCATTTCATATTTAGAAAATAATAAAATCTCTCTATGGCTCTAAACTGATGAAGGACAGATGGTCTACTTTTACTAAACTGTAACCCTTAGCTTTTGTTAAGCCCTTATACATACATGTATACTAGGGATGGAACGGTTTATGTAAACCGTCTGAACCGTTCGGTTCGACTGTCTCGGTTCGATTCGCGTGTGCTGCGTTTGGTTCATGCGCTGCTCCTTTTTCTCATAGGTGAAGCTTTTACACTCCAGAGCAGAAGGTACTGCGACCAAAGCCAACTACCAGTAGTAAACAAGAAGAAGAAGCGAAGCAGCGTAGCCGGGTGTAGCAGAAAACAATCAGTTGTTGTGGAGAATTGTGTGGGTATGGCGAGTGGGAAAGAACAGGAGTTGGAAGACGTGCCAGCAGCACTTTATAGGTCTGCTGTATGTGACCACTTTGCATTTAGAGTGATCTACGATGATGGCGGAAAGAAAGTTGTGGATAAAAGTGCAACAGTGTGCAAGCATTTTGTAACACATTTTGTTTATGCTAACAGCAACACGACCAACATGTCAGGCTAACAATCAACATATACCGAACCGAAAACCGTGACCACAAAACCGTAAACCGAACCAAGGATTTTGTGAACCGTTCCACCCCTAATATATACACAATAGAAGCCATTCAAAATGGCCCTTCCCAGTCAAACGCCAGCCGAATGGCAGCGCAATCCCCTGCATGAACTTAACATATTCTTTCACTCTGACCCCACCCAAATTTCACTGAATTACAGGGTCTGACCAGGAGATGATGCTTCTCTTCAGATCTTAATGTCCATCCACAAATCATGCCAGAAAGAATATTTTAATACAAAGATTGATGTTTAGAAATACACACACACATATACATATATATATATCTTAAGCTGGCAAATGAGGTAAGTGTAGGGATGTGTAAGTGTAGCTGTTGAACATTTAAATTTTGCCCCACCACTGCCCTCCCAACTCCCATCTCTCCCGTGTTTTTCCCACTCTCTCCATCCTATCACACGCGACAGGAATGGAAAAGAGCATCACTTATTCATGGCAATTCCTGGTAAAAGGAGGCACTTATCGGCTGCAGATCTGTCACATGAATAACACATCAGCGGACGGACCCTCCGATTCAGATCACTTCGTAGCAGATAGAGAATTTACGGACCCAGCCAGCTCGCAGAAATGGCTTTCATTGTGATGCTCTGAGTGATTCTTGACTCTATAAATGTCGGCGAGTTTTTACGTGTTTGATAGGAAGTCCTCTGCAACCAAAAAGTCCTCAATGGACAACAAAAGCTACACAAGCCTTTAATATCGAACAAGCATGAAGACGTTGCTCATATCAAACAAAGAGAGGCAGAGATCTTTAAAATGTGTAATAGCTGGGAAATATTCAGTGAAGTTTAAAATATCAAGACATCTGGCTTCTCAGAGAGAGGCTGTTATTCACCGTTTTTAATGAAGAGTGACCACAATGCAGAACATTTCTTTCTGACACATTAGCCTCAGAACACTGATAGAAAGATAAAACCAACCGAGGAGGGAAAGAAGTTCAACGTTCAAAAGGAAATTTTGAAAAGTGACAACAATTTAGTGTAAATGTCTTATCTGATGGTTTCTTATCCCAGAAAAACAAAAAAAACAAACTCCTTTGTCTTCCATTCTGACAGGTTTGCAAAGAGTGCCACTTATAATGTATTTAAGGACAGAGACCAGATGTATAGGCTATAGAATGTAAAATTATTTTGACTATAGAATCACACCTAGGTGTGGGTCAGTGTCAGGCATCAGTTAAGTACAGCCATGCTTTCTAAAGGGTAACAAAATCTATATAAAATCTTATATTATCGATGTGGTAGCAAAAACATAAAGCAGTTGTAGGAGAGTTGGGAACCTCCTTTCAGCTGTTGCTTAAATATTTTATCTAGCTAAAAACTGTGATTTTTTTTAGGTTTTCTATCAAAGCACCACCCTCTTTTGTACAGTGGGGCTTAATGTTCTGATCCACCGCTGTGGTGAGAGAATAAGGAAACCATGAGACAAACACGGCCTCTGTCTCTTTTTGGCTTCAGAACTGGACACATTTTGTCATCATATTTATCCAATTAATCATCCATTACTTTGCTCCTGTTGACCAATGTAAGGGTTTATCTATCATTACATTCATATAAAATAAAGCGATTGATCAAAGTTTCTCTAGATTAGAGGGACCAGAGCGATAAAATGCCTCCACCTTACTGCTCACTGCCAGCCAGGAGGTTAAAAAACCACTACAAAATCAACCGAGCTTTTTACAGAGCACACTTAGCTGATATATAGGTCGACAAAGGAAGAGATTAAAGCATAAGATAGATTTAGAGCAGCTAAAACATTGAAAGTCAAGAAAATAAATTCTATTATTAAACCAGCCTTATGCTATCAATTAACTGCAACTAAAACCAATTTAAAAGATACGTCTTTAAAGGTCCTATATCACACTCTTCAGTCTTACAAAGTTAACTATTGGCATATATAAAATAAAATACAGTACCACCTTTTGTAAAATTTAGTATTTACCGTATTTTCTGGACTATAGAGCCCACCTCATTATAAGCAATGCCCAGTAGTTTTTTTGAAAAACGTACATATATCCCGAAAGCCGGTATATATGCACAAATCTCTGTCTCCCACCAAACCTGTAGGGGGAGCTCTACATATCCGCCCCAGAGAACGACGAAGAAGAATGCTAGCTCCCGTTAGCTTGTTGGCTCGCAGCAGTGAGAGCGTTTACTGTAAGATAGAGCTTTATTTCAGTTAAGCAGGAGTTGAGCCCAGTCTCTTCATTGATTCAGCAGCTTTAATGGGACAAATGTCAAAATCTGTGAATTGGGGACATTTGTTCTCAGTCCTGCCCGCTGTTAGCATGTTAATTTTCTAAATAAAAGTTAGCCCCGTATTCCTTAATGTCCAACTGGTGGTTCAAAGTGTGGGAAAAAAGTAGAGGCTTAAAATTCAGAAAATACAGTATTTGTTATATTTTTATTTTAACGGTGCTATTCATCAAACCCAGAAGAAAAAAGCGTGCCTGTGACGCAGCCTCTCCCCTTGCGGGTGCGGACCATTTCATGACCCTAATTCATTAACCTAATTGTCTCAAGATTTGTTAATGCACATACCCCTAAATACAACTTGCCAGAAGCCAATAGATGAATTAACCTCAATAAAGAAATGTTTTGAACCATTGAAATGCAGTGACGTGTATTTGATCAACCAGAAACAGCAGGCTGATGTGAAGCTAACTCCACTATTCAGTCTGCTTTAGCTATAATATCCTCAATTTCTTTAAAAAGAGGGTCTTTCCAAACCCTTTGTGGATTGAAAATTTTTTGCGGGTTCCACCGGACTGGATTTGGGAGTTGGATTCATCAATTAACTCTGGTAGTCATGGAGAAATCAAGGATGTGTTGTTGATAGTTGCTACTGCTGCTGTTATGGGCTAAATCTCAATATGGTAGGCGGATGCTACTTGGTGATTTACCCAATAAGCTTGAGGAATTGTACCGAATGTTCCTCACTTTTGCGAACAGTTACCACAGGAGAATTTCCAGACGGCTACTGTATAGAATTCAAATTGAACGACACGTATGAATCTGGCTAATGCCAGATTAGTGGCTGCTGTTCAGAGAGAGCCGGCACGATTATGATCAAGGAATATAATTGTCAAAAAGTTGATAATTCATTATATTTGCCAGTATTAACATTATTATAATTTTTTGTGTAAATACTGAGTGAAAGTAAATCTAAATAAGGTTGGAATCAGAACCCTTATATGGCCTGTTGCAAAGAAAAACAGCTTTGGATGGAAATAGCCAATAAAAGCCATGGATAATATAGTTTTTATGTATTACTTTCCATTTTTAAAAGTAACCCCAGTGCACATAAACAACAGCACTGTAAAGCCTGATTCTTCACGTGCTCGGGTCACATCAGTGGCTTCCAAAAAAGATTGATGGGCTGCCTCTGTCGTTCTCCATCGGGGTCTCGAGTCAGTTTCAGTGTCTCATGGGTCAGCTCTGTCTCTTCGTTTCAGTCACTTATGCAGCTTAAAGTGTAGACAGGATGTCACATCACCCCCCCGGGGACAAAACTACAACTAATTATTGACTGATAGGTTTACAGCATAGACATGAAGAGCGCAGAAGGGTGAGTAGTGGAGGAGGGGAAGGGAGGGAGATGAAAGGCACAGAGTGAGGGGAGTGTAAATAAGAGAGATGAAGAAAAGTTTAAGGAAAAATAAGCCGATGAGTGGGAGAGAAAGATTCTGGAAAAGAGACTAAGAGACAACGGTTAGGGTTACGGAGGAAAAATGGCACTAGGTCTGATATCACTGTAAAGAA
Organism: Cyprinodon tularosa; assembly: GCF_016077235.1. Lineage (NCBI taxonomy): Eukaryota > Metazoa > Chordata > Actinopteri > Cyprinodontiformes > Cyprinodontidae > Cyprinodon > Cyprinodon tularosa. Next base: position 252,354 of record NW_024039263.1, on the reverse strand, counting down.
TAGAGGGTTAGAATGAGGAGAATGAGGTTCCTGTGTTGGTGCGATCAAAGAAGATGACGAACATGAATTATACAACCGTAACCTTTGACCAATGCATTTATAGCATCACCCTCCAGTTAGGAAACCCAAAGCAGAAAATAGCGACTGCATAAACAATGCATGATAGGAAATACATCGTGCAGCCACCGGGGTCCGGTGTGGCAACCCACTCAAACACAGTTCACTTTTGTTTACTTGTCATTCGGAGGCAAAAGAGCTTATCGCACGGTGATTCATCATCCTTCTATCTGCTGGTTTAGCATTAAATTAGCTTCTATTTAAAGCATGGAGCTATTTTTGAGGGGGAAAAATGGTGAATAATCACCTCTGGGTAAATTGATATTGTGCGGTTTATTTTGTGTTACGTAAAGTGGGCAATGATCACAGTGGCGGGCCGAGGCAGCCGTTGAAACTTAGCTCAGCATAGGTCAAGGTTGTTGTTAATGAGATAGTGGAGCTGAGACGAAAGCAAGAAAGGGAGAGATAAAGAGGAGGGGAGATGGAGTAAAGAAGCTGAAGATTTATGATCACATGTACCTTGCTGTGCCTCTCCTCGCCGGGCTCCCAGCAAAGTAAACAGGACTTTTGATTAGAAACCTGAACCCTCTGGTTGGCTGGTCTCCATTATTTACCAGCTCCCTGTGCAGGCTGTTGGTGCTGCTGGTTGAAGGGCCGCCTGACATGACAGGACTGGATATGAGACATAACCGTGCGCATAACAACAAAGAGGCTCACAAATCACATGTAAGGGCAGTGATAACAGGTGCCTTCAGGTGCCCGTAACATGCCTGACACTTAACCAAGCTGGTCCCCTTGGCTCACCTGATTTATGACATTAACAAAAAAAAAACAGGGGCTGCCAAGCAGGATAAAAGAATCCACCATCCTTCCATTCAAACACCTAATGTTATACTGTTTCTTTTTTTTTTTTTTTACTCCAAATCTACCCACTAAGTTTACAACAAATTCCCGCCAAGTGGCTTTACAATCAATTGAAAGACCCTAAAACAAAGTAACCCAAAGCTTTTCCTTTTGTGTTTTGTGTAAAGACGGCATCCAGCAGAGGCGAAGGATCTAATTCCTCCAGGCTTTTTTGTACAGAAGCAGCTTCAGCCGTTACTCCGCTTGTTTCGCCCAAGAGTTAGTCAACATAAGCAGCTCCTTTGTTCCAGAGGAGCTCAGATGTTTTCCCTCATTGTTCAGCTCCCACAGGTCCCTCTGCAGCCGACACCGTGCTTTCAGGAGAGCACTTGGAGAAGCCTTTCGGTCTTAAATCTCTTTTTCTTTCTCAATGCTTCTGATGGGTTGATGGAGTGCTGCACTTGGCTTGATATAACCTATAACATTTATTGTCATTTCACTGCAAAGCCTGCAGAAATACAATTAAACCAGCCACTGTGTTTATGAGATTGTTGAACGGATAAATGTAAAAGAGAAATGGCCAAATAGAGAAAATAAAAAAACAGTTTATGATAAGTGGTGGTAGTATTATTGTGAAATATTGTGCCTCAATAAAGCCACCTTTCAGGAAAAAGAAAGTGCTCAGCGGCGGTGCGTTTGCGGTTGTGAGTGCGGCCTGTGGCAGGAGAATCCCATGATGACGCCACCCTATATGGCAAAGCCGCCTTGGGCAGCAACCCTATATCAGAAACCATCATTTAACTAAAAGGAAGGTGTTTTCTTTCACATCTCTGATGCATTTTCTGCATTTTTAATCTACTTTGACCTTTTCCTCCATAATCTAATGAACAAATGATTACAGATATAATTCATTTTGACCTCTGAGCAGCAAACAGTCTTTGGCAGTTTTTTATCTCTTACCTATTTTCTATTTAAAAAAGCTCTTGATACAATTATGACCCTTTTTTTTTTAAGAAGTAGCCTGTAGATTTATTTTTACTTTCTTTACTTTTTGTTAATCTGGGATAAAATAGACATCAGCTCAATTAAAGTTGGGGTCAAATTAGGAATTCCCTCTGAAATTAGTAACATTAGTTCCACTTTAGAAAGCAGAAATCAGAATGGTTATTAATCTTTTATTTTTGAGAAATTACTATATTGTCTGTAAAGCCAATTCTTCCTTTTTTTTTAGTTCTAGTTTACTATAAAACGCTGGAGTTATCTTTAAACGTTCTTGTCTAACATTTGTCTGATTTGGACTATACATTAGAACAGATAACTGAGCGTGAGGAAGTTCCTATAAATACATGTGAGTTTAGTATATGCTCGTTCACCAGAAAGAAGAACCTGGTTAAAGCTTAAAACACAGAGACCAGGAGTATTAGAAAGGACGTCATAAGAAGTCAGAGCAAACTTGACCATGGAGCAAACTGGGAATGCGTTCTGCCATGTGAGAAGGAAAATCGGATTCCAGAGGGGGCAGCCCTCACAATGAACCACATAGAAAAGTGTGTGAGGGAACACTGCACTGCACTTAAAAGCAGCCAGAGGATCTCAGCACAGTGGTCTGTTGCCTAACTCATAAGGGGCCTGAGGATATGGACTCTACTCGCTGGCCAGCCAGAGTCATGGGCCTGATTTGACAGAGTGATCATTGTGAAGGATTCAGCTCAAGTACCAAAGTTAAATTTTGATCCTTCCATTTCCAACAAACTTATTACATTTTCCCAAATGAACTTTGAACCCTACCAGGGATTCAGACGCCACCTTTCTCCAAAGAAAATATCCTAAATATCCTCAGACCATCTGAACCAGTAGAAAGAAAATGGAAATTTGTTTTGTTTTTTGAAGAAAAAGGCTTCTTTTTTTGTAATTTCTCATCTGAATGCGTACAGAGTACTAGAAAAAAAAGGCAATCTGTTGTTTCCTAGTCCTCTCTTCGCCCGCCGCCTCACTCTGCTCTGTCGAAACTTTTGAGCGACACCTGTGGTGCCAAATCTATTACACTTAATTCTCAAGAGCTCATCAGAACAAAACACCAGTGGATGAGAGCAACATATGCACACCGGAGAAATTATTATTTACAAAGACTGCTACGGATTGAAATCTGGTGAATGGATGCTGCCAACGGTTTAAGTATTGTCCGTTTCACTTCTATTGTAGTAAACTAATTAAAAGAAAAGAGCAACACAATGCTACAAGGAAACAGGCGGCTTTTACTTTTCACATATTATCAGGTTTAGCAACAAAGACAGGCATGATTGGATGTTTATTCTGGACCATCACTCCATTAACTCTATGGCAAGCAATCATTGATGGATAGGTGAATGTATGCCAATAAACCCTGAATAGGGTCTCTTTACAGAACCACAAAAATGCTGAAATAAATGGCCTGGATACACAGAATATCTAGGTACCATAATTGCTGCCAAGCTTTTAGTTTAGGTTACAATCATTTTAAAAAGATAGAATCTGCAAGAGAAGGTTTAAAGATTAGGGAAATGGAAAAGAGCCCTTCCAACATCAAGTCAGAGCTCATCACCGAAGAATATTCAGATGGACAGAAATTAGAGGAAGGGCTTCATTGTTCTGTGGCTTTTGTTTGTCCAGTTATTATCATAAGAGATTTGTGCAATATGTATTTATTTCAACATAAATGAGGTTTTTTTTTTTCATTCAAGCATCAGATATGAATTTTCTTGTTGGAATTAGGGAAGTTTTATTCAGAAATCTGCTCTTTACTTAGAATAAATATAGCTATATGCAACCACTGCAAAATGTATCAAACTCTGTTTTCTGCATTCATAAACATACTTAAAATAGCAGCGGCCTCTTGAAAGGCTTCCTCTTAGGCTGTCGCTTTCAGTTTGTTCAATGATGTTAACACATCTGCTGCTTTTAGCACTCCCAGATCAACTGATGTTTCAAATGTTTCAGCTACAAACCTTCTCTCCTTAAGCTCTCTCTGCAGTAAAATGTTTTTATTTTACTTCTTCATTATAATACATTTTAAACAGACATTTTAACTAAGGACATACCGATCGAATAATCACAGTCTATGTCCTGAACTTGTCATTTCTATTTTTGAGTACTACTTCATCCAAGTTTGTATCATTTCCTCAGTAATATTTAGCATTTTTTTAACAAAATAAGACTGGAACATTGAAGGTGTATTATGACATTATAAAACAGGACAATGTCAGTAATAAAAATCTAAACCAAAATGGTTTCGGCCATCATTGGAATAATAATTGAACTTTATTGATCTCCCATTGGAGAAATTCTCCTCTGCATTTAACCCATCCCCTTGGGGAGCAGTCTGGGGTTAGGGGTCTTGCTCAGGGACCCAGAGTGGCAGTTAAGCTCAGAACCTCCGGGACTCAAGCACAATGCTCCAACCACTACGCCACCACTCCACTCTTGAATCGACTGGTCAAACTTTTTAGAAATTGGCCAGAAAACAATCAGTTCACCCCTAATTTTGACATTAGCATCCTGAGAGTTTGCAAAAGTCCTTAAAATGCAAAAAAAAAAAAAAAATGGGAAAAACATGCATTTATATGTAAGTGATACTCCTTCCAAAGTGGGAAAACTGTTTTTTTTACATGAATAACATCTAGCCTTAGGAGGTTGTTTATGCCTTTCTTTTTGCTAAGCATCATCACCATGAGGCCCTGACAGCATCTGACTGACTAGTAGGAGGTCTCCCCTGGTGCACGCAATGTGCAACTCTGACACTCTATGTGTGTGTGTGTGTGTGTGTGTGTGTGTGTCAGTATATGTGTATCCATTTGCGTGGGAGGAAGAGAGTACCACCGCCCACGTGGAAATTTGATGCTGCCAGTGGGCGGCCATCTATTTCTAGTGGAGGGCTGGTGGTGGGTGGGATGCACGGTGATATCTTTGCTTTTGTTTCTCCGCACTTCATCTCATTTTCAGCGGGGTAAAAGTGTGAAAGCAATGATCTAAATTCATTTTGTTTCTCCCAAACTGGCAGTCAGAAAAAAAAAATGTTACGCAACTCCTGATGATATAGTTGGCCACGATAACTAAGGTGTTAAAAACGCAAGTATCTGGCAAATTCAAACGGAGCAACGAGGATCAAAGGGTGTTACCAAATGCAGTCGGTTTTGTCATAACTTAAAAAGGAAAAAGGTTTATATATCGAAAATAAATTTGAATCTAGTCAGCTGATATAATTCTGGAAAGACCTATGTTAAGGACGATAAGGTAAAGCCAGCTAATGATGTAAAGTTTTCCATCTAAATATAGATTTATACAATCAGAGCTCACCCACTGCCGCTGTAAAATCAGGTTCTATCTATTACTGTAGAGAAATGTTTTCCACAGATATAAACCTTTAAACATATTTTTTCTAACTGTGTCCATTAGGATATTTTCTTTTGGATAAAGCATTTAGTAAATGCAGTGATTTATTGAAGATCTCATACTGGCTCCCTTATCCTAGTCTGTTTTTAATAAACTCAGAGATCTGCATCATACGCTGTGTGTTGCTTTCGATCTGGTGGGAGTTTTTACCCGTGGTTCACACAGACTGTGAACTGTGTCTGCTCTGTCATCCGTCCTGCAGCGCGGCTGTCCATACTGCTTGAGTTCAGGCATCCAGAAATCCCTGCCGTCTTGTAATGATTCGTTTTACTCTCCTTGTTTCTGATGTCCTTTCCCACTCATCGGTTTTGTTGCTGTTTGTCTTGTTTATTTTAGAAATCTATGTATTTTCCATTGTCATCCACCAGTTTAAGATAGGGGTGTAAATCACATCCATCATGGCGATTCAATTCAGTATCGATTTTCTGACCCAACGATTCGATTATTTTCGATACTCAAGAAAACACCACGTTACGATTCGATTCAATTAATTGGTTTATTTTTATTTATGTTTTTACACCTTACAGGCTAGGTAATGTTTCAAATTTGAAATAAATAAATAAAAGCTGTAATATTGTTATGCATTTTTCTAGAAACAACTGCAAATAACAGAAGTAGAAAAGTTCTATGCAAAAACACTGCACAAAATCAGTGCAATGAGTGCAATTCAATACCTGGACTCCAGACGTCCCCGCCCCCTCCACAGACGCTTGTTGCACCTCTCCCAGATTGTAACTGGCCACAGACAGTGCCGCAGACAGGAGGCCGGCTTGTTTTGTTTTTATGACCGAAATTGCGGAAAACAACTCGTGAAGTTTGACCCGCTAGAAGGGCGAGGTGCGCGAGAACGCTGGGACCCTTTTTCGACCTGGATCTCTGCTCTTTTTGGCCCTCATGTCCCTCCGTTGTCGGACTAAACTCGCCCCCACTTCCTCATCGCCTCGGCCGTATCTAGACCCACAGCGTGTAGCACAGACCACACTTCAAATATTGAGCATAAATCAAAAATGTCTGTGTCAAGCTCACTGTGACAACCTGCTGTAAGAGTATAACCAGGAAGCGAGGTAGGAGGGCAAAATAGGTTTAGCGCCACCGCAGCACGGGAGGGAGAATTACGCCCAGGAGCAAATGGATAAAAATAGACCGGAGGAAAAAATAATCATGAATCGATTCTCTTGCAGACGTATCGATGCATCGGATCGTCGGCAGTTGGAATCGATGCATCGATACAAAACGATTATTATTTACACCTCTAGTTTAAGACTATCTGTGTCTTGAACAGGCAACAGAGGCAGCGGGAATTAGAACATTGAAAGGAACGACTTATTTTTGGGATGAAGGGAAAATAAAAATTCATGGAGTTGTAAGTCAGTTTTGATGCATTTAGTTAATATTTAATTATCCAGCCTGCTGATCGGTAGAAATCTGCCAAATTCACACCTTAAGCTAAAAACATACTCATAATCACAGAGTTGTTTTAAATATACATATTTCCATTACACATAACGATGCTGCATCATTCATTTAGCTATCACACATCTTCTGTAGAGATAAACTCCTTGACTTTGCTCCTCAAGTACCCTTGAAATGTTTGTTTTGCTTGCCTCCCTTCTCTCTTCTACCTCTGTTAATTTAGCAATCTGTACTGTTTCAACTGCCATGCTGGATGTTGTCAACTTTACACATATGTTTCCACTGAAAGATGCAGAGCCAGCCTGGTAGTATGAAAAGTATTTCATTCTCTTGAGTTCATTTCCTCTGAGAGGTAAAGAATCGCAGGCAAAGCGGAGCAGATTGAGACAAAGATAGAGAGTGAAAGGAATAAGGAAGATTAAAAAACTTTACTGTAGCAGCTGAAAGATGAGTCTTCCTGAGCGCCACAACCTGAAAAGAATGAGGATTTATTGCCTCTGCAAAGGAGGTGATTAAGTTGGATGACTGCCGAGCTAAAGGATGAATTTGTGTGAATTAATTCCTTAACAGATCGCAGCCAGATGTGGATATAGGGATTTATTCCTTCAACTTTGCAAGAAGAAGTTTTTATATATCATTATAACAATTATTCAGTGACTTTCACATAAAAGAAAGTCCAGAATTATCAATCCTTTATAAAAAATAAATTATAGGAAGATTATTTTCACTGATAATAAACAGAATAAAACAGTTTCAATGAATCTTTCATCTTTATCTTAACCATAAATATAAAATTGGTCTCATATTGGGATTTTTAATTTTTTAATTTTAACAAAATTTGCTCTCATTGTATTGATTCTAAACTGAAACCCTTTAATACGATAAACAAAGTTTTCTCCATGGACAAACTTATAACTTTCCTCAAACGCCTTAAATATGTAAATGCCAGCATGATGTTCTCTGCAACCTTCTTCTCTTTCTGATTAATTTATGTTGACTTAATGGCTTATCATATAAATTATGTGTGTGTTTTACACTTTATTTCTGTTCTATTTGTTAGTGAACTTAAGCATTTTTGGGCATTTATCATAAGACCACATGACTAGAGGTACAGTATTCTATTACCGCAATGAATAGGGAAGGAAGTGGTTTCCTTGGTGGAGGTTTGGAAAGAAAACAAGGAAGAGTCTAAGAGCAAGTCTGATAAAGTGCTAAAATATTGAACGCCGAGAGGGATAAAAAACATGAGTGGCATTCATAATATAAGATGACTGTTGGTGTTCAATGAAGCTGGAGCTAAAGCTGCCAAGTTGACCAATGATTTAGAAGTGCCAGCAGATGGCGACGGCATTCAGCAATGTTTATGTCGCCTGGCGCAAAAATAACTTTCAGGCTCAAAAGGACTAAGTAAACAGCAACAGGGCGAATGCTTGCAATGTAGTGTTTTATCTTATGCGTTTCAAATATAGGCATAGTGTGTGACAGTGGCATTTTAAATACTGAATCTCAATAAAACTTGAACGTGTTGAATTCTGTAAGTATTTTGAATGATATGCTAAAAATATTTCAAATAATTAGATGGTCTAAAGTCACTTAAAAGATGATTCAAAGGATCAAGCTACCGCTACAGACGGCCGCAAAACACAGAATGTTACTGAAGCAAATCATACCTGATATATATGTCGCCTGGTGTAAAAAATAACTTTCAGGCTCAAAAGGACTAAGTAAACAGCAACAGGGCGAAGGCTTGGAATATAGTGTTTTATCGTATGTGTTTTAAATATAGGCATAGTGTGTGACAGTGGCCCTTTAAAAACCGAATATCAATAACATTTCAACGTGTTGAATTCTGTAAGTATTTTGAATGATATGCTAAAAATATTTCAAATAATTAGATGGTCTAAAGTCACTTAAAAGATGATTCAAAGGATCAAGCTACCGCTACAGACGGCCGCAAAACACAGAATGTTACTGAAGCAAATCATACCTGAAATATAGGAGCATAACTTGCTGGAATGGAATGAAAAACCTGAACAGCAACTGGACTAATTTGATAGGGGAAAAAAATGTGAGTGCACGACAATGCGCAGGCTTAGTGACCATCGTTTGGCATAAAACGGCGGTACCTCCACCTCCTTTAGATGCATTCCCTTTGCCTTTTACCTTTATCCAATCAACTTATTAGACTTATTCTTTCCAACACTTGGGAAAGTATATAGCACTTCTTTTAAATATCCTGTTGGCATCTTCCAAAAGTAGACACACTGATTGAAAATTGAGTGGAAGGAAAACATTTCTTTAAAAAAAAGCTGCACCAAAAAAGGCAAAAAAGTTTGGGACTGAGACTGAAAGACCTTTCAATGATATTCTGAGTCACTGAGAGACATTTGTGATGGGAATGTGACCAATCAAACATAGTATAAGATGTTTCCTACACATTTTATCCAAAAACTCAATAATTTTTCATTGTTTTAGTTTTAAATAATAGAGTTGCACATATGTAATAGCATCTAAAAGGTATGAAGTAAGGAGAAGTGAGGAATAACAGAAAAACAGAAACAGGAAGGAAAAGATAGAGCACACTGCTGCCTCCTCATCGCTCAGTAGGAGAAGCAAACTAAAAATAAACCTGCAAGGACACCATATGCTCCTCTATTTCTCAACAACTCTTTATCTTTCCTCTCTTACACTCTACCTACTCTAGTATCTCACATTTCCTCTGTACTCCTCTCTTTCCATTTTCTTCTTCTGCTTTTATTTCTTGACTGGGCAGACCCAGCTCCTAGGAACACAAGGTATCTGCCCCGCTGAGAAGCTGAAAATTGATCTCCTTTCATTGTTGGAGGGTAAAAAAACATCCAAAATGACAGCTGCTTTAAATGTGTTATCTAGTAACAGGATCGGACATCAATGATAAAGCGTTCTGCCAATCGACGTCTGGGGAGACGAGCTTTCTCCTGCGACCATCAATCAATCAGGTGATGGAAGTCGATGCTGTACCAGCTTCCTGACAGTTGGCCAATTCCCACTCTGCTCTCTGGTGTCCCAGCAACCCAGCTCCAGCCATCCAATCCTGGCGCGTGGAAACATATTATTCCTTTCTTTCTCTAAACGGTGACTACTTGTTCTACTAACCTCTTTAGTTCATTTTGAAAGCATGGGGAACATAATAAAGCCCTTAAATCTCCAGTTTCTTGTGCACAGATTTTGCTGACATGACTAGCTGCCACCAAGCCTTAAACAACATCCTCGGTTTAATACTGGGTGTTTAAGCGCAGTTGCATAATACAAGAGATTGTAAAACAAAAACAAAATATTAACAAGTGAGACTAAAAGTCTGAATACAAATCAGCTTATCTAGATGAATTGATTTTAATCTTGCAGACAAGCGCAGACACCTCTTACCTAAAGACGACCTTTTGATAGAGCACAGATCAGCGCAGGCTTTTCTGTCTCTTCTGACTAGCAGGAATGCAAAAAATAAATAAATAAAATCGCGAATGGCCTCTTTAAAAAAATGAAATGTGACATATCTGAGATCCTGCAGAGAGACAATCTAATCATCTCCATGTCCAGTTCCAATCCTTTGTTTCTGACTTATCCTCAGTTCCAGCTAAATCCCTCCACGATCCTCTCCTCTCTGCCCTCCAGCACTTCTGCCTCAACGTCCCTATTTCATTTATGCCGTTATGTTTTTAGCAATTATAATTCATCCTCTTACTCTATTACATCTCTCCCCTTTATAGTAGCCTATAAGTTTAATCTTCCATTCATCTATCCATCTATTGATTACTCAAAGCTATTCCACTCTAAGTCTCTAAAAGCAATACTTGAAGGGTTTTGAGAAGCTTCAGGATCCGGGGAATCTTCTAGATGTTTTTGCTGAATGTGTCGCTGCAAATAAAGAATCTTATTTGCGATGTTCTCTAATTTATCGCTGAGTGATAAAGCAAACATTTCAATGTACCTAATGTAGGACGAAAGCAGTAATATAGCAACGCTATGCAAAAAAATAAAGAGATAAATGGAATTTGTTTTTCTTTTGTGTATAAAAATTAATCAGAATTATACAAAGAAAGTATCAGATTTATTGAGCAATCAAAAAAATTGCATCTGTAGGACAAATTGTAATTTCTAAGGTGGGACTTGAGCGTCTGTGTTAAAAAAAAAAAAAAGTGATAAACATCCTTATCATATGAAAGGTGAAACAAATGACTAAGATTCTACTTAATAAGATGACTATTAAAGTTCTAAATAATTAATCAACCTCTTTGAAGGGTTAAATTTAGACATGCACTGATCCCATACCTGGATTGGATATTGGCTCCTATATTGACTACATAGCTTGTCTGGATATCTGCTAGGGATGGAACGGTTTATGAAAACCGTCCGAACCGTTCGGTTCGACTGTCTCGGTTCAATTCACGTGTGTTGCGTTCGGTTCATGCGCTGCTCCTTTTTTCATAGGCGAAGCGTGTACACTCCAGAGCAGAAGGTGGCGGTACTACGACCAAAGCCAACCGCCAGTAGTAAACAAGAAGAAGAAGAAGCGAAGCAGCGTAGCCGGGTGTAGCAGAAAAAAATCAGTTGTTGTGGAGAATTGTGTCGGAATGGCGAGTGGGAAAGAACAGGAGTTGGAAGACACGCCAGAGGCACTTTATAGGTCTGCTGTATGGCGGAAAGAAAGTTGCGGATAAAAGTGCAACAGTGTGCAAGCATTGTGCAACGCGTTTTGTTTATGCTAACAGCAACACGACCAACATGTCAGGCTAAGAATCAACATATACCAAACCGAACCGAAAACCGTGACCACGAAACCGTGAACCGAACCGAACCGTGGATTCTGTGAACCGTTCCACCCCTAATATCTGCAATTTGATATTGGATATCAGAGATCCAATTCCTTGCACTTCACATAGAAGTGCTATTTTTTTTTTTTTTTTTTTTGGTGCTTATTTGTTAATAAATAGATTTTGAAGCATCAGATGCAGGTCCAGCAGATTCCAAAATAGTTTCTCCCCCACTGCCATTAGACTGCTGAATGGTGGAATAAAAAAAAAAATGTTGGAACTGTCACTAATATACAGTCATATGTTTACATTATCACTGCTGCTTACCTTTATCACGGCTGCCTTTTAAAAAAGGAAAAGGTCATGAAGAGTTGTACTAAACAAAATTTCTTTTTGTATACACTCTATGTGTAGAAAAATTATAATAAAGTATGTCTAAGTCGAAGTTTAAATAATATAAAGTACATTTTTATCTGTGTTAATTTGTTACTATTTTACATAATTAATATCAATGCTAAAGCCTTCACTCACATGAAGCTATACTGTATATCCATTCAACAGTTGAATGGAATCAGTATCGGTATAGGATCGGAATAATCTGTACTTCAATTAAATATTAAGGTATTCCACATAAACTAAACAGACATTGAAGAGCTTCTGGAGACCAACTAAAATTGACTAAAAACCACAATCATCAGGATACATTAGTTTATATATATATAAATAAAACTTTTAGTGTCAGTTCCACACAGGTCTAACTGCTTAGAGAGATAATTCATTCATATTGTTATGGAAATGGAACAAAAGGCTTCCTGATTTAGACAAGGAAGCATTTTGTTCCATTTCCATAACAACATGAATGATCTCACTAAGCAACAGGCCCAACTGAGCAGCATGGTGTGGTTAGCATATCAATAAGATCTCGGTTTCAAAAACAGTTTAAATGCGGTTCAAGCACTCAAAAGGCTTAGAAACATCAAAGGAACAGTTCTGCTAGAAGTTCCTAAATGTTAAAATGGATCGGTTCCCCTGTCACAACATGCTCGGTCAGAGTAAAGGATAGCAAATCAATCCCACTTCCTCTGCTACCTTAGACAAATAACTTTGACCAAATACCATCAAATGATCAAGTGAATTTGTCTTAAATTAACCCTACATAAACCATATAAATCAAATCTATTGACTTAATTATGTTGATTTGAATTAGATTTTTAATGCCATTAATTTATATTATTTTATATTTTTTATTTCTTTCAGATTATCCATTTTAGTGCTAGTTGTCGTTCGAAAAAAAAACCAAAAAACATATCAAATAAGGCCATCAAGCCTTAAATATTACTTTAACATATATGTGACACAGAGACTAGTTATTGATGTCAGCTTTTTTATAGACTTAATTCTTCAATTTAAAACATATTTTTAATGCTTTAATAGAAATAATAAAAACTACTATGATGAATGTGTAATGAGAGAGAACAACATATTCAATGCTGGAAAGTCTTGCATATTGACTATAGAAAGCCTCTCCTCCTGCCTGCAAGCTCATACCTAAAGTTCATTCACTCTGTGGCAAAAAGGAGTTTGAAAACCAGTAATCCATTGGTTAGCCTTTACAAAGAAAGGATCCTTCCAGGCATTTGTATCAAAGACTTTTCACTAGCCAGGCCTGCTTCCATGCAGTTGTGGATATTTGGCCTTAGTGATGTGATCACAGAGTCTGCCATCTCCCAGACATCGCATAGAAAAGGACAATCAACGTGAGGCAGTGCGGAAACAACAACAACAAAGGACTAATTGAATGTTGGATTCAGCTCCCTGGAGTTTTTAGACCTTCTCTTAATCCTGACAGATAAAACGCAGCTGTATCTGTTACAAGGAAAAAGGACTAAATGGTCCTTTAAGTTTAATAAGACGTTATTAGCAGAACACAGCTGATGAATTGCTGGAAGTAGAGTTTTGACAGATGCTCAGCAGCGGCTATGTTATGTTTACATGCATGAAAAGACTACAGCTGGTACTCATTATTAATTAAATCGTCAAAACATTTTCTCATTTATTATTTTCCCAGTAAAATAAGCCCAAATATTTAATTTACAATTACATAAAGCTTCAAGAAAAAAAAAAAAAAGCATAGAAATGCTTTTTTTTCCTCCTGATCAGTGCTTCTCTGCCTTTCCTCTTTTTTTGGTGCTTTTATCCTCTTCATATGTGCTAGGCAGTTCCTGTGCTTGGCATATCCAAGTCTGAGAATGCATTTGTTAATCCTAATAACTACATACATCATCCTGTTTTGTGTGCTAAAAAAAATCCCTTTTCATGTAACTTTGGTTTAATCCTCTGTCCCCGAATGCCTCAGCATGAGGGAAGGTGCAGAGAAAACACTGCTCTCAGATGAATTTCTTTTACCCTTTGTGTGTATCTGCATGTTTCCATTTGCTTCTAAATTTGCTGCTGGTACACCTAAATCCTCCAAACTGTGGAACAATTACTATCGTTTCCATTCTTTTTGCATGCCACATCTTCAGGACGCGCATGTATCAATTTATCTCCAGGCAGACAGGAAATAATCCTTCAGCACTAGTGACATCACCATCGGCAGCATCTACAGCGCTACGTTGGTAACGGACACCATGCCGACTGATCCTTCTTGACAACGGCATACATGGAATTAGGAAAGAGAGACACCAACTCATGTCTGGGTGTGCATCTAAAACAACAACAGCAAAAAGGAGAGAAACGGGACTGAAAGTGAAATGAGGAAGAGGCAGGCTCTGTGCGCTGTCCTGAGCTAAAATTACATCACAGCCAGCTGTTATCTACACTGCTGGATGAAGTCAAACAGCTGAAACAGAAACATCCCAATGCATGAAAGTACGTAAAATAGCAACTTAAAACTGGAAATCTAAGAAAAACTTCTGCTTAGGTACAATAGAATAATATAAATACATATAAAAAGTTCTAAAATGAAGCAGCAAATTTAATTTCCTGCGCTGTTCAGAGGCTGTCCAACTGGAACACGCTTTGATCTCCATCTAAATGTAAAAAGTGTCCTCTGACATTGAGCCCAATATTCTCCTTGATTCGCTCTACAGCTTGTGAGAGAATCATGGAGAAAAATCTCCATAAACTGCAGCATAAACTGAAGACAAAAAAATAACAACGAAAGAAAGCAAACATGTTGAATGTACGTGTGTTAGTGCAAGTCTGAGAAAACGACTAAATACGACTGGGATGTTAAGTGCTTTGATTGCCAACCCAATCACTAATTATTGCTTCCTCTGTTCGGTTTTCAGTATGCAAATTGCAGAGCTGCTTTTGGTGTGGTAATACCCCTCTATGATTAGCTTTAATCATAGTTTTTAATAACGAGGAAGAAGCATTTCTATATAAGGATATTAGCCTGAATAGTGTTGATGTTTCTTTCATTAATTCTAATTTATTTCTTGCATTCACACACTTCTGAACAGTTTGTTGTTTGTTGAACATGAATAATAAAACTCCATAATACCAGCCCGAAATATCCAATATTATAATTTTTGTCTGTGTTTATTTAGATTTTACAAGTTAAAGGACAAAAGTAAAAACCTAAAATGAGAATCTATTTTAAGAATTAAGCAAGCAAAAGCTTGAGGTGGCAAAATGAAAAGAGCAACCCTGGAACAGCCGCTGTGACCAGTAAGGGGTAATATAACTATCTAGCAGGAATACCTAAAATCTCTATTAGATACTTGACACTGAGGCTTGTTCAGCCTCAGCTTAAACCACTGTTATAATAAGTTTCTCTATGCAACACTGGCTATTTATGTAGGGAAATGACTATGAGACGGTGAACAGTAAGGGTACAGCAAGAGCATGTTCGCGTTTGGCAGTGGAGCCCAGGCCTAACAGAACTGCATGCATTATATGATGTTTTCACAGGAGAGTGGGCTGAAGAAGTGCTGTATTAATATTGCATTGGAGGGCTGAAAGAGGTTGTGTTTGTTTTAATGCACTGAAGGAAAAGAAGGGAATGAATCTTAGCTCTTGACGACTGCCGTTTCTCTTTCTTCGCAGACATTAACAACAATGATAGCAATACTTTCCACTGTAAGGCTTGTCTTTACTGTTTGGCTAAAAATAAAGGTACATTTCCTTTCATTTTGAGTGGTAATAGTTTGAAACTCATTTAACAGGTTTCTTAAAGGGGAATGTCATTTTTGTTTACATAGGGCCCTTGATTTTACGTTATTACGTCATGTTCTACTCACCCATATGAGTTTTGTGTCATTTACTATTTTTACTTCCTACATCTTTGCAGTTCAAACCATTCTAAACATTAAAATGCAATATCAGAAAACGGGAAGTCACGAGTTGGTTAGGAGGCAAATTCACAAGTCATGGCATTTTTTAACAGCTACAATAATTAAATGGTAATTTGTTTTAAAGACAACAACTGAGGCTTCTCAAATGTAGCTTAAGACAGACTACTAGAGTAGATCAGTCCTGCCTACATCCAGAGGCATGCAAAAAACCCTATGAAGATTAAAACAACATTTGGTTATAATAGGTATTATAACAATCCCAACAAGTTCAGAATTTGGAATTGCTGATAATGATTCTGTCCGATCGACGCCAACTGTAAGAACGTTCCGCCTGAATGCCAAAACAAGCAAGTGTAAACAAAGGCCACACAAACTGGAGAGTTTTATCAGCGACATGTCAAGGCACAATGTTACCTCATGCATTTGGCGCCTTGTCAGCAAAGTTTTAGGCAAAGACAAAAGGTAAAACATTTTCTACATCAAGTCAGTGAGGTTTTTGTTAAAGCAACATGAGAAAAGTGTTCTGTTACTGCATACTTTGTACAGAGAGCAAGAATAAAAAGGACACAAAGTCAAGTTGGTTGTAAGTAAGGAAGTTGTGTCGGATGCCGCTTGCAGCTGCAAAAAGAGGTGAGTAAATACGGTACATGGATGAGGAGATGAAAATCAAATTTTTTTGTTTTTAATCACACATATAATCTGTTTGTGCGTCAATATTTGTTCCCCATGCCAGCACACTGCCTTGGTTGAAGTTTATTGTCAAATCTGTTGATTAAAAATCAAGCATTCTTTTTCCAAATTAATAATAACCAAGAAATGTATTTGAGATACAGATAACCAACCAGTAGTTTGTTGTGTGTTGATAACTGTTGTCTTTATCTTTTACATTTCTCCAAGACCCTCTTTTTTTGGTTTTTCTTATCCTCTAAACTCGCATGTCTAAATTGCACATTCAACAAATAGCTTTTAATTAGACTATTTTTTTTTTTAAGCTTAATTACCATGTCACTTATGCCTTTGTAATCAAAAATGTGGCTATGTCAGAGAAGCTGCTGCTGTAGCAGATAAGGAGAGTTTCACTTCAGGATAAATCATGAGCTCCTTTTGGTCAGTTCTTGCCAAGCTTCACGGACTGATTGATAGATCTTCTTTTACGCCAAACAAACAATTCTGAGCCAGCCAGCCAGGCGGATAGATAGACCAAGCAAACAGAAGATAAAAGGGACTAAATGAGATGGTGGATAATCACAGAAGTCATTAATTCAACTCTTTGTTGAGTTTAATGGTTGTGGTGTTGTCACCTGATGGTCCAAATAGGGGAAATATCCTATCCTATGGTACATGATACTTAATGACAGGGATGATGTTAGTATCTGTGTGTTGATTGTCTCAGTTTTATAATAATGGTCTGAAGTGTAGATGACGAAGGTTGCCCAATCATTTTGCCTTTCCACTCTTCATTTTGTTACTGCCTAAATGAGACAAAAAAGCATTTGTTACCGAGTCAAATGGACATATGGGATAAGTAATGGCTGAAGCGAGGTTTGGCCTTTTTCTTACTTATATACAATAACGTCCGCAACTGATACCTGTTAGTTTGATCAAGCTATTCAAACATGTTGTATGAATACCGTGCCTTATGCTGCTTGTCCCAAAAACATCTTAAAATTCCATCTTTTCATTTTAGTTCCACTGCCTTGTATTCAACAGCTCCCCTCTCATCTCTGCTCTCCTCCTCAAATATTTTTACTCCCCGCTATGCCGCTCGTTCAGTCTTCCCCTCTCCGTCTGTCTCTCCTGTGAGCTCTTCAAGCTCCAATATTTGTCAAGAGATACTCTGCAACTGTCTTTCATCGTCTCTCGCACTGCCTGTTATCCCTGCTGCTTCAAGCTAGTTAACTCAGCTGTTTTTTTTTTTCCTTTTTGGACTTCTGTCCCCATTTCCTTATGAGCGACAGCTCTATCACAGATTCGAGTAATGGTCACACGTCCCCCTCAGTTGCCTCTACACTGTTGGCAGGGATGGCTATTTCAATTTCCAACTGAATGTGAAGAAATAAACAGAAATAGTCATGTTTTTAAAACCTGATAGAGGTTTACCTTTAAACATAACTTGTTGCGTTAAACCTTTGATGTTCTTTGCTTTGACAATGCCTCTAAAGGTATTTCTTATAAATGTTTCAGCTTTTTTTTCTTGCTCACTGAATAAATCTTAGATGTTTTTGAAGGGTGGTTTTTAAAGGATTTACATGAATTCACACACATTTGAAGATCTGTTGGACCACAACAAGTTCCTCATCTTTCTGTCCAGAACTCTCCTTAGGCACCCTGATCAGATTAAATGCTCTGAGGACATGCGGTTGGTCAGAGCAGAGGTTTGAGGTCAGTATACATCGAGCGGCAATGCGTTTAGCTCAGCAGAGGAATTACCTCAAGAGAGACTACCACAGAAAGTTCAGCATTAACTAATATAGCAAAGCTTCAAGTCCCACGAGAGCTATAAGACTACACAAAACATACTGAATAAAGACACTTTTATCACATTTATTTTCTTGGTATTGAGCCAATCTCTGGCTATTGTAAAAATCCGACCTGCAGAAACTGAGTTTGGAAAATTGTTTTTTTTTTTAATATGTACCATGAGACGGGATAAGAAAGGCATTAAAAATATCTTTCCTTAACTTCCTGACTTGAGTGGTCATTAATTTTTAACATTAGGAGTAGAGGCAACGTATTTAGCCTCTCATATTTGCAATTAGCATGGTTATTGCAGCTAGCTATATTCGTTTCCCTCTTGGGAACGTCCCTTTCCTTAAGTCTGAGGTTTCCAAGAGGCTCTGAGCAGGCAGGGGTTGAATGCTCAGAGGAATAAAACAGAGCCAACATGCTCTAATGATGTCCGCCTTTCCAACATGTGATTTGTTATGACGGTGCATGTCTCAACTTAGTTCACTTAAAATCATCAGTTTACTAACATTGACTTTATTTTAAACAGATCCAGTCAAATCTGTATCTCTATATTTACCTTTTAACAAAAGGAAATGCTACATAAAGTCAACATTGTGCAACTCTTTTGTGGAATTCTATGATTTAAATGACCTCAATAGTGTAATTTAGTCAGAAGAGTTTGAGGCCTACCGTCATGGTTGGGGTTTCCCAGCGTCCACGGTTCGTCGGAGTCAAAGTGAGTGTCACCTCCGATTCCTGGCCCCGGAAAGTATGCATGGGCAAGGAAGCCCCCCTCTCCGTCAAAGGGGGAGCTGTCCCCATGGAAACCGGAGGCAAAGATGATGGTGATGTCTACGTCCTTCTTGGTCCTCTCCAGCTCGCTGTAGGGCACGGCCTCAAAGCGAAGCGGCGTTACGCTCTGCCACACGTCGAAGGCTCGCCTGATGGCATCGTGGGTCTCATCAGCGCCCACTTTGGGTGTCACGTTCTTTATGCTGCCGAGACATGAAATTAAAGCATGAGAGCTTAGAGTGAAAAGCGCAATAATGTTGTAGTTTTTGCCCTGGCTAGGAAACATGAGGTCACCAGTATTATTATACGCCTCACAACTAAAAATTAGTTATTAACATAAAACTTTCATAAAAACAGTTTTACTCATGGTTATGATACCCTGAGAATTCTCACACCAGCTGGAGGCTAATTCGTAGACTTCAGCTATCCATTAGCTGAGGACTAAAACAGGAAAGCACCACTGCTGTCAATCCGGTGTACTTCACCTTAATGCAATGATTTAGAAGAATCTAAAAAAAAGTACAGTCGTTCTCATCGATTGGTGCCATTTCACGCTCATCCGGCTCGCCAACAGAGAGCTAAATAGAGCGATTTGTGAAAGAACACAGCTGAGCTCTCCCCTGCCGGCTTGGAGTTGCTGCAGGTGTGCAAAGGATGAGACAATTTCCTGCCACTGGAATTTATTTTCTAATTAAGGATTATCAACAGCCCACTGCCTGCTGAGAGCTCCAGTCTGGTTTGGGCAATCAGGAAAAGTTCTCACCACTTTATTCCCCATGAAAATATCCCAGTGTCACAGTTTTTTTCTTTTTTTCCTCCAAAGATATACAGATATTTGAAGTTTCCATCGGTGGAAGGTTTCGTGTCCTGTTACATGGTGGATGTCTGGGAAAGGAGGGTGGCTGATGTTTAGCAGAGAAGCTCAGCGGGTATAATAAAGCGTTCAGCTAAACAGCGCTGTGCCAGATGCTGTCTCTCTCTCCAACCACAGCCTTCACGTTGGAGCCTTTCAACTTTATTCAAAATCTCAGTTTTTCTCTTTCCATCCCACATGTCTCCTTTGTCTACAGTCTGCCACCTTCTTGCCTTTATTTGCCTTTTTGTTTCAGCTATTCACAGCATCTATGCTTACCTGTCAAGCTGTCATTTCCCATAATAGGAGTAAATATTATCAGAAAGTTTTTGTCTGCTGCTGGAAGGCACATTTATATACCCTATATATTTGCACTTTATCATAGCTGATGTTTTCTCTTGGCTCCAACATAACAGGTGGCTTTAAATCATGCTGATGAATCAGCAGCAATGTCGAGCTAACATGGCCTCATTGCTACGTCCAAATCTTCTCCTGCAATGGATTAATTTAAAATTTATGGAAAGCAGCAAATCCTAATATACAAAGTCAATAATTTGTATTTTTAACCATTACATATTTACAAAAAAAGATTAGAGCCATAAAAAAATATGCAATGAATTCGGATAAAAAGAGAAATATTGAAATTATAGATTCAGTGGACCCGGGGCCCTGATCCTCTTCTGTCTATATTAGAGAACATGTAAAGCAGAGAACACTTTTCTCCTATGAAAGTAATTTACTGGCTTGTTTGATATTCATACCTCCAGTAAAAATGATATGCATTAAAGACCTTAAAATTAGGTTTCATAATATCTAAACATTAGGAGTCTAACGGTGCCTGTATGCGTATTGAATCGCCTTAATACAGACGCATTATGCATGGGTGCAGGTGAGTTATTAATCAGCCTGAGGTGATTACTGCTTTCATCCAGGTGTCAACACACACATTTACTTCTATGGTATTGTTTTAGTTGACTTTCTTTTTTTTGCTTTTTGTTTTTTCGGTAGATATAATAGGATTCTTTCAAGTTTCCTGTGATACGGCCGTAATAATGCACCGGAAAGAGGAATTAACACATTTTAAGCTTGATCAGCGTGGACTGGAGCTGAGCTGACTGGAAACACACACACACACAAAAAAAGTCGTTACTCCAAATTAGTGAACGCTTCATATCATAGCGCTAACGCAGCAGGAGACTCAAAGCTGACAATTTTGTGTTAACAGTGATTCTTAAAGCGTAGAGAGTTAAAATACATTTATAGGGAAACTGTTGATGTTTTGCAGTTTGTCTCGACCACAAGAGAGAGAGAAGGACTTAATGGTAAAGTTGTTTTATCCTTGGAGCTTTTATTAATTATTTTAGATTTGGAAAAGGTCAGAAATCAGAAAGTTTAGTAAAAAGGAATTGGTAAAGAGGTTGTCTCTCTTCAGAGTACACACAGAACCTGCTATTCTAGTAATGCTATCTATAGTAACAAT
Source organism: Cyprinodon tularosa (assembly GCF_016077235.1). Classification (NCBI taxonomy): domain Eukaryota; kingdom Metazoa; phylum Chordata; class Actinopteri; order Cyprinodontiformes; family Cyprinodontidae; genus Cyprinodon; species Cyprinodon tularosa. Next base: position 230,949 of record NW_024039263.1, on the reverse strand, counting down.
ACTGCACCTAATGTAGATATATGATGACAGTCACAGCCATAATATTCTGCTTTTATTAGTATCTTCTTCACAAAATGTTCTTTAATATAAATCAGAATCAATTTGAATTGGTTTCAATACGTTAAATCTTCAAAATCTCACTGCAGCGTCTTGATACCACTGAATCCGAAAAAGGTATAAAGTTAATTTAATGAAGCCCCACCTGATGGTGTCTGGTCAGCAGGGTGGGGGCGGAGTGAAGCCTACATTAGATCTAAATAGAAGACATAACACTGCAAAAAATATAAATCCCAAGTAGGTCAATTTTTGTTAGATTAAGTGCATTTTTCCTTGAATTGAGCAGTTAAGTAAGCCACTTTGCCAGTTGAAGAAAACAATTTACATTTAAAATAAGAAAAAAACTCCATTCTCATATTTTGTGTGGATAATGTCTGATTATCCTATTTAACCCTGTAATAATATAATCATATTTGATACATACGGTTTCTAAAATGTTTTGCGTCTGACACCTTTTGCATAATTTAATGGTAAAAACTTTGTAAACAATCAGATATAGCTGATAACAGAGGGCAGAAGACTACACAAAAAATAATCTTGACTTATCGCATAGTAATAAATTATTAATATCAAAAATGTAGTTCTGTTTTTTCTTTTTACATATTTTGTTAAAAGGCCAAATAAGGAATTCAAACAAAAAAAAAAAAAAGTTATTTTCTGTTTTGTTTTATTCTTGGATCGGGCTTTAAAGGGTTAAAGGGTAAATGATTAATTCCATTGGATCATCTTATTTACCTACTTAAATTAAGGCAAATGACAGTTATTTTAAGAAATTTGTACACATTTTTATATTGTTTTTGCAGTGAAAGCAAATGCCATTTTGTGTGCTGTCATGTTTTTAGAAAATGACAATACCTTTTTCAGCTAACACCTTTCTTTACATATTTAAATGTTCCAAATGGGTTAAAAGATTTTAGGCCAATAGTGGCCTTTACTCACAGTGTTTCAGACAGGATGGGGCGGAGCGAGAAGTGGGAAAGATGACCCCCACAGGTGGAGAAGTCGTGAATTATAGCTCAGGTTGCAGCATTGAGGACTATAAGCTGTCCTATACATGAGCGCACCTAATCAATGGTCGCAATGTTTTTAATTTCTAAAAGGCCATTCTTCCTGTCCATCAGCTTTCACTGTAATTTTGTTCTCTATAAAATCAGATCAATTGAGGCCCTTAGGATTCCTACAGCTTTTTTAAAGGAAAATAAAAAATCCACACATCCAAATATGACAAACCATCTTCAGGTCTAGGGCTGCATTTAACGATTATTTTGCAAATCGATTAATCTGTTTATCATTTTATTTTTTTTTTTTACGATTAATAATCGGATAGCCAAAGGTTCCTTAAAGGAGATTTTTTACGACTGAAACCAAAACGTTTCCACTTGAGAAGTTCTGGATAGAGCATATTGACAGACATCCTATCCTTAATGCAAAATGTTTATATATTCTTTTATAATTTTGATATAATTACTGCTCTAAGTGGGTTGCTCTGTCAGCTAAAGGCATATCCTACATTCACTATAATCCAGTTAACAATTTATCGATTACTAAATATGTTGACGATTATTTCAATAATTGATTCATCACAATTAATCTCATAAACGGTTTAAGCCCTATTCGGGTCCTTATCAGAATTTTTCATGTCGTTTTGCTCCTTCACCGATTCAGAACACCATTTTGTACCCACACATTCCCATTATGTGCCTTCCTCCTTTCATTCTAGAACACCTACACACAAATAAGGACTGATGTAACTAAACATTAAGATAACAGAGCAGGTTTAATGGTAATTTTTTTTTTTCATAAACCTTCAATAAATAATGATAAAATCAGAGCTAAAATGCTCATATGTTATTTAAAGGCACTCGTATCTAATCAGTCTGCATGAACGTTTTGTCAAAGTGGGTGAATACATCCCCCCGTTAGATAAAAATCATTGCATGGTTGGTATGAAACTTCCCATGAATGAAATTCAGGGCACACCTAAAAGAACTCTGATAAGACACCCAAAGACTGCAACACTGACCAGCTGAGTCCCAGAAGTCACAGGTTTAGGCTTGACAGAGCCACTGCAAATCCTTTCCACCGGGTTGAGACCGAGCAGGGAGTCGGAACAAAGTCCGCTTTGTCCTTTAAATTAGGTTTTTACAGCAAATAGAAAAGCAAGAGCGATAAGCAAATGAAGTGCTCTTCAAACCCGTAACACCTGACTATGACAATTAAAGTGAAACAAATGTGCCTCCTGAGGTGCTCTCCATAAAACACATGACCCTGCCCTGCTCTGTTTAAGTGCCCTCAACAACTGCAGCCCCTTGAAGATAAAAAGAAAAAGAAAATCAGATTTTATTTGAGTCTGTAACCTAACTTCCTGCATGCATGCCCTTCTTTAAAAGCAAGGCAAGAGAGAACTGTATATAGAGAAAAAAATAAAAACAGATGTGAAGATTCCCAGACTTTGTCGGGACCATGAAGGATATTAAAAGTCAATGTTGCGAAGTGATGATGCATCCGGATGCAACCCATGTGCTGTAATAGCACCTGCACACAGGGAGAACAGTGGGGAGGCCAAAGCTAATTAGTGCCTCCACACTGAGAGTACTGTATGTGGCTACATAGAAACTAGCACGCACCCGAGGCAATCATGCATTTCTTATGCTTTCCAAATGCCAGCAATGTTATTTAAGATTATTTTAAGCCTGAGAGTCTGAAGCAGCAAGACAGAAGTTTTAAGAGAGACTTTATGAGAGAAAATTGTTTCCATGAAACAATAAACATGAGGAGTTGCTTAAAAGTCGAACTTGTTTTTTCTTTATTCCTTTGGTTTATTGTTTGAGGAAATTCACAAAAAATGTTTCATTAAAACAGCCACTTCAATGTATTTTACAGCGTTCGGTGAGAGGGTTTTCAAAATGTCTGATCAGTGATAATCTGGGAAGTGTGGCAGGCATTTGAATTCTACAATGTTGATCCAAATCACTGTGGAACCACACATCTGCAGCTGCAGCTACACATCTTTTGCTGTATGTCCTTTCCATTTATCTACATCTTAAAAAAAAAAAAAAACAGCAATTATTTATATGAACGGAATTAAATTTCCAAAATTTCAATTCTGTACTTGAGTCTGCAAATTTATGTGGAGGTTATAGATATGAAAAAAAAAAGAAGGAAGGAAGACAGGAACATGTAGAGGAATAAAACAGAGAAAGTTGGGAAACAAGAAGGGAGGAACATATAGGAAAATAAGACAGTTTTTATGAGACAAAGGTACTGTAACGTGAGACGCAATAGCACTGGGAGGATTTTCCCTTCAGCTGTTACACCAAACTCTGAAACTTTAAAGTCGTAGGGAAGCGGCTGTTCCAACGGTTGCATTTCCGAATTCTCCCGAGTGACTAAACACGAGTGAATAAAGTGAACGTGATTGGTCGTTTATCAAGGGGGCGGGATTGTTGTTGTGGAAGGTTCACAAGCAAGTTTGGTTGTGGCCGGTGTCTCTGAAGCATCTTGCTAACCAGTTAGCAACTTAGTGCTAGCAGGCTCCCAATGGGAAATTCCATTGGGACCAAGTAGCACTAAAATTGGTGACTTAAAAACGACACTGTAAAGGAACGCTATGGACAGCGGAAACATGCAAGAGGAGGAGAGTTTTGTGTCGGAGGTCGTGGATGAGTCTCCTTCGTCATACATTTTTTATTTAGAGGAGAAAATCGGGATGAAGATGTAGTGGAAGAGGACGCCAGGGAGGCAGAAGCTTGGTTTGGTGTAGAAGGCTTACAGCCGTAAATGTTTGAGCCCTTGCCTCGCAGCGCTGCCAGTTCTGTTAGCTCTACGCCTGCCTGAGACACAGACGTCCATCCCCATGAAACACTGGGACGCAACTCAATGGGAAAGGAAATGATTAGGGATGCACGATATAATCGGCCCCCTATCGGTATCGGCCTGTATCGGCCTTAAAAGTGAATATCGGACATCGGCCACCCCACCGATATTTAACCCGATATTTGATCATCTTCTGAGTTTCTAAAGTCTAAAAAAAAAATAAAAATACTACTTCTTCTTCCTCAAAAACTTCTTTTTTACAGACTTAAAAATTTCTAAAGACGAAGGAAAAAATATTGATACATTAAAATATCACATCTTCGTATGCTGATATATTACCATTTAAAAACACAATATCAATCTCTTTTACTAATGAAATATTGCTATATGTCATCGTTATGCTACGAAATCCCCCGAAAATTCACGAAATTTTGCCATATTTTTATATGTTGATATATTGACACGGTATCGATCTATTTTACTAACAAAATCTCACAAGAATTTGCGAAATATCACGAGAGTTTGTAATAGAACGATGAAATTTCACGAGATTTTGAAAGTAAAATAGATCGATACCGCGTTTTTAAAAATCTATTGGATATCAGCATATGAAAATATATTTGAGTATATTATTTTTCAAAGTGTCAGAAATGGATAACAAAACCGCTATTTTCAATGACTACTTATTTTTGTCCAGCTTTAACATCGGTATCGATATCGGTTATCGGCTACATGAGTTTTAAAATATCGGCATATCGGATATCGGCCAAAATCCCAATATCGTGCATCCCTAGAAATGATTCCTATTTCTTATTTCAACCGTTGTGTATATTAGCTGCAACACATGAATCAAGATGCTATGACCGAAAAAATTTGATTGACAGATGACCGTTGATATATGATTGGCCGAATTTAGGTGTACAAGCTGACGTATAACTAACTGGCCTGCATAAGATAATGGAAGAAAGCCCCCAAAGATTTTAAGACAGAATTTTCTTTTTCAAATAGAAATTTTCTACATTTTGGGACAATATTGTCTGATAAATAGTACATTTGCATACATTTTTAAGCCAGAATTATTTGACATTTAAATGACTTCCCTACAACTTTAAAGAGATTAGAGGAATTTAAGGATGAATCTGCTGCATTACATTTGCAACGATTTGAGATAAAATGAGCAGCTGCAGGCATGCAGGGGGACCGACAACAGGCTGGGCTTTCGTCCACCGAAATGAGAAACACACATACGTACACGAGGCTGGTGAATTTAAGATTCTTCAAACTTATTACATAACTCCTCAGCTTCAGAGAGCACTCTTTGGCCTTCTACCAGGATGTCCTGCTCATCCTTCCTCTCCTAATGCCTTTCTTTCTGCAGCTGCTTCTCCTCCACACTTTCCTCCCTCCTCATTTTACACCCCTCCGCTCTTTATCAAGCTCCTCATCCCCCTTTCCTTTCATTCGGGTGCCGACGCAGATGTGCCACTCACTCGCTGGAAGGACTAATTTTAAACTCAGTCCCAGCTGAGTTTGACCAATAAAAAAAAGTATGCAGTTGTGGCAGCCGTGATGTAAAGTTCGGCTGGGGCTGTAGGTTATGATACACAGATTGGATTTACTGTGTAATACTGTTTATACAGTGATCTCCAAGGCGGAGAAAAAAGAAAAATGACAAAACAAGATCAATTGTAGGGGATTATTAGATGAAACATGGAGCTGGGGGCAAACGATCCTCTAGAAGCAGAAGAAAATATTACAAAATGTGAGCTAGTGCCATCACTAAATCAACAGAGTAATATTATATAACCAGAGCGAACTGTCCTATACATTACTGCTCATGGCGCTGGATGTCAGGGAGGGGGGTTATGAGTTATGAAAGTGGTGATGAGCTCTCTGGTCCGAGATTTGTCGTGCAGCCCGCTTTCCTGTAGCTTGGCTGTAGGGTCATTGGTAGCTGAAGCGAACGTTTTGCACAGCTTGAGACGGCACGGCTTTTTGGCATTGAGCAAACTCACACTTTAGCTGACCCTCAGTTCTGCACTTTTTTAAAGTTTTTATCTGAAACGTAGAGAAAGCTCCCCTCTGTTGACTTGGTTTGGCTGGTGCTCGTTCCCTATATTCAATAGATTTCGCTCTAACATTTTACTGAGACATATTGGAAAGTTCTGTAGGGTAACAGAGCTCTTAACGCATTCCCTACAAGGAGTTTTATAGAATAAGATGCCATGATGCACTGATTATTTAGACTGGGATCAGCTTCAATGTGTAAACAGCAGCTCTAAACGTCGAAAATCTGATTTTTTTTTAAAGAGAAAATATGGTTTAAATTAAGCGAAAAATTATGAGATAAATGTTGAGAAGCAACTGAGCAATTTTCAGCTTGATGAATACATTTCAAAATACATTGTGTTGCCCAACTGAACACACCTCATCTTAAAGCTACTAGCTCATCCAGATGACACTCCTCGGAGTGGAAGCCGTGACTAAAGAGACAAAACTCAGGATTATCTATTTCCAGTGATGGTGAGATGCTTTACAGGAGGTCAGATGAATCACAGAGATGTAAAAATAAACTATTTCCTTCATCATGTGTGAAAGAGAGTAAAACACATGAAGATAACAGGAAGGGTGGAAAGAGTGATGAGTAATTGCTCTATAACTTCCCATTGAGCCTTCCAACTGTGTCCAGATTGAAAGTTCTTTATCCGGATATCCCTGCAGCCTTTTAAAGTTCATATTTGGTTATAGGTCTAAAAAGAAAAAACTTGAATTGACTAAAATATGTGGAAGCTTAAGAAAATCTGAATAATATTCATCAACAAAACTGAGATAATTGCTTCTTTAGTTTAGAGAAATACACTCGAAGGATTTGGTTTTGGACAAAATTAAAATCACCATGTGTGAACAAACAAAATATAAAGTAGTAGCCATTCAAACTGCTTAATGGGTCCTTGGCTGGTCCCCTACAATTCCTTTTTAAACACCAATCTTTGTACTTAAACATTCTTTCTGTAATGATTTGTGGACATTAAGATCTAAAGAGAAGCACCATCTCCTGGTTAGACCCTGTAATTCACTGGAAGGGTGGAGTCAGAGTAAAAGAATATGCAGGAGGGGGTCACTCCTTCCACGGCTGGAAGTTGGAGGGGATTTTGCTTGGAGTTGCAGGGAAGTGGGCTGATATTCGGCTGGCGTTTGACTGGGAAGGGCCATAGATCTAGTTTTTAAAAGCTCAGGACCCACCTGTATGTGATATGTTTGTGCTGCCACTTCTGGCCTGTGAGGGCGTATCGTTTTTTCCTGACGCTGAATCTGGATGCTCCGCCGAGCTCGTCTGGAACCCCACACCTGGGCCTCTTCATCCACCTACAGGGCGAAGGTAAGGGAGCCAAAGATCAGAACAGAACTTAATTATTTTGCAGCTTAAAGATACTGAGCTACTTAAAAAAAAAAAGCTAACTCCTATCCATGATAGAACAGAATGAACCAAAAAAAGTCATACAACCTTTTAACATTCCTTAGGTTTAACTGTAAGACATCAGCATAAATGTATTAACAGAGACGATGTGCCTCACCTTATGGTGTTATCGCTACATCAACCAACGGAAGAAGCAGGGGGAAAAGAAGCAGACAAACTGTTAGCTTATCACATTTTACTCTGTTTCAGCCCCGTGGTTGAACAGCTGTTAGTCCACCACTCTATAATCTAACAGTTCAGCGGCCAATCTGAGCTCATTTGCTCTTTGTAGCACAGATGGCATTTTCAGCCAGTGAGGACAAATATCACAGGATGTTTAAAAAAAGTATTATTAAATGGTTTAAAACTCAACTTTATGGGTTTCATTGATTTCTTGGAACATCTAATGTTTCCTCTCTGATTATTTTAACTATCTAAAGTAAGACGTGTGGCCCATGAGGTCCAGCTGATTGAAAATCAGCCTGAGCAATTATTGTCCCTTTTTCTTCTGAGGCATTTTCTATCCTTTGATCCGACATCGGAGATTAGCTGTTTTTCAAAAGGTCTGTTTGATCCATTTAAAAACATCCCGTTTAATCTATGTCGAGGCTAATTTGTGTCTCCCTCGCCTTCAGAATCTGGGTTGGATGAAAAATGCGGTAATCAGTTGCATCCCGCCCTGAATATGAACTCTCATTTTATTCAGAGGCAAGAAGCGATTTTTACAGAACGGTTTTTGAGATGTTTAACCCACTTGGTTTTCACTCTTTGTAATAACAAATGTATCCGTTGCTTTCTACGTACATGAGTATATCTTAATACCTGTATTCCTTTATACTTTTAATATTCAGAATTAGGGCAAGAAATTAATAGACCCTTGATCTAGGCCACATTTGAACCATGGCTGCTTCCTGACTAAAGTTTAACACTTTTTCCTGAAGGAAAAAGTTTTCTTTTTCCAATATTTAAACAAGTGTTCAAAACATGCTCTTTTGGGACCCCTCTTTGCCCCTGAGAGCATTATTTATTGTACTGAGAACCCATGAACATAAAAGGCTATTTTCAAAGTAAAAATATCTTTGTTGAATATTTACCAACTATATTAAAACATTTTCAAAACCAATACATCAAACAGCTCTGGAACATCAATGTCAAGGCTCAAATATAGTAAAATGTGCGATAAGATGGGCTGTAAAGTCATTACTTAAAAAGTTTTGTGTTTTGTAAACTTATGAAAATGCTGATCGAGTTCTGGAATTTTTTTCCTTTCTGCCTTTTATAGTTTTGTTCATGTTGAGCAGGACTCCTTTGGTTTGAAAAATGAAGCTGTCTGAAGATGTCATCTGTGCAGATCAAAGTGAATATGTATCGATTGCTGTACGCCGTCTGGGACGCTTCATATCCACTTTGACGGTTCAGGATTTATCGCAGTTTTCTGTACTACTACAGAAAACTTTCTACTTACAGTCTACTGTAAGGAAATGTGGTTATGTTACTACAATAAGCTATATCTACCGTCAGAGGGTCTACAGTCATCTACAGTTTTTCAAGTTTAATCAGGATCTTAAGCTCTGATAGATATAGATATAATAGATTGGCTCTTATGAAATATAAATAATTTGCAACTACAAAAGATGAATGGCATTTAAGTTTATGGGAACCAAATATTTGAAGGTCATAGGTCAAAGAGCAGAGTTGATTATGGGTGTACAATCAGTAGTATTCCGGCTATTATAATGTTATTTACCGAATCTAACTGTATTGTAAGGGAATGATGAGGTAGGTAAAATGTTTTTTTTTTTACTCACTCTATAGTGTTGCTGTCCAGATTCCCTGTGACATTTAGGCCATAGCGGCGCTGCATGGCAGCGATAGCAGAATGCATGACTCTGGCAGAACGCAGCACGGACATTCTGGGGTCTGCAGGAGGTAGGTAGCCATACCTCTGGAGCCACGCCTGGAAGCAGGGAGACGGAGAGAGGAATGAGACAAAAATCATACCCACACAGGAATACAAAAGGCTTCAATAGTCATTATAAAGGCTGCAACAATGGAGCTCCTTGGCACTGGTGGATCGAGTAACAAGAAGCACTGTTTTTCTAAAGTTAAACAAGTCTGTTTTATAAAAATATCTAACTGAATTTATCCTGTATTTTTATTTTTTTCTCCCATTTTCAGGACAAGGGGTAGCAGCACCCTAACTGTCTTTGTTAGTAAGCAAAAGATAAAGAGGTTTAGAAGTAAAACACTTGAAATGAATCACTGTGATTTTTACAAAACAAATACTATTATCCTCTAGAACAAATATTAATTTCTTGAAATAAAATAGATGTCTAAATTAATATGAAACCCTTTTTTTACTCATATTTCTTCTCAAAATGACAGAAAACAGATTTTAGAAAACATCGGTACAGGCAAAGCATTCATTGTTTGGGTAGTTATCAGGTTTGTGGGGTATTCATCTTCAGCAGAGAAACAATTTCAGATTTTTAATGGCATCTAAAGGGCTGTTGAAATATATATATTATCAGTACATTTCTATCAACTGCAACAATACAGATTGGATCCGATGGAAATTTCAGTTTGAAATCCTAACATTAAATGTCTCCTCCTCAAAAAGGCTGGTAGCTAGTCAACCTCAAGGGCTTAGCCAGGCTCCATCTGTGCTTTCATCTATTTTTGGATGACAAATTCCCATCAAAAAGGACAGTAAACAAATAGAAAAAAAAACTCTATACTCTTCAAAGATCACAAATAGTTTTTATAGTTGCAATCTAAAGGAAAAAAAACAGCGCAGAAACATCAAATATTGAGCTTACATCAATGACATTTTCACTTTTACATGGTGAAGTAAAATGGAATGAATACAACATCACTGGTTTATTCTCAGTGACTCAATGATTAATGTATACTTTTGTGTTTTTAAAGTACCATCCACACAGAAACACTGTTTGGTGTAAAAATATTAGGCGTCTTTTTTAAGGGATGTTGCTGTAGCTCTATCCTCCCTGTAACCTGTTGCTTCCTGAGGATAGGAACATGCGTTTACCTCGTATGAGCTGCTTGTGTTTCAGTCAACAGTTTTGGTGTCATCCTGGAGCACCAAGGGTTGCAGCAGCATGTAAACCACCCACTGGTCTTCTAGACCCGATGGGTTAAAGAGCTACTGTCCAACATTGAAGACCTTTTGGGACATAATGGTACTGTAGGTTGATGGAAAAAACATTTTCACTGAATTAAAAAATCACCAAGAGCAGATTTTATTTTATTTTTTCGTTTCGTTTGGTTCACACTCAAATTGTACATTTGCAATTGGACTAAAAACGTACAGAAAAGGCCACCTGTGTGGATCGTTGCTCTCATTGGTCGGTAATGACTACGGTTGGACAGAGCTCATACCCATAAAAAAAGATAACCAGCCCAGGAGTCCTATTTTGCATATTTATGCTTTCATCACAGCAGCAAAACCACTTTGATTCTGAAGAGCAGCTTAGCCAACGTGTGATTTTTTTTTTCTTTCTTCAAACTGTATCAAAATTGCGTCCTACAAGCCGAAATCCACCACAAGCGGGCGGCAGTGTTCTAAAGCATGAGACTTAGGAACACACATGGTTTTAATACGTTGACTACAAAGAGGGCAGCTGAGTCCCAAGACATGTATGCTTCCTGTATTTAGGTAGGACTGAGGTTTCAGGTAAATATTGAACCGTAATATTATCACCAAAGGCTTGTGATGGACTGATGAGCCGGCCAAAGTGTTTCCTATCTCTTATCCAATGACAGCTGGAGATCGGCACCAGCCAAGCAGTCACTTGTTGGAATCACTGACATTGTAATTAGGGTTGAGATTAAATACATTGCGCAGAGTTCATTTCTAATGTGGATGTAATGCCCAAATAGGAGATAAATTGTCCTTTTTTCTGTTTCCACTATTTAAATTAAGGGTTAAAAGATGACAAACCCTTATCTGAATTTGTTTAATATAGAATTGGGTTTGTTTAGTATTTTAGATTTGTACCACAGATTATCAAAAGCAAAAACAACTTGGTTTTTTTTGCACCAATTCAGAAGATTAGAGCTAGAAACCATCTATTGTGTTGTCCCATTTTCTTTCAGAGGTAAAGTGCACAGGCTTGATATAACATAAATTGTTTTAAATAATCTACAGCTCTTAAGATTAATGAAATTTAGATTTAATGAGCATAGGTGTTTGAGACAGATTCAGCAAATTAAATAAAGATTAAAAAATCTTAAGATCCCATGGAAAAATTTAAATCACATAAAACCGGTTGACAGATGTTATAATAAAGCAACATATATGTAAGGCTAAAATGAATAGAAATGTATCAATTATCGAGTCATTTTCACTATCAGGTAATCATGGGGGATATTAGCAACACAGAGCAAAGGAGGGGATAGACTTTTCTACAGAAGTGGAGCTGGCGATCTGTTCATAGGCACTGAACAGATTCACTAAATTCCATTCAAACAAAACAAAGCCAACAAGATTGTCTTGGTGTTTGGTACAAAACAAGGAAAAATCTCATCTCAGAGTCTCAGAAAGCCCAAAAAAACTCAGACTATTCTACCACTACATTCAGCAGAGCTGCACTGAAGTCTGAGTACAAATGTAGACAATACTGTTGAGCTGTTTCTATCATCAAAGTCGGCCGCTGCTCAGGATGAAGCAGGATACACACTGGGAATGAAATTCACCAAACGGGGAGGGAAACACAGCATGACAGGGGAGGGCGGGTAAAAACGATCACTCAAGTAGGGCAGAAACGTGAGACTACAGCTTCGGTTACACCTAGAGAGCATCCAGTGAGAAACAGATGCATTTAGCAAGCTCTATGTGTGGAATATCTGTAAATTCAGACAATGTATATCTGTAATCATAGTTTGCCCAGTACTCTGCAAATATACATGTAGAGTTTTACTAAAGAGTTATTTTGCAAACAATCAATTGTGCAGATGAAATACGTTCTTGTTAATATTGTTTCCTTGTTTTATATATATATATATAAATGGTTTAACAAATTACTTTACTTGATTACCTGATGCCGAATGGAGAAAAGGGCTGCATCTTATTAACCAAAAGGTTGTCATATTTACATACAGCTAAAATCTGAAACACTGCTCCCTCAGACTTTTCAGCACTGTCTTTTCTCATACATTTCCCTATTGCCTTGCTGTTTCTTTCTCCATTCCTGTCAGCTGAGAGCATTACAATGTGTGTCATGTTCACGGGTGAAATTTTCATTCATCAGCTCAGCTGCTGAAGCTCCTCTTTGCAGACTCTCCCCGGCGAACTGGCACGCAGACCCACAAGCATGCAAACGCCCAACATACCAGCAGACACACATTCAACAGAAAAAGAGGGACGTGCTGCGACATCAGACATTTCAATATTTATACAAGAGTCCACAGCAAAGACATTATTCAAATAAGATGCAGATCATCGTAGCATATAAGCGAGTTAAAATTACTTCAAGGTTCACATTTAAGGTATAATTTAAGCACACAGACTCTGAGGAGTAAAGCCATTAGGGGGGAATACTTGAAGTCGGTGCAGCTTTTATCAGATTCAGAAATGTATTAAAGTCATCAGGGAAACTATGAGCCAATCTGGACTGACAGTTGTTGTGTCTGATGCACGAAGGCACTGACAGGATATCGGATGGTTTTGTGTGAGCATGCAGGAGGTGAAGTGCTGTTCAGGGTCCCGCATGAGGCTGAGATGGATAGATGGAGGTAGGGTGTGCAGGGTGTAGCTGTCACGCTGGTTCTTTATTCACAACATAACAGAAGAGGGCAGCCCGTGATTCCAAGGAAATGTTCTGCACTGGCAGCAAACGCAGTAAAGATGGTCCCTCAGGTCACCGTGTTTCTTCCTTCTCAATGTTCTTACAGCTATAAAAAAGAAAAACCCTGACAGTGAGATCAGCTCAGCAGGCCTGGGTCCTCTCCAGGTATTCCACTCTCCGTCCACAGTCTAAAGACTTGAAAGATTTGTTAATTGGTCTGTCTGAATAATGATCAGGTATAGACCAAGGAATACCAGACAATAAGCACAAGCAGTTATAGACGATGAATAGAAGTGTTAAAAAGCTAATGCAAACATCTCATTTTGGTGCTCAAAAGTTGAGCTTCCAATTTGTACATCTCAAATCACCAAAAACATATTATACGTTTTCTAGATACTCCTTCAACCCAAATCATGTGTGGCTGCAGAGAAACCTAAACAGTTCAGACACTCTATATTTGCAGATTTAGTGCAACACCCCCAACCCCTTCTCTGTCTAAAATTGAGAACAAAGTAGATCCTTTGCGCTGTTGCCTTCAAGCAAGAAGATCCTAGGTTCATTTCCTGACCTAGGGTTTTTCCTCCATGGTTTTTATGTTCTCCCAGTGCATCTGTTGGTTCTCCCAGGGTACTCCAGCTTCCTCCAACAATACAAAAATGTAACTAGTAGGTTGATTTGTGTCTCGGAATTGCACATAGTCAAGGGTGAACCATGCCCAGGCACCTCCTACCCTTGAACCTCATAGACTCTTGGAAGTGGATGCATGGAAACTTTGAAATATTTAATCTGATTCTTTGATTATGGCAAAGATTAAAGGTCATTTCATATGATTTACTTGATTAGCACCTTGTGGCATGTTTTGGACAAAGCAAACAGAGATTACATCATATTGTGAGCACCTTCATCCATTCAGTTATGATAAAACAGGATGACATTGAGAAACTAATGCAGAGGGAAGTTTCCCCGTTGATAATGTCTTAATGAATAAGACGCTTGCTTCACTCGATCAGCGCAGAGCATTTCCTCCTTTGCATTCGCCAGTTTCTTCTTATCTATGCCGGTTTTCCTCCTAAATCCTCTCCTCTCTGCTGCCTACCTGTCCTGCTCATTGATTCTCTCTTTCACACAGTGATCTATGGTTGCCGGCATTCTGCAGATGTGAGGATTCCTGAGAGCACGGGGCTCTGGCTCGACAGCCTTATTCATTTGATAAGACAGGAATTCCTCCCCATCCTCATTCTGCAAATGGATGGAAATGAGAGAGAGGCATAAGAAGAGAGAGCTTCTGCAGCATGTATTGTGCTGGGCTCCTTGGAATTGTATTAACAGGGAAACTATCAAGGCTGCTTTTAGCTAAAAGGGGTTACAACTGCACAAACTTTAAATGTGGACATATTTAAAAGGTACAAAATACTAATTTTGGTCTTTTCTCTTTGCAACCACAATAATCCATCAAAGCACACACAATTATTAATCTTGTCAATGCAATTAACAGTATTTATTTGTGGGAGCAGAAAGCATGCGATGAGCAAACGTCCCTTGAAGGATGGGCACTGTCAAAGTAAGAAAGAAAGATCCCCAAATGATAGGCTGATGAAGGCTTAAATTCCTGGAAGCCATCTATACCAAGCTTCAGTTTAGTCAACTGGACTTGAAGTTTTCAAGAAGACTCAAGAGGCTTCTTCAGTTCTAACTAGTGGTGGGGAGCACTGAGATTAATATACTGGAGGTGTAACAAGGAATTAGGGGGAACAAAAGGTGGCTCTGATCCCTCCCACTGGATCGGCCATGTTTAGAATTGAAGAAGTCTCTTGAATGACAGGCGAAACATCCTCTAGAAAACTTCCCGTCCAGCTGCCTAAACTGAACTTGTCAAGCTTGACTATGACCTTGATGACTTAGGCTGGGCATACACTGTACGATTTTTTGCCTTTTTCAGGAAGATTTTCCAGTCGCGCAAAATTTTTCGATCGGGCAGACTTTCAGCCTGATTGTGTGTCATACAGTATACAGGGGGTAACGAGGGGCCATCAGCCTCTCAAGACCACCTCCCGATCAGGAATTGTAAGGTCAGGAGAAATTAAATCAGCCGTTGTATGGTGGTCGTAGGCAAATTGCTCAGTGGGCATGCGCAAACAAGGATTCTTCTTAGTCTCAGACAAAAACACAGAAGCATGGCAGGGGTGCGAGTGAAATGGAAATCTTTCTGTTGACAGACCGTAGTAACCACGTTTGGTCAGCCAGGTCTTTG
Source organism: Cyprinodon tularosa (assembly GCF_016077235.1). Taxonomy (NCBI): domain Eukaryota; kingdom Metazoa; phylum Chordata; class Actinopteri; order Cyprinodontiformes; family Cyprinodontidae; genus Cyprinodon; species Cyprinodon tularosa. Next base: position 215,561 of record NW_024039263.1, on the reverse strand, counting down.
TCCAAATACGTCGTAGTCTTTTCTTTTTAGGGATTTCAGCACACAAAATTGGCGCGTTTCATTCTAGTGAGCTTCATATTCTTGTTCTACTTGTTTGGCTTCCGGATAGATGAGTCCGGGTAGTTCCATCTGACTGCGGAGCTGAGTCTGACGTGGTTTTGTACGACGAAAACCTGCGGTTTCATCGTACAGTGTGAGCTGAAGCTGCGTGCAATGAGAGAAAAAAATCATACAGTGTATGCCCAGCTTAAGAATCTTCACAGACACATCTGTGAAGATTCAACTACAGTCTCTGCACAATTTGGAGTGGATTCCACTCAGAGACCTCAGATGTGACAAAATTCTTGTCTGAGTTTTACCAAAAGTAGGTCTACCAGTATTTTGTTAGGAGGCTTTCTTTTCTTGTAATTTAATTTTAAAGAAATGTAAAGCTATGGTATACCTAAATCTAGGGCTGAAACAAATGGATTAATCGATCATTGAAATAATTGTTTGTTGCAACCCTACTTTATTCTCATTTTGCCACTTAAAGGTCTCTACAGTTGCAACATAAACTTAAATCTGTGGAAAAGAATTCTGTGGATATTTTGGCAACAATTATCACCATTAACTATATATGGTAAAGATACAATTTATAAATGTTTAAGAGATTGTTTAATATCTTTTATGATCAAATTTTAAATAGCATTAAACAATTTATAAACAGGGATTAGAATATATTCCCCTGCCATGTAAATTTAGCCCTTACCCTAACATCAGTGGACTTACCTAAACCCTAAACCAAGCCTTTATTTTTATTTTAACTTGCCTTGTCTTGTTGGACTTGACTTTACCCTAACATGAGTGGCCTTAATACATTGATAAATAATATATATTTACCTTTTAAGAAATGGTTTAGATCTAGTTTATAAATTAAACATTAATAAACTAGTAGTTAATCATTAATAAATGTCTCTTTAACATTGATAAATGATGGTTGTAAAGTATAAAGATTTTTTTCCAAACTGTGTATCAAAAAACCTTTTCACTGAAAAAAATAATGCAACGGTGTTTGGCATCTACTTAATCATATTTAGTTATTTTACCACAATTGTTCCATTTTATCAGGGTAAGTAGTGGTTGCATTATAAAGAGGGTGACATTAGAAGTGAGTCAGATGCCTTGTCCTCTTCAAGACGCTTCATAACACCACCAAACCTATATGAGCTTTGAGCCATTACATCCTAGGGGTCCCTCTCCCTCTATCCTCTCTCAGCAAGCTGGTTGGCCTCACTTCCTGATCAATTGAAGGCAATCTAATTACCCAATGGGTGCTACAAGACAGGTGCCATCTTGTAAGGCGGCAGAATCTTTCATTATGAATGAGATTCGGCTCAAGAAGCCTTGTCAGCATGGCAACAGGGGGACAACATGTGGTAGCTGGACATTGTTATCATTTGTGACCAATCAGCAGTAAGGGCTCAAGTCACCTCGTGTTACAAGGGGCACATGTGCATTAATAGTTCATGGTGAGTCAAGCGCATGATTCGAGAGGGAGGTCATTTAATACCTTCTGGCATAGCCTAAGAGAATTCTTCTATGAAAGAGTTTACATATAAAAGTGTGGCTGTATTGTTGTTGCTTTCCTTAAAGCCACATCAAAGAGATATTTGCAGATTAAAAAACACAAATTGATTAAATTATGTGAAGTCTTTTGAGACATAAAATATGTCCATAGAGAAAAGCAATCATTTTGGTCTTTGCAAGACATACAGTATAAGGTAAAAGGTAAGGAAGGCTATAGAGGTGGCAAAAAATAGGTTGGTCAAAAAATAATAAAAATCCTTTCTATGTTGGATCAGCAAATACGCAGAAGTGCCTTCTGAATGCTGACAAAACAATCAACAAGATGCTAGTTATTACTTAGAAAAGAAAAGAGCTTTTTTTAAGCAAAATTCAGAAACTCAAATGTCTAGACTACATATCTCATAAAGGCTGGGTGAGAGAGGGAGATAGAGAGAAAGCAGGACTTCCTTAGCAGAAAACAGGAAAACTGAATTTATTACTGTGAAGAATTTATTTTTGTTTTATCCACTGGAACCTTTGTCTCAGAAAAAGGTTCTGAAAATGTTCAGCTGTTTAGAAATTTCACAGTGAGGTTAATAGGGGTGCTCAGTACACAAACTGACTGTGGTCTTTATAATACTACCCACAATAACTGTTAACGGAGCTTAAATCTCCTCGCTATAATGGTTGGGTATTTGTTTATAAATGAAAAAAAGCCCAGTTTTACATTGACTCTTTTAAAGAAAATTAGCAAGGCAACTATATAATATAAATATATAAATAAACACACACACAAAAACACTGAATAAAGAAAGTTCTGCAACAGTTTAAGATTATTCCCCTTTGTTTGTACAACAGACACAAGCTGATGCGTTAATATTAGATGGTAGCTGCATTTCGGCTAATATAACCAAACTGTGGAAGTTTAAAATTGCTAACAGGTTTTTTTTACCATTTACATTTCCTTCTACTTTTTTTTTCAGTTAATTTATCCATTAAAGGGTTTCAGTCTTTCCAGAGACGCTGATAGAATACAGTTACCCCCCTGCTAGGCTAGAATATCAGAAGTTAAAGACTTTGCTCAGTCTTTTTCAAACCAACCACCCAAAGGTCTGTTAGACCATTACTGGTTTAGTACATCCATCCATTTGACATTAAAAATTCACCTAGCAGAGTAACAATAAATGTCTGTTGATTGTGCTATGCTGTCCTGAGATAAGCATCCTGTCACGCTGATGGTGAGAGTTAAAGAACGGTGCATCTGTGTGCCCAGTAACAGATCGGAGACCAATAACTGCAAAGTGACCTCGTTTATAGGCACAGGTGAACGGTCAAAGCGTGACCCCGTCCTCCTGGGGTTGCTTTGCCACTTCTGACCAGCCTGAATTATTTATCCGGTACACGCCAGACCGCTGGCGAGTGTGCCAGGGTCGTCAAGGCAACCGCTGCCTTTTTTTTTTTTTTTCTGCCCACAGTGATAAACCACAAACCCACACACAAAAGCCACCGTGCTTAAATTCATAGTATGGAATAAAAACATGACTTTTAATGAGGCACAAACTGTCATGTGAACTTTGTGGCCTTCTGACATAGTGTGATTATCGCAGAGGCTGAACAGGGCAGCGCTGCATCTCCAGCCCCGCTGCCTACAGATTCACAGACACACACATTTGTTTTTATGCATGCCATGTCTGCTGTCTGGGTGGCCCCATTAGGATAAAATGCCACAAGAATGTCACCTAAAAATGTCACGGTGTGATCATACATACTGAACAGTGACTCTACAGTAGGCAGTCCTCAGAGGTTTAAAAATCTTGAAATAGAGATCAGAATCTTGTGGATATAGATTTCTCTGCAAGATCTTTCATGAAAGAACAGCTTAGCCTTGCAGATTTATTTATTTTTTTACATTTTTCAGTTAAAGGCAATTAATTATTGATAATAGTAACAGATGTGACTCTGCACCTTGTGTTGAATTACCAGGACAACAGGTTTTTGAAGCAAGGGTGCAATGATTACACATTTGACATTCTAAACCATCTCTGACATCCTAATTAGTAATCAGCGGTGCTAAATTAGCACCATTTTTGTCTATTCTCTGGTGAATGCAGCTCCTTACGATAACCCAGACATTTTTAAAAGGCTACCAGCATTTCAAGACCAAGCATGTTTTGTGACAAAAGACGTACTCCATTCAGCCTTGCTTTTGTCTGCTTATATCTACCGCCTTCCTGCTCTAAGGAGGCCTGGATAAACCATGGCCATGTTTGACAATAGGGGTTAGGAATTTTTCACTTCAAAATTGGCTGTGTGTTGTGGCTTAAAAATTTATCAGGATATAAACCTTTTACATCGGTCGATATCAAAAGAATGTATAAATATTTGAAATGAGGCCCCAGGGGAAAGGGCGGAAGATAAAATCTAACCTTAAACCTTTTTAAATGTAACTTTTAGAAAGACGTCAGTTCCAACACTAACGTTGGTTACCCTGGGAGTCAGATGTTAAGAGGCTAAACCCTTTACTCCTACCAACATCCCCTTCTGGATTGGAATTCAATGAAATTATACAGTATAACATTTTATTGGACGTAATTTTTTCAATCTATATTGATAAGGTGTCATATACGACAGATTATTAGGGCCCAGGGTAGAGATTTTTGTTTTTTTTATATGAGAATAAAGTAACATTATTCAACGTTATAACGTAATATGAGAATAAAGTTATAATATAACAAAAATAAAATCATAACATTGCAAGAATAAAGTTGTGCATTTATGAGAATAAAGTCATAATATCATAAAAACACAAAGTGGACTGTTAGATAGTGCTGGTTGGAGCTTGAAACCTTCTTTCTGAAACAGTTTATGGTATGATGACTTCATTCTGGTCATTTTCAAACTTTATTCTCTTAATTTTATAACTATATTCTTGTAAATTTACGATTTTATTCTCGCAATTTTATGACTTTATTCTAGTACATTTACGACTTTATTCAAATAATTCTATGACTTTGTTCTTGTAAATTTATGACTTTATGTTAGTAATATTAGTTTTATTCCTGTAATATTATAATGCTCATAATATTATGACTTTATTCTGATACTGTTGCAACATTATTCTCATAATGTTATGACTTTATTCTCAGAATATTATGACTTTATTCTGATACTGTTGCAACATTATTCTCATAATGTTATGACTTTATTCTAATACTGTTACAACATTTTTCTCATAATGTTATGACTTTATTCTCATTTTATTACTTTATTCTGATACTTTTACAACATTTTTCTCATAATGTTATGACTTTATTCTCATTTTATTACTTTATTCTAATACTGTTACAACATTTTTCTCATAATGTTATGGCTTTATTCTCATTTTATTACTTTATTCTGATACTTTTACAACATTATTCTCATAATATTATGACTTTATTCTGATACTGTTACAACTTTATTCTTATTAAACGAACTTAAACTGTTAGAGCTAAATTAAAACTTACTTTCAGAGTAATCTGCCAGTACATTCTATCAGAGCTCATTCATACGTCCACCAGTCATTGCTGTGTTTGGCACACATGTGAAGCCTGCTGTGGTGCTTCAGAAAATGAGCAGCTATGTTGACCCAAGATTCTGCAGTCATGTTAGAACTATCCCTTTTTTTTTTGTGTGTGTGTTCCTGGGCCTTTTTTGGGGATCACTGGCTGCTGTGTCCCGAACACCAAAGCCCTGATTTTCAACAACTAAATAACGTCCCAAATCTCTTGCAGTTCAAGTTGCATTGAACATAATATTCTGTTCCTTTTTAGATTCAAAAGGAACTTCAGCCTCACTTGCTTGATGGTACTCCACATAACATCGGCTGGTTTTCATCTATTGTCAAACACAATGCAGGTTATAAGTTTCATTTGGTTGTTTAAAAAGGTTACGGGTCGGTTTTCAACACAATGCATTTGACGAATCCTCTTGACTGAAGGAATTATATTTCTTACTTGAAAAAAATCTCATTTATTTCAATCATCCATACCTTCCTCAGCTGTATTCATCAAAACTGTCCATAAGTTTTCAAACTTATTAATCAATTTGAAATATAATGTCTTTCATCTCTGTGTTGTTTGTCCTCAGTTGTATTGCTGTTAATGTAAATGTGTAAAAAACTTTGTTGACATTCTGCTAATGTCAAAAAACCTCATTTTGCCTTTGCAGTGTTTTCAATTAAAAAAAGAAACGCAATTTCAATCACACCTGAATACTCTACCTGATGGAATGAATCAGAAAAGGATTCCACGCACCGCCACTCACTACTACTTCCTGATCTTCTCATCGTCTGTTTCACAAGTAGTAACAATTTTTGATCATGTGACTCGTGATGCGAATATCGTAATAAAAAACAAAAAAAGGTAGAAGAGTCTACTGTATATCATTTAGATCAGCGGTCCCCAACCACCGGGCCGTGGACCGGTACCGGTCCGTCGGTCATTTGGTACTGGGCTGAGCAGAAAAAATATATATATATATATATATATAATTTATCGACAATCACAGTCTGAATTATGTTTTATTTTGAAAAATAATTGGGGTATTCTCTCCCAATTGCATCAGTCGGTGCATCTGTGCCTCTAAACACAGGTTACAACATCCTATCTTTGTGAAGTGGGATTTTGTGCGGTCACAGCGACCAAACCAAAGCTATGGAGCAGACAGGACATCAGGAGCACAATTCGTGTGTCTTTGTTCCGATTACGCCTAGATGGTACCGGCTTGTTTCGGAGAAACAAGCTCAGGGCTCCCACTAATTCAAAATAATGGGGAGTTTTATTTTTATGCTGTTTGTATTTGATTTTATGCCAGTTGTATCATTTTATTTGATTGTACTTACCCCTCACACATTAAAGGCCGGTCCGTGAAAATATTGTCTGACATATAACTGGTCCGTGGCGCAAAAAAGGTTGGGGACCAATGATTTAGATTGTTTGCATTGAAATGTAATCAAACTTCTATGAACACCAGTAGTTTTTTTTTTTTTTTTTTTTTTGCCATTTCTTACATCAAGGCATGCTCATCTACAGTTTGTTAGAAATTGTGCCTCAGTGACATCTGGGACAAAGCTTAGATGCAGAGATCCATTTTAATCTAATTCTTTTATGGAAAGAAAAGAAATAAGATAAATATTGCCATTCAGTTTAAAAATATCAGATGTTAATAATAGATGTTATTTTTGGTTGAGATCATCCAGCCCTACCCAGCCAAAAACTAAATCAAAAAAAGGATTTTTTTCTTTCAGATGCCGCATCATTAGGTGAATTTATTTTTGTAATTACAATGTGTGCAGTCTAATGGTCAATGAAAATACAGTTAAAAGCTGAAAGCAGCTGAAAGCTGATGACTTTAAGGGCTCTTCATGACGTGATGGTCTTCACATCGGTGAGTGTTGTTGGCATGACCCAGTAGTGCTTTGTTTGGCGAGTTCCCCAATACAGTAAAGATCTATTTTTGAGTTTCTGAATGGCCCAATAGCGTCAGGGCTGATAAAACTAGAGAGTAGTTTTGTTATTTGCTAATTCAGTTTAGACTGAACCGCAGCAAAGAAAATATTGCTGATTGTATGAGGACTGCTGTAGATCTCATGTTTGAAGTTACTGTAGGGGTTGAACAGATTGTAACAGTTCATCGTGACTCATAGCACAAGTTAGAAAAAAAAATCCAGCCTGTATTATACCATTTCTTTCAGAAGCTAACTACAGCCCCACGGGCAACACGTAATGTTGTGATGATCCATCGCATTAAAGATTTAACACCCCAAAGAGCTGTGACCAAAGACATGTCTCAGAAAGGGAGAGAACGTCTGTTCGCCTGCAGAAAGGAGAACATAAGACAATACATAACAGTAACACGCGCTAAAGTGCGTCAGGTTTGTGTGCATATGTCCTGATAAATCATTTAGGTCAGTGAAGGTGTTGTTGTGTTTGTATCTGGGTGAACAGACTGACAAGGACACCCCGGTGATCCAGAAATCTGCCATCCAACCAAAGCCAAATGACGCAATCCATATGAATGCTCCAGGGTGACACATGCCGATAAAAATACACCAATCAGTGTGCCTGCATGGACTCAGACGCCGGCGGTAGAGTTGTGGATATACACAGTAAATTATGTGCAGGAAATGTGGCAACACAGAAACAGCAGTATCAATCCAATATATAAAGCTGGTTCAAGATTACTTCAACTTACTACAGCTTACTGTAAATAACAACCCAGATGCATTTTTGATGGATGCGACACAAAAGCAAACATTATCGCCTCTACCTTAACTGCCCTGGGAGAAAAAAAAAAGAGCTCCGGCTGCAAAGGAAGTGAGGCATTTTCAATTTTGGGCTATTTAGTTGAATAGTGTAGAGTAGATAAATAGTTAATACCGATGCTGATAACAACTGTGCCGCAGGGAGGAAAGAAACATTCAAACTTCATTAACAGAAAGTTCAAGGAAAAACACACAGAAGTACAAAAGTACACTGACTGGCTGCCAAGCAATTTCTGGGAAATGGCAGAGTGAAAACACATAGCCGGTGTCTATCGATAAAAATAGCATGCAAGATCTATTAGCCCAGTTATCTGTGGTTATATTCCAGTCTGAATTAAAATGCCTCCTTTGGTCCGATGACCTGCAGGACTGTGGCTGCACGCAGGCCGATGAACTCACCCACCCTGCAGTAGCTCCAAACCAACATGTGCGCGAGACATTAAGAAAAAAATTCCCTAGACGTGGAGAGAGAGCCTACACGTATTTCAAAGCACCTTTTACACACCCATTTACATTAGCTGCTTTTCACCATTCAGGTGCCACTTTATGAACTGAGCATGCCGCCTGGGAAGATGAACTGAGACATTAATGACTTGTTGCTGTTTTTACAGCTCTGCGTTGTCTGCTCTGTGCAGAACCAGGCTTCAAAGAGCAAATTGTATTCAGATATTTTCCAGCGTGTCAAAGTGGAGCATGTTCAATAGAAAAAACTACGGTAAATATCTGAGCCCAGAAAAAACCTGCTTCTGCAAGGTTTTATAAAGTCACAACAAAGAAATACATCAATTAATTTGATTCTAGACCATGAGTAATATTTAGATTTGTCCAATATGTGTATGTTTGCTTGTTCCTGGTTATTTTATTTTTTTATATTTGCCTTTTATTTTGCTGAAACTGGTTTTATTATAAGTTAAGGCAGTTAATTTGCAAAACTTTGCGTCCATTCTACCAGCTTTTACAAGTATAGATTGAGGTTTACAGTAGATTCTTTTAGTGCTTAAACATGGTTCATGGAGGCTCCAAATTTGGAAGCCCTGGTTTAAAAATACCTCAGTGTACATTACTTTACTGTAAATAAATCAAACAAGGTAAATATATTAAGTAGTTTATGTATCTTGATCTGATTTTTAAAGCTATTTAGAAAATCTAACTTTGTGTAAATTAACACTAAGTAAGGCTTTGTGTAAATCTTTAACATTTCTAGTGACTTATTTTCTTTATAGAGGTCCCGAAAGCCATTTAAGTCAGAGTTAACTTCACAATGAAATGAAAAAACATAAAGATAATAAAGATAATAACAAAGAACATTATGTATGTTAAATGACCGCTTCGTGCCACCGGGTAACAGTCATTGTGTTGGTTGCTACATAGAATAGAATAGAAGGACACAATTCTATTTTATTGTGATTACATTGTCGAAGTACAAAGGTCAAGGGTCTTGCTCAGGATCCCAGAGTGGCAGTCTGTGGGAGTGGGGCTCAAACTCAGAACCTCTGGGATCCAACCCTAACCACTACGCTGCCACTCCCCTTCCATTTTGGAGCTGAAAAAAAAAGACAAAACCTTAAATATTAGGAGTTTTCTGACCGTATTATAATATGTTGCCATGTTATCCTTTAATCCACATTTTTGGACAGTTTTCTCTGGTTTCTCTAGGACAGTTGTTAAATATAAGAAAGATTGGGACTAACAACCCTCCTCCTAGTAAACGGTAAGTAACGTAGTCAAGTAATCAATTTGTTTTCCAAAAGCAGACTTTTACAAAATGACTTTAAACCAATATAAACCATTGGTGGGTACAATTAGAATTTTAGTGGTTATGTACCTCCATGATTTCACCATTTTTTTGTGTATGAGGGTAAAAGTTCAAATGTATTAAATGTTTAAGAGATAAATTAACCAGAACTGGGATCTCGATAAAGACAACAGGAAGATTTAAATCTTTAATTTGAGTTTAAAGGACCAATATCAGTTTAAACTGAGCAGAAACCTCAGCATTATCTCATCTTTGTTGCATTTCCACCCATCTGGGATGTTTTCATGTAAATCTCAGAGGTTTTTTTAAACATACTGTACTTCTCCATAAGAAAACAATTACCACCAACTTGAGAGCAAAGTTTACCTGAACCGTAAATTTAATCATGCATTCATCTGAGACGAGATGCATCAACAGATGAGAGAACAATTTTGCCCTTCTTTGTTGCGCAGCAGATTAACTCTGACTAAGCAACTCCACTCAGTCTCTGGTGAGCACAGAGGCATGACTCAAACGCCTAATGGTAGTCAGAGCGCAGAGCTGCACCTGATGCCTCTGAGTGGAATCAACACGATGAAAAGCTCAGGAGGCTCTGATGCATCTACATGGTGTTCCTTAAGGAATGCCTCTTAAGTGAGACAAAAAAAACAGTAATAAAAAAACGTATTAAAGGAGTGGATCAAATGTGAAAAACCCAAAACAGACAAAGACACCACTGAAGTAAAGCAGGAGAAACTCTTCCATTTCTGCACACAAATATAAAGAATACATGAACTGGTTACCAGTATCGAAGTGTACCAGTAGTAAAAAGTGATTTGTATAAAAATTGCAAGACTTAAAAATCACTTTTAATGATCAGGCAGGGAAAGTTAGGGCGCTGACCAGTATTGTTCTGTCTAAAAGAGCCCCCCACCAACCTGTTGCTATGCACTGTTTGTCAGATGGTTAAAAGATAAAAACGTGTCATAACAACATTAATCAAACTTCAACAATCATTGTTTATTTGTTTTCTGCTTTTTGTTGTCATTACACTGTCACAAGAGCAGAGCAATGAAATTAACTCTCTGTATTTAACCCATCCCCCTGGAGAGCAGTGGGCTGCCATTGTGCGGCACTCGGGGAGCAGTGTGGGGTTAAGGGTCTTTGCTCAGGGACCCAGAGTGGCAGTCTGTGGGAGTGGGGCTTGAACTTAGAACCTGTGGATTCGAAGAGCAATGCCCTAACCAAAAAGCCACCAGAATTTAATGTCTGTTTAATTCCTAGCGACAACAGGAAAAACTTCTTGTTTATTTTAAATGAAAGATAATAACCCAGTTAGATTTTAGCTCATACAGACGGTTATTAGGTAATTAACAACAAACCACACTCAAAAATCCAATCTTTTCCACTAAGGGAACACACCAGTTGTAATCTAAATAATATTTTAATGTGGAAGCTGTAACCAATAAATATGAGTCAATGCTAGAAAGTCAAAGGAAGCTAATCTCTGACATAGGATGGTAATCCTGAACATCATAAACTTTAAACTGCCATTATTTTACGTTTGATAAGAAATAAGATTTTTAAGGACAACTTGTCATCCGGTCTGCAGAGAAGGTGGGTGGTTGCAATCACCCATCTCTCCAGGATCTGTACGCCTCCAGGACTCTGAGGTGTTCAGGGAAGATTGGGGCTGATTCCTCGCACCCCAGCAACAAACTATTTCAGTCACTTCCCTCTGGCAGGAGGCTGCGGTCCATCAGGACCAAAACCTCACGCCACAAGACAGTTTCTTCCCATCCGCTACCAGCCTTATCAACAAGACCCAGAGACACCCGTGACGCTGCCTCTCTCCCTCCCCCGTTCAGGACCTAGAAGCTAAGCTAAAGCCGGGCTTTCAGTGTGCGATATTTTCAATCATTGCAAGCAGCTACAGCTCAAATTGTATGACAAAACCACAGGTTTAAATGTTCACAGCTTACGATGCATGTTCTCAAACTGTACAGCCCAACGCTCTGGTGCAATCTACCTGCTCACACTGGAAGTTAAAAAACCACACGTCGGGCTGAGTGCCGAAAGATGGCACTGGTCGGACTCATAAATCTGGAAGAAAAACTCCTCCCTTGTTTGTACATGCGCAGTGCTCGAGGTTCCAGCAAATCAGCTCATAGATGCTTGTGGCTGTTCTTCAACAGCAGGATTTGTCCACAAACACCTTATGCAAACGACTGAATTTCAAACATGTTTGGTTTTCTCCCGACCTTAGGATTCCTGATTGGGAGATGGTCATGAGACGCTGATCGCCCCTCGTTACCCCCTGTATACTACACGACGAAAGACGCACAACGAGGCAAGACCTCAACCCAATCGAAAAAGTCTCTCACAACTGGAGAATAAGCCGAAAAAGGGCGTTACATTAATGCACAGCCTACTGTGTATATAGTACATATGCCGTACATATTGTATATAGAATATTGTATGTTTTATATTGTATATAACTACAGATTCTGTATATATATATATATATATATATATATATATATATATATATATATATATATTTTGTCTGCACCACCATCACCAAGTCAAATTCCTTGTAAGTGCAAACCTACTTGGCAATAAACTTGATTCTGATTCTGAAACGGAAACTGCGTGCTTAGATTGACAGACTGTCTCCGTTATAAATTATGGAGGCAATGAAGAAACATTTGATGCTATTAAAATATAAATGCTAAAGCTTTAGTTTGTAATCCTGTTCAGAAACACTTTTTCTTATATTGAGTGAAATGTTTCTTCCATCCTGAGGGTAGTCAATACTTTATTTATTCAGAAAAAGGAAAGAAGAAAAATCAGAGGTCTGTGAGAACTGCAAGCCAAAATTCCAACCAATCCCTGCCATTCTGCCCGAATGGAAAAAAAACCAATCGGATGCATCTGTCCCTCCTTTGTGTGCAGGTTTTGGCTGTTGCTGGAATTATTTACAACAGCCTTTCAGAAAACTCGTAAGGCAAGTATAGCTAAAAATAACAAGCTAAAACTTATGTATGTATGTTAGTATTGCCAATCCTAGCATGCTACCTTGAGAGCCACAATAATATTATAGTTTATTTACATTTGAGTTAGTCAGCTTCCCTCTGCTTTGCTGAGTTTTGCTGTGAGATGCGCGTTTGAAATTGCGGTGAGAACGTAGCTTCATACGGAGGGGGGAGGGGGAGTGCCACTTTTAAAATCTTTCTCTTCACAGCGAGTCTTGATCTAATGGAGGTTTCTTCCTGTTAAAGGGAGTTTTTCCTCTCCACTGTCACTACAAGCATGTGTGAGGGATTGCCTTCGAGTCAATGATTCAATGCATGCAGCAGTGTTTTCTTAGATAGAAAACTTTGGATCAATTTGAACTGTAAAGTGCCTTGAGATGACATGTGTTGTGAATTGGCCCTATATGAATAAACTGAGTTGAATTAAATTGTTAGCTCTCCAATATTGAAACTGAAACATGGTTTAATTAGTATTGTCAGTTAAAAGCTTTATAACAGCAGGAATTAGAAATCAAAGCTGTATAAACATAATGTGAATGTTAGGCATCATTACCTAAGGTTAAGGGCTACACGATATTAGGAGGTTTTGCTAAATTGATTTACATTGATTAATATTGTGATAATCGGGTACTTTCCTCTGGTTTCCTCTCTTATTTCCCAAACTCCCATCCTTCTATGACCTTTAGCCTTTAGCGTAATGTCATTTTTGAGCATCTGCTACCGTTAAGACTGTTTACAACAGGCTGAATACTAGATTTTCTTACACTTGGGAAGATAAAACCAACAATTACTGCACTCAAAACAATCCTCTGTTACACTAATAACTCATCTACAATGACAATATTTTTAACTTTTTAAGTGGCCATTTACACCAAAAACGTTAGTGTTTTTCTCATTAGTGTAATGTAAAAAATATAGATATTTCTTGCTAAATTTCTCCTCACCTTCAAAAATAAACAGATAAAACATTAAAACATCCGTTTTACTTTTGTTTTTATATTTAATAAACAGCATGAAAGATAATAAAAGCAGAAACAATCAGAAATTGTTTTCAAAAGCTCTCAAGCTCTTATGCCAAATTGTGGGAAAAATAACTCAAAATGAACAGATCATCTATGAGTTTGGTCAATAATATCTAGATTCCCAAGTTCTACATGGGGAAACAATCTGATGGCCAACAGCACTTAACGATTCAAATCACAGACGGACGGAGCAATAGTGTTATTGCAAGCGTTAGAAGTTGGTACAAATTACCATTTTTATAACTGCCTGACATGCAGTGTGAGCTGTAAAAATGACATCCCAGGGACGAGAAAGGAAAAGCAATGAGAAGACTGTGGCATTCTACATTAATTAGTCGATGAAGCTGTCACTGAAGCTGCCTGTCAAATGGGGAATGGTTTCTAAAAGACAGCAGCCAGACCAGCGATTACAGGGCAGCAGCCAGATGAACTCAAACCACTCCTGGTATTTAGTGGAAATGCTCACCTCTGCCTTTGTTATTACCTTCTACAACCTCTACTGGAGACATGGGAGACAAACACATTTATCCTCGGCGTCATTGCAAGGGCAGAGCGTGGCTCCAGAGAGACCAGCTCAGTCTCCACAGGGTTTTTTTTTTTTTTTTAGAAAAATAAACTGTTTATAAGATTGCAGACAGACGGGGAGACACTAGTCTCCTGTCTATCTGAACCTAAATTGTGCAAAAATTCAACAAAATAATAAGAAAATGCACAAAATATTCTGCTTAGGGATGCAAAAATGAAAGCTTTTGTTTGAAATATATTTTTAATTTGATTCTGATTTTGACAGATAACAAGGACTATATAAAAAATACATAACATGTTCCCTTGAGATAAACAGGCAATAAAATACTTGCAATATTACAACATACAAAAATACATACTTCACTTTAGATTCATGCTTTTTTTTCCACTGCAGTTGAAGGTCAACTGACTGAAAATTGCAGTTGAACGCATGCTCTAAAGAGCTCAGGTGAAGAATGTTAGCTTAATCAAAAGCTAAGTAGGTAATGCCATCCATTTTTATTTTCAGGGTCGTCATCTCACAAGCAAATATATGTAAAAGACTGAGTTATCTATTAATAGGACATTTCTATGATGTTTGAATAAATCCAACAGTAGTGGCACATGTGTTTTATACATATAGGCCACAATAAAAACATTCCCAGAAATTGAATTTAAAGTAGTATCAGGAAGGCCATGCTGGAGTGCTGTTCACCTGAAGCTGCATGTTGTTCTGTTGAGTTAAAAGATAAGGAAAAGCTTGACACATACAGAAAAAAAAAAAAAAAAACTCTTTAGTAACTGACTTCTCAAATACAGAACTCCAGCTTTGCCTGGGAGATTAATTCTTGCTGTATCAGAGAGCTCAGTTTGCAAACACCAGAGAATTCAGCTTGTTCCGCTCCCGCTTCAACCGTTCGAGACCGGCCGAAAGCAGGTCAGACAATCACCCAAACTTTGACTGAAGCAAAAGCTACCGACCCCACAGCCAAACCAAAACAAACATGGCAGTAAAGGAGGAGGTATGTGGAGCTGCTGCCATCAATGCGGTTTGTCAGAATCCAGCATCGCATCTTTGAATGAGGAACAGTAAGAACATCAAAAAGAGCAGTTGTGGTTTCTCATGGCGTCTGCTGCTATTCCATTGGTTACCATGATTGGCTAAAACCAAACTCAGGTAGGCAGTCGTTTTAGCTTTTCTATCAGGCTGAATATCAGTCCTTTCCCCAAACGGTTTAGATCGGAACAGTCCCAGACTGATAATGGGAAGACTTAGGGCTGCAACTAACGTTTATTTTGCAAATCGATTAACCTGTTAATAATTTTTTTAACTAAATGATTAATAATCAGATAGAGAGATTCCTTAAAGACTTTTTGTGAAATTAAACTAAGTGAAAATAAATATTTTCCACTTGAGGAGATCTGTTTAGAGTATATTGACAGATGAAAAAGATTTTCATCTTAAATGCAAAATGTTTACACATTTCTCTCTACAATTTTTATATAATTGGTGCTCAAGGTGGACTTTTCTGTCATCTAAAGACGTATTTTAGAGTCTCTACACTCCAGTTAACGATTAATCCGATTAATTGTTTCAGCTCTAGGTAGACGTAGACCTGAGTGCTTATTATCAGTCTGGATTGCTAGATTAAGTGAGCAGAGCCAATGAGGGGATACTGAATGAATAGTTTGTGCAACTCTAATTTCCATTTTTATTTTGTCTGATTGTTTAGGATTAAAACACTGAATTGTTTTAATTATCATCATCAATCATTACTGTGATGAATTTTAACTATTGTAGTTATAAGCTTCAGAATACAGACTCTAAATCACGCCATTCGCTTTAAGAATCAACTCACTGGGAACAGCAATCAAGCCAAGACTATGAAATATAGACATTTTGTAATTCAAAGATGAATATCTCTTCTTTGTCAGAAAATAAGCTATATTAAGAACTCCTCAATTGCCACAGTAAAAACAAAAACTAGGGCTGCAACTAACGATTATTTTGCAAATCGATTCATCTCTAGATTATTTTTTCAATTAATTCATTAATAATTGGATAGCGAATGGTTCCTTAAAGATTTGTTTTACTTCATTAAACAGGTGAAACTCAAACTTTTCCACTTGTGGAGTTCTGGATTGAACATATTGACAGATGAAAAAGTTTTTTTAATCCTAAATGGAAAAATGTTTATATAATCTTTTACAATTTTTACAATTACTGCTCTAAATGGGTTGCTCTGTCAGCTAAAGACAGGTTTTAGAGTCTCTATACACCAGTTAACGATTAATCCATTACTAAATTAGTTGAAGATTGTTTCATTAATCACAATTAATATGAGTAATTGTTTCAGCAGTAATTGCAGCTGATCCAGAACGCTGCTGCCCGTGTCCTCACTAAGACTAAGAAAGTAGAGCGCATTACCCCAGTTCTAAAGTCCTTACTTTGGCTCCCTGTATCTCAGAGAATAGATTTTCAAATCCTTCTGTTAGTCTATAAATCTCTGAATGGCTTAGCACTCAAATACATCACAGACTTGCTATCAGTGTATCAACCATCCAGACCACTCAAGTATTCTGGCTCCAGCCTGCTCTGCATACCTAGAACCAGAACTAAACATGGAGAAGCAGCATTTAGTTCCTACGCTCCACTTATCTGGAACAAATTTCCAGAAAACTGTAAAAGTGCGGAAAGCCTGAGTTCCTTTAAATCAAGACTAAAAACACATTTGTTTAGGATTGCCTTCGACTGTTCTAGTTAAACAGTTCAACTGAAAAATCATTTATTTTCTTAAGTTCTTTTTTGTTTCTGCATTTTTTTCCTACTTGCTTTGATTCTGTTTCATTTTCCTATATTTTAATCATGTAAAACACTTTGCATTGTCTTTGTACTGAATTGAACCCCAGTCGGCAGATGGCCACTCACACTGAGCCTGGTTCTGCTGGAGGTTTCTTCCTGTTAAAAGGGAGTTTTTCCTCTCCACTATCGCTACAAGCATGATTAGTTTGAGGGATTGTATTTGAATCAATGAGTCGATGCAATCAACTGGTTTTCCTTAGATAGAAAACTTTGAATCAATCTGACTGTATGATCTGGTGAACTGTAAAGTGCCTTCAGATGACTTGTATTGTGAATTGGCGTTATATAAATAAACTGAATTGAATTATGCTATACAAATAAATTTGCCTTGACCTACAAAAAAATCCTCCAATTATACACCTTTTTATATCTGATTATTAATCAATGAATTGAAAAGACGGTCAAATTATCTTTAGTTGAAGCCCTGATATTGTGGTCAACTCATTCTTTAACTCTTTATTTTCTTTTATTAGTTCCCTTTGAGACACCCAGCCAATGTGAAAACAGAAACATCACACTTTGAGTCCCCATGAGGGCAGATAATGAACCTTTAAAGCCAGCTAACATTTTTGAGCTAGTTGGCTGTGAAAACAAACCTAATGGAGTTAGTTAAGCCAGGGGCACAAAAAAAGCAAACAAGAGAAAAGAAGGTCCACATGTTTGGTAGCTTTGAAGTCCTGCACCCACGCTGTGATGTCAGGCAGCTCTGAGGTATCAAACTAATGAAACCATCTTTATTGAACACCACAGCAAGAAAACTCTGTCAAAAGTGTTCTCAGCAGTTTCTTTTACATGACAGGAAATCACTACTATTCAGCTTTGGTACAGTGTTGCATAGCTTTCTCATACGTACTCGTACTTCTTCATATGAAAACACAAGAGTTCCTTTGTCTCTGACTAAATGCATTATTCAGAATATATAAGCGTGCTTTAGTCATGTGGAGGCTGCACTCTGATTTACTACATGTTTGAGATTTCTAAGCTACAAATCACAGCGTCATGGCTGTGTTCTCAGAAAAGCATTTCAAGGATGTGGCGAAGGCTGGAAGGAGGATGTTACGACTCAAAGGGGACAATGTGGAAGAATGGAATGCTCTGAAGCACCACAGAGATGTTAATGTGAAAATTACACTTTTAATTATGCTGTGAATGGTGTCATGCATCATTACTGAATGGGATAGGTCTCTCTTTTTCAGCATAAGACAATTAAAAGTCTGTCCTGGTCAGAGATAGCAGTGAAGTAGCTCAATCTGGATCAGATTTGAAGAATTAGGAAGGATTCTCAGACCAAATCAGGGCTCATTTTTCGTCATGTGGGCATGAGGCGTTAAAAAGCCTGTAGCCAAACAGGACACCTATATATCAAGCCTGTGAAATCATGTGGATGTGGGGGTTGAACGACCTTCAGTAAAACATTTCGTGGTCCTCAGATGATCGATGAGACAATTATTTATCAAAGTTAGATGTTAAAAAAAAATAAAAAAACGGGGGGGTTATCCGAATGGAAATCTCATGGAAGTGCCCTTGCTTTAGTCTCCAGAGATACCTTTCTGCTGAGCATACATAGTGACCACTGAAAAAACAAACATCTGGCATCTGTCCAGTTCAAATATTTGCTACAGCGACCTCTGTGAGATCCGTGCTCATGTTGAAACCACTTAGTGCTACAATTTTCAGATCAGGCAGTGCAAAACAAGAGTTTTCATTCTTCGATATGACATCAACCACCAAGATTTGGGTGGTTAGACCTCCAAGTTAGACAACTTTTTGGGGACATTTTCCTATAAAGATAAAGAATTGTCAGTGACTGAAAGGTAGGTTTTTAAAACAAAGACTGATTGCAAACAATAAAATAGATTAGAATCCTTTTTTTACATTTAGCGAACCAACTGTTCAATAAGCGAAGTAAAACATTTGGGCTATATCATAAGAACTGATTTATGACAAAGTGCAGAAGCAGTGCTCCAGGATCTGAAAGCCCATATGTCACCAGTTAAATTTGACATCTGCACAGACAATGCACCAGTAGCTCCTTTATGCAGCTCCAGCTGACTTGTGCCAAGATTATAAAGCCAAAATGAAACCAGTCACCTGGCTTTTTAGAATGTTGCTTTTGCAGCTTAAGTAAGTCACCATCCTGATTTGATCAACTGAAACAAAAGTCTAAAAGAAACCTGCCGAATTTAGCTTTCATGTTTCTGTCATTCTGCTTCTGCAAGCCAAGCATTGGTTAATTAGGCTGTCTACTTTAGAGACACGTCAATCATAGTTTTAAAACAGCTGTACTTGAATTAAACAGATAACTCATCCTCATTAAGTTTCAAAAAACGTTTTTTCAGCCAGCTGAGTGGCAGTGTGCAACAACTGGGGGCAGAGGATTATCTCTTGTTTCCATGGTTTGCAGCTTCGGCATACCTTTGTACAAATATTTTTAATTTTCTCTACATCACATTCAGATGAAATTTTCTTTCAAGAAAGGAAACAATACAACTGAATATCTCAGTGATGTCCCAATATTTAACTTTTTGAAACCTTTGCAAACAAAAATACCAGTAACCTCCTCCCACTATGACTATTAATGGTTTTAATGTTTTTGTTTACCCTGCCATTGTTTATTTCTTTAGATCCTATTTCCTCGCTTGTTTATGCACAAAAACAAAGTGAGGAAATTGGTCAAGTGGAGCAACAGAGCAGCTGAGCTTCCCACAAAGCCTCTGTTGTTGTTATTGTGGGAATAACTATGGAAAAGGATTAGGGCTACTGAAAAAAAAAAAAATAACACATTCTTTTAAATATTATTTCAGTTTAATATGGGGGAAAAGTCAGAATTCTGACTTTAAGCTCAGAATTTTGACTTTAATCTCAGAATTTTGGATCTTAATGTAGATGGGCAATATGAATGAAGAGATGTGGGAGCGTTCAGTTCACTGACAAAGATGTGAGGAGTTTGGGAGGGCTAGTAACAAATTGGTGGAAAATGACGGAATTAGGTGACTTTTTACACGCCCAAGGGGTGTGCCCTGGTGATGCCATTTCATTAATGAAAGAGCAGAAGGTGATTAAAACAAGAGAGCTGGTTTAGTCTCTAAAACAGACATTGCTTTGGCTTGTTGCTAACATGTTTATTAGCTGTCAGAATCCAGTCAGGATTCAGAGATTGAAGTCAAAATTCTGAGAAAAAAGTAAGAAATCTGAGAAAAAAAAGTCAGAATTCTGAGATCAAAGACAGAATTCTGAGATAAAAGTTAGAATTCTGAGATCAAAGTCAGAATTCTGAGATCAAAATCAGAATTCTGAGATCAAAATCAGAATTCTGAGGAAAAAAATTCAGAAATCTGAGATTAAAGTCAGAATTCTGAGAAAAAAAGTCAGAAATCTGAGAATAAAGTCAGAAATCAGAGATTAAAGTCAGAATTCTGAGAATAAAGAGTCAGGAATCTGAGATTAAAGTCAGAATTCTGAGAAAAAAATGTCAGAATTCAGAGTTTAAAGTCAGAAATCTGAGAATAAAGTCAAAATTCTGAGAAAAAAATGTCAGAATTCAGAGATTAAAGTCAGAAATCAGAGAATAAAGTCAAAATTCTGAGAAAAAAATGTCAGAAATCAGAGATTAAAGTCAGAATTCTCAGGAAAAAAAAGTCAGAATTCTGAGATGAAAGTCAGAATTCTGTCCTTTTTCAGCATGTTATACTGAAATGAAATTTTAAAAATCAGTGAACCTTTTTTATTTTTTTTTCAGTGGCCCTAATCCTCTTCCGTAAACAAAGATCCAGGCTCTGCCTCTAATACTTTATTCCTCTGGCGTTATTACAGGCAGAATCCAGGGACCATAAAGGAGCAGGCTTGTTTATCTCATCAGAGACTGATCCAGGTCTTACCTCCACACTGAACGGCTGCTCCTCTCCGTTCACGGCACATAAAATCCACAGCAACAACTGCAAGCATAACGTCCCCATAGAGCGACTATTAAGACATCTCCTGCTGAGGAGAGCTAATAAAAGCATAGTGAAGGCGGTCGGTGTTGACGCTCACTGTCCGCAGCTCAGCTCGGTTCACGGTCGCTGTAAACAGAGCAGATCCTAGACGCTTAGCAGCAACATCTCTGGAGCTTTTCCTCTAAAGCTGAGGGGATGTTTGAGAAGAAAGGGGGAGAAATGAGAGTAGGAGCGGATTTGTCCTCCTCTTCCTCGGCCGTTTTTGATTTTTGCTGTTTTAGTTTAGGGGAGGAGGTTCTCCCCGGGGAAGCGGTCGCCTGTCAGCAGCCTCCCAGTGAAGCACTCCCCGGGTCGGTCCTCCGGTGCTCCGGCCGTTGCTCTAAGCGGACGCGTCCAGCTCCTTCTCTGCAGGCGCGCGGCATAGCTGCCCGTTTTCAACTGCGACTCCCACCTACTGCGCATGCGCTCCCTGCCAACACCACCCCTCCCTCCCCTCTATGCTTCTCCATCCCAAGTCTCCAATGAAAACAGCTCTCATCCAGGCAGCTCTCTTTCACACTAGCTCAACACTTGCAGCCTTTTTTTTATCGTTCACTGTACTTCATTTTATGTAAATAAATCATTACATAAGCTGTATACAAATGGAGTTCCGGCTTATTTTCTTTTTCCAGATGACAGCATCCATTGTTAGGTTAATTATTATACTAACAAAGACTGCACTTTAAAAATGACACAAAAATGGTTCAAATCTATTATCTGTCAACTTTAAATGTTAAATAAAGAGATATATGGTTATCTAGAATAACTTTTACTCGAATTAAAAAAAGATAAATTTTTAATATTTGTTTAATGTTAGATGTTTAATTTTTAGTGTTGATTTTGTAGTAATACCGTTCTCAGCCAGTAGAGGGCGATAACAGAACCAGTCCTTCTTCAGATCACCCTACTATTAGGAGCAGTTTAGAGGATTCTGTTATTCAAAGTAAATGCAAATTAAGTCCGCTGAGTTGTTGTTAGTGCATGCAGAATGATGTTTTCCTCTTATTTCTGCTAAGGAATTTGTCCTGAAGGTTTTTTTTTTTTATTAAACATAAAGGATTTTTTTTTTTTACAATTCAAGATGTAATGCAGGTTAACCCAAAAAGATAATATAGTCATTTTGTTTGAAATCATTTCTATGAGTTAAGTCTCTGAAATCTGAGCTAATAAAACTCACCAAAAATATAGTTTGTCAAAAAATGTAAAAACCAAATACTAAATACTTTACTGCTCAATAAATAAGCCTGCAAGCTTGGTACAGGACGAAACTGCACAAAGACTTCCCAAAGCTCTGTGCATTTTCCCTTTGCAAAGCCTGGTCAGGAAAAATCTTACTCTGTCTTTGTTTATTTCTTTAATAGGTTAAAGTTGGGGAAACTTAACAAACCTAACAAATGAAAAATTATAAACAAGGCCTTGAAGGACAGGCTAGTTGTGTAAATCCATCCATCTATTTTCTGTCACGCTTATCCCTACTGGGGTCGCCAGGGGTGCTGGTGCCATCTCCAGCTGTCTACGAGTGAGAGGTGGGGTACATACATTGCGCACCTCTAAGTCATGCGGGGCGAGGAACATCCTTGGGACACACAGATGTAAAGGGTCTAAGATGTGTGTATGAACCAGTGAAAGCTCTGTACATCTTAGCCAAGGTTTCCTGTAGAGTGGATGAGTAGAAGAGAGCCATGATTTGAGACAAACAGGACAAACAACCATTCCCACTCGTACCTAATTTAGAGAGGTCAATTAACCTAACAGTCATGTTTTTGGACTGTGGGAGGAAGCCGGAGTACCCAGAAAGAACCCATGCATGCTCAGGGAGAACATGCAAACTCCATGCAAAAGAAACGGGCCGGGAAACGAACGCCGATCTTTTTGCTGCAAGGCGGCTGCTACCCAATACGCCACTCAGCAGCCTTAGTTGTGATATCAATTACTGAAATGAATTTGAAAAGTCAGTTATGCAGTTATGATGCAAGAACCATGTTGATAGTTGTGATTCAGGTTCAAACTCTCATTGTGGTTCTCATTGTGGCTTCTAAAGCATATAGGCGGTATTTGTGTTATTTACTATCAAAGGTTGTATTTAACACCAATTATTTATTGACGGCACTTAAAGTGCTGAGTTTCCTGTTTAGGAGAGAGGGCAATGAGGGAAAACAGAGATAGTTGATATATCTCATCAGTGTATTCAGTGGAGCATAAATTAATGACACAATTTATTACCAAGGAGATGATGATAATGTGATCCTGTCACTCAGCTCCGTGGCTTCTCGAGCGAAGGGCCTTCATGTATTAATAAAGGAGTAGCAGGGGGTACAAGGCTCAGCTTAAATCTGCATTTTCAGGCCAAAAAAGGCGTATCTGTCTTAATAAATGAATTCAACACTGCATGTCTATACCCTTAATTAAGCTAATCATTTTTTAAGATTTATGTTCATTTGCAATTAAAAATAATTTTATTATAATTTTATTTATTAGTGACATTGATCTTCCACAATTTAAATTTTTAAGTCTAGTTTAGCTGCACTAGATTGTCACAAATGTCACTGGTAAGTTCAGCCAGACAGTAAATGTATATATAATAATACCGTTCTCTGTAGATATTGATTTCTCTTCTTTCCCATTCATATCCCTCTCTTAAATGTCTCTTCCTATCTCTCCTGTCATAATTTTTCTCTCATTCTGTAATCCTAAAAACCCTGTTTCTGTCCTGTTCCAAGTTTTCCTTCCACTAGTGCAGAGCTTTTGCCAGCATCTCTTCCTGCAAACGCGTCTCCGTCTCTTCACTGCTGCATCTGCTCCCAGTCAGACATCCTGAATCTCCTGGCAGCAAAAACCCAAATCATTCTGTACGCTTCCTTCTCTCCAGGAGCAAAAGATTAGCAGGAAAGATATGATGAGGGGAGGCTTGCAATCTGCAGAGGATAAACTGCTCCTATTTTAGATGAAGAGACCCAGAGATAGCATACAGCGCTGTGTTCTGGAGATTAACAAGTCTGTTCCAGTTCTGATTCGGATAGATATAATCCTGAAAAAGGATTCCTAGCACTAAAACCCTCTAACATTTTCCTACATAAAACCACATACTTTCAATTATAGGGAGTAGTGAATTGAAAAAGAAGAAAATAAAATAAAAAAAAAACACTGTCCAGAGTACCTCAAGCTTTACAATACTTTGTCCGTTTTGACACAAACATAGCTTAACTTGAGATATATACATTTTTAAAACCAGTTCTGAATAGGCCTACATCACTTGATGCTTTGTGTGAGCGTCCCTAAAACTTCACCTGTTTAACTGGAAAGGATTGGATCCATTGAGGATTTAATTGGGGCAAGTGTTTTTCATTGGCGCACCAAATAAAAAAATTTATAAAAAAATGTACCAAAAATGTACCACCTGATATATTAAATGAACCAAGAAGCCATTTGCGGGTCAGGAATCATGAAATCTAGCAGAGAAAAATAATAAAAATCATCAATAAAATAAAACTGTACAAAACACATAAATTACTCCAAGAGTACCTTTAGTCTTTTTTGTTCCAGTGCATATCATAATTATTTATTTACTGTATGATAAATATGTTCTGTGTTGTCTTTGATACACCGGCGATACAAGCCGGTCCCATCTAAGCGTAATCGGAGACAATGACACACAAATTGTTCTCCTGATGCCCAGTCTGCTCTATAGCTTTGTTTTGGTCGCTGTAACCGCAGAAAATCCAGCTTCACAAAAATAGGATGTTATAGATAGGATGAGTCTTGACCTGAATTGACCTGTGTCAAGAGGCACAGATGCACCAACTGATGTAATTGGGAAAGAATACCGCAATTTTTTATATTTTTCAAAATAAAACATTACTCAGACTCTGATCGTTGATAAATTATGTATATATATATACACTATATTGCCAAAAGTATTTGCTCACCTGCCTTGACTCACATATGAGCTTAAGTGACATCCCGTTCCTAATCCATAGGGTTCAATATGACGTCGGTCCACCCTTTGCAGCTAGAACAGCTTCAACTCTTCTGGGAAGGCTGTCCACAAGGTTTAGGAGTGTGTTTATGGGAATTTTTGACCATTCTTCCAGAAGCGCATTTGTGAGGTCGCACACTGATGTTGGACGAGAAGGCCTGGCTCTCAGTCTCCGCTCTAATTCATCCCAAAGGTGTTCTATCGGGTTGAGGTCAGGACTCTGTGCAGGCCAGTCAAGTTCATCCACACCAGACTCTGTCATCCATGTCTTTATGGACCTTGCTTTGTGCACTGGTGCACAGTCATGTTGGAAGAGGAAGGGGCCAGCTCCAAACTGTTCCCACAAAGTTGGGAGCATGGAATTGTCCAAAATGTCTTGGTATGCTGAAGCATTCAGAGTTCCTTTCACTGGAACTAAGGGGCAAAGCCCAGCTCCTGAAAAACAACCCCACACCATAATCCCCCCTCCACCAAACTTTACACTTGGCACAATGCAGTCAGACAAGTACCGTTCTCCTGGCAACCGCCAAACCCAGACCCGTCCATCAGATTGCCAGATGGAGAAGCGCGATTCGTCACTCCAGAGAACGCGTCTCCACTGCTCTAGAGTCCAGTGGCGGCGTGCTTTACACCACCGCATCCGACGCTTTGCATTGCACTTGGTGATGTATGGCTTGGATGCAGCTGCTCGACCATGGAAACCCATTCCATGAAGCTCTCTGCGCACTGTTCTTGAGCTAATCTGAAGGCCACATGAAGTTTGGAGGTCTGTAGTGATTGACTCTGCAGAAAGTTGGCGACCTCTTCGCACTATGCGCGTCAGCATCCGCTGACCCCGCTCCGTCAGTTTACGTGGCCTACCACTTCGTGGCTGAGTTGCTGTCGTTCCCAAACACTTCCATTTTCTTATAATACAGCTGACAGTTGACTGTGGAATATTTAGGAGCGAGGAAATATCACGACTGGATTTGTTGCACAGGTGGCATCCTATCACAGTTCCACGCTGGAATTCACTGAGCTCCTGAGAGCGACCCATTCTTTCACAAATGTTTGTAAAAACAGTCTGCATGCCTAGGTGCTTGAATTTATACACCTGTGGCCATGGAAGTGATTGGAACACCTGATTCCAATAATTTGGATGGGTGAGCAAATACTTTTGGCAATATAGTGTATTTTTTTCTGTGTGGCCCGGTACCAAATGACTGACGGACCGGTACCGGTCCGCGGCCCGGTGGTTGGGGACTCCTGCGCTATTGGACTCGTCCTCCCCTATGCTCTGGAGCAACAGGATGCTGCTGGTCATTCAGTCAGAACAGTCTGCTTGTGCTGAACTCCTGTCACCTGTTTCTGCATTATATTATTCCAGATGGCTTCAACAGCTATTGTCACCTGCTGTAGTGATGTGTTTTATGTGTTTCAACATTTCTTAATACAATACATGAGATCTGGATTGAATTACCATAATTGAGCCTCTCCAGGATGCCTCCTGGACGTCTCCCTGGTGAGGTGTTCCTGGCACGTCCCGCCGGGAGGAGGCCCAGGGGCAGACCCAGGACACGCTGGAGGGACTATGGTTCTCGGCTGACCTTGGGGTTCCCCAGGAGGAGCTGGCCCAAGTGGAGGACGTCTGGGCCTCCCTACTGAAGCTGCTACCCCCGCGACCTTACCCCGGATAATAGGAAGAAGATGGATGGATGGATGGATGGATGGATGGATGGATGGATGGATGGATGGATGGATGGATGGATGGATGGATGGATGGATGGATGGATGGAATTGAGCCTTCCCTGTTTCAGAGAGCAGCAGCTGCCACTGGTGCCATCATCCATTACCTTCAGGGAAGCTAAACCTGGAAGTTACAGGTCTAGCGCTCTACTGGCTAAACGTTACACAATGTTCCTTTTGCAGATCGAACGGATCGTGTTTTTAAACACAAAAAGGTACCAAAAGAATTATGTCTCGACTTTGATTAGACCATTCTGACACATGAATATCCTTCATGTAAGACATTCCTTTGTAGTCATGGGCAGTACACGAGTTGAGGGGGGATGGCATCCCCCTTCTTTAAAAAATCTTGAAAAACATCCCTTTTCTTAAATGACAATCTCCCCCATACCATCGCCTTTGACTTTATATCATTGAATGTGTAAATTTCTATTATATATTAATAGTAATGGCAAAAATATTGCCCTTTCAACATTTGGCAGGCTGTGCGCTTATGAGTAGCCTGACGAAATTACGGTGGCCCAGAGGGCACACAAGATTTCATTTTAGACCTCAGTGGCGCAGCCAGCGAAGCAGGTGACGGCGTTCTGAACAGCATCAAGGCCAAGCTCGCTTCAGGTAAGTCAAAAGTCAAGACATTACCTTTTATAAGCTCACTATTGTATCACCAAATATGTAGAAGTCCTAATCTCTGGACATAGTGATAGCATGCAAAACTAGGTGAACTAGTTTGAAGCGCAAACATTTTTCTGTCTTTAAAGTTGTCATCACACACGAGAATTAGTCTAGAGTGTACAGGCATGGCTGCACATTCAAAATCTGCATTTTGGTTGTGAATCAAACATAAAATTAATCTCTAGACCGCTGCTGTTTTGCCCTTTCAGAATCTAGATGTTGGTGAGACAAGTGGAGCAGTAGAGGAAACCTGGAGGAGAGACTCGAAGGTCAGAAAAATGCTTTTTAATTAAGCAATTTAAGACACCTGTTAAGATTATTATGTTGAAAGAACTGCAAAATGTGATGTAAATGTCTGGCCAATGGTCATAAATGTCTGATAGATGGTGAATAGCTTGAGTTCAGTTTTAACTCATTCATTGCCAGCATGTAACCTTACTTTAGCTTACTTTAAATTAGCCAATAGAGGCAATACTGATTTCTGATAAACAGCCTATTTTATAAAATAAATACTCTAAATGAATATTTGAAAGGTGAGCAAAATTATTATATTTTATATAAGCTTATTTCATTTTCAGGCTAATTTAAATGTATTTGAATTTGTTTTTTGATTTTGAAAATTGTTTCAGATGTTTCCATTTAATTAATTGAATTTGAATAAAAAAAAAAATACTTGACTTGAAAGGATTCAGATATTAATGTTTTGTGAGGTTTTGTTCCAAATCTTAATAGATTCATTGCCAAAAGATTTTCCAAAATAAAATCAGAGAAGTGTCCTACCATGACTATGGAGCTGATCCCAGTGGGCCTTGGGTCAGTGCCTTGATCAAGGTCAATGACGCAGCGTACCCTACATGTAAAAACCATACCAAGCATAACGCTATAGGTTAATGGACTATAATAATAAGGCTATGTATACTTCCCAGAAAACATTCCACCATCCCCCTTCTTTTTTTTTTTTTGTCACGGGTCTAAGTTTAAAGTTGTTTTCTTGCTGGAAGGCTGACATTCAAGTCTTTTCAACCCTTAAACTTAACCTGCTAAAGAAAAGCATCACCACAGCATAATTTAACCACCCCTATGCTACTGTTACTTTTTTGGCTGTCATAGAATTTCAAATACAAGTTTTAAAAAAAATAGATTGAGGCTAGAAGGCTTTTTGCAATGCTTACTATTTTTCCTTTGTAAATTTCCATGAAACATTGGAAACCAGATAAATAGTTTTTAAGCTCACCCTGTTTTTCACCTCTCCAGCCCTTTATGCCCAACCTGTCTGCTATGTTTGCTGCTCTTTATGACACAGGTAACAGATGTTTGTTTTCTAACAAACCTTCAACAAGCTTACAGAGCAGCTGGACCGCATTTACTAATTTACTTCTAAAGGAAAATTGTTGCACTTCATCTCACTTAGGGGTTATCACAACTAACAGGGCTGAATACAGGCATCTGTTATAACCTACTTTTGTATAAAAGCAACAGTTTTACTGTAAATGCTCGGGGTGATGGTAGGTTTCAAAAATGACTAATTCCTCCACTGTCTCGCCTCAGAAAATCCTGTCGTAGGAGTCTTTGTTTTCAACATTACTCTTGAGTTGGGGAGTGATTATGAGTCGATCACATTTCCTCTCCAGATGTTGCTCCGGGTTCAGCTTGGAACTATAAGAGGCAGCCTTCTCAACAAGGCCTCAAATTGATTTATGTTTGATCAGCCACCTGAGCCAAAGTAAACCGGTGGAATAGATCATGAAAAGAAAGCAGTGCCTTTTATTCCAGCAAGTGTTCTCCAGGTTTGGAAGCTTTTATTTGGTTTTTAAATCCCCAATATCTTAAGAGTGGTAAAATAAATACACAACTTGTGTAAAATTGCTAAAATTGTTGCATGCACAACCTAATGTTTGTAATTTTGTAATCCCTTTTTTTCTGTTTGTTGTTATTTGAAATGAACAGAAAGTCTCATTTGGCCTTTAAATGAAATGTTCTGGGCTGGAGTTTAAATGCTGCAAGCACACAATAAAACATGCTGTTCAAAAATAGATGGAAATGTTGAGTTTTGTTTTTCTAGCTTGTACAGTAGCCTCCTACATATGCATAAAGAACAACTTTGCCAAGAAGACCTAGTGTGGTTTTCACAACCACGCATCATAACTGAAGAAGCTTTACCAAAATGTGCTTTTGAATCTTAATTGAACCTCTAATATTGTCATTTTTTTTTATCACGCCTTGGCTGAGCTCTTAGAAACAAGAAATCAACACATCTAGGGGCCCTTGGCTCCGATCAGTCGGCCATCAGTAATGTAATTGTGCTTCCTCGACGTTTAAACAAGGCAGAGAGCAGCTCTCCTTTAAGCCAGCTGTAATGCCCCGCCATGTGAAGCTGTGCACTGGCTTGTTTAAATCATGGACACACCACACATCCAGCAGAAACCGGCCCTTTCTGTATGATTGCATCCCACACATTGCCATCTTGGAAAAAAAGAAAGGAATATTTGAATAAAATTCTCAGCTTCACAGCCGCCTGGAACAAGGGGGGTCTGTTAGATGAAGGGTTTGGATAAAAAAATAAAAACCAATTTGTACAATGAAAAGCTATTTAATGCAACTGAGAACAGAAAGTAATTAATGAGACGGTGCTTCTGAGTTAGTGGAATAGTTGGTGGATTTTGTTGCTAAATGAACTGAGAAAACATGGTGATAACTATGGATTTTTTTTTTTGGCTTTGAACACAGGCTGGATGTCTCTTTACTATTATTAAAATGAACTCCAAAAAACATTACAGTACATGGAAAGGTCAAAAGAGAGATGCAGTTATAAAGATCACAGCACTTAACTGGGCTGCATCTGTAGAGGCCTCAATTTTTGTTTTAAACAAAACATGGAAAAAAACAAACGTTTGTTCTTTTTTATTTCACAGAAAACTGATCATGTTAAGTCGACCGGGCTGATCTTTATATTGATTTAAAAGTAATTCTGGCTAAGTTTCCCTTACATTATTTACAAATATATTCAATATATATATATATATATATATATATATATATATATATATATATATATATATATATATATATATATATATATATATATATATATATATATATAGATATATATCCGGTCTGATTGGAGTCTTATTAAAAAAAACATTTGAAAAAAACAACCATTAATTTGGTATTAAAGATGATTTTCACCAAAGCTACATTTTTTTATTAAGATTTTTTTTTTTATTAGTCTGATTTAATAGTCCAGTCTTCAATAGCTTGTTTTTATTCTCTATAAGAGGAAAATCACCATGATTAAGAGAAATAAAGGATGGAAAACAGTAGTCAGTATTTATTTGATCTATATTTGTTTTACTAAGTGAATTGAATTATTTAAATAAATTATGTTTTTGAAAATCTCATAATCTATTGAATTGGTATGTATTAAGCACATTTTAGAGTGGGCATATGATATGTGAAATGTTTGCAGATATAGATGTTATTACATTTTAATGGCAAATATTTGTTGTCAACATGAAGTCTGGATCATAACATAACACTGTCATGGTCTTAGTTCTGCTGTTCTTTACTTTGCTCCTTGTTTTCTAGATTTATTGGTTTAATTCCAGTTTTGTTGTATTTCTAGATTTATATTAGTTCTCATGTTTTCCTGTTGTCCCCTTTTGCCCTCTTGTGTGTGTGTATGTTCCTTTCCCCTTGGCTCCCTCGTTGTCTCCTCTCACACCTGTTCCTTGTCTGCTCGTTAGCCCTCCCTTTGTCTCTCTCTCCTATATATGCTCTCCCTCTGCTCTCACTCTTTGTTGGTTCCTTGTCTTTGCTGTCCTCCCGTGCTGTTGTCCACGTTCCTCGTCTCTCCCTGGCTTCTCGTGTTTGGTTTTCCCCAGATGTCTCCTCTGTTCTGGTTTGCCTTTTTATTATTAGTTGCATTTTTGGATCCCTGCCTTTGTTTACTGTTTTGCCCCATTAAAACTCCCAAGAGTTGTCCTCAGCCTCTGCCTCTGCATTTGGGTCCAAACCACAACTAAACCCTGACAATAGGAACCAACCACAATGGACCCAGCAGAGCCCAGTCTGGACACCCTGAGGGACATTTTCCTCAACCTAGGCAATACTCTGGACTCAATATCCAACCTTACACCGCCTTGGAAGAGGGTGAGTGCAACTAGCCAACTTAAACAGATTCTCCTCTCAAACTCCACACTCATTTCTCCCCCAGTATTATATGAACTGTTTGAAGAGTTGGAGTGGAACCACCAAGCAGCCAGCGCCCAGCTCTTCAGCAGACCTCCACCACCCAAGCCATCTCTTCATCTCCTCCCTACCCTGCTGTCAATCGCCTCCGGTCCAGTTCCACCACCTTCACCAGCTGTTGGTCCCCCCATGCCGTCTGCCTCCTCCAGGCGTAAGCGCCGCCGGGGGAAGAAATCCACCCCCTCTCCGGCGGGTCAGCCTGACGCCTCCACTCCCTCTCCGGCGGGTCAGCCTGACGCCTCCACTCCCTCTCCGGCGGGTCAGCCTGACGCCTCCACTCCCTCTCCGGCGGGTCAGCCTGACGCCTCCACTCCCTCTCCGGCGGGTCAGCCTGACGCCTCCACTCCCTCTCCGGCGGGTCAGCCTGACGCCACCACTCCCTCTCCGGCGGGTCAGCCTGACGCCTCCACTCCCATGGGTCAGCCAGCTGCCAGCCTTAGCTCCCCTCTTAACCAGGTCAGTTTCTCCCTAAATCTCAGTCGTCACCTCCATGACCAACAGCTAGCCCCATCCTTAAAGAAACTCATTATTACACCCCCTACAGTCAGTGCTCCCCATATTGAGGAGTCTTAATTATGGACCTTCTTTTATGGGGAGAGGGAGGATCTATTCCCTTTCCTTCCACCTCCATCAGTTCCCTGTCAGCCAGCACATCCCAAGCCCTTTAGCGGGCCGGTTTCCCTAGCTCCAGAGCCCTTTAGCGGGCCGGTTTCCCTAGCTCCAGTGCCCAGTAGTGGGCCAGATTCCCTAGCTCCAGTGCCCAGTAGTGGGCCAGATTCCCTAGCTCCAGTGCCCAGTAGTGGGCCAGATTCCCTAGCTCCAGTGCCCAGTAGAGGGCCAGATTCCCTAGCTCCAGTGCCCAGTAGAGGGCCAGATTCCCTAGCTCCAGTGCCCAGTAGAGGGCCAGATTCCCTAGCTCCAGTGCCCAGTAGAGGGCCAGATTCCCTAGCTCCAGTGCCCAGTAGAGGGCCAGATTCCCTAGCTCCAGTGCCCAGTAGAGGGCCAGATTCCCTAGCTCCAGAGCCCATTAGAGGGCCAGTTTCCCTAGCTCCAGAGCCCATTAGAGGGCCAGTTTCCCTAGCTCCAGAGCCCATTAGAGGGCCAGTTTCCCTAGCTCCAGAGCCCATTAGAGGGCCAGTTTCCCTAGCTCCAGAGCCCATTAGAGGGCCAGTTTCCCTAGCTCCAGAGCCCATTAGAGGGCCAGTTTCCCTAGCTCCAGAGCCCATTAGAGGGCCAGTTTCCCTAGCTCCAGTCCCCCTTATCGGTCCTGTTTCCCTAGCTCCAGTCCCCATTAGCGGTCCTGTTTCCCTAGCTCCAGCTTACCCAGTGCCTGTGCCCATTAGCGGGGCAGCTTCCCCAGTGCCCATTAGCGGGGCAGCTTCCCCAGTGCCTGAGCCCATTAGCGGAGCAGCTTCCCCAGTGCCTGAGCCCATTAGCGGGGCAGCTTCCCCAGTGCCTGTGCCCATTAGCGGTCCAGCTTTCCCAGTGCCCATTAGCGGGACAGCTTCCCCAGTGCCTGAGCCCATTAGCGGGCCGTTTTGCCTAGCGCCAGAGACTCCTGAGCCCATTAGCGGGCCGTTTTGCCTAGCGCCAGAGACTCCTGTGGCCATTAGCGGGCCGTTTAGCCTAGCGCCTGGGACCCCTGAGCCCGCTCAGAGTCATCCTGATATCCCTGAGCACACAAGTAAAAGGCTCTCTAAAATAAAGCTCAGCGGGCGCTCCAAGCCTCCACGGCCCCTCAGCGGGCGCTCCAAGCCTCCACGGCCCCTCAGCGGGCGCTCCAAGCCCCCTCTGAGGCTGTGCCGCAGTCGGCGGCCCCCAAGGTTCCGGCAGCTGCGTCTGAGACGGCGTCCCCCAAGGTTCCGGCAGCTGCGTCTGAGACGGCGTCCCCCAAGGTTCCGGCAGCTGCGTCTGAGACGGCGTCCCCCAAGGTTCCGGCAGCTGCGTCTGAGACGGCGTCCCCCAAGGTTCCGGCAGCTGCGTCTGAGACGGCGTCGCCGGTGTCCTCCAGAGGCCCTCCTCCGTCCTCCAGAGACCCTCCTTCGTCAGAGACGGCGTCGCCGCCGGCGTCCTCCAGAGACCCTCCTTCGTCAGAGACGGCGACGCCGCCGGCGTCCTCCAGAGACCCTCCTCCTTCAGAGACGGCGTCGCCGCCGGCGACCTCCTGGGGCCCTCCTCCTTCAGAGACGGCGTCGCCGCCGGCGACCTCCTGGGGCCCTCCTCCTTCAGAGACGGCGTCGCCGCCGGCGACCTCCTGGGGCCCTCCTCCTTCAGAGACGGCGTCGCCGCCGGCGACCTCCTGGGGCCCTCCTCCTTCAGAGACGGCGTCGCCGCCGGCGACCTCCTGGGGCCCTCCTCCTTCAGAGATGGCGTCGCCGCCGGCCCCCTCCTGGGGCCCTCCTCCTTCAGAGACGGCGTCGCCGCCGGCCCCCTCCTGGGGCCCTCCTCCTTCAGAGACGGCGTCGCCGCCGGCCCCCTCCAGAGAGCCTCCTTCGTCAGAGACGGCGTCGCCGCCGGCCCCCTCCAGAGAGCCTCCTTCGTCAGAGACGGCGTCGCCGCCGGCCCCCTCCAGAGAGCCTCCTTCGTCAGAGACGGCGTCGCCGCCGGCCCCCTCCAGAGAGCCTCCTTCGTCAGAGACGGCGTCGCCGCCGGCCCCCTCCAGAGAGCCTCCTTCGTCAGAGACGGCGTCGCCGTCCTCCTGAGCTTCTGCCTCGCCTCCGGCCTCACGGCCGCCCTCCAGAGACTCTTCCTGGCCTCCGGCCTCACGGCCGCCCTCCAGAGACTCTTCCTGGCCTCCGGCCACACGGCCGCCCTCCAGAGACTTTGTTTGCCCTCGCCCACCTTGGGTGGGTTGTTTTGGTTTTGTTTGGACTCTGCGTTTGGTTTTGTATTTCGTGCCCTCCTGCCTGGTTCCCCCTCCGCCCACCCAGGGTGGGTTGTTTTTTGTTTCTGGACATTTTAGGGCGTCTGGGATCCGCCCTTAAGTGGGGGGCACTGTCATGGTCTTAGTTCTGCTGTTCTTTACTTTGCTCCTTGTTTTCTAGATTTATTGGTTTAATTCCAGTTTTGTTGTATTTCTAGATTTATATTAGTTCTCATGTTTTCCTGTTGTCCCCTTTTGCCCTCTTGTGTGTGTGTGTGTGTGTGTGTATGTTCCTTTCCCCTTGGCTCCCTCGTTGTCTCCTCTCACACCTGTTCCTTGTCTGCTCGTTAGCCCTCCCTTTGTCTCTCTCTCCTATATATGCTCTCCCTCTGCTCTCACTCTTTGTTGGTTCCTTGTCTTTGCTGTCCTCCCGTGCTGTTGTCCACGTTCCTCGTCTCTCCCTGGCTTCTCGTGTTTGGTTTTCCCCAGATGTCTCCTCTGTTCTGGTTTGCCTTTTTATTATTAGTTGCATTTTTGGATCCCTGCCTTTGTTTACTGTTTTGCCCCATTAAAACTCCCAAGAGTTGTCCTCAGCCTCTGCCTCTGCATTTGGGTCCAAACCACAACTAAACCCTGACAAACACTGTCCCCCGAAATATTGTAAGTTTATGAATTTATTTTTGAGGTCCTAATATTTATATAGTACATAGCTATATACTATATATTGTATATAGTAAATTGTATGTTTTATATTGTATATAACTACTGTATAGATCCAGTATTCTGTATATATATCTAATTTGTGTGCACCTTCAACACAAGGCCAAGTTACTTGTAAGTGCAAACCTTACAAACGTTTGGACACAGCCTAAGACTCATGAATCCAAATGTGCCCCGCTATCATCCTCTAACTATTTCCAGTCTTAATTTTTTTTACAAGGCATTAAAGTCCAGTTAAAGATCATATAACTGATTTGATGAAAATATAATTTCAACACGACCGACATATGCAAAGAAACACAAAACTGCTGTTTTGAAAGTTTTGCTCTCTAGTTAAAAAAGGATCATATAGACACTCCCAAAACATCCGCTTTGTGTGCACGCAAAACCTAAACAACAAAATAACTTTGATGGGCGAGGATTAAGTTTGTTAGGGTTTAAAAGTTAGTTTTTAACACTTTTATGATCCTGCCACACAATGGCATAGCTGCCTTTAAGTGTCATGTGGGAATGTTACCCTGTGCATATCAATAGTACAGAAAAGTCCAATGACATGGGAAAGTGATGCTCTATCATTACCTTACATTGTATTTGACTGTGTCCGAAATAGTTTGATCACAAGATGAAGTAGGATGACATTTTTCAACATGTTAAAAAATGGCGTTCTCATCAAATGGATAAGACCAACAGTTGTCACATTTTATGCACATGTGTGAGTTCATAATAGACACCACTCAAGCTTAATTAAGACGTTAACAGGACAATTATAACATTATATAATCTGATATTATGCCTTTCGTGTGCATACACTCTTATACCATTTTTAAAATGACCTGAAACCGTAAATATGGAAAAAAAAAAATTAAGGTGAAAGCAACAATAGAAGACCCCCTCCAATAGTATCACAGTGTAGTTTGCACACCTTTGGTTCTCCCGTGTCTGCGTAGGTTTCCTCCGGGCCCCTATCACTAAAGACATGCTGGTCAGGTCAGATCAGCCATTGGTCGGTGGAGGTGCGCTTAGTCACAGCAGCTCAAGCTAACCCTACATCTGATCTATGAAATGTTGTTTTATGTAAAATGACAAATAAAGCAACTCTACCTTTTTTCAAAGATGAGGCAAAACTGGATGTAGTACAAAAATACTTGCATTTCATCTATGTTTGATCCATGTAACACATTATCTTAAAGGGACACTATGCAACATTTTTCAGTTAATTAATGTGTTCCATAACGTTATGGATGACTAAATGAGTCATTTCAGGTTGAACAAAGGTATTCTCGGCCGCCCTGGTGGTCTGTGGGGGAAATACTGCACTTGCAACTGCAGGAGCACCGACCCGCACCCACAGGCTCAGAAGTCTCGTGAGAGTCAGTCTTGCTTTACGGCGAGAACTGCTACACCCCCCAGTTAAAAGCATTCTCGTTGCTAGCACAGTGGCAATCTTTGTGCAGTTATGCTACGTTCACGCAGCAAAAGCAGCAAAATCGCATCTGCTGCTTCATTTTTGCTGCTTGTACCAGTTAGTTCTGATGCACGGCTGAAGCAGCTTTGCTGCTCTGGCTGCAAAAGTGTGTCTGAGGCGAGTTGGGCGGAGCTTCACTATCCTTTCTCTGCCTTGCAGCTATATTTGCTGTGATCAGTGGGAATAAAGTAGTTTTAATATGTTTTTAAGTGAGAAAATACACCTGAAAACATAATCAGTGCCGTCAGTTCATTCAGATTATTATCCTGCCTTCAATATTTTTTCTGTCGGAGCCGCTCAGACCCCCACATACCAGGGATGCGCCGACAGTATGGATCCCTTCATCAGCAGCGGTTCACCGCGGCAGCTGGTAGGTGTTTTTCATCTAAATAATCCAAACTGCATATTCTGCCGGCAGATTTCTGCATTTTAAGTTAATTTAGGCGTCAATAAACTGTTTAAGAGCAGTGATCATCAGCGCTGTGTCTCTCTCCCTGCGTTAAACGCACCCGACGCGCTGCTGCAGCTGCTCAGACATGCTGCGCCTGCCGCTCAAAACGCGCCGCGGGACCTTTGCATGTAAACTCGCTGCTTCTGTCGCGCCAGCTACATCCAGTGTGAACGCAGCCATTCGCTGCTAAGCTCAAAACAACCGCGCCTGGCTTGACGGAGAAACCAGGAGAACAGCTGAGCATATTTACGACAGTGCACTTTTACTTTCGCCCTCTGGAGGGAGCCTCACTGGAAAATCAACACCGGTTGCATAGTGTACCTTTAATGCTGTATAGCTCCATTGCAGGTCGGATATTACTCCTGCAAATTTCCCAATCTCTAACAGGTAAAACTCTGTGCCCTTTCTGTGTACACAGCTTCATCAGTTTCATCCTAGTCACAACAGGGCAATAATTTCAAATAAAATAGTTTGAGAACATCTTTCCCATTATCCTTCCTTTTAAATCCTGTCATCTCTTATCCAAATTTCTCTCCCGTTTAAGATTTCACACTTGACCATTTCTTAGACTATTATGACAATCTAAAGCTCAGGAATTACTTCCAATCATTTTTCTAAAGTCTGGAGTGAAGCAATAAATCTGCAGGGATCATAAGTTAATCACATTCCTTCCTCCTTGGCTTAGCATGCTGTCATTACCACAGCTGCATCTACCCTCCAACACGTGCTTGGAAGAGCGTTAAGATTTGGTAATTTAGGGGACGTTTTCCTGTTCTCAGGCATGATATTCTTATTTGATTTGAAGATACACTTGAAAATGTTTTTAAATGAAGATAAAACCTGGAATACTCCTCAGATGGAGTTAAGTATATCAAATATCCAGTATCTCCTGATTTATTTCAAACAAATACCTCTGAAATGATTAGCATAGTGGCTTGTTTGCAAAAAAGTTAAAGAATAACCAAATCAGGTTTGTTTTTTAGTGTATTTTTTATTTTTAACTATTAACTTCCTGTTGGATGACGTGAATCTGAAAGATTTTAATTAATTTGTACAAGGCAGTATATGAGTTCATGCAAAGGCTCCTCACAGACACTTCTCATAAGCCCAGAAACTGTAAGCCTCAAAGACGGAACAGGGAAAAGTAATTCACAGCGCTCACACACAAACAACCTCAGGGGAGATTTTCCTTCTGATTGGATGTGGTTAGGGTATCACTGAAAACTAGAGTTTCCCCTCTGCTCCAAAAAATTTTCTTAACATTTCCTGTACGGTGCTAACGTTTATACACTGTAAGGTGGAACAACCCTTTGGCTTCAAACCTGTAACTGAACTCAAAATTGGAAGTGGGTCAAATGGTGCTTCTGGCAAACTCTCTCTTTCTCTGGCTAAAAGATCAAGCAGCCATTTATTCCTTTTTTGGCTTGTGGGACTACAGCAGAACCTAACAGAACTGTTAATATCTTTAGTGGGAGAAAGCTTGAGCAAAAGTAAAACACTAAAAAGTGGGAAAAAGCCAGTCACTCTACTGTTTCATGGACATGCTGTTTTTTATATATGCAAGGAGAGCAAGGATCAGCCTTTCCAGATATTCCCAGTATTATTTTTTCAGTATTCAGATGAGGTTCTGACTCCTCACTGTAAGATCAAAAATCTCTTTCATCAGGCTTAGTTCCAGCTTTCTTAGTAAAATTTCAACCTGCATCAGTATCCCTAAATTAGCCAGAGGCAGCAATCAATTTAAATACCAGGTTTAAAATGGCAACTGTCTAGTGTGCACACTACGCCTCTACTTCCAAGGTTTAGCAATCAACTTTGCTTTTTATTTCAGCTGTGGGACACACTTTACAATGCTCTTACATAGACAATCAGAACAGGGAAACATAAACCGCCCCCCAAACAAATGAATATCAGGTCCAAGATTAGAAATAATGTGCCGGTAAGGATGAGACTGTAATAAATGACTGCAAAAAGATTTTTTTTTACTCTA
The DNA here is from genome assembly GCF_016077235.1 of Cyprinodon tularosa. Classification (NCBI taxonomy): domain Eukaryota; kingdom Metazoa; phylum Chordata; class Actinopteri; order Cyprinodontiformes; family Cyprinodontidae; genus Cyprinodon; species Cyprinodon tularosa. The sequence goes on along the minus strand of NW_024039263.1, from coordinate 176,466 downwards.
GTTCTTCAACTTTTAAGGAGTTTATTTTGGTAGCTCAAGATATTTAAAAGGAAGTTCTTTCAAATATTCATAATTTTGTTTTAACGTAGAAGGGAACCAAGAGACTGAAGCTAATGGCTACTTCAATAAAGTATGAAATAAAAATTGGGGATTCTTATTTAGGCAGTAGTCAAAGAGACGGCTAATACAAGTCCAAACTCAAACCTTAGAGCATGACTCAATACCAATATAACAAGTTAGTAAGGACACTTTAGCCAAAGTGGAAAAGCTTCAGTGATAGCCATGATAAATAGAGGTGTCAAGTAACAAAGTACAAATACCTCGTTACTGTTCTTAAGTACACTTTTTATGTATCTATGCTTTACTCCATTGCTTATTTTTCTTCCTACTTCTGACTTCTACTCATTACATTTTCACACAAGTATCTGTACTTTCTATTCCTTACATTTTTAAAACTCATTACTCTTGGCTTCGGTTTAATGTTTATAAATATTTATTTCACGTCATGTGCGCCATCCAATGCAGATCATTGGCTCCATCCACATCTAGTGAAAACTAGTGTGATTGGATGATTCACATAATGCAAACACTCATTGGTTAGCTACAGGAAATCATCAGAAGCAAGCAGGTGTTCTTCAAACTGCACACGTGAATTGTCTATGCCATGCTACGACATTGGATTCAGAAAAAGATGTTGAAATGTCTGATAGGAGCGTATCGGGAGATGGAGACGGAGACCAACAAGACCTTCCTCATCCTTTGCCCTATCTCAAAGAATATTTTCAAATAGTCGAGAAATTGAACTTTATAGTGGCATCTGGCTGTATTTTCTAAAGGTTACTTTATACTTTTATACTTTAAGTAGTTTTTGGAGCACATACTTTTTCCTTTTTATTTGAGTAAAGAGTAGAGTGTTTTTAACTGCACCACTAGTGACCTCAGTCTTTAAAAAAAAAAAAAAAAAAAAAAGCTTAAAACCCACTTTTTTAAACTAGCATTTAATTCTGACTAGGATAATACTGTCACTTACTGTAGATGTCCTCTTTCTATGTGCTCCTTTTTATGCACCTCTGGAAGGCTTTTAAAGGTATACTATGCAACCGGTGTTGATTTTCCAGTGAGGCTCCCCCCAGAGGGCGAAGGTAAAAGTGCACTGTCGTAAATATGCTCAGCTGTTCTCCTGGTTTCTCCGTCAAGCCAGGCGCTGTTGTTTTGAGCTTAGCAGAGAGGCGAACGCAACGAATCACCATGTCTACTGCGGTAAGTTACTATTTTGTTGTTTTGTTTTCATACATTATTTGTTATGCATGTGTCTAAATAACAAAGATTGTAGTTAGCCAAATTCTCGCCGTAAAGCAAGACTGACTCTCGCGATGGACGAGACTTCTGAGCCTGTGGGTGCGGGCCGAGGGCTCCTGCAATTGCAAGTGCAGTATTTCCCCTACAGACCACCAGGGCGGCCAAGAAAACCTTTGTTCGACCTGAAATGACTCATTTAATCATCCAAAACTTTATGGAACACATTAATTAACTGAAAAATGTTGCATAGTATGCCTTTAATGTCCTGCAGCGCTGCACCACTACAGCACTTTCAATTGTATCTGTATGTTTTGTATGTGTTATGTATTGTTTTATGGCTTTGTTGTAATGCACTTTGGGTACCATTTGGCTATATGTATAAGGGCTATACAAATAAACTTGATTGATTGATTGATTGATTTAAACTGCAGTATCTATACTTCTACTTAAGTAATAAATGTGTGTACTTTTGACACCACTGATGATAAGTAGTGACCGAATAGAGCTGGCACTAAGGATTATCCAAGCCAATGCTGATTCACAGCATCTGGTCTTCTGCCAGGGCCTGTGCGCCAAATAAATTATTAATTAAATCTTTCCAATCACAGCTTTTCTCTGTGTGAGTCTCTCCAGGTTAAACTCGATATAGCATTAGCACTATTCAGCACTGGCAACATCATGTTTTAAGCACTTGTGACAAGGGAATGAACAGGTTGTGAAGGAGCTTAGATACAGGGGAAAAAAATCATCCAAACAATATAGTTTTAACTTTACTGCAGAAAGGCACTTTACCACAGATAAGGTCAGGTTGTAATGATGTGCTGAAGAGGAGCAGAAAGGATCAAATTCAGCAGAAAGAGAAGAAACGTTGCTGCAAGGTGAGTAATATCCTCAACGTTCTACTCTGAGCCTTCATAATTGATTATAGTTTCTTAAAACAGGTATAACACTGGTCCTTACCAATGGCTGAACCAGTCTTTGGCTCTTGGCAATCCTCTGTGTTCTCCAGAACCAATCTGAGGCTGCCTGCAGCTCGGAAAAGTGGGTTAGCAAAAACCAGTCGTAAAAAGAGCATGAATTAATTCTGCGATTCACTAGATGAGTTTTATTCTTATTCTAAAAGTGACTGCAGTAACCAAGCTGTCAGTACAGATTAGACTTTAGTGTGAATTGTCCGCAGAGCGAACACCTTGAGGGTCCCGATTATTGCAGACACTTGGGGCCAGTCAAGCAGCCAAATGATTTGTCAAATGTGTCTGAATTGTAGCCCGGGCTGAACTGGTTCATAAAGTGTGAAACAGAACAAGACTTTACTGACTCCAACTTTTCATTCTTTCTTCTTTTGTCGGTTGAAATGTTGGAGAAGAAAATTCTCTGTATGGGAAGTCATTTCTATAAGCCTCAGGTCAGACTTCATTGGCTTCAAAATATAAAAAGAATGAAGAAAAAAGCTTGAATATCACCTCACAGTGCATAGAATATTTAACAGGGAATGTGCCTTTCTTTCTGTTCCTTGTGCCTTCAGAAAGTCAGAGTTCCTATAAAGATGGGGAACAAAAAAAAAAAAGATTGCAAATGAAGAGCAAAAGTCTTAAAAATACTTCAAACAAAAAGCATTTGTCCCTCAATACTTCATGTACTGCAGCTGTAATCAACACGATTTTAGTTGATGTATTTTTTTGTTTTTAAATCTCTTAATACCCACCTCATTTTGGGAAATTCTCGCTTATTTTGCATACCCAAATGGAAAAGCAAATAACTTAGGAACTGTAAGCCCAAATTACATGTTTGATACATTATTTGAAAGCTAACACCTTCTAGTTTCTGAATATATACATGAAAATTGGGTGAGTAAAACACCCAAACTGAATCAGTTCAAATAACGAAAATAATTGTTCTGTTTTGAACAGCAGTTATAAAGACATGCTTGCTTGTTGTGGCTGCTTGGTCATGGTACATTTTGACATGCTTCCATATCTGTGTTAATTGTGCTTTGGTGCTTTGCTATGTCCATAAAATGAACTAGGTAGTTGAATTTTCATGCATTCATTATTTGCAGTTATTATTTGTAAACGCTTTTAAACCTTTAATCATTCTGAATTATATATAGCTTTTTTGAAAAGCATGTAAAATAGCTAGACAAGTGTTTTGTAATCATAATGAGCTCTTAAATCCCTTTAAAATTAGAAGCATTTCTTACCCAGAGACATTCACACAACATTCCTATCATAAGTCCAGTTTGGTAAATACTATAGGAAATCTGGATTTCAGAATCCTGAGGACACATGGACATGTACTGGGTGAGCCTGGAGTAAATATCTAATAGAAAGCATTTGGTATTCCTGAAAAGAGAACATCCTTCATAGGAAACCTTTGATGAAATACTCTAAATGAAACAATATTACTGTAAGCAATTATTTAAATTAAATGTAAGTTTTTTTGCTCTGAGTTTGCTGGTTTCTAGTAAGCAAACATTGAGAATTTCACTGAATAAAATAAACAAAAAGGGGATGAATGTTTTGGCCTAATCATTGTTAAGCATGTGGGAAAAACTGTATTATATGGTTACATCCAGAACACATGCGTAAAAAAAGCTTCCTCAAGCAAAAGTTTTCCCCACATGTAGCTCACATGTGGACATTGTATTAGGAAGCGGCATAAAACATTTTCAAAGTGAAACGTTTTCCCATATGGAAGTTTTTATTTTTGCAGTGGTGCATTGGAGACACGCGGTAAAACCTTTGCGTGTCAAATGGTTTGCCAAATTTAGATTTATTAAAATCTTTTTTTTCACATCCATATATTTTCTTAGCTTGCTTTTCGATGCAGTGTTCTTTAATGTTGAGGGGAAGATTCAGCTTCATGCTGAAAAATTCTGCCACCCCATATCTGGGTTTAACAGAGTAACAGAGACACACATATAAATAATGAATCTTTTTTTATGTAGAAGGAAGCAGCAGAAACAGGGCAGAATATACATACATATATGCACATACATTTTTAAGGGCCACATACATTCATGTTGACAAACCGCAGGGCTAGATTCAAACTAAGGGCCTTTTACAGTACATTATGCCGAGTTAAGGTGACTATGGTGCATTACAGGTTAGTGGAAATTTGACTGGACACCACAGTGGTCCCCAATCAAGCTCTTATATCTCATGAACCAAACAGGAAAAGTAAGATGCCAGAAAGGAAGGAGTTCTGAAGTTCAGAATAAAATCAGCTTATGCTAATTTGGCTAGCATACATAGACAATCGGAACAGCTTATGCTAACACATTTCATTTCCCTTTTTTTTTTTTTTTTTTTTTTAGATAATATTAACACAACCCTATTGAATAAACCTTAAACGATCCATATTCTTTTGGTTGAGGTTTGAGGATCCAAATGCAGAGGCAGGGAGGAAGAGGTGAGTTTTCTGTTGATTTAATGAGTGGTTCACAAACAACTGAGGCAAAAATCCAACATGAAAAAATAAAGTTAAACAGACCAGAACCATGGAGACTTCAGGGGGAAAAAATCACAACGTGTTTAGACACAGTAAGGCATAGTTAGACAAAGTTAGATGAGGAACCAACACAGAGGAACTGCACTAGGAGAATATTTTTGGCTAACTGAACAAAGAGAGGACTAACGAGGAGATTGGGAGCAGGTGTGAAGAGAGCAATCTAATGATCTAGGGAAAGGATAGCATCACAAGAGGGCAACAGATAAAAACATAAGAACAGAAATATAACCAGAAAACACAGCTCCAGGAGATCCAGTGCGCCCTCTGGTGGAGACAGTGGACAGACCTCCAGATCCCAACAATCATTAGCAATGTGGTTTGTTTTCCGTTGTTTCCCACAATCTATTCAAATACCTAAAATCGGTAATGATACTTAATCCCCGGCTTAAATGCATCTGTGGGCACTATAAATAAATATTATACTATAAATAAATAGTACTGGCAGAAAATGACTTGATCTAAAGAAACCGATCAAACAAGAATCACTAAAGAAACATGGAAAATAGAATCCAAGATACAGTTTCTACAGTATACAGCACATTGAATAAGGTGTTACTGTTAGAAGATGCTCAAGCTATACCTACAGGCCTAAACTCCCTATTCAGTATCAATAACTCAACACTGACTACTGGCTAGTGGTTTTCAAAGTGGGGGTGCAACCATTGTGTGGGGGCTTAGTGCAATTGCAGAGAGGACATGGTAGAAGAAGCAAATAAATTACACTTTACAGTGTTGTGATTAAAGGGGGGTTAGTTTATTTAGTTTTCTGCAGTTGACTGGTTGGAGGGGGGGGTGCAAATGTTTCTTTATTGTTTTTATTAGTTTCTATAGATCGCGTTTTGCTGTCAGTTTTGTTGTTAAGGATTGTCCATGTGTTGGTGCTGTAGCTTGTATAGACTGCAAAGTGGAGACATCTTCTCTTTGTTTATCACAGACTTTCTGACTAACAGACCGCAGCATAACAGAATGGACACCTACACCATTTTCCGCCATCGTGCACAACACTGATGTTCAACAAGACTGTGTTCTGAGCCCAGTATTGTACTGAAGATGCTGTACAGTACAACAATGACTGTGCACCCATCAATGGCTTCAACACCCGGATCTAAGATGGGGGAAGAATTGAAAGAGCTGGTGGTCTGGTGCACTGACAAACTTAAGCTCAGCAATAGAAAAAATAAATCATCACTGGCCTCTGGTCTTTGAGGACCATGCTGATCTCAGGTCTGGGCATTAAGGTAGAAGTAGTAGACCGTTTCAAATATGTAAAATGTCTTGGATTACACATTGCAGAGGCCCTGGGCTGGACTAGTGAACACCACTAACAAAATTAACCCTGACACTAAAGAAAAACAAACTCTCTTTATCTTTGTTGAAAAACTTTTACTTTTAGTACATCAGAGTAAAGAGGGCTGAAGAGATTTTATAGTTGTGGTTAATTATTTGAAAATTACATCATTACATAAACTAAGAGATGGTTTCCTCTTCTTAGAAATGCTCAAACAGTAGTAGCACTTCAAAATTTCCCCACTTTCCTTGGTGGGTCGTTGGCTGGATCTTGGCTGGTCGCCTATGATTCCTTTTTAAACATCAATATTTGTACTAATATATTCTTCCTTTCATGATTTGTGAACATTAAGATCTAAAGAGAAGAAACATCTCCTGGTCATACCCTGTAATTCAGCGAAAGGGTGGAGTCAGGGCTTAAAAATATGCAAGAGGGGGTCACTCCAGTGGCTGGAAGTTGGAGGGGATTTTGCTGGGAGTTGGAGAGAAGTGTGCTGCCATTCGGCTGGCGTTTGACTGGGAAGGGCCATTTTGAATGGTTGCTACTCCACCTGATGCCTGTGAAAACATAAAACTGGACATCAAGATCCATCCATCCATCCATTATCTGACACACTTTATCCTGAGTGGGGTCGCGAGGGGTGTTGCTGCCTATCTCCAGCTTTCTACGGGCGAGAGGCGGGGTAGACCCTGGACAGGAAGCCAGTCAATCGCAGGGCAACACAGACAAACAGACAAACAACAATTCACACACAAACTCACAACTAAGGAGAATTTAAATAACCTAACAGACATCAAGATCAAATTGGAAAATGTTTTCATTTCTTCTGCATGTTTTACTTACTGTGGATTTTAAGGAATGATTATGGTTTCCTTAACATGCTGCATTTTGTGTCCGTTTTAAGATATGACATCTTCTAGCTTCCCTGTTAATGTGGCGCGGCCTCAGCTATCAGTTTTCACCAGGCGTCTAAAATGCAACGAACCAAATAAGCTCAGGGCCGGGAGCAATCTTGAGCTGTGATGCGCCACAGGAAAACCCGTTAGCCCACAGATGCTTCTCAGTTGAGCAATCCAGCTAAAATAAAGGTGTTATGACAGTAGAGGCCTTTTAAAATGTTAATTGTAAGCAAAAAGCCCAGGGCTGACGATGGCAAATTGGCTTCATCGGCTGAGAAGCACTTTGGAAGAAGGCTATGTTGCAGATATTAAGTAGATATAAATTGAAGTCAGAGGCACATTTTCATTTGAAATGTTATAGGAAATCTGTCTGTTATTAAGCTGGGGGAGCATACTGATGAAACTGAGCAGTAGATACAAGAAAAGGGTTTCCAACGAGCAGTGTGGGGAGAGGATGGACAATTTCAGTTTTACTTGCCACCGGGTCACACAGCTTCATTAGAATATTTTTATAAGACTCTCAAGCTGGAGTATTAAACTATCCTCCCATAAATTACTAGCCTTGTCTGGCTTGTAATAGCTTTTTTATTTACACATAATGGCCTGCATTTTTACTTAAAGTAATGTGTAATGTTTAGCCACTATGGGCACTAAACTTTCCAGCTTTTTATTGTCATTACACTGTCATAATTACAGAGCAACAAAATGAACTCTCTGTATTTAACCCATTCCCTTGGGGAGCGGTGGGCTGCTATTGTGCGGTGCCCAGGGAGCAGTGTGGTATGGTGGAAACTCAACCACACTGAACAGCACTGTTGTAAACAATCTGATAGCAGATTTTGGACCAGCATATTTAGAAGTCATGAAGTTATTTGTAAAGACAAGACCACATTCACCTCTAGACTGAATCTTTCATCAGAAAATTGAAAATAACTCTGATTTGTCAAGTGTCCTTCCTGTTTTTTTTGCCAAACAACTACTTTTAACTCACATGTTCAAGATTAACTCTGATATCCGTGAAGCGATGCTTTGGTTTACCTGACTCAGGTCAGACTCTAGCACCAGGTCGGGTTCCCGCTGTGTACCCATATAAAACGTACATCTACGGGTAGAGACCCCCCCCCCCATATTATTTCACCGATGCCGGCAAGGGTACATATGAAGATGCAGGTATCATGGAGTTATAGCCTGAATGAAACTTATTTATATTTTCTTATTGTTAACTGTACATCTTAATAAATGAATTGATTCAACAATATCCAGATAACAATATTTTTTTAACCAACAAAACAAACCTCCTTACTTTGGGAAATATACAGCTGTTAATGCAGCGAGCTCTGGATGTGAGTGTGAGGCAATGTTCTTCACTGCCTCCGTTATAAACGGCTGTGTGTACTTTGTGATCGAAGATCGGGTCGCACTTTATAATTTATGAGTCCGTGCAGTCCCGGCCAGGTTTTGAATGGGGATAGGTGTAGATCGGCTCTGATTTAACCTGATAAACTAGACTAAATGTGACATTAGATGTGTTATTTAGTCTGGCCCTGATGAATTAGACATCGGAAGATTTCTGATGAGAACAACCTGTTGGTTCAAAATATGTCTGTGCCTATTGGCCAACGCTCTGACAAATTAGCGCAACTGACTGTGACGTAGTAAGCGTGACAGAAAGCTGGTGGGGGAGTGTAAACATACAGCCTGTCGGTTAAACGGCGAATACGTCCTTTTCAGAAATGAATGAACGTAGAGCCTCTTCCTGCTCGCGTTTCAACGAAAACCCCAAGTCTAATCCTTCCAAAACTGATTCAAAAGCTGAGTCAAAAATCGCCATCAGAGCCAGCGGTCCTTCACACGCGACTATGACAAGAGAGGGCCGCTACATACGGGCTGCGGTTAGAACTGGCTGCCGTTAGCCTCAGAGGTCCGCTGGTTGCCGCGGTGCTCTAAACTTCGAAAATTGTTTTGGTTTAATTACTCGTTAAATCAGTAAATGGACCATACAGTGACGCTTTAAAGTATAACATTCTCGCATCAAATGATCTTAAAACTTACTTTTATTGAACAATAGCAACAGAAAATGAACTTTTAACTTTCAGTGAAGTGCTCCGTTGAAAGCTGCTGCTGCTTTGTTGCAACGCCCTCAAAACCCCGTCCGCTTTGCATCCAAAAATTCAAAACACATCTCTGCGTTGTGATTGGCCCGCCAGTTCTAGGGCTAGGGGCATTGATCAAGGCTAGACCACTAGGTGGCATGGCTAGTTTACTAGACTAGTGGGAGGATACAGTTTTAAAAAAATCAGACCCATGCAGGACTCTGACTAAGGTTACATAGACAAGTATTTAAGAAGGACAGCTCACATAGAACCTCAGTTGTGCTTAAATAAATCTCAAATTAAGCAAAAGCTGTAATGAGCTCAGAATGTTGGACCCGGAATTCAAGGCGAGACAGGCAGTGGGAAAGTTCAAAGCGTTTATTCAAACAAACAGGAATACGGGGCTGCTCGTCAGCTGCAGGGTGAATCTCTGCAGGGATAGGAAACACAGGTCAATGAACGGATTGGCGGGCTGATCACGACTAGGAGCAAAGTCACTGACCTGATTTAAAATTCAGTCCAATCCCAGAAGAAAGAGTAGAATCCAAACGGGAGATTAATCCCCAGCTTGCGGCGGGCGGCGCCCCCAGAGTTCCCAGAGATTGAGAGCACCAGCCGACGCCAAACACCAACAGTGTCCTTAAAGGAGTGCAAAACCGAGTTTACATTGTCATAAATGAATAATGATGGTTCATAGGGTGAAATGGACGTACAGAGAAGTTCAAATCCTATTGACACCTCCTTTCTCTGCAAATGTCACAATTCTAAACTTCCACCATAAAACAGGTAAATCCAAATAAAGCCCCGAACTGACGTCAATTTGGGGATGTTGCCTTATTTGTTACTTGCCTGTACTTTTATCATGCCCCGATATTGACTTACGGACCAGCCCACTGGTTCACGGGCCCAAGAACTTGAATAGAGGTAGATGTAAGACACCAGTTTAGCTTTTTAGCTTACAGTTGGGTTTACTTCTACAAGAATTACAAAGCAGACAGTTTCTCCGTTGAAAATAAGCCAAGTTCAGGCCTCCCGCCAGGCTACCATCACCAGGTTCGGTTTTGGTCACTCCGTCCCCCGCTGGCTCCCTGCCCTCGTCTGCCAGCTCGGTTATGTTGCACTGTAGTTGACCAAAATCCAGGACAATTTTGAATTTCCCCCCGGACATTATTTTAGGTATGAAAAGTAGGACATGTCTGGGAAAAAGAGGACGTCTGATCACCCTACCATATCAACAATTTGATGTTTCAGTGAGTGAGTGCTTGTTGCTATGATGGGTCTTTGCCCAGCAGCTTCGCTCATTGTAAACCAACCAATCAGCACACAGCTCATCTAAATAATTATGAGCATACCATAAAAGGAAGAAAACCTGTCGTTTCATTCTAGGACTTTTAACCAGGCTTGCATTAGGTCTCATATAACAGCAAATATGCTATTTTCAGCCCAACCAATGTTACACATCCTATTCAGAACCCTTAAGGACCAGCACCAAGCTCACTGAGTGAAGAATCATCAGCAAATTTGATCTTTACATATCAGAATTCTGCCTATTTGTAAGGATGCCTAATTTTAACCAAAAAGTACATTTCGTGTGGGTAAAATGAAGCTGACAATGTAGGCAAACAAGCTAACAAGTGTAGCCCTGATTTTCAAGCCTCTATCTTAGGGAGAAAACATACAAACCTATGACAACAAAGAAGACTATATTTAGAAAGTTGGACCATTAAAGGTAATCATTACAATCATTCAAAATAAAAATCTTATTTTTAAAAGACCATGGTTTTTAAATGCAGTTTGAATTTTAGGATGACATAGGTTGTTGTTGTTTTTTAAAGATTTTTAAAATGAGCAAGTAAGAGTTATATAAAATACTTATTTATCTCTTCCAATGGATACTAAGTGAGGGACCTTGTTATTGCAGCTCCACACAGTGAGCAGGGTGGTACAGAAAGTTAATATAACACTTTTCAACACTAAGTGTTAAAGCTAAGAGTTAGAGCTCCTTTTACAGGCCAACACTTTAAATTGAAACAATGCAGAAAGAACACTTCTCAGTCCTATCATGTGAAGGTTGCTAGAAGCCTCTGGGATTTTAATTGAAACCATCTGTGTTGGTCAGATAATACTAAGACTGTGGTTTATTAGGAAACACGCTTCAGTTAGACAAGAAACAAAGAATGAATATTTTAAAATAACACATAATGTCAGCTGATACACATTGGGAAGGACCTGTAATACTGTAGTCCTGTTCCTTTTTCAAATCCCTTTATTAAATTACATGAGATTCCCAGCCATGCTGGACCCAACAATTGCCATAAGAACAAGGCAACTAGATATCTTTTGCTGTTTTTTTCTCTCCCTTCTTCTCCAGTTGCAAAACTCCATCAAGCATTAGGGACCGAAAAAGATAATCACTCAGTCTTTCAGGCGGACGACCATCTAATATAACACACATAATGGTTCACTAGACTAAAAATGTAGTCTCTCTCGTTAATAAAATATTAGTCCCCAGGCTTTAATCTAAAAGAAAACTTGTGGTGTGAACTAAAGAGAAGGAAACATAAGGTTTGACTCTGACTCTCTTCATTCTTCAACCCTCTAACCGTTTATAAGAGAAGACCGAGAGCTATTTTAGTAGCAAAGCATATTTGTTCCAAGCATTGAAAGCCTGATAGCAAAAATTGTGCCATCTTTAATTTTGTTAAAAAACTTTATTTCTCTACACTGGATTTCCCCCAGTGAAAATAAATGAAAAAGATCTTTGTGAGATTCTCTGCTGCTGCAATAAAAGCAGAATTAATTTGAAGGCTCTTTAGAAACTTACCAGGGGAGCCAATAAATGTGGCCAGCTCTATGAAATTCTGATAAATAATGCAGCACACCATTCACGTCTCAGTTCTCCACAAGTCTGTAAAATTTGAAACAAGAAAGCGGCAAAGCAAAGCGAGGCCAATGCCAAGACATTTCAATGATAATAAACGGCAGAAATGTAAACAGAATAGGATATGATTAAGGAAAGGATGGAATCCTGGCAGATGCTTGCACGAAAAAACTAAGGAAACCGGGTCTGTCTTTGCACCCATGTCCTTGTCCAAGACCGTCCTGGCAGCTATGTCGATGAGGCAACATGTCTTTCCTGGCAGGGCCCCTGCCCCCCACACCCACATTTGACAGCATCACAGGAAGCTCACCTGCTGCTTTGGACCCTGACTCATAAACCACACTGCTAACTAGGGGGAGGATGATGCATAATGTGTCTATGTGTGCCGCACCAGGTTGTTTTTTCTTTTTTCCCTCGACATAGAGGATGTAATAGGTCACATCCTGCGATATTTACTGTATGTTGACCTTTTTTAAGTTGAGTGCAATCTTCCGATGGCATATAGTTAAGAAATACTCTAACATACTCCACAGTGCTAGGGTAAAAGGTCTAAAACGTGACATCTTTCCCTGTGCAACACCAGGGACTGTAAAAATGCAATACCAGCAAACTCTGAAATTCTAATTTTGTGTAGAAATAGTTTATGTTTTACTATTTATCTGCAAACTTATCATCAGTGGGATAGCAGATTTTTATTAAATTATATCTATAGTGCAAAGTCTGACCTGTCAGGGGGAGGAGTTCACCCTGATGCACGCATTGGTGTGAAAGAATAAATTAAGGCAAAAGAATAAAGGGTTACATTTTTATTTTCTTATTCACTTGAAGCTTTAAAATCACTACCATTTAGCTGTTTTGGAGCCCCAAACATTTTCACAAGATTGGCCTGTGTTTAGATCAAACTCATTATTTTCATCCACTCTGCTCAGCTTCACTGTCACTGCCAAAGAAAAGCTAAAAGACAACGCTTCCGACGCCATGTTGAACTGTTTCACTTTTTGTAGGTTGGCCAAAAGTCTATGTTTTTTTTAATCATCTCATCAAACTCAAGACATGTTAAGCGTTTTCTTTTTTTTTTTTAACAATAGAGTCCTTTCCACACCTTAAAAGATGACAGATATATGGAATTAATTACCTAAAGGTGGTAAATGAAACATTCAACCAAACTAACTTAAATCCCCGGTCGCTTCATGTCTACATTCGGGTGTTCTGATTTCATAAGTTTCTTTTTTTTTTTCAACAGTGTCCTGTCTGGCAATGTGGCAATAAGAATAATTGTCTTGATGCCAAAAGGAGCCCAACAGATTTTACTTTCACAAGTGGAGCAGTATGGCAATTGCCATACTGCTCCACTTGTTTCAGGCATATAAATTGCTTTATTATAATTATGCAGGGAGTTTTACAGTTTATATGGACACTGCAATGTAAATAGAGCAGAAAAACAGAAGAAGAAAAGGAAAAAAGAAAAAAAAAGAGAAAAGATGAAAGAAAGAGGAGATAGAAAGGAGACAATGACAAAACTTTTTCCGTCTGTTTCATCACCTGTAACGAGATGAAAAAAGAACAGCACAACCGAAAGACATGGTACGAGATATACAATAAAGCAACACCTTGAAACTATCGCTAAAGTAATATTATTAAGTCTGACATGTACTCTGTGTTACCTGAAGATATGAATATGGGGTTTCTGTATGGAAGTGAATCTCTGAGTACCTGGAGCCAAGCACCTGTAATTGTTTGTGAGGGTGAACTTGTGCATGTAAAGTTTATCCATAGAAAAAATGCTCAATAGTGGTTGTGGAGAGCTGGAGAGGCACACCCCCCAGAGCACTGAGTCCAGCGCCGGGAGACCCAAAGCCCCAGGCGCCCAAAGGGACCCCAAGAGCGAAGGCACCAAGGACGTTACATATGTTTTTTTTTTTTGGCTGATTGTCACTGCTGACCCGCTGTCAGGGTGTGTTGGTCAGTCAGTAGAGCCCAGCTTATAGGCGGTGAAATTACCGGTAAAACAACTCAGAGCAGCTTCAGGCAGTGGCCAGCTGTCATATGGACCGCTAGCTCACCAGACTCACAAGTCTTTTACTTTACATAATCTCCACAGTGGTGTTCTGTGGAGTAGCAGGGATAGTCTGAACCCCAGCTCCAAGACTGCCTCTTCTCTCCTTCCTACAGCCCAAGTAAAACGGTGAATGGGCTCAAAAGCATAAGCAATGTGATTTCGAGCTTCAGTGTTTTTTCAGCTTCCTCTTCCACCATCCCAAATATTTAAAATTGAATGTGTGTGATCTATTGCCGGTATATCCAATGTAAACAACTGCTAAAGCTAGGGTTAATCAATCCCGTAACATCACCGTTTGAGGTGCTGCAACATGGCGGCACCCTACCAAAAATTATATAACAACGCTTCTGGTTTTTCTTTTTACATTTATGTTTCACATTTCTAATATAATAACTGATAATAGTGAGGCACAATCCCGTGAATTAAGTTAGGTTGGTTGAACATTTTATTTCTTTTTTAAAGTTGCAGTTTATACCCAATTTCTCAGGCTCCTTTGAATTGGGTATGCCTCTCTTCTAAAAGTTAAGAAAAGTTATCAAAAATATTAGTAATGAGTGCATTTATTTGAAATACATAAAATGTATTGTTTTAATAGCATAGTGATAACCCAGTTATGATGCAATTTTAACAATGTTTATTCTTTAGTATTAATTTTGAATATAATGAGTTTATTAGTTTAAAATTCATAAATCTGACATTTATGTTTTCTAACTGAATAAGCTTTATTGACTTAATGAATATGCATCAGTTAAGTTTATGAAATATATCTGTGTTAAAATTATCTTTAAAAAACAGGGCATTTGTAATGTAATAAAATTACATAAATCTTCAAATTTGGGTGTTTTTTTTTTTATCTTTTTCGAATATTCAAAATCATGCAATGTTTTTTTGTTGTTGATCCTTCTTATAAAATCCCAATAAACCAACTAAAGTTTGTGGTTCTGATGTGAGTTAATGAAAAAGGTTTCAAATGTTTTTGGAAGCTGCTTTGCTTATCCAGAATATAAAAATCAAGAAAGGATATTGAAATCAATTTATTACCATCATGAGATATGAGAGCGTCCATAAAACCATTAAACATACAAAATGAAATGAGTTAATAGCTGAGGTAGAAATAGAGCTGGAGTTTATATCATAAGACAGAAGAAAAAATTATACAGAACACCATGTAGATAATAAGCAGTACTCTCTGCACAGGGATTTGAAGCCCCTTGAGCAACCTCCTAACCAGGTTCTCATGCAAGAAACTGATTTTCTGTGGTCTTATCCATTATAATGAACACTGGGATGACTCACATTATCACCGTGCAGCCATTTCCATCCAGTTCATTGTTGTATCTGATTAAACAGCGGGTCCTTCTGAAATCTTAATGTCTCTACAGTACATTCATTCTTGAGGGACTCGTGGATCCTGCTGTGTCCCTTATCACCATTAAACCGTATTACACATTAAAACATTGCTCATCTGCTCCTGTTCTGTTTCCCAGTGAACCCATTCACAGTCATTCTCTACACTGGTGGCCAGCTGCCGATCCAAACAGCTGTTGGCATCGGCTCGCCATCTTCCTGTCAACTGCTCACATCGCTATCAGCATTATCGTTCATTTGACCCAGTAAAGCCTTGCAGCACACTGGTGCTAAAAGCTTTATCTAAAGCTGCGATGGGCAATCTGTGCAAGCTGTAATCAACAGCTAATAACCATCCAGGCGGCTCAGCCAATTGTTTACACAGCCAGGTGGAATTGCAATAGCTGATTGGGTCGTACGCAATTTGCCTGGGAGGGTGCGTGGTTAGATGCTCCAAGTGGGAAAGGCACAATCACTCTGCTGGGGCAATGGTAACATAGTGGTGATTATACGGGATGTGATGAACTCCAAAACAGGGAACCACAGATGTAATCTGGAGACAGTATCCAATATTGTTGAGTGAGGCAATTTCTGTCATTAAATTTGTGTTTTGTTTTTTATATTCCTATGTCTGACTAAACAGTAGCAGATTCATGGTGTGTTCTTTCAGTAAGGTGGGAATGATGACACATTCTGATATCATAAGGCTGGAAGAAATGCCTTAATATGTAGCCTTCTGGTATGCATAATGGTTGTCCTCATGGGAAATGTAAATTAGAGCAATGATTCTGCATTACTTTGATTTGTGTGTTTGATAGACTTGCTAATAAGAATGCTCTGCGTCATTGTTTTTGATGTTCTACAAAGCAACATGCAGTCAGCCTTGCTGTGCATATCTAGGGGTTGTATTTTCTGCAGATAAGACCTAAAATGATATAGTAATCTTGTAGATTCCAATTAGAGGTAACATAGATATATATATTTTCCATTTTATCGTTTGTAACAGAAATAGCAGGGAGGGTTTGAGGACGGACAACAAGGAGGGAAGTCAACTGTTTTCATGCTGCAGGGCTCCAATATACTCCTGTTGCTGGAGCGTGTCAATGCTGACCTGTAGGTATTTTGCAGTCTGAACATGTACTTTACCTTGATCAAAACTGATTGGCTCCTCTTGACACATAGAGATGCTGCAGTAAAACCCACCTGTTTAAGGTCCCTAAATACTCTGGTACAAAATAATGCTTTCCTTTTCACTGGAATAAAAAATGCTAGTTTAATTGGAACCAACCCCCCTCCCTCTGGGATAAAGGAATAAGTTGCTAATAATGTTTCACATGCTATATGAAGATTTATTTCACATAGACTTGCTGTTAAAGAGTAGCCTAACCTTTTATAAGCACATTAAACTACTGAATTTAGTATTTAAAGAGTATCTTGTAATTAAATAATAAGCTCAGTTGTTGATTTCATATTGATTTTTTTGTATTATCGATAAAAAGGAACCTAAATCAGTGATTTGTTAGCTATCTGTAAAAAAAAAAGATATGCATATTGATATATATATATATGCATATGCATATATATATATATATATATATATATATATATATATATATATATATATATATATATATATATATATATATATATATATATATATATGCATATATATATATACATATAATACAGCTGAAGTCTCTTATTTAACAGGATTATTGCACAGGGTTATTGCACATGGTATTAAATAAAAATAGGTTATTCCACAGGGTTTTAAATAGTGATTTCTCATTAGTTATTGCACAAGTTATTGGCATTGTAGTTCCAAATTGTAGAGTGTGGTTGCAGCAGGGATGAATGACCTGCAGTAGTGCTCCTTTTTGCAAACAGGGTGTAAAAGTCTTTCACAAAAGGAGCTGCTCAGCTCCTCTACAGTCTGTTGCAGAGGGTGGAAGGTGTTGCCCATGATGGATGTAAGCTTGAACAGCACCCTCATCTCAGCCACTTCCTTCACCGAGTCCAAAGTGCAGCCTAGAATAGAATTGGTCTTTCTAACCGATTTATTCAGTCTCTTTCTGTCCCGCTCTGCGCTGCCAGGGGCCCAGCAGACGACAGCATAGAGGAGGGCTGATGCCACCGCAGAGTCAGAGAAGGTTTTAAGCAGGGACCTGCTAACTCCAAATGACCTCAGTCTCCTCAGGAGGTGGAGGCGGCTCTGCCCCTTCTTGTACAGGGTCATGAGTGCGGTCCAGTTTAGTATTGATGTGAACACTCAGGTATTTGAATATTCATACCTGAGAGATTAAAAATAGGAGAAAAATGGTGACTGTCACATTTTCTCTCAAATCACTTGCACAAACAATTTAACAACAAATTTCTTTGTACAAATGTTTCTTGCATTTATATGGAGAAAAAGTGCTGCAGATAGGACTGTTGTGTGATCAGTCAGCTGTTGTTTTCACGAAATGACTACATTTGCTTTACTTCAAAGTAATTGTCCATTTTAATAAGCTACATTATTCTATATTATGCAACTCTGCAATTAGAAATCAAAATTGTATTCTATGGGTCAATACTTTTCGCTAACATGTCGGTATTCAGAGGACACTTGTATATTTATTTCAGTCAGAGATCAAGCTACTAATGAAGTAACATTTTAAAAATGGATGGAAGGTCAGAATAAAGCTCAGCAAAACCCCTGTATCCGTAAGAATTGCATGCATTTCACTCCATTGTGGCTCTGAGTCTTTGTTATTACAATATATACATAATATTTGGGTCTTTCTGAATTCATTTAATTAGATTTCTGCTGTCAACATTTCCTATATGTTGATGAAAGGATGGCATACATTTTCATACAGGCGTATGTGTGTATTAAAAGGCATTTTAGAAGAATGTTGTCATGCTGAATGATGTTGAAGTGTACTAGACCTGAACAGATTTACATTTCTCAGGAAGGCACTCTCATTTAAACAGAGGAGGACTGAATCGTGTTTTCGAGGATTATTTATAATAACTTACCGAAGTTGAGAACATTTGTTGAAGCCCACAGTAGGAGAAAAAGAGAAATTTCCAACAAGAATATGAAAATGTTGCATGAGGCCCAATGTTTTCAACGTAGGGCCTCGCTATATGGGGGGCCAGGGGTGGCCATGGCCATCCTTAGCCAATCATTGGCTACCCCTGTGGCCATCCCTACCGGGGTTTTTTTTCGCTCTCGTACAAATGATGGCAGCAGTAATACTCTCAAGTGGAATATTCAAAACATTTAATTTTTTTGTGATTAATTACACACATCAATATACTAACATCAAAGGTAATAAGTACAGAATTCATGCTCTTTTCAGAAGTAGATTTTGTGCTTTATGAGGTAAAGAGAAAATTATGTATCTCTATAAGTTCTCTGCAAGGAACCTTCAGTGAAATCAAAGATAAACAATTTTAATAAAAAAAAGCAACACTTTAACTTCAATCAAAAAATTTAATAATCAATTTATGTAGATATTAGTGCTTCTAAATAATTGTATGCAAAATTTTTATTGATACAAGTATGTAAGTAATGACAATGATGATTGATTTACGCCCCAGAACTCAAAACTGAGTTTTATCCACTATACCTTTTATCAGGAAATTACGGATGTTTAAATATATGTGTCTATTTGTTAGCAAAGGCTGTAGGAAAGTATAGTTAGTCTTTATTTGAAAAATATGGATGTTTTGCTTGTTAATTTTCCTGTTGGAACAGTGTAGATTGACTGTGAGGTTCTGGTGCCTATCTACTTTTGGCCACCCCTCAGTGTACATTGTTTATTTCCTGGCCACCCTTCTAAAAAATTTCTGGCTACGCCTCTGAACATAAGACCTCTCGTCAATCGGTAAAAATTCACTTAAGCATATCATAGGGTCTCTGTGAGGTAACTGAACGATATGCTGTAATTTTTTAATGCCACCTCACAATGAAATGCTTACATTGGTTGTTCGCCATTTTGGCAATATCAATAGCTTTAAACATAATATAAAGCCATGAAAGAGGCTCTTTACTAGATTCATTTAAGTTCAGCTATAATTTAAGTACACTTTAGCCAGGATTTCAGGAATTAGAATGTTTGGTGGTGCATTTCAAAGCCTTTTAATGACCACACGCAACAAGGCTGAATTACACTGAAAATAATTAAACAGCCTTGCAAACAGTGGTAACTAGTTTGTACTTCAAAAAAAAATTGAAACTAATTCAGCCAGATTTTTTAGTCTCAGTTTCAGGTGGTAATGTTAATCAAAGAAATCGGGTATAAAATCAAGCAAGGAATTTTGAAATGTGATGGTGAGGTTAGCTATGTTCTGAAACTCTGCGGGAGCAGGACACACACGCTGTGGGAGCGAGAGGTGATGCTTAGAAATCAGCCAGCATAGGGATGAAGAAAAAAGTGTTGAGCAATAGTATACGGCACGGCAGAAAAAGCACCAGCAGCAGCAAGCTGTCAGTCAGCAGCTGCAGAGTGAAACCAATGGTAAGTCAAAGTTAGCACAGCTTGCTTAAAAAAAAAAGTTCTGAAGTATTCCTCCCCTGTTTTTTTTTTTAAATGGGAATTAGCTCAGAACAGCTGCAGAATTTATGTGAATTGCAGGTTTGCAAAGCAGGTGTTGAAATGAATCCCATTCAAGCAGCAAGCTGTTTCTTTCTCCTAAGTATGTTGGCGTGTTTAGAGTCTTACAGTCAGATCTTTGACTGTGCATCTGTCCTTCTGGCCAGTTTTCCACAACTGTCAGCCTCTTTGATTAAAATCATGCTGTCATCTGCTTTCTGTGTTACTCACCCTCAGAAATGGGACGTGTCCCTCCCACTGCAATCTGTCTCTGTCACAAAGACGACATTGGGGAGGGACTCCAAGCTCACTTCACACACACAATCCCTCCTTTCCTTACACAACCACTTGTCATTTGGTGCCCAGATGGAGCCCAAGCAGGCGAAGGAGGCTAGCTGTGCACCATACATTTCCACTGAATAATATGCTTCAGGGTATAGATGGCAGAAAATAAACATCAATGAATAACTGCGGCTCTATTTTCTATCCAGTAGCGACAGCGACAGTGTCAAGGTTCCCAAAAGAGTTTCTCTAAAAAGTAAGGAAAACCATAAAAGTAACTTGTATCATCAAATTTATATAGAAAGCAAAAGGAATGTTTTATTTGTTGAATTGTAGACACATACCGGCTAGAGTGGTTCTAAACAGTTTTTAAGGTTTATTGTCCATCATGTATTTTTGACTTTTTTCACCTTTTATATACCATCCGTCTATTGCAATTTGGCTAAAAAAAACCAAAATAACCTGCAAGAATAATTGATGAAAGGAGGAAATAAGAAGCTACAACAATAACCTGCTCTTGAACTTTTGATTCAAACATTCAGTCTTTTTATGGCAGGACTCCACCAGCATCCCACATCCTGACTTGGCAGGATTTGTCCACTTTGGGTTGTAAAAATCCCTCAAATCTGTCAGATAGTGAGGATGTTTCCTTTCAGCAGTCTTCTTTAGGGAGGACACAGCCTTTCTGACAGGTTTAAACTAGACTCTAAATAGGCTTATTCTGAAACTACTGGTTATCTTTTGGTGAAGCCATTTTATTGTTTATTGGGATTTTTTTAGGCTCACAGAAAAAAAGCAATTTTCATCTTATTTGAGACATATAAATAAGTTGATGGAGTTGCAACAAACAATTCAGCTTGAGCCTGATTTGTGCGAAATAAAGGATCCACATCTTAACGCCTAAAATACATTTTGACATGAATGGACCTGAGGCCATAATGAGATGGGACAGCAATGCTGTAGAGTTTTGTGTAGCAAACGGAAAACATGAAACTTGGCCTGAAAGAGACAGTACCTTATAGATATAAGAATGGATCCACATAAAGGATCTGATAGGAGAAATATATAACTGGTAGTGATAAACATTTAGCTTACTGTCACTGAATTTAACTTCCAAGAAATTTCAAACACATTAAAAACCTAATCTTAAAAGTTTTTAACTCAATTTAGGCAAGTCCCAGACTATGATTCTAGATGAACATTTAATATTTCTTGGCTGCTTTTGAACCACATGCAAACAGTTACCCTGTGCGTCTACAAGAGTGCAAGACCTGCATTTTAATGGTTTCTATCATAAAATGACATCGTGGTTGTTTGATCAGAGATTTGGTTAAGATGCACAGTGTTAATCAAGGTCATTTCATTAACAGTTCAAATAAACTGTTTTTAGGATAAATAGGGAAGTGTGGAAGTTTGCAGGATATAAAGAAATGACAGAACTACTGCATATAATTCTCTACTACTCATTAAAAAGAATATATGGTCATTCTGCAACATTCTGTGTTTTATTTCGTTTTAACTCAAGTAGGAAGGGATGAAACGTATAAATCTATTTCCCTTTTAAATGGTAATTTAACTATGTTTAGGAATAAGTGGGGACCCCCATTTTGATTCCATTTAAAAGAGGTAAAATTATCTAAAGGTGTATCATATCAAGTGTACATGATGATGGACAAAATTTAATCTTGAAATTTGTTATTTTTGAAAAACCTTTTATTTGCTGTGCTTCTGAAGGTTAAAGTGACAGTGATTCCTATAGTGAGGTCTATGGAGATGTCTGAAGCCCTCAGAAAGAATACTGAAACACCTCATGCATATGGTATGGCATTTAAACTTCTCTAAAAAATCTCAGTTTCAATAGTAAATGTGAGTACAATAAAAGAAAGATTGCAAAAGCTTAACTTTCTTTTAAAAGGTGCGCAGGTGGAATCCCTTACTTTCTTAGAAATTGATGAGGGACCAAAGTTTGCCAGGAAAAACCATGACATAGACACAAGCTTGTGGAAATATGTTCTTTGGACAGATGAGCCTTAAGTTGAATTACATGGAGACGGGAAAAGAGGGATGGGTAATAGCATAAACCAAATACAGCACTCCACCAGAGTAACCATGTATGAGCTCTGAGGAGTAGAGGTGGAAATGTAATGCTTTGGGTATGCCTTACTGCCACAGGGTCCTGCTTGCCCACCATCCTAGAACACTTATTGAAAACTGCCTCAAAGAAATGTTAGACCACTGGTTAAAAAAAAAGAAAATAAAAGGGAAAATAAAGCTGTAATACAGCTTGTAAAAATTAAATGACCAGAACATACTCATACCAAAAACTAGCTGAGAATTGAGAAATGGAAAGTTCTGGGCTGAGGCAAAAATCTCTCCACTCCCCGATGTGCTTTGGGGTACCTTGAAATGAGCTGAACTAGCAAAAAAAAAAACCAAAAAAAAAAGATCAAAGATCTGATAGTTGAAATATTTTACAGGGCAAACTTTTCTCCAATTTTACAAACTGGTGGATGGCTTATTATGGTTACAAGAAACCACCCACTCTGACCAAAAGAGGTTAGTTTTATGATGGTGAAGTGTGTCCAAAATTTTTCCAGGACGTTTTGAGAACATTTTTATATATATGTTGTTAAAAGACTCTTACAAAATATATCTTTTCAGTTTCTTGCCCTGTTTTATATTTATTTAAGGCTACTTGAATTTTGATCTGAAAGTATAATCAGAGAGCATAAACTCTAGGCAGTCCAGTACAGTCAGGCCTGTTGTTGTGAAAGCTGTGGTTTGTTCTCTGCAGTAGACTAGCATAAAGGGGATGCATTGTTTTCTTTACGCGCAGACGCTATCAGCACTGATGCCACATGTGCTACTTGATACAGGCGGGGGAGGCAAGTCTCTGTAGAGATGAAATGCACTTCAGCATGTTGTCGAAAAATTGAAACTCTAGAGGTCTGGCACAGGACTCCCATCAGCCAGAAACTAGGGAGGTTGGCTTGGATTACAGGTTATCCTGAAAATAGATCCCCCCAAGTGGTCTGTAGTAACATCAGCAGAACACGCAAGCTTCTCCTGAAAACTACTGATGTAGAGTCTTATTTTCTCACACAACAGCATGCTTGCAGACACTGAGGAAAACATCTGGATTCTTTGAAGGAGTTCAGCTTTTTCAGCTGCAAGGTTGATTCAAAACTGTCCTGAAGGACCACATGAACCTTTTTTCAGCAATCTCTAGATCTCCCACAAAATCTTAACAAAAGCTATATCATACCTAAGAATATATTAAATCATATATCTTATTTCTTATTATTTACCATCAGAAATTTCTTGGAATAAACTACCCAAAATTAATTTACTTAAACAAACTAAAATTTTAGACTCCATTGTTCCCTGTCTCTTTGTGATTGTTGCATTTGTAACACTGATCTTAACTGAAGTTAGTGTGAGGGATTGTATTTGAGTCGATGCAATCAACTGGTTTTCCTTAGATAGAAAACTTTGTATCAATTTGACTGTATGATCTGGTTGAACTGTAAAGTGCCTTGAGATGACATGTGTTGTGAATTTGGCGCTATATAAATAAACTGAATTGAAATTGAATTGAATTGAATTAGTAAGGCCTTCAGAGCTGTGTGACCTCCTGGATTAATTGATGATGGACTCACACTTCCCCAATAATAAACCCTGGATCACCAGTGATCAGAAGGAACTGCTTCACAAGAAAAAAATGTCTTCAGTTATTAAGACAGGGAATTATTTAGGAGAATAAGAAATTAACTTAAAGGGGAATGCTGTTTTTTTTTTTTTACATTGTGCCCTTGATTTTACGTTATTACATCATGTTCTACTCACCCATATGAGTTTTGTGTCATTTGGAGCCGTTCTGAAGATATTCCGTTAGGTTATATCCAAGTAACGTCTTCCTATGGGCAATGACTTGGAGGCACAAACTAAACTGTTCATAATGTATTCTTTATGGTAAGCGAGCATTCATAACATGTAGGCAAATCACTGTCCCCCAGACATCCACGGTTATATTTTTTATATTACTATTCTTTTAAAACAACGCGGAGTGTGTATGGCGTCATCTGATGTGTGAGTAACTAACCTGGTTTAATAGTTCAGTCTGTGCCCAGAGAACGAGGTTGATTCCATCTGATTAGCTATCAAACAAGAAGCAGCAGGCGTCGACTAGAGAGTCCCAGACACCGTAGACCCAGAGGAACGGAGAACAAACAGGAGATCAGATCAGAGCAGATGAAGGAAGGCAGGATAATCCAGAGGGTGAAGTCAAAACCGGTGTAAAGGACGTGCTTAGGATTCAGAACCAGAAGACCAGGAGTCCAAAGAGGTCCCAGACGGAAATCCAGGTTGATGACAGGAAGGAGCTCCGAGTTCATTAAACAGGCAGAATCCAGCAGGAGTCCAATTAGAGGTCAAACAGATGAGACAGGAAGAGGCAGTGTTCCTGTCTGGTTGAGAATCACACCAGGTCATGATCAGGTAATCAGAAACACAAAGGTAACCACTGGCTTGAGAATAATCTAGCGCTGATGACTGGTTAGAGGACAGGTTAAATAGAAACTGGAGCAGGTGACATAGATGAATGGTGATGCGAAACTGGGTGGAGCTAGGCAGGTGAATGAAATGAACAAGCCAGCCATTCATCAGCGCCAAGATAATTACATTTAGACCTTTTGTGCTGACATGCCAAATCATGAGGGTGACACGGAGACTCCTGCTGGTCCACCAGAGCATGTTGAGTTTATTTAGATAATTCAACTCACCTTATGTTGGGCTTCTTTAAGTTATAACAACTAGCATAGTTGTTTATCTATATGGTCTTTTAAAATATAGGGCAATGACTCTGTCTCAAAATAATAAATACCTTAAATTTGTATATGTTCACTAAAAATAGCTTTCCTATATATATATATATATATATATATATATATATATATATATATATATATATATATATATATATATATATATATATATATATATATATATATATATATATATATTTATTATATGCAGGGGTATTTATTAGTTTGTCAGACTTTGTCAACTTAAAGTCTGTATAGTTGCACTGTAAAATAATGAACACTAGTCAATGAAAAGTTATCTTTGTATGGTTTGTTTGGATAGTTGTTAGGGGGCCAGGTATTTTCATACATTTCCTACGTCAGTCTTAGATTGCACATCAGAACATCCAAAGTGGTGACCTGTTGTAATTTTTGTATGTTTCAATTTAGTGTCTTCAATTTAATTAACCTTTGCTTAAAGACTTGTACAGATTTTCTTTTCAGAACAGGTTGGTCCTACTTATTTATTCTAAAACCCCTCAGGAAAACCATCTGACTTCAATTTTTTTCCAGCAGCACTCTCCTGCTAATGTCGTTCATGCTTTGGCATCATTATTGGACATACTTTTACAGTGTCAATTCACCTACAAGAGCTATAACAATAAACCTGATTTTAATACATAGAGAGAAGAAATAAAGACATGATCACCTTATTGTTTGTGCTGCAGGCAGACGCCATGAAAGTGGCTAGAAGACAGGAAAATCACCTAATCATCACCCTCAATAAAAATGTAATACAGTTTTGCTTGTCTAGCATTGCCAGTTATGTGAGGACATGAAGATTTTATGGAGTTAAGAGATGACTAAGGCATAAAAATCAAGCTGGTATGATTGCGTGGGGGAGGAGGTTCATGTCTAAACTCTATGAAATTTTGACAAATTATATACATTTGGTAGATGATGGGTGTTATATAACCCTGACACTCTGCAGGAGGCTGCCAAAGTTTCATCCTCTTCCTCTGTTTTTCAAGCCTTGCCTTACTGTGTATTTTCACCTAGAACATTGCACACCAACAAGAAAAAGTGATGGATAAATGTTGATCCAACCAGCATGGCAGTTTCTGGTAGGAAATGCTGTGATGTGTCTCAGAGGGAGGTCAGCTCAGACAAGTTAGCCTGTTGTGCCACTGGAGCTGTCTTTCAGAATATCTCTTACTGAATCTACCGTTTGTTGTAGCAGCAGCATATTTAGACTCAGCTTGAAGCCACCTTCTGTGTGCCTCAAGGCTGGCTTGTCAAGGACAAGCTAGTTGTAAATCTAATTGGGAGAGCTGGATCACGGAGCCTGACACTGAGTCCTGGCAACAGCCTCGTCTTGCCTTTGACTTATATCCAACATAATTCTGATGAGAGGATATGACCTGTCCTCACCATTTAATCTCCCTCTCCTATTTTTTCGTCTCTTTACCTTCATTTATATCAGGTATGCCAAAAGAAAGATGTCAAACATCCAATCACATCAGATCTTATCCAAACATGTAATAAATCATGATCAGTTGCTCATTTGAAGCACCAATAACAATAGGGCAACCAAAAACAGTTTTGGTTACATATTCTTACTTGTGCATTCATTTAGAAACACTTGTGCCTAAGGTTAACTGAGCTAACTAGGTTTTACTCAAAACCTTATTTGATATAAAAGAAAGCTACCTTCATGAGACAATGAGAGATAGCTGTCTATTTAGATGCACAGAGGGTGAACAAGAGGACATATCCACTGAAGAGACTTGAGTATAGCTTCATAATGTTATCTGTTTCCAAAGACAACCTTGGCGCATGATAAAGCAGTATGCTATCTCCTTTAATTAAGGTTATATGATGTGAAGTGACACTGAGTTGGGAAATGGAATACAGTATGGTTCTTAAACTCTGGTATAGCTATCCATTGTAGTAATTTGCAAGCACTTATTAGTTCACAGAATTCAGAATGCAGATTGAGAGCGAAGTGCTCTGTTAGGGACATTCAAATCTCCAACATCAGATGGAGTTTGGCCATTTAAAGCTTTATATGTGAGAAGGAGGATTTTAAATTATTTTCTTGATTTAACAGGGAGCCAATGAAGAGAAGCCAGGATAGCGGAGATATGATCTCTTATTTTTAATTTTCATCAGTTTGTGGACTTCTTGATAGTAAAGAATTACAATAGTCCAGCCTTGAAGAAACAAATGCACGGACTAGTTTCTATGTATCACCCCTGGACAGGATATTTCAAATTTTTTGCAATGATGAAAGAAATCAATTCTAGAAACTAGAAAATGTGACCCAATAAAATAAGCTGCTTGAATAGAGACTAGAAATAGAGAAGTGATATTATTGGCATGTCAAAAACACTTTTTTACATTTCAAATGTAGTGATTACCAATTTTTTGAAATAATTTCTTTCTCTATTTTCAATTCAGACAGAAACAATACCTGCAGTGGTAGGGAATTTTAGCCTAGTACAGAAGACCACTCAGATTAAGTTGTCAGCTAATGCAATAAAGTAATACATGAAAAGATTATCTGTATGATGCCTGAATCTCATGTTATGTGATCCGTAGTATCTTTTCTTTTTGCTCATCCATTACTCTCACTCTAGGAGAGACTTCAGTTAAACCTGCAACTTTATTAAGAAAGTATAAGATATGAGAGGCACAAATTCAAGTGACCACCTGATAGTAGCCATGATGGCAAAAAAGACCTGAAAAAGAGTAATAGTTTAACACATTTTTGGAGGAGAGGGTAGATAGTTGTCCTTGCATTCTCAGGAAGGTAGGAAAAGGAAAACCAAATAATTAAAAAAAATTATAATAAAAAATTCAAGATTTACTCAAGAACTCTCTTTTTCTCACCAATGCAAATAACGTCTGCAATCGAAACAATACTCCCCCCTAAACAGACATTATATTCTCTATTCTGCAGTTAAATCTCTGTCTTAGCTCCAAATATCGAATGGTAAAATATGAAAAAGTAATAAATTTTTCCTTACGCTAAAGTTTAAAAACTTTACAAAAGACTTAAAGCTAAAACCATTATTATTAAAATAGTAAATATTAAAATTATATGACAGAGTTGATGTGAACAACAGTCAATCAGATAAACTCTTGATTGACATTAAACCATGAGCTAAAGCTAAAAGCAAGAGATATCAATAAATCATTGATTGCCTCTTGGGAATATTTCAAAATAAGTAGGTATTTAATGATTTTGTACAGAATAATACCTATATGGAAGAATCCAGACATGCAAAATTAAAGGGCTCTTAGCTTTGTAACATTACCTACTAATGGGATAAAGCTTTTAGAGGACATTATCAAGGTTTTTAAGATTTTATATTTTTTTTACTTAAACTGTTTAGTATTGATCAAATTTTCCTATGAGTTAAAATGTATTTAACTTGCCATATTGATATATCTATTCACAAGGTGTTGCTTTTTATGGCATGCATTCTTAACGTGTTTGCAGAGAAGAGGATTTTTAAGTATAAGACTGTTACTCATGTATCAAGCTTAACATAAACAGATGGGTGAAAACATTCAGCTGTTGTTTTTTTTCCTCACATCTCTAAATGTATAATTTCTCCTTTCAATCTGAAACCCATCTGGCGCTTAAGCTAAGTCCAAATGGCCACTGGTGACATACTGCATGGACACTTCAGAGTGAAAAAAGCACAGATAGGACAAAGTGGGCGGGTAAACTCTGGTCTTCATTTAAGAATTGAAGGCCTTTCTGAAGTATTGTTTTGTGATTTCGCTTTATGGAGAATTCTGTACATGTATTTGAGTGATATTATGTAAATTTAATGGACTTCATTAATATCAGCCTCATCAACTTCAAGCAAGAACGGTGTATCACAACCAAGGCTAAATAAATGGATCATTTCACCTCTAGTCCTGTAGTTACAATGACTGCTTGGCTGTTTCTATGATTAACACTCTCCTTTTCAGGCCAATTAGTTTATGTCATTGATTATATATTTGTCAGGTTAGGTGGAGGTTTGAAGGACCCAAACGTAGATACGGAAGCTGAAGTGGTTTCTTGCAGATTTCATAATTTGAACGGTGGCAACTGAGGCAAAATCCAAAAATAACAAGATACAGAAAACCACAAACTAGAAAACGTCAGGGAAAACACACGAGGATCAAGAAACAACGAGGAACCAGCAAACAGTAATTGAAAAGGAGGGGTATAAATAGGAGACTGAACAAAGATCAGGCTAATCAGCAGATTGGGAGCAGGTGTGGACAGAACAATCTAGAAGGGAGATAGGAGAAGGAGACTGACACAATAGGGCAACAGAACGAGAAAAAAAGTAACTCAAATACAACAATAAACAACTAGAATAAAAAAATGGAAATAAAACCAATGAAAACTCAAAGAGAAAACTTAACAGAACCAAAACCCTGACAATATTGGTATGTTTGTAATAAAGGAAGCCACTTTACTTGACATTTCAAAAATGGGGGTTTTAATAGTGCATTGCAAGATGCTCAGCACTTCTGGTAATATTTTTTAACCAAACTATGATTTTGACGTCTTCAGTGTCTTCACTGTCTAGAGCAGGCATCCCCAAAGTCGGTCCTCGAGGGCCGCTGTCCTGCAGGTTTTAGAGGTTTCCCTACTTTAACACAGCTAATTATGATGATTGCAGTTGAGCAAAAGCCTGTTAATCAGCTTTCAATTAAAACCAGCTGTGCTGGAGCAGAGAAACCTCGAAAACCTGCAGGACAGCGGCCCTCGAGGACCGACTTTGGGGATGCCTGGTCTAGAGTTTATCCTCAGAATTTATTTCATGCAATGTGTTGACACACAGTGTTATCAGAGGGGTCCAGTTCAGTTTGATGTGTTTGATACTTTACTGCTGGGCATTGACAAAAAGACTCACAAGTATGTTTGCCCATTTTCATTTCCATTATTTTGTGTTAGCTCATGAAAGGGAAATATTTCTGTGACTTTTTAGGTGTCTCAAAGCCACAGAAGTAGTCAAAGAGGGTATATTTAGATCCTCTTTAAAAGTCTTGAATTTGCTTATCACCTCAAAATCGAAAGTACCAGTATAGATGGATCAAAACTTATAGCTTGGGGTTGATTATGATTTCTATCTGTACGTAGGATCAGGCCATGTGCAGGTCAAACAGATGTTGGATTCTATCAGTATAGTAGTTCTTTTCAAGGACAGGGATATCTTTGTAAGATTTGCCTTTTTTATGCTTCACCTCAACCATCCATTCTGAATGTTAACTAGTCGTGACGTTCTGAACACTAAGTATGTATGGAGTTTTTTTTATCAGTTTTTTTGATCAGTCCAGCTGAATAAATCACTCAAATATGTTCAAGGATTTATTATTTCACATAGGTAGGACACATTTCATTACCCTCTTAGTGTAAGTTCACAGTGTCCTAATGGGCCATTCTCTACCCAAATTTTCAGTTTTTGCTGGGGTTTTTTTTCCAAAAAAACGTTTTTTTTTCCTCTAATAAAAAAATCTTAACTTTATTATGGTATATCTTTTTTAGATTCAAAATTCTCCTCCCTCCTGTCAGCCCTACGCAGGTAAATGAACCCTATATTTTCAGCCGGGCCTATTTATATCATCTCAAAATTTTTTCTTATTGGCTAACAAAATATGTAGATCAAAGGTCGGCCAGCTAGAGGTGTCAGAAGTAATCACCATCATTACTCAAGTAAAAGTAAATACGTCAGAATTACTTTAGTAGAAGTTAAAGTAGTAGCTCAAACTTTTTACTCAAGTAGAAGTATAAAATTACTATTTTCAAAACTACTAAAAGTATTAAAGTAAAAGTAATTTTACAGTAAAAAAAAAATGCTGTTGGAAATTTTTTTTATGTAAATTATATAAAAATGATAATACAGAGTCATTTGAGATACTCTAGTGTTGCGACACAACAATTGGCCCGTAAGCAACATTATCTGGGTGGTGCCCATATAAAGTACAACGCGTGATAAAGGTTCAGGATACGGTGACAGTTCCATAAATCGGCCAATAATATCAGGGAGATGCTTAAGATCGAATCCGCTTAAGTATCCATCTTTACTAACACATTGTACGTAACCGTTATGGTTTTAATCTATGCTTACCTACAATTCCAAGTCGTGGTGGAAAAAAATAAAAGACTCAAAATAAGGAGGCAAAGAAATGACAATAAACCTGCCAAGAGTGACTGAATGGGAGGTGATTATATGGGAGAGAGAAACAAAGATCAGGCTAATTAGCAGATTGGGAGCAGGTGTGAACAGAGGCAAAAAGGGAG
Organism: Cyprinodon tularosa; assembly: GCF_016077235.1. Classification (NCBI taxonomy): domain Eukaryota; kingdom Metazoa; phylum Chordata; class Actinopteri; order Cyprinodontiformes; family Cyprinodontidae; genus Cyprinodon; species Cyprinodon tularosa. Next base: position 145,113 of record NW_024039263.1, on the reverse strand, counting down.
CTAGGTAAAAGGAGACTGACACAATAGCGCAAACAGGAAATACCAAAGAACTCAAATACAATCCAAAATACCTAGAACACAAGAATGAAAAAAGACCAATGAAAACTCAATAAAACTTAAACAAAAACAAAACCATGACACAGTGAAATTAACATTATCTTTTATAAAGTGCAGCAGTGATCAATAATGTAGACAGTGTAGGAGAAAGGGAAAACCAGTTTAAGGTCATGGCGCAAAAGGCATTGATACGGAAAGGTTCACTGCAGTGCGAATAAATAAATATGGTGCAAAAGAAAATGCATTAGAACATTGAGTTGTGTTCTATTTAAAGGTATTATGAAAAAATGTTTCAATGTTTTTCAGAGTTTGGTGTAAAGCCGTGTGATTGGCTCTCTCCTCATGTTTGAGTACTGTATCTGAGTTTGAATTAGTATTGGGTTTGGCTTTACTGTTATTGTGACGTAACTCAGAAAAACCAACATGAGTATCTGTGCAGGTGTGGTTTATAAAAAGGCCTCACACAAGCACCACCCAACTCCCGTCAGTGCATGAACGGGGTCCAAAGGGCAACGCTTCCCTTAGGCTCAACTGAAAATTAAATATGTGGTTGAGCTGTCCTTTCATCTTGTCGGTTAGAGTTATGGTTAAATCGTTGAGTGATTAGAGCCCAGTCATTCTTTAGGGAAGAGCAAATATGGGAAAACCAACCTTGTAGGTTTGTATATTGAAAAACATGCTTCCTGGTGGTAAAAATGAGGAAACTAAGATGAGTTAGAGATGTAAAAGTTCTAGTCACGTCTTTGACATTTAAAGTTAGAGATGCAAAAAAAAAAAAAAAAATATCCAACTTGGTCTGCCAACTCTCTTTATTTCCCAACTTTACACATGCAAGATATCTTTCTATACATGAGGGTGTCTGCATTCTATTTCTCTGTGGTCTCTGTAGCTGTCAGTACTGAAGCTACTGAAGCCATTTTTTTGATTGATGAATCTCTGCAGGCCAATCTGGGCCCTTTGGTGCTGAGAAGAAAGATGGAGAATAAAAATGGTTTTGAAAATAGTTCCATGATAGGATAATGCTTCCCGTGGAAGCAGTCTTCAGTTCAGATGGATTTTATTATTATTTTAAGTTTGGATAATATTAAATTGAAAGGTAGGTGCTTTGAAAACTTTTACAGAATTTTGGATAACTTTGTAATCTACAGTGGCCCAGAGGGTTCATCAAAATACCAAAGCCACAACATGAAAAGGAATGTCCTAACACAACAACAAAAGATATTATGGAAGCTAAACAAAAATGGAAGTTATACTAACACCGAATGACCTTTATCCTCTGACCCTAACCCCTCCAATACATGTGTGCTTTGCCACAGAACTCCAATTCTTTGCTGAATTCTATAACAAGACCAGCATTAAACACCAACAATAAAAAGTAAAATCAGATTTTTTAAATGGCTTAGTAAAGATGGCTGGAATTTCTTTAAAATGTCACTATATCAATACATTTACATATGAGTATTCAAGCAAATGAACACATCGCATGTATTACTAGGCTGCATACATTAACAATAACAAAGGTGATGAAAACATAATGATAATACATGTTGATTTTCAAGCAGTTTAGCCATAACTGTAGAATATAAATTCTAAGGAAATTGAAGCAATTGAGGAGGATTTTGAGTCGATTCTTGGCATTCAATGTGCGATCTAAACATGCTACATAGAACTCCTCTGGGCTCTGCACCGCATCAAAGAAGAGCAAATGAGAGGTAGTGGAGGGGAGAGAAGTTTGCCATGCAGTAAAGGCAGACACAGTTAGAGGGTTAATTCTATATTATTGAGATACCTTCAAATTAATGCTTTTTAAAGGGTAGAGAATGGACTGGAATATAAATATTGCTTCCACAATCAAAAATAAAATATATAAAAAAGAACTATGAACAATCCCCCTATGCTCTCTTAATCAAATGTGTCAATTTAGCTTATTTGAAAAAATGTAAAATAACCCTCTGATTTAGAAGCTTTGCCTAAAAGGTCTAACTGACTTTCATTTTTGTTCATCTTAATTTGAATTTTTTTGGTTGTGTTGTGACTTTTGGATTTATTCAACCTCCCTGGTCCAGCATAAAAATTAATATATGGTGTTTTTATTCTTAATATATATCGCAGATATGCTCATAGGCTTTTTTGTGCAACATCTTGCCATGGGTCACAAGAACGATTCTATCCACCACCTTGACTAAGGGTGATATGAAATAGTTGAATTTTGAAGATCAAAAATTATTATGGCTAAATATTGTAGCATAACTTATCAATTTTCATTTATATCGAGCGTTATCAGAGGCATGCGTTATCCCTGTTAATTCACACCCAATGCGAATCACCAGGTGGAGCGAGCGATTTAAATGTCACCCTATGTAGAGGTGATCGCTGGAGCGAAGTGATGCCAAAAGTTATGTTAGTGATTTTTAAGTGAAAGTAAAGTCAAAAGTCCTATGTCTAGCAGTGAGAGACAGAGTTAAAACATTCACCTTATTTAAGTAATCCTTGCCTTTTTGCATTACCAAATGGAAAAACAAATAACTAAGGCTTGGTAAGTCCAAATTACATATGTGATACATCATTTGAAAGTTAAAACCTTCTAGTTTCTGAAAATATAAATCTAAACCACTGCCTAAACTGCATCATTGCAAACATGACTCAAAGTTGTTGTTTTTTTCTTCTCGAAAATAATGGGTCTTTTTCGAATAGCAGTAACAAAGGCATGCTTGACAATAGGCATGTGTCATTGTATTACATTTATTTGGCATCATGACATCATCACAACTGCAGAAAATCTCAGACCTTTAGGTATAACACATCTGGTGTCACCAGCACCTCCAAAACTCTCCAAATGTGCAATATCATTCCGAATTAAGCCTATTGCTTTTACACAATAGTTTTACCCCAAAAATTACAATCTAAGTTAATTGTGGTTTGGTTCTTGCTGTGTCCATAAAATGAAGTTGGTGGTTAAATTGAGGAGAATCTAAGTTTTTTAGACAACTAACATGTCTATATTGGTAAAAGTTGAACCGTTGCTATTTTTATGCATTCCTAGTGTCATGATGGGTTTGGGTTCCTAGCCCATATGCAGAACACCACCAGAGGCAGGGAAAAAGTTCAAAGATTTAATGCAGAATATTTACAAACAGGTCAGTGGGGTAATCAGGTCCAGGGCTGGTCACGACTGGGTTCACAGTTCAGAGATTTCAGTGAGCGGCAGAAGGGGGAACCAGGAGTGTTCAGAGGCTGTAGGCAGGCTGAGGGCTTGATGGAGGTTGAGAGCTAGTAGATCACCAGGTTAAAGTTTCCCTTCCAGATTCTTCTGAGAGTCGGCTGGCAGGTCCTTGGCAGGTTTTGTTCTCCAGGGTTCTTCTAAGATCAGACAGACAGATTTCCAACGGAGAGATTCTGCAGGGGTTTCTGGTTTCAGACAGGTTCAACCTGGGAAACAGAGAAGACAAAGGATAAGGTTCAGATTCAGGTCTCGTAGTCAGGGGACTAGACAGACTGGTTGGCTCAGGGTTTGCTGTACCGTGACTGACTAACACTCTGGCACTGAAGTGAGGTTCTCAGCCCGCTTAAGTACTGGTCTCCTGATGAGCAGATGAGAAACAGCTGGTGAAGTCAGCTCCAGCTTCAGGAGATCCAATACGCCCTCTGGTGGAGAAAGGTAGACAGAACCCCAGATCCCAACAGTAACACAAAACCCCTAGGAAGGGATCATTGGCGCCCTCTGGTGGGCAAGCCTCAGGATCCCAACACCTAGTTAATAATTGAACTTTATTGATCTCACATTAGAGAGTTTTTAGGTCAAAATATATCAAACCACCCATGGGCAAATCGGTGGATTTTAAGACATTAACCGCTTAAAGAGAGGACCAAGAGGATCTACTATAGAAGGAGAACAGAAAGCTGTTGGCAGCAGTAGCCATACTAGCGAACAATCGGCTTTCAGTGGCAATGGGAACAGCTCACAACCTGTGTCGACATGTGTCAAACGACTCAGCAAGTGCTCCGGGTTAAAATTGTCTTCTAACGGCACGGCTCCGATTGGAAAAATCAACCCGGGTCGACCCACACTAATTTACCTGATAACACTGAGCGCAACGAATGGACATGACAACATCGCTCTGATCTAACAAGCTAAAACAAGTCTGCTTGCATTCAGAAGTCTGATCGTGACATGACCTATTTTGAAAGGCAAATTATTTATAATTTAATTTATCCACTTTTTTGCTTTGGGAGCAGCAGCTAAATTAATTTCTGCGTTTCTTATTTACTGTTTTCCATTTGATTTAGCAGAAATCAACTAAGTTTGCCTGTATGAAGTTTTTGTTTTACTTAACCTTTCCTCGCTTGTAGTTATTTTAAAGCAGTGACAGGAAATTTACAAGACTGAAAACAAAATTGCAATGTGTCTTAAATGAATCAAAAAGGGCAGTAAATTTAATTTAGAAGTCAGCTGAAGCAAAAGGCTGAATGCTGGTTGATAATTGAGTAGCACCACAAAGATTAGAATTTTTACCAGATGTTGATTAAAAGTATTATTTTATTTATTCAATTTTTCATAAATTTCCTTTTTTTAACTTTTACTTTATTCGATTTAGGATGTTTGGCACTTAGAAACATTTGGACTTTATATAATTTAGGAGCTTATTTCAGTAAGATGCTTAACCTCTTTAAATCTGAATGTTTTCATTTGCAAACTTTCAGAGCCATCTTTATTCCACACAATGAACACTAAAGCCAAGAACATTTTGGCAGAGGCAGAAAGTCTTTTTTTTCCATTATTGTAATTGCAATGAAGTTGGGATCAATATTTACGGCACATGGACCCCAAAGGGCTGAAGAACTAAGCATTTCTTCTCTTCTCAGGTCTCTTATTTGATTAAGGAAGACTGCAGCAGAACTAAAGTATGCCTGCTGATTAGAGCTCAAGGAAACCAGGGGTTCATCTTTCCTGGTAAAATTATGCTTGACCTTCGACTGTGTGTTTGGAGTCAAAATGCTGCTTAGAAAAAAAAAAATACTTATGTTATGAAAATATCAGAAGAAGTGTAAAAATAAATAAAAAAGAAGGAAAGAGTATAATTTTTTATATAAGGAGTTGAGACAGTAAGTTGGATAATTAAAAAAAGAGACAAAAATGGTTGAAGGACAAGGAACACGGAGAAATGAAGTCTCCAGAGTGTGAAAGGCCAGCGTCCCACACTGTGATTCCATCTGGCCTCTTTCTCAGCATGGGAGTGTGTGTTTGTGTGTGTGGTGGAGTGCCAGAGCAAGAAATGACCCTTTGTGTGTTTGTGCATACAAGCGACAGGCTGCATGTGTGTGTTTTCGTGTAATGACATTCCTGCGTGCCTAAGCATGCAAGTTTTCTATTCTGTGTGTGTGTGAATGCATGAGCCCATAGCTTCTTGTTTTGGCCTTGTGTGTCATTACTGACCTGCTTACAGAAACTTAACTAAGCCAACAGGGAGGGAACTGTGACAAAAACAGGACATGGAGCTCAAAAACAAAACCGGAGGTTATTGCTGAAAACATCCATTTGAATACCTTAGTTCTATTATTTCAAAATTCTCAGTAAACATAAATGTTGCAATATGGGCAGTTAATGGGTGTGGCTTCTTCTATATGGACCATTTAAGCTGACTACAAACAAAACAAATCAATAAAAGCAAACAGCATGCAACATGTAGGAACCGTAAGCCCCACATTCTAGTCAGTTGTTTTCTGTCCGACTCATATCGTTAATTAGGATACAGCTGCTATTTACTCCACAGTCCCACTTTCTGCACCTATTTTTTCTTCCCTATTTACTACACATATGTATGCTGGAATAAGCAAGCTATTTTTAGTAATGGGCATGGTACTATATGCAGGTCTTTTATTATTTTTACTACACAGAAAAACTTTGTACCATCACTCTGACCACTCAAAGTGTTTTACATTATAGCTGAAGTCTCACAATAATACACCAACATATCTTAATGGGGAACTTGGCAACATCGGTGACAAGGGAAAAGTGGAAATGTGTCAGGTCAGTAGGAGGGTTTTAGAGGACCCAAATGCAGAAACGGAAGCTGAAGTGGTTTCTTGCCGTTTTAGTTGTGCGAAAGGTGGCAACTGAGGCAAAAATAAAAAAATACAGGAAACCAAAAAAACTAGAAGACACCAGAGAAAACACACATGAGGATCAAGAAATGACAAGAAACCAGAAAAGAGTAATTAGATTCAGTTTATTTATATAGCGCCAAATTAAAAACACATCATCTCAAGGCACTTCACCAGATCATACAGTCAAATTGATTCAAAGTTTTCTATCTAAGGAAAACCAGTTGATTGCATTGACTCATTGACTCAAATACAATCCCTCACACTAAGCATGCTTGTAGCGACAGTGGAGAGGAAAAACTCCCTTTTAACAGGAAGAAACCTCCAGCAGAACCAGGGTCAGTGTGAGCGGCCATCTGCTGAGGCCGACTGGGGTTCAAGGAGACAGAAGCAGAGACACAAAAAGCAGCTGGAAAAGGTGGCCCCATCCAAAAGAGTAACTGAACAAGAGGTGTATATAAGGGAGACAGACACAATGGGAGGAATAATTAGCATACAAGGAACAGGTGTGGAGAGAAAAATCTTGAAGGGAGCAAGGAAAAGAATACTGATGCAAAGGGCAACAGAGGATAAACAGGAAACAGTGTTGTCAAAAGTACACACATTTGTTACTTAAGTAGAAGTATAGATACTGCAGTTTAACAACAATCAGGTAAAAGTTGAAATATCAACTTGACCTCTTTACTCAAGTAAAAATGAAAAAGTATGTGCTCCAAAAACAGCTTAAAGGCACACTATGCAACATTTTTCAGTTAATTAATGTGTTCCATAACGTTATGGATGATTAATTGAGTCATTTCAGGTTGAACAAAGGTATTCTCGGCCGCCCTGGTGGTCTGTGGGGGAAATACCGCACTTGCAACTGCAGGAGCACCGACCCGCACCCACAGGCTCAGAAGTCTCGTGAGAGTCATACCGCACTTGCAACTGCAGGAGCACCGACCCGCACCCACAGGCTCAGAAGTCTCGTGAGAGTCAGTCTTGCTTTACGGCCGAGAACTGCTACACCCCCCAGTTAAAAGCATGCTCGTTGCTAGCACAGTGGCGATCTTTGTGCAGTAATGCTACGTTCACGCAGCAAAAGCACGTCTGCTGCTTCCTTTTTGCTGCTTGTACCAGTTTGTTCTGACGAGCGGCTGAAGCAGCTTTGCTGCTCTGGCTGCGCGGTGCAAAAGAGTGTCTGAGGCGCGTTGGGCGGAGCTTCACTAACCTTTCTCTGCCTTGCAGCTATATTGGCTGTGATCAGTGGGAATAAAGTAGTTTTAATGTGTTTAAGTGAGAAAATACACCTGAAAACGTAATCAGTGCAGTCAGTTCATTCAGATTATTATCCTGCCTTCAATATTTTTTCTGTCGGAGCCGCTCAGACCCCCACATACCAGGGATGCGCCGACAGTATGGATCCCTTCATCAGCAGCGGTTCACCGCGGCAGCTGGTAGGTGTTTTTCATCTAAATAATCCAAACTGCATATTCTGCCGGCAGATTTCTGCATTTTAAGTTAATTTAGGCGTCAATAAACTGTTTAAGAGGAGTGATCATCAGCGCTGTGTCTCTCTCCCTGCGTTAAACGCGCCCGATGCGCTGCTTCAGCTGCTCAGACGTGCTGCGCCTGCTGCTCAAAACGCGCCGCTGGACCTTTTGCTGCGCCTTGACGCGCGTCAACCATTGACTTTGCATGTAAACTCGCTGCTTCTGTCGCGCCAGCTACGTCCAGTGTGAACGCAGCATTAGTCATTCGCTGCTAAGCTCAAAACAACCGCGCCTGGCTTGACGGAGAAACCAGGAGAACAGCTGTGCATATTTACGACAGTGCACTTTTACTTTCGCCCTCTGGGGGGAGCCTCGCTGGAAAATCAACACCGGTTGCATAGTGTACCTTTAAAGTATAAATGTATAAAGTAACATAAAAAAAAAAAAACAGGCGGATGCCACTTTATAAATTGAAAGATCAATTTTTCAACTATTTCGAAAACTTGTTTGAGATAGGGCGAAGGATGAGGGAGGTCTTGTTGGTCTCCGTCTCCCGATACGCTCCCTCCTGTGTCCGACCTTTCAGACATTTCAACATATTTTTCTGAATCCAACATTGTAGCATGGCATAGACAATTCATGTTTGCAGTTTGAAGAACACCGGCTTGCTTCTGATGATTTCCTTTAGCTAACCAATGAGTGTTTGCGTTATATGACTCATCCAATTACACTAGTTTTCACTAGATGTAGATGGCGCCATTGGTGATGTAAATATTTATAAACATTAAACTAGAGCCAAGAGTAACGAGTAACGTTTGTTTTAAAAATGTAAGGAATAGAAAGTACAGATACTTGTGTAAAAAATATAATGAGTAGAAGTCAGAAGTAGGAAGAAAAATAAGTACAGGAGTAAAGTATAGATACCTAAAAAGTGTACTTAAGTACAGTAACAAAGTATTTGTACTTCTTTACTTGACACCTCTGACAGGAAATACCTAAGAACTCAAATACAACCAAAGACAACCAGAATAACACAAAATGGAAATAAAACCAAAACCATGAAAAAATGAACTCTCGGCCTCACAATGGAATAGTAACTGGTCTACACCCTGAGCCACACTCCCCTTAGTATGTCCAGGTTTTTAAAGTTATGGTTTTAGTACTGGTTTTATTAGCTATGGTTTTAATTTTTATCATAACATTCTGGTGGTTTAAAGACCTTTAATGGATAGTACAATAGTTGAATGTACAGTAACAAAACCCTTCCACAACTAAGGTTACTGCACATTGCTTGTCAGCGTCTGCAACTTACCCTTTGTCCCCATACATTTACCTCACTTTTCCTTTCTGTTTAAACTAGCTGCCATTTCCTTTACTGTCTCCTCATGTTCGCTTCATCTTCAATGCTGCTTTTGATTCACTATTACCTCCTTGTGCAACACCTCCTTAAATTTGTATTATTTTTAATGGTTAAAATTCTACCACAGTGTTTTATCCTGCTTTGCTTTTGAATCCTCTATCAATATCAAAGAATAAATGAATGCTTTTGTAAAACTTTTTTATTGTACCTGTGATATGAATAATTTTAGCAGGAATAGAAGTGATTATTGCTGTTCTACTTTAAAGAGTCATAATATGTTGGTTTAACTTCTTGGTGTGCTGTTATGTTTTGTGTTACATCACTCCAACTTTCTGTTCAGAGAGAATAGAACTTACCTTAAACCTCCAGTGTTTTGCCTAAATGAGGCCAAAGACCAGCCAAGTGGAAATGTTGAAGTTCTGTTTATTTTCTTTCTCAAACATGATATGTGCTTTTGCAGGCCATATTTCCAGCTTTGTTAACTTTATTATCCTTGTAATTATACATGCTACCTTCTTGGTTGCTACTTGTTTAAAGGAGAATTCCGGTTTTTAACACTTTTAGCCCATTTTCTGTAGTGTCCAGGATGAAATCGAATGATCGACACCAAAATTTTGACAATTGGTCCTGTCTCTGCTTTTTGGCTCATGCAGAATCCACCCCTGGCTGCTTCAGAATGGCTTCCATAGTGCATGTCCGATAATGTCCTTAAAACAACCTTAAACGTTCTTTTTTTAAAATATGCTACTCACCGGGTCGTCAGCGCTGTTCAATGACGTTCCAAAAAAAGTTTCGTGAAGAAAAACCGTTCCTGTCTTGTTTTATTTAGCATTTTGTAAATCCCTGCATGAGCCGGGATTTACAAAGTGTTAAAAACCGGAATTCTCCTTTAAACAAGTAGCAACCAAGAAGGCATGAGCCAAAAAGCAGAGACAGGACCAATTGTCAAAATTTTGGTGTCGATCATTCAATTTCATCCTGGACACTACAGAAAATGGGCTAAAAGTGTTAAAAACCGGAATTATCCTTTAAGTAAAATTCTTTGTTTATGGGTTGTTAGTTTATCTTGGAGCTGTGGAGGCAACCTTTTGCGGTCACTTTTTCACTGCACGTCAGACAGCTGGCAGAATTTGCAAAGTGATTTGGTGTAAATGTTTTACCTTAAACTTTATGCATTTTGACACTAAAGGAATATCTCTACTAACAGAAGCAGTAAATCACTTTGTGTGACACTATCTGAATGCCCATGAATCATTTTTACCTGCATTCTTCCATGATTTATATGTATGGGAGGCTGGATGAGCTCTGACTTTCTCTGTCAGAATTTCAATTTCTGGGGACTTTCTTGTTGGTTTTCCCCTGGTAAACTTAGATAATCTGACATTCTTGTATAAGGGGAATGCATCATCTTTTTTTTTTTCAGAAACATCAAAAAGATATATTCTTCCGATGGCTTGCCCTGTTATCATGGGAAGATAATGACACATGTGGACAGAGCAGATAATTATTTATTATATTGCTGTGCAGCACTTATTAGCATTGCATTTATACACGGAGAGACACAGAGAATGCCTCACTAGAGACCTTTTAATAACCTTTGATGAATTTTTACCAAGCCTGAACTTTGGGTATGCATAAAGCTAATATTCTGATATCTGCAAAGATGTGTGCAGATTGTTTTTCTTCTCCTTTCTGCAGCACCAGGGAGGCATCAATCTGTTAGTGTCTCTAGCATGGTAACAGAGTTCATTAACTTTTTTCCTCATTGTCTCCTGTTAGGTTATGCAGATGTTTTCTTTCTTGCAGAAACTCTGCTGTAATCCTGTTTCCTTCCTTGCCCAGAGCCAAACCCTCCATGTGGACACAGCAGCAGCCTCCCTTCTGTTCAGAACTCTGACATTTGAGAAGCCTGGTCCTCCTCTGCTCTAATGTTTCCTCTTCACCTGCTTGTTTGCCCTGCAATGCTCACCAAATGAATAACCCTCGATAGAAAACAAAACCAAAGTTAGCTCTGACTATTTAGATTTCCTGCCAACCTTTGCTTCAGTGGGTAACTCAGCTTCTTCTGGAACGTCCCATGCATTTTCATCTACAGCCAAAGTCCTACGTATTTGAAATTTGACCTAATCTCCCTTAACTTCCCTCTGCTCCTCATTGCTGTTCCTGTTTCCCCCCTTTCCACCTCAAAAGCCTGTATTAATCAGCATAAACAATTTAACAATTGAACATTTTAACTGCTTTCTACCTCCATCCAGAGTCCTTAGCTCAGTGTTATGCCACATCAAACTATTGCCTGGGCCATACTGATGTTTTCTTGGGAGACACTTATGTACCCATTTATCTAATTACCCACCATAGTCATCAAGATGAAGTTACACAGGTGCTCCAAAACTTTCTCCCTTGTCCAAGGATTTCCAAATAGCTAATCTTGTCTTCATTATGTGTAATTTTGATTATTGCAGCTCTTTATATTCAGGCCCCAATCATCACCTGTAGTCTGTTCAGCTTGTTAGCTTATAGAAGAATTGAACTGTGAGCCTCCAGCTACAGTACAGTCTTGGCTGCTCTGCAGCGGCTTTCAGGCAGCTTAAGGATCACTCCACATTCAAGTTCGATAAGCAATATGACCAAATCAAGCAACTTTGTTATGAAAACTAGAAGGGACAGAGCATTTGCTGAGGCTGAGCTGAGAATCTTTTTTAGAAAAGCCCAGTCTCTTTTCATTTTTCATTCTTTAGTACATGAGGCAAACACCTAGTCTTTTTTTTAAATTAGGCTTAAAACGTTTCTTATTTATAAAGCTTAGTTAGTCAGATTATCCTAAACTATACCTATACTTTTGCTGCAATAGGCTTAGACCACTGGAGGAAACAGGGACCACTTTTCACCATTCTGCTTAACTCTATTCTCCAATTCTGCAGTATTTGTTTTTTTAAGCCCTAACTTTATGTCCTCTCCGCTTTTTCTTATCTGTCCATCCATCCATCCATCCATCCATCCATCCATCCATCCATCCATCCATCCATCCATCCATCCATCCATCCATCCATCCATCCATCCATCCATCCATCCATCCTCTACCGCCTATTCCTCCAGGTTAATGGTGGGGCGAGTTTCTATCTCTGGTAGTCTATGGGCAAGAGGCGGGATACACCCTTTACAGGTTGCCAGTCTGTCGTAGGCTTTAGCTTAAAAGGGTCTGGTCCTGTTTGGCCGTGACACTATCCTGAAGCAAAATCCTTGCTATCAAGGGTTATGGTCATAGACGATTTTTTGTACCTGATTTTTATTTATTTTTTTTGTATTTGTATTTGGTCCTCTTTCTCTCCTAGACATGTGATAAGCTTTTACTGTGAGAAACTGTATGTGCTGTATTTTCTTGATACGAAAACTGGCTGTCGTCTATTTCTTTCCCAGACAGACTCACCTGAGGATATAATTTACCGTTACCTTTTTAAACATGGATATTATTTATAGATCAGTGCTTCTATGTTGGTTTTGTGTGTCTGCTTTTGTTTCTTTGAACCCCCAGTTGGCCCTGGCAGACGACCTCTCACACTGGTTCTGCAGCCTGGTTCTGCTGGAGGGTTATTCCTGGTAAAAGGGAGTTTTTCCCTTTCTACTTTTACCGAATGCATGCTTAATGTGAGGGATTGCTGTTGAGTCAATAACTAGATGCAATCAGCTGGTTTCTGTCTTTTTTTTAAACCATTGATTTCGTTTTAAATGCTCCACATAGAAGCTATAGTCATGACCTGCTGTATGTAAAAGTTTTTTTTTTTTACACTTTTTTTGTTGATAAAGTCACTTCTCTTAGGACCCTTTGCTTATTACTGTTTAGTCTTTCTGCTTTGTTGGTCATTGAAAGCCAACAGGGTCACCGGGTGATGCTATTCCACCTAGATTATTTAAAGACGTTTTTCTAGCAATAGGTCCTTAAGTGCTTGATCTTGTAAATAGCAGTCTGTCTTCAGTTGTAGTTCCTGAAAATCTGAAACATGCAGTCATCCAACTTCTAATTAAGGAACCCAGCTTGGATACCTCTGTTCTGGATAACTATAAACCTATTTCTAAACTACCATTCCTTTCAAGAATCCTTGAGAAAGTAGTCTATAATCAACTACGGGTCTATTTGAAAGAACAACATTTTTTAGAGGTTTTATAGTCATGGTTCATGTCATTTGACAGCACAGAGTACAGGTGCTGGTCATAAAATTAGAATATCATGAAAAAGTAGATTGATTTCAGTAATTCCACTTAAAAAGTGAAACTTGTATATTATATTCATACATTACATACAAACTCATATATTTCAGATGTTTATTTTGTTTAATTTTGATGATTACAAATGACAACAAATGAAAATCTCAAATTCATCATATCAGAAAATTAGAATATTGTGAAAAGGTTCAAAATTGATGGCCCCTGGTGCCACACTCTAATCAGCTAATTAACTCAAACCACCTGCAAAAGCCTTTAAATGGTCTTTCAGTCTAGTTCTATAGGCTACACAATCATGGGGAAGACTGCTGACTTGACAGTTGTCCAAAAGACGACCATCGACACCTTGCACAAGGAGGGCAAGACACAAAAGGTCATCGCTAAAGAGGCTGGCTGTTCACAGAGCTCAGTGTCCAAGCACATTAATAGAGAGGCGAAGGGAAGGAAAAGATGTGGTCGAAAAAAGTGTACAAGCAAGAGAGATAACCGCACCCTGGAGAGGATTGTGAAACAAAACCCATTCAAAAATGTGGGGGAGATTCACAAAGAGTGGACTGCAGCTGGAGTGAGTGCTTCAAGAACCACCACACACAGACGTATGAAAGACATGGGTTTCTGCTGTCGCATTCCTTGTGTCAAGCCACTCTTGAACCACAGACAGCGTCAGAAGCGTCTTGCCTGGGCTAAAGAGAAACAGGACTGGACTGCTGGTGAGTGGTCCAAAGTCATGTTCTCTGATGAAAGTAAATTTTGCATTTCCTTTGGAAATCAAGGTCCCAGAGTCTGGAGGAAAAGAAGAGAGGCACTTCATCCACGTTGCTTGAAGTCCAGTGTAAAGTTTCCACAGTCAGTGATGGTTTGGGGTGCCATGTCATCTGCTGGTGTTGGTCCATTGTGTTTTCTGAGGTCCAGGGTCAACGCAGCCACATACCAGGAAGTTTTAGAGCACTTCATGCTTCCTGCAGCTGACCAACTTTTTGGAGATGCAGATTTCATTTTCCAACAGGACTTGGCACCTGCACACAGTGCCAAAGCTACCAGTACCTGGTTGAAGGACCATGGTATCCCTGTTCTTAATTGGCCAGCAAACTCTCCTGACCTTAACCCCATAGAAAATCTATGGGGTATTGTGAAGAAGAAGATGCAATACACCAGACCCAACAATTCAGAAGAGCTAAAAGCCACTATTAGAGCAACCTGGGCTATCATAACACCTGAGCAGTGCCACAGACTGATCGACTCCATGCCACGCCGCATTGCTGCAGTAATACAGGCCAAAGGAGGCCCAACTAAATACTGAGTGCTGTACATGCTCATACTTTTCATGTTCATACTTTTCAGTTGGCCAACATTTCTATAAATCCTTTGTTTTTATTGGTCTTCAGTAATATTCTAATTTTCTGATATGATGAATTTGAGATTTTCATTTGTTGTCATTTGTAATCATCAAAATTAAACAAAATAAACATCTGAAATATATGAGTTTGTATGTAATGTATGAATATAATATACAAGTTTCACTTTTTAAGTGGAATTACTGAAATCAATCTACTTTTTCATGATATTCTAATTTTATGACCAGCACCTGTAAGCTCTTTTACAATTTTTTATGATATATTTTTAGCAACTGACTCAGGTAACAGTAGGGTGACCAAACGTCCGTATTTCCCGGGACATATCCGTATTTCACGTCCTGTCCCGGGCGTCCCGGGTTTTTTTTAGAAAATGAGGAAATGTCCTGATTTCACTGCGCACCGGGTTTTACCGGCGTATGCTCTGTTGCTTAGCAACCGTGAAAGTTGACACACAAAGCAGGAAAGGAATGAATACCGAGGTTTTCAAAACTGTTTGTTTATTTATTTATTTTTTTAAAAGTTAAAGCGAACAAAGACTACACTCACAAGAATCCAGAGTGGAATAAAGATTCCAACCAACGGTAGCAGGAACAAATAAAATCAAATGTAATGATAGAAACCTTAGTCAGTTAAATAACATGCTGCTGTCATTTTGCACATTTCTGATGTTGCTGCTATTTTCAAATATCCATTACTGTAAAAATGTCCATAGCTGCATATTGGTTATTAATTCTCCAGTTTTATATTGTTAAAACACTTTACAGTATTTTATTGTTTATATTTTAACTCTTCCCTATTATGTTATTCTTATACATTTTTCTAAGGTCCACATTTGTGAGACCATTTTCAATAATCTTTCTGCTGCTGTAAATTTGCCCATTGTGGGACAGTAAAGGGATTTTCTATACTATAAAAGGGTTATAAATACATAAGTAAATCTAAACAATGTATGTATAAAAATATATCTGCAAAATCTCTAATATTCAACAACAAAAATACTTAGTTAAGCATATTGTGCAAAACAACAATAGAAAAATTAAACTCCTATCAGATTTATATTTCCCACTCTGCAGATCTCTTAGAATCTGTCCTTAAATTCCAGCCAAACTCATTTACACAATAACAGATAAAAACCTTTAGATAAACCAAACATTACCGCCACATATCTGACTCAATAACCATTAAAACAACTATTTTCATTCATTTCAGACGGAACTATTCACAGCAGCGGCGTAGGAAGCGGGGGGGACGGGGGGGACATGTCCCCCCCAATATAAAAGCCAGGTGGATATGTCCCCCCCAAAAATTGCAAAATATTAGATTTTGACAATTTTTTAACTATCGTGCTTTTATTTTGAAGGCGCAGCATAGCGTTACGTCACTGTACTCCCCCTCCCCTCTGTGAACTGTTGAGTGTTTGAGCACTCAGAAGGGAGGGAAACAGCGATACAGAAAGTCAGAAACTTGTGAATGAGGTAAAATGGTCTGTCGGGAATGCTGCTATGAATATTGCTTATTTATAACGTCTTGTTGTCAGTTCACTTTCATATATAGAAACTTAATCTTTTTGGTTTAGGCATCTTAGTCTTGTAGGAAGAGGATTAGGGCCACTGAAAAAAGTTAACTGATTTTAAAAAAAATTTTTAGTTTAACATGGGGGGAAAAGTAGGAATTCTGACTTTTCTCAGAAATCTGACAGATGATTAATATTTCTAATCAATTTACATTTTTTTTTTGGTGGGGGGGGGGGGGGGGGGGGTGGTACTATACAGATATATAAAAACAAGAAGGTCTAACTAAAAAATAACCAGAATATATGTTTAGAGTAAAGATTGACTACTTGTGTTTACACAAGCACACAATTTCAAATCTGCTGAGCTTGAAAATGTAAAATATACGTATAAAGAAATATAACAGGAAGTACTGCTAAAACATAAACTAAATGTTAAATAATGTAGATATTGGTTTAAACATTCTTCAGATTTGGAAATTTGGAAGGAATACATAATTTTGAAATTAATCCACAAATCTGGTTAAAAATAAATAATAAATAAAAAAGTTGCACTTTTTTACTTGAGGAATTTGTTGAATAACTTCATAATTATGAGTTTAACTAGTTGGAGGTAATGCTACACTTCTCTGCTTCCTGTCCTGCTCATAAAAGGTAAACATTATAAACCCACCATTAATTTTCTACACTATTTGGAAAACACAACACAAATGTAATATAACAAAAGTATGTTTAACAACAAACATGTTAGCATCCAGCCATAGCCATGTCTCTTTTAGAGACTAGCTCTCTTGTTTTAATGACCTTCTGCTCCTCCATTAATGAGGGGACCCCTCGGGCACGTAAAAAGTTGCCTAATTCTGTCATTTTCCACCAATGTGTCACTGGCTCTCTCAAATAACTCACATCTTTGTCAGTGAAGCTGAGTGCTCCACATCTCTGCCTTCATGGTGCCCATCTACATTAAGATCCAAAATTCTGAGAAAAAAAGTTAGAATTCTGAGAAAAAAAGTCTTAATTCTGAAAATAAAAGTCAGAATTCTGACTTTTTCCCCGTATTAAACTGAAATAAAATGTAAAAATCACTTAACTTTTTTTTTTTTCCAGTGGCCCTAATCCTCTTCCGTAGTCTTGGGATGATCACTCATCCAATATTTAACTGCTAACTTTCTCTAGACGTTTGCCACGCTAGCCAAAATGTTTTTTTAATATATTTTTTTTTATATCTCATTTCAGTACAATGCCACCACCAACTAAAACGCTGAAACAGCAGTAGGACTTACTCAGATTTTTTTTAAAGAGAAACGTCAGTGTGAGTAACAGTCACCTAACACAACTTGTGTTGAAATTAGCCCGGTCTGGGTGTGCGTTTAACGAGGATTTTTTTATTTTTTGCATGGTTTTGATTCACCGAAATGGACAGATGTTATACCTGCCGCGCTCCTGATCGTTAGTTAAAACCACAGGGAGAATTAATTTTAATTCTTAGCAGCGGCGGTCGCATTGGTTGTGCAACCACTAATTAACCAACTAATTAACTTCTGCACCTTTATTTCCTCAAATAAACTGCTGGCTCCTCTTTTTACACTATAAACAGATTAACACAACATTGACAACTCTGTAGTTTTCTCTGTTCTGTACTGCAAATTGGAATCAAAGGCGCCATTTCTACCAAAGGTCTGGACAGACTGGCCACCTGTCTAGGGTGGACCCCGCACCAGCACCTCCCGACCCCACTAAGGGACAGGGTGTACAGAAAATGGAAGGATGGATGGATTTCTACCAAAGATTTAGAATGCGTTTTTGAACCAGATGCTTCAAAGCGCCCTGTCCATAATTCTTCAACACACTGTCAGCTCCCTCTGTCAGTCAACCTATATAAATTCATTTTTGACCATTATTGCAAGTTTGACAAAATAAAATATATCAAACTTTGCACTTGTGTGGCCTACTGAATTGTTTTGATTTTCTAGTGCGTATGCGGACACTAAATATGCCAAGGGCTGAAGCCCTTGAAAGACATCTCCCTTTGCTTAATAAAAGACTCCAGTCATTTTGTTTGGTGATATGCTCACATCTTATGAACAAATGCATTATGTAAATTTTAAATGCATTATTTTTGCAAATACATTTATAAAGGAATAAAGTAAAAGATTAAATAGCCTTTTTTTTTAAGTAGCATACTTAAGATATGTTTCTGTTGAATATTTACGAATCTCAGTTTTCCGACATGTGTCCCCCCCAATTGTAAACATATTTCTACGCCCTTGATTCACAGAGTTGTATTATATTAAACTGAACTTCCAATTTTCACCACTGTTCTGCGCCAAGTAACATCTCCTCTGATCACGGAGCAAATCCCGATGATGAGACATTTGTTCTTTCAATCAACCCCCCCCCCCGCTCCAAGGTGTCCTGCTTTTCCCAAATGAAAATATGGTCACCCTAGGTAACAGTGCTGTACTTGTCATGTTAGAGCTATCAGCTGCTTTTGACACCGCTGACCACAGATTCTTACTTTCTCACATAGAACAGTGAGCGGCCTTTGGCCATACAGCTATAGACTGGTTTAAATCCTATTTGGCCAAACTTACTTTGTCTGTCTGTCTTGATGGCCGCATGTCCTCCTCTGCTTCGTTATTGTGTGATGTCCCGCAGGGCTCAGTTTTGGGCCCTCTCCTCTTCATGCTCCACCCTATTGACTCTATTTTTATTAAATACGGGATTACTTTTCACTGCTACACAGATGACAACAAAATGTATGTCCCACTGAAGAAACTGACTCCACTTCTCTTCGGTCTCTGTTTTCTTTTTTGCTTGGAAGATTTGAAAGCCTGGATGTCCCTAAATTTCTTAAAACTCAATGGAGAAAAAAAAGAGGTGGTGATTTTTGGTAGTTCCACTGAAGACTCCCTGACGGATATTGGATCTTTGGTCCAGTATATCAGGCCTGTAATTTTCAATTTAGGGGTTTAAACAGATGCTAGTCTGAAGTTTGAATCTCACATTAGAGCTGTTGTAAAATCCAGCTTCTTCCACTTGGAGCAGCTAGCAAAGGTTAGACTATCCTTTCACATCAGTATTTTGAAACAGTGGCCCATGCCTTTGTAACCACTCAGCTGGAATACTGTAATGCACTTTATAAGGGTATTAGTAATTCATGCATTTCTCAGCTTCAGAGGGTACAGAATGTTGCTGCATGTCTAATAACCAGTACAAGCAAATTTGATCATATTCCCTTATTTTATCCTGATTACATTCACTGCCAGTATGTTTATAGTTTAGTTTATCCTATTTATTAATTTTTTTTTGCTTTTAAAGCTCTTAATGGTCTTGCCCCACCCTACCTCTCTGAGCTGTTTCATCCTAACCAACTCTTTTTCTCCCTTAGATCAGCTGACCAGTTGTTGCGGAGGGTGCCAAAAGCAAAATGCAAGCTCAGAGGGGACTGTGTTTTTTCTGTTGCAACCGTAAGCTTTGGAATGATCTTCCCTTGGCTATTAAACAGGCCTATTCATTTTCTGATTTTAAATCTCTTCTTGAGACCCAATTTCTTTTCCTTGGCTTTTAACAGAATCTGAGATGTTACCTTTGTCTTACTGTATTCCTTTTGTTATTCTGTTACTGTTTGTACACCACTTTATTTATTGTTTTAATAACTCATTATTTGTATTTTATTATTGTGTATAGCACCTTGGTCCTGTTGTGTGTTGAAAGTGCTTTTAAATAAATTTGTTATGCTATGGTATTCTATCTCCTATTCTGGTGTGTTCACACTAAAATTCAAATCCAGCAACCAGAGCGAGTGATTTAAACGTTCTCACAATGTAGAGGGTTGTTCAGGATTGCAGTGATGCAAAGCAATTGGATAGGCTTGTAGCAATGCAAATTTTGCTCATTACGGCGATTACAGAGAAACGACATTGACACGGCACCTCAGATGGATGTGCAGCAGCTGTTGCCCAAACTGAAAAATCTGAACTTTGCTATCAAGTCACGTCGCAACAACCAATCAGGAAGGGTGAAGGATTAAAGAGCGCCTTGGAGACTAAGCTTTTTTCAATTAGAATGTAAGATAAATAGAATAACTGTCATGATTGGGTGAGGACCCAACGCAGAGGCAGAGAAGCAAGTTGTCTTGGTGGTTCTTTACTAAAGAATTCAATGCACTTACAAAAACTCAGAGGGAACCATGAACCAGACAAAAACAAAAAATAAATGAAAAAGAATTTAAACTATTGGGGGGAACTCAGACTAGGTTACTGGAAAAACTGTAGCAACCAGCAATGAGCGAAAGAATGAGAGGGGCTTGAATACCGTGGAGGGGAATGCAGAAACAATAACTGGAGTAATAAGCTAACTGGGAGCGATACAGTGTTGTTTTGGACAGCCATCTTAGATTTAGTCTTAGTCTTCCGGACAAAAAAACTAGCATTAGTCTTAGTTGCATTTTAGTCATTTCTATATGTGATAGTTTTAGTCCTTTTTAGTCGACTAGAACTTTTAGTCTAATTTTTGTCTGTTTTATGATGCAAAAAAATTTAACCGTTACAAGTTCGAATAACAACCAGATTCTTTACCAGACTGATGGATCTTGTCTAGATACTACAATTGCTGGATATAGAATGCTGCTGTGCGATTCATCATTGCTGTTGGGAAGAAAACTGTGATTAATAATATTTAAAAAAAAATTCAAATTTAAGAATTAATGCCCTACTTTATAAAAAAGTGTGTCACAAAAGTTTTGAAAATAGCAGCTGTATTTCAACACATCATATTGGTTAATATAGCAGACAGAAAAGCTAACAAAACATACAATAAAGGAATGGTTTTAGACATACAAGGTTTCCATCTTAAACCAAACACTTGCTGATCTATTGTGAATTATGCATTACACACAGATCAATAAAATCTTTATTGCTCCAAAAAAGCAAAGAACAAAAACATTCTTCTTTCTACTTTGGCAATTTTGGATCTATGTCTTCAATTTACCCCTTTGTTACGACTGCTCAGGGGTACTGTAAAAGTAGATTTAAATTTATAGGGTTTTGACATAAAAAATACAGAGAGAACCTACGTAATTGCCTTGTAATGCCATGACAATCCAGACCTAAATTGAATGAATATGCTAACTAAAATGTTGACATATTTAAAGGAAAAAGAAAAAATGTTTTAATGACATTCAAGAAAGCATTTACATCGTATTTAAATAGCTAGAAATGAGAACAATGAGAGAGAAATACTCAAAGATCTATATCTATGTTTTCACTTGGTTCTTTATCCAAAAATAAACAGTATGCAATAAATTATATCCCAACCAAAGTATTTGGTTGGGATATAATTTATTGATTCCTTTTGGTAAAAAATTAAAGAAGGTTAAGCAATAACCTCTTGTGAGCTGGATGAAATAAAATCTTGATAGTTAGATGAAGGGATTTTTTTATTCTTGGCAGAGGATGATCAGCCAAATATAGTTTATTAAGTAGCAAGGACAGGAAGAGCCATACTATTGAGAAAGCGAAGACTCAGACCTAAATGCCCGCAGAGGCGCATTATTGCACATGCACAGCTGGAAGAATAGTTTGTCAGAATTCAGTGAGAAGTACCGGTGTTCTGTCAGACACCCGGACAATTCTGGATTATTTTCACCCTGCTGCTGCTGCTGCCATTATCCATCTGTAGTCATGCAGAATTAGCACAGATGCACGGCAGGTGGGCTGTGTGATCAAACAGGACATGCAGCACGGCTGAAATGCTAACAGATTACAGCACAATGATGCATTTTACATGTTTGACCGACCACCCGCTAAATTTTTATTTAGTCTCGTCTCGTTGACTAAAACTCACACCCACAACTGTCAAGTTTTTGTCAACAAAGATCCATGTTTAGCTTGTCAGTTCTAGTTATAGTCATGATATAAAGGAGCGTCAACAAAAAATTTGGTCATCGTCAACATTGAAGAAAACAACACTGGTGTGATAAAGGGACAAGGAGGAAGCTGTAGCACTAGAGGGCAATGAGAGCAACAAAGAATAAACTCTGGACTAAAAATAAAGTAGGATAAGTTATGAAACAGCGAGAAAGGAAATTTAGCCATAATGAGACACAAAATAAGACAAGATAAAACTTGGTAAAACTAATCCAAACAGAGAATATCCAAAAACCAGAGCAAACACTAAATAAATCACAAGAATGCTAAATAAAAATATACACAAAGGAAGAGTAAAAATAAGAAATAATACCAAAGATAAAATTCCAAAGATAATCCTTAACAGCAAACATACAATAACATAAACCACCAAAAGGCAAAGAGTAAAACATAAAGAAAACCAAATTTTATTGCATTAGATCATGACAATAACATTAACGTAGCAAGAAGTAAGGAAGGCTCTTAAAAGCTCTGTGGATGCTTTTAAAAAAAGCTGTTTTCTTACAGCCCTTAAAAGGACTTTTAAATCATTCATCACTTGTCATCTTCCAGCTCCTTATACAGGTGCTGGTCATAAAATTAGAATATCATGAAAAAGTAGATTGATTTCAGTAATTCCATTTAAAAAGTGAAACTTGTATATTATATTCATACATTACATACAAACTCATATATTTCAGATGTTTATTTTGTTTAATTTTGATGATTACAAATGACAACAAATGAAAATCTCAAATTCATCATATCAGAAAATTAGAATATTACTGAAGACCAATAAAAACAAAGGATTTATAGAAATGTTGGCCAACTGAAAAGTATGAACATGAAAAGTATGAGCATGTACAGCACTCAGTATTTAGTTGGGCCTCCTTTGGCCTGTATTACTGCAGCAATGCGGCGTGGCATGGAGTCGATCAGTCTGTGGCACTGCTCAGGTGTTATGATAGCCCAGGTTGCTCTAATAGTGGCTTTTAGCTCTTCTGAATTGTTGGGTCTGGTGTATTGCATCTTCTTCTTCACAATACCCCATAGATTTTCTATGGGGTTAAGGTCAGGAGAGTTTGCTGGCCAATTAAGAACAGGGATACCATGGTCCTTCAACCAGGTACTGGTAGCTTTGGCACTGTGTGCAGGTGCCAAGTCCTGTTGGAAAATGAAATCTGCATCTCCAAAAAGTTGGTCAGCTGCAGGAAGCATGAAGTGCTCTAAAACTTCCTGGTATGTGGCTGCGTTGACCCTGGACCTCAGAAAACACAATGGACCAACACCAGCAGATGACATGGCACCCCAAACCATCACTGACTGTGGAAACTTTACACTGGACTTCAAGCAACGTGGATGAAGTGCCTCTCTTCTTTTCCTCCAGACTCTGGGACCTTGATTTCCAAAGGAAATGCAAAATTTACTTTCATCAGAGAACATGACTTTGGACCACTCACCAGCAGTCCAGTCCTGTTTCTCTTTAGACGCTTCTGACGCTGTCTGTGGTTCAAGAGTGGCTTGACACAAGGAATGCGACAGCAGAAACCCATGTCTTTCATACGTCTGTGTGTGGTGGTTCTTGAAGCACTCACTCCAGCTGCAGTCCACTCTTTGTGAATCTCCCCCACATTTTTGAAGGGGTTTTGTTTCACAATCCTCTCCAGGGTGCGGTTATCTCTCTTGCTTGTACACTTTTTTCGACCACATCTTTTCCTTCCCTTCGCCTCTCTATTAATGTGCTTGGACACTGAGCTCTGTGAACAGCCAGCCTCTTTAGCGATGACCTTTTGTGTCTTGCCCTCCTTGTGCAAGGTGTCGATGGTCGTCTTTTGGACAACTGTCAAGTCAGCAGTCTTCCCCATGATTGTGTAGCCTATAGAACTAGACTGAAAGACCATTTAAAGGCTTTTGCAGGTGGTTTGAGTTAATTAGCTGATTAGAGTGTGGCACCAGGGGCCATCAATTTTGAACCTTTTCACAATATTCTAATTTTCTGATATGATGAATTTGAGATTTTCATTTGTTGTCATTTGTAATCATCAAAATTAAACAAAATAAACATCTGAAATATATGAGTTTGTATGTAATGTATGAATATAATATACAAGTTTCACTTTTTAAATGGAATTACTGAAATCAATCTACTTTTTCATGATATTCTAATTTTATGACCAGCACCTGTAGTTCCAAAACTGGTCCTGGCCAACTGACTCCTCTCCCAAGCTCAGGTGTCCTATCTGCACAGCTTCTTGCTCTTATCTTTACCTGAAAGTAGCAGCATCTGAAGATGTGATAAAGCAACAGAAATGGTGCGTATTAATAGCATCGGAACTACTGGTGATATGTCAAATGATCGACAGCAACCAAATCTGGAATTGCCTTAGAATTGCGTTTGGCATGAATGCACCATTACAGACAATGTTAAGTTAGTTTGGTGAATAGGCGTAGTAGTGATTACGTGGTGTCAGCAGTGATTTGTAAGATCACCTTTTTAGCTCACCTGGTGAGCTTCAGTGAGAGGGTGATGGGGGATGTCTACTTTTTTCTGAGCTTTGGATGGTTTTTTCCCCTTTTGCCTTTGATCAGGACGCAAACCTTTTGATTCATTGTTATGCTGCATTGCATAGTGTTTTGAAGATCAAATACAATAAAAGGACCTTAACTGCAGCAGCTTGGACTGAAGTTTTGAATAGCGAGCGTGTCAACAAGAATTCCCCTGTTCAGCCGCTCGGTAACTCAGTTTGTTTAGCTATCGCCAATAGTTAGCAATCAAATACCTAACTTTCTGGTGTCAGTGGTTTAGAGAGTTGAACCTAACAGTAACAACCATTTAGAGCATGACAAGGTTTTCAGATGAAAAAGGACTCAACTTTGTCTCAGGATTATATACACAGTGTTTCAATATTAGCCATTTTGATTCAACAGGTTATTCTCTACATCACTCTTGACATCAAGCCTCCCTGTCCTCTTTACAGCCCCCAATACAAGGAAGTTGCATGTTACATAGCAGCTTATTGTAAATCAAAGCAACTATTACGGATCACTTGTTTCTACCAAACTATATTTAGTTCTTGGTTTTCTTTTCCCACTGAATAGTTAGCTTTTTTTTGTCTGTGGGATTGTATATGTAGATGTGGAAGCCTGTGTGTTAATATTAATATGAAATAGAGCACATGCTATAAAGCAGTGCTGAATTTCTGCCTGTGGGTGAAAGAGTTGTTTAGTTAGTCTGTGATAACGAAACATTAATAATCCATGGATTGCAGGTCTAGAAGTAAATAATAAGCTGAGCATTTCTAAATATCCAGGGAGCTCATTATGTAAATGGATTTCAGTAAGTTGGTGACCTCAAAAGTATCTTTCACATTTTACAAAGATTTGCCCTTTTGGCCTGAATAGCAGAAGTAAACTCCGTAATGCTGAAAAGAGTAACAATAAATGCAACCACAGCACTCTAATCCTAACAGCCTTAGTAACAAATGCAACAAACAGCTCCTTAAATCCCTTCTTCACTCCCTGGGTGCTCTTGTCCCTAAATAGCCCCTGACCCACTTCAGGCTTTTGTTGGGCCCAGTTTAGTTAGTCTTGCATAAATAGTTGTCTGTAGTTGCTGTAACAGTGCCAGATTCTCTGACAAAATGAGGAAATGTTATTTGTTATGGAGTTAAAGGCTGGGTTAAAAAGGGAAAAGAGGGGGTGTCTGCATTCTTATTTATTTAAACAGCATTAGTTTACATTTCTTGTCACAGATTTATGGTACAGAAATTGAGGCTGTTTTAAATAATTTTGTTCTGTCACATATCACACAGATTATTGCAACCCTGTAAAACATAAGAAAAAATGTAAATACATAAATAAAAGCATCAGACACAGTTTAATTCAACATCGGAAAACGTAATGCCAAAAGGCAATCCTACCAAAACATGGATATTGTCATGATGTTTTTAAGGGATCTAACCCACATGCAGGAAACCACTCAGAGAAACCAGAGTAAAAGTTTAACAGGTTTATTAGTCCAAAATGGGTAGAATTCAGGTGAACTCAGAGAGCTGGTGAACCGGTACTGGAAGTAAGAAGGGAAGTTCACAGAGGTTAGTTCAGGGTCCGTGGGAACTTTGAATGACGCCTTGCAAAACAGAGATAAACGGGACTCACGTTATGCGGACAAAGGTTTCTTCCCAAAATCCAGTCAGTGTGGGTTTTTCCAGAGAAAGAGGGGCTCATTGGAGGGCGGACAGGTTTTGGTTAGGTTGGTTCCTGAGGAGCAATGGAGCAGACTTATATTTCCAGGAGTACTTGAGCAGGACGTGTGGAGATAAATCCCCTGCTCAGTGTGAAGCTCAAACAAGTCCTTCCAGGGGGGAGAAGGCCAAAAAATCCAGTATGCAGGATGACTTCCTGCTGATGGGCAAAAGACAAAAAAGACATTAGAACTCAGAGAAACAAAGACTCAGTTAGACTCAGCTACACTCAGCTTGGCTAGAGTACCCCAAACTGGCAAATACTCTGGCGTTGAGGTAGTGACAGTCCGCCACTCAAATACTCCTCAGTGATTAGCCAACCAGCCGCAGGTGTGCAGGACGATCAATGAGGACAGGGTACCACCTGGTGGTGGGGGGAGAGAAGAACACCAAAAACACAACCCACACAAACTGGATTCCTATCAGATATCAGCATAAACGCTAACTGATCAGAAAAAGGAACAAAGCAATCGGAGGTTTCTACTGCAGATAGTCCCAACTCAGATTGGCCAGAATCCACTGTCAGTGTTGTGAAATTTGACCAGAAGATAATGACTACATTAAATAACTAGAACTGGGAATTATAGTTAATTAATAGGTCATTCAAGGATAAAACCAATTTAACTAATGGTTATTAGTTAAATGATACAATAGAAATCTGCTTACAAACATTCATTTAAGGATGTTTGTTGTTTTACCCCTTTGGACCTCTGGACTGTTAAAATACAGTTGTCTTTCACCAATTTAGTAATTTAGACTGTTTTTTAATCACCAAACTAAGGAAATTTTCTCTGTTTCTACAAGTGTCTACCCAAAAAGGGGTGGATCTGGCTCTGAATGAGTAATTGTTCATTGCATAAATCACAGTGAACCACAAGTGAAAATATCGGTATCTCTATTGCCTAAAACAACCCTATTACAGTATTAGTATATCTATAACTATACAAACACTACTCATTAATGGAAATAAGCACAAGGTAAAAGAAAGGCCTATGAAAAATGGAAAAGGGGGGAATATAAGGTGACCAGATGTCCCTGATTTACGGGGACAGTCCATTATTTCCGGAGAGACTGTCCCCCATAATACCAGTCTACACATAACATTTCCCACTCATTCATAAATTAATTTACATTCATCTAAAATCTGGGACATTTCCAGGGACAGCCTTAGCTGCAGACAGATTGTCCAAAATGGGGGACGGTCCCCGAAGCTAACTAACAAAAAGTAAGTCAAGATCACTGGTTCCACCTGCCATGAGTAAATATGACTTAGATAAAATATAACAGAATGATTAAAAACTCCTTGTCAGGTGTTAATCTGGTAGGTTGGTTCTCCAGGTATCAACAAGGGTTCATCTGAAGATGCTTTATCTGCTTGTTGATCTTTAGTTTATATTTTATTTTAGTTAGTTATTATAAGCAGGATTAATATTGTTTTGCTTATTTATTGTTGTGATTTATGAGCAATGTCTTCCAGGCGTAGGTGTGCTTTTCGGCTCAGTATGGATGTATGAAATTTCCTCATGTAAAAGCAGGAGACAGGATGAGGAAAAATTAATTAGATAAAATCTGAGAATGATGGATTAAGAGATAACCACCTGTTTAATGTTCATGTATGATGTTGGTTTTGCTTGTAGTTCCAAATATTGTGTGGTAATGAGAATGTTTTGTATCTATTCAGGTGAGATAAGGTTTGACAGGACCCAAATGCAGACACTAAAGCTGAAGGTGGTTACTTGCAGGTTTAATTAAAAAGGTTGGCAGCAGAAGCAAAAATGCAAAAGATAAATCCACAAAATCCAGAAAAAAACTGAGAACCAGGAATACTCACAAGAAGGCGGCAAATAAATTATGACAAACCAGCAACAGTGACTGAGCAGGAGGTGCATATATGGGAGAGATAAACAAAGACCAGGCTAATCATCAGATTGGGAGCAGGTGTGAACAGAGGTGTCTAGAAAGGAGCTACAGTAGAGAAAAGGAGGCTGACACAAGAGGGTAACAGAGGGCAAACAAGAACTACCTAAGAACTCAAATACAATCAAAAATAACCTGAATAACACAAAATGGAAATAAAACTAATGAAAACTCAAAGATAAAACTTAAACATAACCAAAACCATGATTAATACTAATAATAACATGTATGATGACATAACTGATGTAAAAGAACAATTTCCAATAAGTGTTATCATTTTTATTATTCATGTATGCTTGTTAAACAATAATATTACCTGCCTGTTAAATGTCAAGAATAATGTTTTCCCAGGTGTGAGGATAAAAAGTAATTACCGTATCTTCATTATGTACGTAACAAAGATTTGGGAATGATATGGGACTTACAGGCAGAGCAGATTATTCTTAACAGATAGCTCTGAGCATTCAGGTTGTCCTTGATCTAAGAACACTGTATAATGTCTTTATAGGACTGGTGCCAGTGAAGTCTCCTCATGTATAAAATGTGTATGATGTAATGATGTGATGATGTAGCAGGCTTGGTGTATAAAATGTTTCTTTAACTGTTAATCTGGGCTGATTTTTTGAAGAAGCAAGCCTGGCCGTAGGCGCTGCCATCATGACGGAAATTTCTCTGGTCTGAGTATGATTACAATATCTGTCAAAATCTGTTTTCATGGCTCATAGTAATTTAATACGTAAACCTTATATAGTGTTCCAAATTATCTCCTCTCAGGTAACAAGCGGGGGTAGCAGCCATTCAAAATGGCCCCTCCCAGTCAAATGCCAGCTGAATAGAAGTCAACTTCCAGCCACTGGAGTGACCCCCTCCTTCTCCTGGGCATGCATATTTTTTTACTCTTACTCCACCCTTACACTGAATTAAACAGTGGGACCAGGAGAAGGCACTTCTCTTTAGATCTTAATGTCCAAAAAATCATAACAGAAAGAATATTTTAGTACTAAGATTAATGTTTAAAAAATTAATCTTAGTGGACCAACCAAGAGGTCATCAAGGAAAGTGGGAAAAATTTGAATGGCTATTACTATGGGCTTTCCTTTTACAGTTTGTAAAAAAATTCAATTTAATATTCAATTTCAAGTTTTCATGTTGTACATTCTAATATTTTTGGAAGGAATTGGGATTGTTATTGTGTTTTCTAAAGAACATGTGTTTCTCATTACCTTATCCTGACTAGTTTCTTGTCTTCTGCTCTGTTTGCCTGATCTGTTTTTCGGACTGTCACCTGGATTCTGCCTGCTTACGACTTTGGATCTGTCTCCTGACCCTGGCTTGAAAACTACTTCAGTACTTCTGATCTTTAGGCCTGGAAACCTGCTCCTGCTGGAACTCTGGCTTTGGACTATCCCTCCGGATTCTTCTGCTCTTCCACGTCTGCTGGCTTCTGCTCGTCGGTCTGCTCTGCTTCTCTCCTGGAAGTGTGGGGGTGGCTCCTGCTGCATGCTGCAGAGAAACAATCCCTCTGAATTCCACTCCTTCTTCTGAGCTCAACCTGAACTTTAACTAGAGTATCCAGTGACCCTGCCCAAGCTGACGAGCCACTATATGCATAGCAGTTAATAAATGCTTAATTTTTAAACAACCTGACCTGTCTGTTTGAATTCTGGATCCTACTTTTCAACAATTATATCATGTCTTTGTTTTAGAATAGTGTAAGATTAATAGAAAAGGAGAAATTAAGAAGATAGGAAGACTGATAGAAGATTGAATGAAATTAGAGGAAAATAGGAACACTGGTCGAAAGAACAGTTGAAGAGAAGGGAGAAAGATCTACTTGGACAAGTAAAGCAGAGAGCAGACAGAAGTCAGATGAAGTGGCCCCTGCCATGTCTTGTGGCCAGCCGACCGGCTGGAACCAACCTCACCCTCTGGGCTTTGATTGAACTTTAAGACCAGGTTAGTGACTCACACACTCATTATCATCCTCCACCAGATATCCATCTTAAATAAACAACAACTGTCTTTCCACCTCGAAAACATGGGTCCTGTTGTTCTGAGCTTGACAATGATCTGTCTGAAATCCAGGAAGCAGTGGAGCTGTACATATAGCCCATTAGTGGGATGCACAGTCCCCTAATGCTGTCAGTTGACATTAATAAATATATTATACATCATCATTTACCTGCAGATTTGACGGCTACTGTTACCATTTTCAATCCACGTTAACACAGAAAAACCCAATTCTCATAGGTATGTAGATGTGAACAGAATGAGCATTTGTTGCACTTCATTGAAAAGGTGGGGGAACTCTGTCTCTACAGACAGACACAGGCATAGGCTAGATGTTGTATACATTTTTGTGTATGGCCTTTCCCACCCTCATCGCTTTCCCCGGGGGAGTGTTGGCCTAGTGGTTAAAGCAATGCGCTTGTGCTATAAGAAAGTTGCAAGTATCCGGTTCTATCCCCACAGCCTGCACTCTTGGTCTCTGAGCAAGACCCTAAACCCCTAACTGCTTCCCGGGTGCTTCACAGTGGCTGCCCATTTCTCTCCAAGGGGATGATTTAAATAATTTCTCCATTGTGAGATCCCTTGTGAGATCAGTAAAGTTGTATTTACTGTTCTGTTTTTTTTTTCTTTTCTCATGTCACTCTCCCTTAGGGGATGGCAGAGTCCTCTAGGCCCCACAAAATCAGAAAGCCCTGCTAACCACCTGGAATCCTCCACTCCGACCCCCACTCCTTTCCCCCAACCCAAAGATATGATAAAAAGATAAATAAAAGATTAAGTTGAGTGTTATTGGAGGAAAGGAAAAGACCTTACTACTTTTGTAGCATTTAAAAAATATATATATCTTATTGTTCAAAATTAAAAGTCAATGTAATAATGCAAGAAACGGTCACTTGCCCAAATATGTACAACATAACCTTGGATCATTACTGCTGATACAGGCACTTACCATTTTAACTTTTCTTATTAGCTTAATAACTTTTTTAACTTTTAATTAGCTTTTTAACTTTTTCATTAGCTTTTCACCTTCTTAACTCAACTTGTTAACGTTTTTTCAATCTAATTTACAGTAGTTATCATATCATCCAAGGGCTCATTTAATTGGTCAAACACTAAAATGATATGTAGTGCCGCATAATATATTTCCTGAATGGCTGGAAATAGTGTGCTTTAAGAAGATACTAACAGTGTGGAGAGGCTTTTAAATTTGATATTTGATTTTAAATATTAATAAATATGTAAAAATGTATGAAAACATTACTGTCCACGTTTCCTAAATTTATACTTGATTACATGCATTTATCTTTATTCATGAGCCAGATTTGATTTCAGAAATCTGATCACCTTAGTCTAAGAGTTCATTTAAACAGTCTCTAAGGAATATTTTACTCATAACTCTTGATTGGTTAACGCCTTTTAGGGTTTCCTTTAAAATAGCAGCATACCAATGTAAATTACTGATTCAGAGCTCTCAAATCCAATCAAAACATTGAAATTTCATTTAGTTTTACAGTCAATAATGAACAACGGGTCAGAAATGCATTACAATGTACCACTGGAAATGCCAGGCTACGAAGAGGAGCTCAGCTAGGAAAAAAGATGGCCGCCCCCATGTATACACAAGGCCGAAGTTGAGGTATTTTGTTGCTAGTAATGCAAACCAACCAAATTTAAGCATATTTATTCTTCTGACAAAGGGAAAACAAATTGTAGACAAACTAAGGAACACCGATCATTTCATTATCATCATCATCATCATCATCATCATCATCATCATCATCATCATCATCATCATCATCATCATCATCATCAATCATCATCATCTCAGGTTTTTTTAAACTAAAAACCCCAAAAGCAATGGTTTGTCGCCCTTTTTCCTGTTTTTTATAGCCCCTCAAAGCATTGAATGTGCATCAGTTTGACCTCTATCTATTCCACATTTTCTGGGACATACATATATAGTTTTGGGACAGAGAAAAATTTATATTTCCTCCCCCAGGGCTGTGTTGCATCAGATTTGAGTACCAGGAATAAGAAGTAAGAAAAAGATGTAAAAAATGTGTATGGAGACATTCTGTCTGTGCAGGGGTGGCCTCTGACATATCTTTCAGAGCCACGTGAAACTTGGAGATGAGCGCACATTTAGAATGAATTCAATGAAATCTACAGACTCGTTCAAGCCAGCCAGATGCTGCCAGAAAGATTTTTCTCATTCTGCCTGGTAGATCCAGACAGAGTGGCCTTTTAAAGCGCTCCAATAAAGAACGCTGGCCTCCTCCAGCTATTCATTATCTTAAGTGTGTCTGCAGCAGACAGTGAGCAGGGAGCATTCAGATGCATACGGAGAAGGACTGCTGAAACAAGCTTTTCAAAAGAGAAAATCTCAGTGGACACTGTTAATTAAGGAGTGGATTTGATGGCTCTGACTGAGACGGCTGACATGTCTTTCCTGTCAGCTTCTTGCTCAACGATGTTTGACTTGCTGTTCCAAAATGGCAAAGCATTACTTTCCTGTTAGGGCCAACTGAAAATGTATGTATTTCTAAGTAGGACTAATTAGCTAACAATAGAAGGTTTGTAAAACAAAAAACAAAAGATTTTGCAAGGTATACTACATAAAAGCTGGACATCTCGTGAGTTTGGCATGCACAAATTACAATACACTTTCAAACAGCATCTTTGCTATAAAGGAAGATATTTCTTAACCCCAATTTAGTCAGGAAGAGTATCAGGAAGACTTTACCCCCTTACTGTCATGTTTTCCTTCTTTTTTTAATTGAAAATAAATATTTTTCCACAATGGCCCCAATATCTGCCATAATCTTACCTTTTGTTCAACAACTTTCTTCCATCTGAGATTGCCCCTCCTTTCACATTCCCCTGAATTTTCATCTTATTTTCTGCCTGTGTGTAAAGATGGTTTGTAAAGGTGTATACATCTGCATTGAAAAAAGGGTCAATTTACCTAAAATGCATGTTTTTGCTCTGTATGAGGAAGCATAAAGAGAGAGCTCAGCATGCAGGAGGGAAATATGCAAACTATTGCAGAAGGGCAATTCAGTTTGCTTAAATTCAGTTAAATAACTCCTGAATCCAAAGCAATCCTTAACTGCTCTAAAGTTGCTGTGTTTCAAAGAGGATACTCAGGGTTGTTTTCTTACTAGGCGTATTCTTTAAGCAGTCATCTATAGAGGCTCCAAATCAGCCAAAATGGAGAGAGCTTCCCTTATCATACCATGTTTCTGAAAACTGATATGTAGAACATCTGCAATAGTATTAAACATGATAATCTCAGGTTTCTCTGTCTCTGTCTTCAGTTCTTTCTTGATGATGACATTGCAGCCTTGTTTCCACTTTTTTTGTGTGTGTGTGCGCACTTTTAATTATTGTATTTTGAAGGGTTTATCAAAATAATAAAAGTCAAAATGACTTCCTAAATATGTTAACCTATTTCTGCTGTTGGTTTTTTCCTGGATAATCCCATAAACGGGTTATTACTCTGCTTCTCCAGAATGTTTGTAACATTGCCAATACTACGTAGCTGACAGCTCATTAAATGAGTTACAAGTGGCCTGATGAGAACACATTTCTGAAATCCTCCATCCATGTGTCATCCATGCTAATTTATAAACTTTACTTCCTGTTTATTTCAGCCATGTGTAATGTCAGCTTTTGACAAGATTACGCTTTGTGTAGCCTGTTTAATTCTCTCCTCACCCGTATATAGATTTGCAATTTTTTTTATGGAGCAATTTAAAAAGTTTGTTTAAAATTCTTAAGACATTTAGACAGAAAAGTAGCAATTGTGTCACTTTTTTAGGTAGAAGATATGGGTGGAGTAAGGTTCCTTTCAGTAAAGTACCAGTTTAAAGGCATAAAGAGACCTTCACGGCAGCCTGTCTTCAACAAAACACCAAAACCACAGACATTGTGTTCCTGGTCCAATATATCAGTCTTTATGGTCTTAAAAAAGGAGATCAATAAAATAATTTTCAGTCAAATATAGTGTTTGTTCTAAATAATTGCACTGAAATGATTCTTTCTATCACTTTACTTAACATTAAGCTATGGTTGTCATGATGGGTTCTCAAAGAGCGACCCAAGTATGCAGAACACCACTGACGGACACAGGAATAAAAGTTCAACAAGTTTATTTGGTACAAGCACACAGAATGTACTGGTTTTGGCTCGGGCCTGGACACTGGTTCACCGGAGTCTGCGTGAGAGACAGTTCAGTTAGCGTTGCAAGTTGGGACTTGATTTCTTGATGATAACAGATTGTACCTTGAGGGTTCTTGAGGTTAGCTTTGGGAGAGTCACTGTTGGATCTGGAGAGGAGTTGATCAGCAGAGTCCGCTTGCTGCTTCAGCGTCTCACGTCTAATCATGAACAGACCTTGGCTTTGGGTTTTCCAGCTCTTAGTCCAGAGCTGCATGGAAGTTCTCTATGGTTCTTCGGGTTTGGCTCTGAGGGTCGGCTCGGCAGGTTAGCTCTTCCAGAGCTTTCACAGAGGAGACACTGGTTTCCTGGAAGACAGAGACAACGGTTAGAATCCAGGCTGGATTCAAAGTCACAAAGTTACACTGAGAGTCTAGGCTTAGGCGCTGACCAACTGGATCAACACTGCGGCGTTGAGGCAAGGTCTGAAGACAGCTTATATAGTGGATCCTCTGATGATCTTGATGGGCTGCAGCTGTGCAGGAGGCTCACTCAGAAGGATCCACGGCAGACTCTGCTGGAGAAAGGTGGAATTTCCAGCTCCCAACAATGGTGAAGTATCTTTGGTCAAATCAGCAGCTTCTTGGAAAAAGTTCTCATAAAAAAAACATTTGGTTTTAAGGGTAAAATAAAAAATGTACTAATAATTAATTGATATTCATTTATTTCATAAGAATATATTTTAAAGCCAGCTTTAAGTCCTTTGAGCTGTCCGTTTCTTTCTCCACTTTGAGTCAGAGGGTTCCCACCTCCACATCATCCATTGATTTCTGATCATGGACACCTTGACATTTTCCGTGACTCATTACAATTAAATTGTGAAAAAAAACCAGTTTATTTTAAGGGGAAAAAAATAAATTTTGTGTCCTCTGAACTTTGAACCAGTCCTTGTATAGACTGAACCCGTGTTGTTTGATTAACCCTTTCACTATATCTATTTATTTGAGATCTGTTTTTAGCTGCTAATGCAAAAATATACTACATTGAAGATACATTTAGGTAATTTTTTTTTTGTTTTTTTCTCTTTTGGGCTGTTAATATTGTATTCAGTAATAAAAAGAAATGTAAACATATTCATCTTAGGAAACGAGTTTTTAAAAAGTGAGACAGAGAAAACAGGATTACTCAGCCTGATATGAAACTTTTATATCTAAATAGACTATTTTTTTATGCGAAGTGAAATTTCTAATTCTATTAGCATAGTTTTGCCTATTTTTAAAACCATTATGTCATACTGAGCCGAGCTATTTCTGGTCTTCATTAGATGAATTTTAATCAAGTTAATTAACTTTAAAATTATTTTTATTCACTTAAACAATATTTAATATTTTAAATGTTTATATAATTATGATCAATTAACAAAGGAAACTTTCTTTTGAGCCAACAAAACACTAAATTTCTTACATTTTACTATAAGCATCCACCCAATCCTATGAATGACCTCAGGCTTCATGTTTTAATTGGTTCCAAAATATCCTGTTTGTGGGCTGGAGATGGATGGGAAATAAATTGAGTTTTCTTGAATGTTAATTATCATCTGTGACAAAACAAGTCATTTTAGCAGATATGTTGGATCCTAAAAGAAGTCAATCTAAACTTGGTTGAGTTTGAATCAATCACCAAACAATTTACTCTCCAATGAAAGCAAACAAAGAACCAATTTGGAAACATAATAGAAAGGCAGATAAAAGGCGATTGTTTTGTGGAAGAAAATTATTTTTCCAGTGATATGATATTTTTCTATTTCCAGGACACACAGAAGGTTAGAGAAATGAAATTACAGAACAGAATTTTAAAACAGTGAATCTGCTTTAAGTTACATTGTCCCATTCAGCTCCACTTGTAAGAGTTGTATGTGCTTTCAGCAACACAAAGACAAGACATTCAAATAAGAGCTCCTTATCTTCCTCGTTCCGCAACTATGAAAACCCAATATATTTTATTACTTACAGGAATTCTAATTAATGTCTGCTTTCTAAAAAGAGGACAATCACTTGGGTTTTATCTCTCTAGCTGGAGCCGGATGCATTTGAAGCTGTGGAGGAAAATAGCGAGGACTCCGAGCTGACAGAGGGCAATATCTCATTTCTGACTAAGGAAAAAGTGGAGCCGACTGCAGAAGCACTCCAGACTTTCTTTATGGAGAACAGCCT
This sequence comes from Cyprinodon tularosa, assembly GCF_016077235.1. Lineage (NCBI taxonomy): Eukaryota > Metazoa > Chordata > Actinopteri > Cyprinodontiformes > Cyprinodontidae > Cyprinodon > Cyprinodon tularosa. The sequence goes on along the minus strand of NW_024039263.1, from coordinate 108,585 downwards.
GACGCTGCATCTCGGGGCTGCCTCGTTCTGCTTCACTTCACTCACTTTGCAGATGAGGTTGGCAGCGGTAGCCTACTCCATATTTCAGAGTAAATTATGGCCTCTGCAGAGGAGGGTGCATTAGGAAGATAAGCCACGGCAACCCTTGCCACGCTGCAACAACTGGCCACCAGGAGGCCTAACAATGGTAACACATGCAGTTGGAAGCATGGGATGCTTCGGCATTCATTGGAACTTTAAATTCATAAAACCTTGTGAGATCTTAGTTATGCTTTCAAAAGTTTAATATTTTACTTTTTTACATGTGTTGGCCTCTTTTTTCTGGTTTAACATACTGTCGACACTTTTTATTTGCACAGTTCTTATTCTTATTGTACAGTTTCTTTTTGTTTGAAAAAATCCTGCTTACATATAAAAACAAAAAAGCAATTCTATAAATTGTTTAAGTTGTTTGAAAATCCTAAAAAGTGGGTAGCTAAAGGACAAAGGTGAATTAATTCAGCTTTACGTGCTCTTCTAGAAATGGACATAACTGTTCGACCGCAGTGTTCTGACAGTTTACTTCACACTTAGCTCCATATTATCCTTTTTTCTGTTTTCTCCTCCTTCCATAGCCTTTCTGATGATGGGGTAGATGTATAGCCAACAGGATGCAGCCGCAGCGTTGCCTCTAGCGCTGACCTCCTCTGATGACAGCCATATGTTTCTGCATTAAATATTTATAGCTGTGGGAAGAACTGACAGATATTCAGTGTTGTTCAACATGCTTGAGTCAGTGAAACCTTATGTTGCTACAGGGTTCTGTGTCAACAGCCTTTTATATCAAGGGAAGCATTTTAATTTAATATTTCACTTGAAGAAGAGTGTTTTTCTTCTTTGTTTTCTGGATACAATAACTTTTAGAATGTGTGGATTCAATTATTTGAAACAAAAAACCGGGACAAAGTGGAGCATCTGTACAGATGAACATCAGTGTAAAGCAGCTTAAAAGGAAATGAAGTTGCTCAAGCCGAATCATCTGAATAGTAAATTAGTTTTTGCTTCAGGTATAGCATTGTATTGCTCAGAACTCCTGGTATCATACAGACTGAATGGGCCTTGTCTGCAGTAATGCAGGCAATGACGGATTCTGTTGTGGTGCAGAGAAGGAGCTTTGTCAAAAAAGCAAAGCAGTCCCTTTATGTTCCAGCCATCGCCTCCAGTCATAGGATATGAATAATTGAATGCAAGTGGGTGAAATGAGCTCCGTCTGTTAGTTAAATGGGCTCAGCAATGGAGAGTGGGTGAAAAACTTGGTTTTCCAGGTGGAGCTTAAAGTAGAGCCGCTGCTTCTTCTCACTGAAAGGAATTCATTGTCATGATCAAACCTCAGGGTAAACCCAGAGATTATATATAACTTATGGTGGGGAATCGTTTGGGATTCCCTAGAGTATTCTGGCAAGAACTATTTCTCTGTTTCACTTCTGGACCAGCTGCCTTAATCTGATGTTAAGCAACTGGAAGATGAGCAATACAATAGAAAATCTGATTAGAAAAACAGTCACCTAGACTTATAGTACTTAGACAGCCGATATTGAGCATCATAAATGCTGAAGTACATGGTAGCCAATCAAAAAGCAGTGATTATGTGTAGCCTTTTTGGAGGGGTTATTTCTTCCTTCTCTCTAAAAACAAAACCTCAGCTAACTTGTACTTCCTTAGTAGGGCTTTTCTATGCGGTGTTTAATCTCTCCCACAAGCAAGTTGTAGTCTTATTCTGACAGTTTCTCCACACCCTAAACATCAGCATCCACCTACCTCAAATATTACTGGTCCATCCAGTTATAATCAAATGCTTTAAGAACATGGTAATGATCTAATCTCTGGGGATCAAAATGGTGGTGTTTCTTTTTTCATTAACAATGACAATAAAGAAAACATTTTGCTGATTAAACTTATTTTCACAATAATAAAAACACAGAAATAAACATGGCTCTAAGATGACTAAAACATGACGGGATGTGCGTGAGTTTTTGTTTTTTTTTGGTGTTTTCTATTCATCTGCCGAGGCCGACTGGGATCCAAGGAGACAGAAGCAGACATAGTGAAATAAGCAGAGATACAAAAGGCAACTGTGAACCAGCTCCACATGGGCCCCCTTTTAGGAAACACAGAGCCTGGCAGACGAGCTCCGTGCCAACTCCTATGTCAGAGGATGAAGAATGCACATCCAGCCAGTCACAGTCAAGAGAAACAGGACTACTCTGAAAAACAGGCCAATCTCAAACATCTATAAAGAAAGGTGTTGATGGCAGCAGCACAGCAGTTATTTCTCTCCAGGATGGAGTCTCTTCTCCCTGCTGCCCTCTGGGGAGAGGCTTCGAAGCATCCGATGAGGGTCCAGCAGGTTCCATAACAGTTTCTTCCCCAATGCCATTAGACTGCTGAATGTTGTGTAAAACTGATTATTTTACTTACATAAAAAAATAATGTTAGAACTGTAAATATACAGTCATATATTTATCTAACTTTTTTTTATGTATTTATTACTGTTTTCAAGGCTGCACTTCAAAAAAATGAAATTGTCTAGAGCTGTTTTAAACAAAATCTCTTTTTGTATACACTTGTGTATACAAAAATAAATCTAAGTCACAGCCACACGGGAACGGACCAGATGAAGCTACTATGAGAACAAGCAGGGAGAATATAGTGTTAGAGATTGAACTAACAGATTCTGCAGAGTAGGAGAATAGAGATAGAATGAAGCAGAATGATGAAATAGGGGTCCCTTTGTCCTCCAGCAGTCTAAGCCTATAGCAGCATAACTATAGAGATAGCTCAGGATAACCTGAGCCACTCTAACTAAAAGCTATATCAAAAAGGAAAGTTTTGAACCTACCTTTAAGAATAGACAGGGTGTCTGCCTCATGGACTAAAAGTGGTAGTTGGTTCCACAGGAGAGGAGCCTGATAACTAAAAAATCTGCCTACCATTCTACTTTTAGAAATTCTAGGAACCACTAGTTAACCTGCAGACTGCGAGCTAAGTTTGGCCAGTTAAGGCTACATTCAAAGTTCAATAGTTCTGAGTGTTACTGAGAAAATGTAGTGAATTATGCCTGGACAGCAAGTGTAACGTTCATCACATTTTACTTCCTTGTTTATGTTCTGTCGGCACATTATGATATGTTTACTAGATCAGGTAGTATGTGCTTTGTTATTACAGATAGTCTGATGAGTTTAGGCCATAAGCCATAAGAATATGATGACCAAGTTTTGGAGACTTTCCCCATTTTAGAACATCTTACCCCAAATGAAGACGTCTTCCATTTGAGCATTTTATGATTAAGAAAATCATATTCTGGTAGCAATGGGGTAGCATATTGTGCGACAGCAGTAGTCATGGTAACATAAACAGAAGAGCAGCACCTTGTTATCATCCCGGATGCACGTCCTGTCATATGGTGTGTGGATCTATTCATGTTTGTTATGCTGGGCTGATTCTTGCTGCTGTGATGGAGGAAGCAATGGTTCAATTTGATCAGTGACATTTAGTGTATTTTCAGAGTTAGTTATAAGTGGATTGAGTAATTTATGATTGTGATTTGTGAAACTGAGTTTCAGGCTTGGAAGTGTTTTTGTTGGACATGATTTTTTCATAAGGGAGGAGTCAGTAAGCGGGAAACTGGATGAGGCAAGAACTGCATAAACAGTGAATGACGAGAGCGGGAGATTCTTCTGTATCAGATTGTAACTCAAATTAAAAAAACAAATCTGTGTTTATTATGCTTAATATACTGATTTTTGGCATTAAATCAGCTTTCAATTCTGCTGAGACTGGCCAATAGGAACAAAGGGAAACAGGAGAAACTTCCTGAATCAAGAGCAAAGACGAACTCTAATTGCAAAAAAAAAAAAATATATATATATAGATATATATATATATATATATATATATATATATATATATATATATATATATATATATATATATATATATATATATATATATATATATATATATATATATATATATATATATATATTTTAAACTATAAATATATTTTTGAGTTTGTTTTCTTGGAAATCATTTTCCAAATGTTACTTCATAATTTTCTCTATTCAAATTTCTCTCTAAACTTTTTTATTAGTCTCAAATAGGATCAGTTTCTGTAAAATCAATTAGAAAATTTGTTCTCTCCGTTAAAATTTATTTTACTTTCAAAATTTTTTTCCCTTTTCAGATTCGCTTTTATTCTTGAATTTAATATAAATACAAAAACAAATAAACAAGACAAGTATTTAGTCAAATTGATTTTAACATATGTCGAGATGCAAAAGAAATATATTCACGTGTACAGTGCGTAAATGTTTCTTAAAAATATAATAGAAGTGCATTTATTTATTTTTTTATTCCCTTGTTGACATTTATATGTGGTGTACTTTGTATACACATAGAGAATACATAAAAAATATATTTTTTCATAATTAGAAAAAAAACTAGGCTCAAATGTGTTTTCAGTTGATTAAAACTTGATTAAAACTGCCATGATGTATTTATATTTTGTATGCATGCAGTATCAGTCTGTATGTGTCTTGCTGCTCTTGCTGAGATAACTTAAAACCATTTTGTAGCGGGTAAATACAGTGAGCCTGAAGATGCTTACTTTAGCACATAGACCTCTGAATGTATGTTTTTGGTCCAGAATATCAATAAAGGTTTACTGGTGATCAAAAATTAACCTCAGAATTGAGCTATTTATGCTTCTATTGGCCCCGTGATCGATTGGGGATTTTTATGCACTTTGATGACAACATATACATCTCACTTCAATGGGAAGAAGTGGCCTCGTGGCGCAATGGTAGCACGTCTGACTCCAGATCAGAAAGTTGCTCGTTCAAATCATGTCAGGTTAATATGTTTTGGGGGACCAAACCTAGTGGTTTGGACATAGAGCTTGGAATCCTAAAGTTCTGAGTTCGAGCCCCACTCCCACAGACTGCCACTCTGGGTCCCTGAGCAAAGACCCTTAACCCCACACTGCTGCCTGAGGGGCTGGGTTACATGCAGAGAGTTAATTTTGCTGCTCTGTACTTGTGACAGTGTAATGACAATCAAAAAAAAATAAAAAATGCTGGGAAAAAGTAGAAATATATAGGAAAATTGATCAGATGGAAAAGAACAACAATGATAGCAGGACACAGTATTTAAAATGAAACAATTCTGACCTTTTACTGAAAACACAAACAAAGATATAAGACAAGCACACAGTAAAGGTGCAACATAGATCTTTGGAAGAGCAAAAAATATCATATTTTCACCAAAAGATGTAAGCCTACCTTACTATGTTTAATAAAAGCTGTACCTCATTGAATGCACGGCTGACATAACCTGACACTAAGGGCAGTTCTCACTAAATTACTACTATGCAAGGAGATAAATCTTTTGCAAGGCAAAGTATGTACTGTATTTGAGTGTCTTCACGTTGCTCCGATTAACCTCCCTCACCACAATGTATATTCTTTAATACTATTGTCACTTAAATTGAAATATAATGTGCGGACTCATTTTAATTCTTTGTTTTCATCACAGGGAAGAATGCTTGTTCACAGACACAAGGGAGGATGTCACTCGTTAGACGGGACACCGACTTGTCGAGCTGAAGTGCTCCTTCTCCTCTAGCTGTGTGGTAATTGCTCCACAAATCACAATGACTGCCCAGAGAAGTGGAAAAGACAGCAGGTCTTGCCGCCACTCACCGTTTTGAAGCAAGTTGCCATGGTCACAGATGCAATTTTTTTCCTTACAGAGCATGTGATTTTCTCCTAATTCGAAGTAGTGAGTCAACATGCTCACTTGATTCTATCATATTAGTACACCCTTAAGGAAAGAAAACATTTCGATCAACATTCATCTTTCTTATAATTGCTTTAAAAGGCCATGTGTGGTGAATTATCACACATATTTCCGTTTTTTGATATTCTACTACTTCACTAGAAGTGTTTTAATAATATTGCTCCGGTCACATTCCTTCTCATGATATGTTTAGAGATGTGCCCCTATTCTGTAGGCTCTGGCCTTTAAATAGGTGTTTATTATAACTGCTGCATTCAAATAACTGCATTCCCTCCAAGCATAAGTGGGTGGTAAATGCCATTGTCTGCAGCGGCTCACTCTGTTTTATTGACAATCTTCATTCAAGCAGCACTAAATAAATGAAAAACTGAGATATTTCTACCTTCTGTTTTAGGGAATTTGATTGACAATTGACACCAAAGTTTCTGTAAGTAAAGTGGTACATTTTGGCTTGGTTACTGTAGAGAAGGATGTGCTAGGGTTAAAATATTTAACTTCCACCTATGGGGATTTTGATTGATGGCAGGTAAGCTTCAACTCTATGATGGAGAGAGAAAGTTTTCAGAGTGCTTCCCTTTTTCCTGATTTTATTTCCAGCATTATTCCAAAATATGTGGAACATTTTTTGCAAATAAAGCAAAGTTAAATTTACTAAATTTACTAAGAAGTCACATTTGCATAGGTATTTACTTTTGCTCCTTTTTATTATTTTATTTTTTTTATTTTATTCGTTTATTTGATAGGGACAAGTATGTTTCATGAATCATGTCACACACTACAACATTTTAGCTAAGGCTAATTCTCAATGCTTGTCCCCAGTTAGGCTTTTACACAAAACACAGTGGCTGTACACAAGAAACAACAGAACAAATTACACACTAAAACATCACAGAAACAAGATCAGGTCAGTAAGATTATTAATGTTCAAGTCTGACCTCTCAATAAAAAGTCTTTAAGTTTATGTTTAAAAAGGACCCAGTTTGACTCTCCCTTTCACTTTGCACTTTCGCTTGACGATTTGTTGTTACCACTTGTTGCCACTAGTTTGAGCCCCACTCCCACAGACTGCCACTCAGTGTCTCTGAGCAACACCCTTAACCCCACACTGCTCCCCACAATGGCAGTCTACTTCTCCCCAAGGTGATGGGTTAAATGCAGAGGTAAATTTCTCAAATGTGTGATCTCTAAAGTTCAATTATTATTTTTAATTATTGTGTGGCATTTATGGCCCCAGTTTTACTTCCTTACCTATCACACCTATCTTTGAGTAGTTTTGCCCATTCCTTTTTTCAGAGGCTTCTGAGCTCCAGCCAGATAGTGAATTTTGGTGCAGTCATTTTCATATTTTTCCAGGGATGATCAAACAAATGTGAGTCTGGACTCTGGTTTGGCCACTAGAGGACATTTAAAGAGTTCTGCTAAAGCCACATGTTTCATACCTTAATCACGGAATTACACATCCTCCATACCTTCTCCGCTCGTTCCAGACCGCCTCCTCAAAGCAAAGCCTACAGTCTTTCGCTGTTTTTCCTGTCTTGCTCAGCTCTGAGTTCCTTGGAGTTCGAGAGGAGCAGGCATAAATTATGTTCTCATTCAGAGGGGCGCAATATGGGGTAATGAACGTTTTATTTAATATGACATGAGTAAAACTGACGATAGTGAACATCCAGCATACAGTCAGTTCCTACACAAACCTCTTTTCTTTGTGGGATTTTGTAAGGATGCCTTGGATCATACAAACTTGGTTTGACCTCTATTTCCAAAAATCAATGTCTCTTCAGCCATGCCTGAGATAAGTTTCTCTTAAAGTTGTGAATGCACTTTTGGAAGATGTTGTGACTGGATTTGACCAAATTTTAGCACAAAATGTATATTTTGATGGAGATTACACATCTGCTTCCTTGTATGTTGAATTGGCAGTAGTTTGCATCCAGCAGTTAAACAAAAAAAGTATTCTTGTTCTGGAATATATGAAAATTATAGCAGCACTTGCCTTGCAGCATGAAGGTTCTGGGATCGATTTCTGGCCCTGGGTCTTTCTACATTGAGTTTGCATGTTCTCCCTGGGCATGCATGGGGTCTCTCCGGGTCCTCTAGCTTCCTCCCACAGTCCATAAACATGACTAACTTTTTTACTTTTACAAACTGGATCTTCTCGACTTTCATGTTCCTGTTTGATGTGATTGCAATTGTGGATCGTGACCTGGCTGTATTCCAACTGACTGGGTAGCTTTGCTCCATATTTTGACCATGAAGGATAGAGGAAACATGCGTGAATGGTGATGTTCGGAGCAGTCATGGTGAATGTGGAATAGTTCGTTTGATTAACATGACTGTTAGTGCTCTTCTGGACGAATGTGAGTGGAGTAGAGCAGTTACGGAGGATGTAAATGCCTTTTACGAAATGTGGCTTCCATCCGGCCATTCTATCAAAAAAGACCTAATTGGCGGATTGCTGAAAAGAAGTTTGTCATTGCACAAAACAGAGAAAAAACAAAGAGCAAATGATCTAAAAGAATAAAAAAAAAAAAACATATAAAAAAATGCATTCAAAACTGATGAATGGTTTGTACCATGGTTGTTGTTGTAGTAGTTTTATGCCGATGCCCTTTTTTTGTCCCGATACCTGGCTGAGCAGTATCGGCCTATATACTATACCAATTCCATCTGTTTGAAATTGAAGTGTGTGTGTATATATGGAGAACTGCATACTGCTTGGATGTAAAGTATTGGATTTGTCAAGCTGCTGCCTACCTTTGTGAAGCAGGAAAAAGACTAATACAAAGTGAATCCAGTAGAACTTTTTATTGTCTACCTGGAATGGCTGACAATAGTTAAATAAACTTTTGGCTCTCAAAATGGTATCTGTGACCTATTTGTTGGTACTCACCCCCATTACTCGGGGCCCTGCCCGATACTGGTATCGGTGCAACACTAATTTGTAGTTAGCATTATTCATGTGTTTGCAGCTATTTTCTTCATTTGCTGCAGGTTTGCATTATTCATCTTTTGGAGAAAGACCAGCATAGATGGACTAGAGAACCATGCAACAGAAAATGAATTTACCTGGTCAAGTTCACAGCTGAGAAAGAGGAATGTGGGTGAAAGTTTGGATATTTACATGCCATTTGTCTCTTAGCCTTCTGTGCTTTTAAATAACTAAGTGCACATTAGATGTGCATTTGACTTTAAAACAATAATTCTGTCTTGTAAGTTGAAAATGCAGTCAAGGATATCATGCACTTATTATTCATTATCGTTATGTAACCGCATAACTCCATTACTCATTTCTAAACCCCAAATCATAGTTGATCTGCCTTAAGTATTTTTTTTTTATTCCAGCTGAATTCAACCTTTGAAATGAGATGGAAAAGAGATAACTATTTTGCCTAATGGTATGCACCGATCCATCTTTATCGAGCATGACATTGAGAGCCATGCCGGCATCCTCCGCATCTGAACCACAGCCAATAAAACCAATCAGAGCATAGAGAGGCACCCTCCGGCCACCTAGAAGTAGTGGGAGGAGGAGAGAATACTGGAAAGAGAAAGAGAGGAGAGAAGTTGAAAAGAAAAAGTCTTTAAGTCACACTCTAGGATGCATCTCAAGGACATGTAGAAAATACCTCTTAGGCCAAGAACTTGTTTAGAGAAAATGATTTAGTCTCTTTCTGTTTACGACACACCTCAAACACAAAAAGAGCTCAGACTGTGATAATGAACAACAAGTCATTCACCAGCAGTGGAAGTAGACATATTGTATCTAATACAATACAAAAGGGTGCAAATATGTTCCTGAAACGGCATTATCCTGAGTGAGTTAACGAGCAACTTGACAAAGACCAACATTTTTGGACAGCAGCAGGAGATGGGTACATGCTTTCTATCCTTGGCTCACTGCTGTTCTCTGTCCTTCAAATGGAGCTGGTATCCAAGGATCCCTGTGAAGTGGGTTTTCAGAAAGAACTTTTATCACAAACAGGGAACACAATAGCACAACTTCTCAACTGGCCTTGATATTTTGTAAAGGCCATGCTGTGCTACTCTTTTTTTTCCTCTACTCAAAAACAAATGAGCAAGAACTAGACTCAAGGTACAGGGGAGAACAGAGTTATAAAAAGCAGCTTATTCAAGAATGTTATTCTATTTTTCTGCTTACAATAGATCGTTCAAAAGATATCTAATTCCCATGCTTAAGACTGAATAGTCACTAGCTGCTTAATCGAATATTTAAATTACTAGTACTGTTATATGTTATATGCCTTGTAGAGTGTAGAGTAAAAGGGGGGAACAAAGAACCACATAAAAAAAAAAAAATTTAAGATCACAGTCTTTATCCTATTATTTTACTGAAAGGTTTTAAATGTATATGATAACTGAGGATCTGTTTTGAGACTAATTTCAGCCCAAAGAACACTTCATGAATGAGAAACCTTGAAGCAAACCTGTTAGCAAGTCCTACAAGAACTGAGACTTGGCTTGAGGTTCATCATGTGGCAGTAAGACTACCTTCCGCCTGTCTGTTATTTGGTGTTAATCTCTTGAAAAACCGTTGCAGAATATTTTCTATGGTATATTTAAAGCTGTATAAATATAATTATTGCTTGGAAGAGTAGTAATATTTTATAACATTGATAAATGTTTCACTGTAATTCTTTTTTATTGAATAGCCTTAACAAACTGAGTTGTTCATCAAACTATGCATCTACAAAAAAACCTGGTCCAGTATGAATTCCAACTAAAGCCACCTTCACTGCTAAGTAATTGTTGACATCAACCTCACCTTCCCTGGGCTCTGTAGGAAATAAATGAACTTCCTGGGAATTGCCGATTGTCTTTCTACAATCACGAGTGCACAGTTTGGCTTTAAAGATTTGTCCCTCTTTTTTGGATCAATGCTGCTTCTGCTTTCTAACTCTGTCTTTGCTGCATCGCTATGTTTGTTTCAATCCTGCAATCAGCTCACTCTGTTTCTTTTTTATGTCCAGCTCACAGGTTTGGGTTCTGTTTGTCTCCCCTTGGCAGGCTGTGGGTGTTGAGTTGTTATTCTGTTCGCATCATGGCTCTGATGCTGCCCAAAAACACTCTCTTCAAGGCCTCTGGGCCGTTTCTAAGCCAGTTTTCTGCCGGCCCACACGGTCGGGAGCTTAGCTAAGTCAGAGTTGTTGTTTTTTTCTAAGTGTGTCTCTCTGGCCTCAGTCTGTAAAGCATTCCCTCTGTAAAAAGTCAATAAACTCAGAGTTTGACTGACCTTTACTTCTGTTAAAAACATTTTTACTCTGAAACTTCAGTCTGGGTCAAACTATTTTTTTTCTATAGTATATGGTGAAACATTCTAAAGTATATTGTTTAAAACTGAAGTAGAAAGTATTAAACATGTAAAGGAGCTTGTTGATGTTACAGTAGATTTTAAACATGTTTAAAATGCAAAATATCCTATGGAGGTGTAAACTAACCCCTAATGCACACCATACCCACAGGGACAGATAGACGTTGAAGGATAATGCTATGTTGATATGTTACTTATGGGGAGACGAGAAAGCCGGTCAGAGCGGATGTAAAAAATGGACGGAACATTTTAAGAGGTTAAACAGATTTTCTCCCATGCCTGGAGAAAATCTGTTTGAGATATTTTACAAAAAGAAATGTGCAAAAATGTTCCACTGATGTGTAAAACTGGTGCACAAATAGAAAGCCACTCAGTATCCCACTTTACAGATTTATTTACCTTGCTTTTTTCTCAAACTTAAATGTTTCAGAACATCAACTTTTAATGTGAGTCAAAGAAACCTGGAATGAAAACAAAACACTTACTTAAAGGTATGGTGGAGGATCTTCGCTAATTTTTTAAAATACCCGCCCTCCCCACTTTAAAAATAAATGCACATTTACAGCTCTGTAGCTGCTCCAGAGAGGGAACGCCTACGAATGCAAGAGCATGCACTAGCAAATTTCTTCTCGTGCATGCTCTGTTTTAAGGCTGCTGTTTGCATCACTCATACAAGCTTACCCTCCAAAAGAAGATTTGCATTTTTTCCACTATGTTAGGCTTACCATCGATAAGTGAAAATGGGACCAGCATGTAGAACGGCCTTACGTAAATATATCCCCAGAATGATTGACAATTAGGACGATCACTTATTTGGATGATTCGTCCGGAAAAAGAACATCCTCCACTATACCTTTAATTCATTAGATAGAGAAAAACCTCTCCTAAAAAAAGATGGAGCTTATTAAAAATATGAGGCCTTCCTGACCTTATAATGGGTTTACCCATCCTGTGTGGCAACAACTGCCAAGTATTCATGATAACTGGTCTTTCTTGTGGTAAAATCATGAAGACTGACCTAAACTGAGCCTAGTAAGTCCTCTGGTGTCTTGGCTGTCAATTTTTTATTGCATGGAATAATCATCTCTTTCCTTAAAGAAAGGTAGGAAGCCCACTATTTGTCTTGTGTCAGAATTTGGTTTAGGATTGTTGACCCAAAGCAGAGGCAGGTAGGCAGAGGTGAATAGAAGGTTGATTTAATGAAGAATTACTGAAAAAACAAAGTCCAAGCAAACAGGCAACTAAAAATCCAAAAATGAAAACAAAGTTTAAAAAAAACAAACAAACAAGAAACCAGGAGTCCAAACTTCCAAGATCAAAAAACAAGAAAACTGAAGTCAAACGTTACCAAAAAATCATGGAGTCATCAGGGGAAGAATTGTAACCAGGAGGAAGGCTCAGAGAGACGAGTTGGAGGAAGACAGACGAAGTTAGACGAGGACCCAGCAAAGAAGAACTGAAGAGAGAGGGCTTTTAAAGGAGACAGAGACAAAGAGAGGGCTAATGAGAAGATTGGGAACAGGTAAGGACAGAGCAGAAACAAAACAGGAGATAGGGAGAAAGGAGAACACAAGAGGGCAGCAGAGAGCAACAAATGAAAAACCTGGAAGACTGGAAATAACTACAAAACACAACAAATAATAATTAAACCACGAAGACTATAACACATGGAGAAAAGTAAAACTAAGCACTCAAAAGAAAACATAACAGAACCAAGACTGAAACAGAAACTAAGAATAAACCAAAGAACACAATAAACTAAGAATTAAACCATAAAAGCTGGGAATCAAGGAGAAAAGCAAAACTGGATACTCAAAAGAAAAACATGACAGAAAACAGAAACCTAACATCTTGGTTCTAAATATTCCCCATTTCTACAGGAAGTCTCAGGCTATTTCCTTAGAACTGGATTTGTAATCCTTTCTAAACTGATGCTTTAAAATAATTAATATAATGATATTTTGCTTCTCATTTGTATTTTGATCTCATTGGAATAGCTCTTGGTTTTTTGAGATCATTCAGTCAGACACATTTTTTCATGACTCTACTGGTCCTTCCATTTCACAGTTATGGATGACTTCGTATTGACTGAACACATAAAAGGTTTGTGGTTGAATTTTGATAAAATGAGAAAGATCTTAAGGGTTACTAATAATTCAGTGACCTGTCAAGCTTCCACAACCTATCTGAGACATCTTCATTGCATGAGGGATACGATATGAAAAACCTGGTGGTTTCAAAGGGGAATAAAATACTCTGCATGTCATTCTCTATGGTACACAGTACACATTTTTTGTCAAACAGATCTTGTCAACAAAAGATTTGTCCGACATGGCTACTAATCCTCATATAAACGTCACTTATTACACTAAATAATAACACAGTCTATTAAAGGAACAAACTTGTTATCTTGATGATTTGTCCTATGAAGATGAACTCTGGTGCGGAGGCTACTGACAAAAGGTTTGTGTTGAGAAGGTGGGGGGGTAGATCTCCAACTGTGAACTGTTTCCGTGATTCATGTCTGCTGTCGCCATGACCTTTATGGAAATGTGTAATTACCTCAGCAGAGACGTCAAATACAACATTCTGAGTCAAGCGCTGAAATAAAAAGTTGAACGGAGTGAGGCAGCATGCAGGAAGCGCCAAAATTAATCTGGAGATGGGGCAGAAATTTTAACTCCTAAACAGGTTTAAGTGAGCAATCTTTCTCCTGCAGCACTAACAGGGTCTCAGAAGCATTTTATTAGCAGACTTAAATCATGGCTACAACTGCAGCTGGTACTCCTGCTTTAATGCGCTTAGTAGACAATTTAAAACACTAGACAGAGGAGTAGTAGACCTCAAGCCAACAGAATAAGACTATAGGTGGACCATAGGGAATATAGCAAACTGATTATCCTTTTATCTCACATCCAGCACCGTCCACATCTTTTATCTAGTTTGTAAAGTTCCTTATATTATTTTTCATAGCAATAAAACAATACTTCATTGAAAGTTGGGGAAACATCCAACCTTGTGGTCTGAATACTTTTATTTCAGTGGAAAAACAAATCCGCCCCATAAAAGCACTCTAATTCAATACTTAGTGACACATATTTAATGGGTACTTTACCTTTTAAAGTTTATAAGAGTATCAAGGAACTTTGAAACATCATTCATAACTTCCTGTTTCTTTTGGGTATTACTCTGGCACAAACATTTCTGACCTTTGAAAATAGAAAGCAATGGAGATAATAACAAATTTTTTTACCCAGTTACAGATTTAATGTATCTTCAAGGAAAATAGTACAAATAGATTCACATTTGGTGCTGAATTCCTCAATAAATAACAGTAATTATTTAGTTTAGTAATTTAGTTTACTAACTACTTTCTAGTCTACCTATTAATGTTGTCCCCCCATTTAGTGTATACTACACTATTCATAATTTGGGGGTTGTTCCCTTCACTCTGGTTTACAAAGTTTCTAATATTATTGGGAAATCTTTGTTGCATTTTAATAGCAATAATGTTTTTATGTTTACATCAAATAAAAATATTACCTAAAAACTATATTTCATATAAAAAAAACATTTTTTTTTATTGTTTGTATTTTTAACCTGCACTACAAATAAAATTTACATGGAATATTCTCATTTAACAAAGAAAGTAATCACATTTCCGTTCAAATGGAATACATGCTGATTAAAAATAGTTTTTCTTAAACTGAAGACATGCAATTTCTTAGGAATTTCTTAGATATTTTCTTAATAAATTATTTTTTGTTTTTAATTATTATTAAATTCTAATTGAAACAAAAACATGATGAAAACCATGATTTCTGTCGCAGTGAATATTTCAGCCTAAATCAGCCAATCTTGTTTTAAATAACATTTAAGACATCCTTGAATAGTGGTCACAAGGTGACAACATCATTGTTTGGTCCAACAAAACCAGGTAAAGTAATTTGCACACAACTGCAGTGTAAATATGGATGAGCAAGAACATCAAATTTCTGAATGAAGACAAGAGGAGGTGAAAAGTTTGAGGGCTGCACGGTGGAACAGTTTGTTTCTCTTTTGTCTTTCAGCAAGAAGGTTCAGCATTCAAACATGCGTGGAGTTTGCATGTTCTCCCTGTGCATGCATGGGTTCACACTGGGTACTCCGGCTTCTTCCCACAGTCAAAAAACATGTTAGGTTAATTGGCTTCTCTAAACTGTCCTTACAGTAAATTTGAGTGTATACATGGTTGAAAGTCTCTGCTTTTCTGTGTTAGCCTGTGAGAGACTGCTGACCTGTCCAGGGTGTACCTGTCTCTCACCGGTAGACTGCCGAAGATAGGTACCGGCCCCATCGCGACCCTGATGGAATAAGTGGGAGAAGATGGAGAAGTTTGAAACAAATTAGCTATAAAGTAAGATGTTAGAGGTAAGTTAAGTTTGATTTCTAGCCAAATTATGCAGACATGCCCATGCACACAATATCATACGTCACCTGCTAACTCCTTCAAGCCGTTAAAGGCTAATAAACTAAGTGCATTCTTAAATTGAAAGCATAGACATGTAGGAGATCACCTGTCAGGAGTGTTTTTTTGGTTTGCAAACTAACTAAATCCAGATTTAACATGAAAATTATACATCTCTATCGAATTTCAGGTCCCAGGTCTAACAATCGTTGAGTCTTTAGGCAACCAGTCTAGATTCATTTAGAAAACGTTGTTTTTAAAATTTAATGTATCTCAAATTCAAATCTTACGTCTGAACTTAAATCCAGGCCTCTGTTGGGTACATTTTATAAATAAACTGTCGGATTAGTTTATTTAAAAAGCATTTCCACCCTGAGGGCTTCTGCCTGTAACATAATTTTCAACATGAGAAAAACTGGGAGCTAAGACGTTGGTTTGGTTTAATTAATAAAGATTAGGTGTGTAGAAAAGGTGAGCAGTATTTTCTTTCTTTATTGCTTGGCCTTACGTTCTTGTGCTTTATTTATTAATTTCTGACTTTTAAAATGGTAACATCTTTATGTAGAACAGTTGAGATTATACGAAATGTCCAATTCACTGGAACTTCTCCTGATTTATATTAAAAAATATATACATTGAAAGGGTTTTCCTGATGACTGCTACATACTTTGAGTAGCACATGCTGAAAATAATGTTTGCCTCTTACCTTCTTGGTTCAATTCTCTAGAAAAATTATATTCTACAAGAAATAAAACAGTTAGGCCGTTATTACTATTATTGAATAAAAAGCCTTAGGGTGCAAAGAAGCCATGGCGGTTCCTTGTGAGAGTTTGTTATAAAAAAAATGTCTATCCAGTGAAAGTGGATTAGTAAAAAAAAAAAAAAAAATGTAAAAAGTCATGCCTATAAAGCAAAAAGAACTTCTCAGATAACAGTATCTTTATGCAGTAGGGGGTCCATTTGGAGTCTAAAGAGAACGGCTCATATAGAATCACCAGAAAAACAAACTTCAAAAGACCTTCAGGAAGAAATAGCAAAGTAGGAGCGCAGTGTTGTGTTTCCCGGCAACACCTGAAGAAATAACTATTTCTTGGAAAAGGTGTTAGAAAAATCATCTTTCCTTTAGATTTTCAAAAATGAATTTTTAAACGTGCCTCTTAGGAGTTTGTGCTGAAGCGTATGGCATTGAGCAAATGTTCATGGTGAATACATTATGATGGCATTCATACACATTTATTCTTTACCAAGGTCACACAGGGGACTGGTTTCTTGGGTAGATACTGGATAGGCTAAGAGTCTATCACAGGGGTAAGAAGTCTCATACTGTAGGAGAAAAGCAATATTGATCTCCATCTTGATGTCAAAGAATAACACTTAAGCAGAAAAAAGGAGAAAGGTAGTTTTTGTTTTGATAAGGTCCTCTTTTACCAAACACACTGTTTTATGTGCACCTTCACTCACCCACCTTGGTTACATTTCAGTTGCAAACTAACTTTAACCAGACATTTAGAAAAGGTTCTGATTCTGGAGAAGGGATTTATGACCTGTGTTGGTTAATAGTTCAAAGGAAAAATAAAGTGGTGGTTTGGTTGGATTGTAGACCTTAAGTCCTTGACCTTGTTCAACATAGATACTGTGATGTCTCAGAGAACAAAATGTAGAAACTAGAGAAGAATGAAAAGACTGAAAAACTGATCCAAACGGCTTCTAAAAGCAGACTTTTCAGCAGTTTTAAAGACTCCAAATACACACAAAACATATTTTAGAAATAGAATAGCTCATTTGCATGTACGATCAAAGTTAACTATAATATGATCAAGTCAGTTTTAGACCTCCTTATTTTGACTCTGAACCCTGTTATCTGCCTGCCTGACATTCCAAGCAATGTTGCCCCTTTCTCTATCACGGTCTCTGCTTCCATAGGGGAAGCAGAGACCATCTGTAAATAATCAAGTACGCAAAATGCATACAAAAAATAAATTTAATATAAAATGTTTATATAATTTTTTCCCTCATTTCTGAAATAAAAATTAATATTATATCAATTCTATTTTTTTCCATTTTGATTAATTTTGGTTTACATATCCTGAAATTAAGTGTCTCTGAATTTTAGAAATTTACATATGATGAATAAGAAAAATATTTCTTCAAACGGATATCTGGCTTCACAAAAGTACTGGTTGGAGCGATGCTTAGTACCTTAGGCAGAGTAGGCTGATGCCTATTGCTGCTAGAGAAGGAAATCAGTGTCCCTATAAAGTTTGACAGCAAAAGGAAAGTTGAAGTGTTCTACATATACCTGTGATATGGCTGCTTTTTTTGTAGATCTCAAGAGGACCAACACCAGTTAAAGACATGTCACCCCAACCTTAACTGACCAGGAAAACTTCACATTGTACTTCAAGCAGTGTGGAGTATGTTCCTCACTCCTCCAGACTCTAGGATCAAGATTTTTTAAAGAAATCTGACCTTCTATTCTATTCTAACAATTGTGGACCTTGAAGCAACAGTTTCTTTTCTCCATAGTAACAGGCCTGTAGCCCAAATGTGCAGATGACTCCCACCTAAGTCTAATCCTTGTAAGATTATCTTTAAATTCTCCAAAAGCTGTGGTTATCCCAGATGATGGTATAACATTTACAACCACATATTTCCTTCCACTGAACTTACTCTGCATACTGTAGGTTTGGATGTTGCACTCTATGAACAACCAGCTTCTTAAAGATACGCTCTTGTTGTCTACCCTTTGTGTGAAGTGTTGAAAACTGACTCAACAATCTTTCTCATGCTTATGTCGCATACTGGCCCAGACTGAGTGACCATAATGAGACACTGATTTATGTTTTTGGTTTATCTCTAAACCATGAGCATCAAAATTGCAGAGTGAAAGTAGTTAGGCAGACACTCTGTCTAGTTTTAATGCAAGGCTTAAACATGTCCTTTTTGATAAAGCTTACATTTAAAAACAGTGATGTGTGCTTAGTCACTGGGTAAGTAGAGAGGTAGGTGGAGGTAGAGCTTTAAAAGCCCAATCCGGTAGGAGAGAATTTCAGTTCATAGGCATTTCTCCTTGGCTCTACTTTGGCCAGACTTTGGGTCTATCTTTCTTATTACTCATCCAAAAACTTAGGTTGTCCTGAGCTATTTTTTGCATTTGTGCTGCTATATGCTTAGACTGCTGGAGGACTTTTCATCATTCCATCTCTATTCTCCCAGTTAGTTCAATCTCTAATGTTATCCTATCTCTGCTTTTTCTCATTATAGTAGCTTAATCCGGTGTGTCCCGGTTTGGCTGTCACACCATCCTGGAGAGATGTGTCAGCTGTGCTGCTGCCTTTTATGCCTTTTTATAGATGTTTGAGCTTGGCTTGTTTTTCAGTGTAGTCCTGTTTTTCTGACTGTGACTAACTGTATCTGCTCTACTTCCTCCTCTGACATGGGAGCTGGCTCAGAGCTCCTCTGTCTGGCTGTAAGTTGTGTTTTATATCACTGCTTATTTTTCTTTATCTGCTTCTGTATCCTTGAACCCCAGATGGCCTCTGCAGATGGCCGCCACACTGAGCCTGGTTTTGCTGGAGGTTTCTTCCTATTAAAGGGGAGTTTTCCTCTCCACTGGCACTGCAAGCATGCTTGGTGTGAGGGATTGCCTTTGATTCGATGAATCAACTGGTTTTACTTAGAAAAATTTGAACCAATCTGAGTGTATGACCTGGTTGAATTGTCTCTGTAAAATGCCTTGAGGTGACGTGTTGTAAATTGGCACTATATAAATAAACTGAATTGAATTGAAATGTTTCACTTTAATTAAAACATGATAGCTGAGTTAACAGTGTCATGATAAATGAGTTTCATTTTTGAAATGGCTTACTAAAAAATATTGAACTTATCTACAATAATCACATTTCATTTAGATGCAGTTCATATGAAAAGCATGTATTGTTTTTTTCCATGTTGTGTCCCGGTTCTTTTCTGTTTAAAGCATATGAATAAAGGGAAGGATATGTGATCACATCCAGATTTATGAATTATGAGCAGCAGTGTAGTTTATATCAACCACATGGTAAAAACAAGACAGTTATGTCAAATAGGCCTCCAGATAAAGTTTATATGCAAGGAAGCCTTAAACAGGCCCTTTGGTACACTGTAGCTCTTAAACTATAAGTGCACATACTGTGTCAAACCATTTGACTGCTTTCACCTCGTCCTGGGATGCCCCTGTGAAACAGAGGCTGCTCCCTGCCAAGCATCAGCTCTGGCCACCATCCGTTTCAGTTTAACCTTTCATATAAATGTGACATACAAGAGCTGCAATTGATGCTGGCAGGTAATTTGTGGTTGGGGGATGCTTTTCCACTGGTGTCTTTAAGTGCGTGTCAGTATGGGGTGAGGGCTGCACAGTGCACTTCTCCTTCATCCCTCCTTCACTAATGCAATGAGTTCCTGGGTCCATCAGTCCACGGCCAGAAAGACCGCAGTGCTGCATCAGGCCTCTCATTATTCTCTTTGCTGCCTTTCCACCCTCAGCTTGGTAACAACGTGAGTGTGTAATCACATTTGGAGCTATTGTGAGTCTCGACAAAAAAAAAAAGCTCTCATGAAGTTCCTTTTTTTTGCCAGACAACTGAAGTGGTGCATAGCACTGATGATTTATTCATGACATTAATGCATCTGCCAACCACACAGGCAAGAATGATATCATGCTTTTTAAGGTGTGAAAAAAACACAAATTATCACATTGCTGGGCTAATTGGACTAAACTGCAGGTCAGCAAGGACCCAGTATCACAACTTGTTGTTTGAGCAGAATCAGCCAAGCGTTGACCAACAACGGTGCAATGAAATGAATGCTCATTACAGTGAACATCACTAAGAATTGTGTTCCTGCGCTATTTATCAGGGGGGGTTTTTTTGTTTGTTTGTTTGTTTACTTGAAGTACCAAAACATTTACTATTTTAGGATTACTGCTTTAAATTTTTTTTTGTACCTGAAGTTATTGCAATATAACATGCTTTTTGCTAGGTAGCCCTTAGCAGAGAAAGCTCAATCTCTATTGGGAACTTGTTTAGTTAAATAAAGGTTATATACACACATTTAAGTAGTTATTAATAATTGACTAAGGTAATGAAACCAAAGAAAAAGTCAAACTCAAAGTGTGTTAATTAGTCTCCCTAAAAACATGTTTTTTCTTGTGCAAAAAGATCAGCTGCACCAAATAACTTTCTCTTAGCTTCCCCATGCATGATCAATTACAACAGCAAAGAATCAATTTGACACATCAAGTTGACTCTGTACTTATTTGTTACTTTTTTACTTGTTTCCTCAGCTGATGAAATGCCAAAAATGCTTTATTTAGCCCAAGAAAAAAACAAAAAAACTTATACTTAGAGCTACATGCTGATACAGCAGAAGAAATGCACATTTATTCAGGTGATTATATCTCCCTCCTCATCATTCACTGTTCATGCAGTTCTTGCCTCATCCCCTTTCTCTCTCACTGACTGCTTTATTGTTTCATGAGGAATTCACCTAAGTCCAAACTCGGTAGATAATCATTTTTAAATTTGAAACTCGGTGTTCACTGATTACACTGGTTAATTATGAAAATCACTCATATCTAGCTCTGAAAACATACACAAACAGTTACCAATCAAATTAAGTTAAGTTTATTCATATTGCATCAATTCACGTCATCTCAAGACTTTACAGAGACAATTCAATCATATCATACAGCCAAATTGGTTAGGGTAAGTGTTCTAAGGAAAACCAGCTGATTACATCCAGTCATTGACTTTGCAGGACAAGTTCCTCCTGCACAGGTTGCATACAGTTAGGGCCAGAAATATTTGGACAGTGACACAAGTTTTGTTATTTTAGCTGTTTACAAAAACATGTTCAGAAATACAATTATAAACATAATATGGGCTGAAAGTGCACACTCCCAGCTGCAATATGAGAGTTTCCACATCCAAACCGGAGACAGGGTTTAGGAATCATAGCTCTGTAATGCATAGCCTCCTCTTTTTCAAGGGACCAAAAGTAATTGGACAATGGACTCTAAGGGCTGCAATTAACTCAGAAGGCGTCTCCCTCGTTAACCTGTAATCAATTAAGTAGTTAAAAGGTCTGGGGTTGATTCCAGGTGTGTGGTTTTGCATTTGGAAGCTGTTGCTGTGACCAGACAACATGCGGTCAAAGGAACTCACAATTGAGGTGAAGCAGAACATCCTGAGGCTGAAAAAAAAGAACAAATCCATCAGAGAGATAGCAGTCATGCTTGGAGTAGCAAAATCAACAGTCGGGTACATTCTGAGAAAAAAGGAATTCACTGGTGAGCTTGGGAACTCAAAAAGGCCTGGGCGTCCACGGAAGACAACGGCGGTGGATGATCGCCGCATACTCTCTTTGGTGAAGAAGAACCCGTTCACAACATCAACCGAAGTCCAGAACACCCTCAGGGAAGTAGGTGTATCCGTCTCTAAGTCAACAGTAAAGAGAAGACTCCATGAAAGTAAATACAAAGGGTTCACATCTAGATGCAAACCATTCATCAATTCCAAAAATAGACAGGCCAGAGTTAAATTTGCCGAAAAACACCTCAAGAAGCCAGCCCAGTTCTGGAAAAGTATTCTATGGACAGATGAGACAAAGATCAACCTGTACCAGAATGATGGGAAGAAAAAAGTTTGGAGAAGAAAGGGAACGGCACATGATCCAAGGCACACCACATCCTCTGTAAAACATGGTGGAGGCAACGTGATGGCATGGGCATGCATGGCTTTCAATGGCACTGGGTCACTTGTGTTTATTGATGACATAACAGCAGACAAGAGTAGCCGGATGAATTCTGAAGTGTACCGGGATATAATTTCAGCCCAGATTCAACCAAATGCTGCAAAGTTGATCGGACGGCGCTTCACAGTACAGATGGACAATGACCCCAAGCATACAGCCAAAGCTACCCAGGAGTTCATGAGTGCAAAAAAGTGGAACATTCTGCAATGGCCAAGTCAATCACCAGATCTTAACCCAATTGAGCATGCATTTCACTTGCTCAAATCCAGACTTCAGACGGAAAGACCCACAAACAAGCAAGACCTGAAGACTGCGGCTGTAAAGGCCTGGCAAAGCATTAAGAAGGAGGAAACCCAGAGTTTGGTGATGTCCATGGGTTCCAGACTTAAGGCAGTGATTGCCTCCAAAGGATTCGCAACAAAATATTGAAAAAAAAATATTTTGTTTGGGTTATGTTCATTTGTCCAATTACTTTTGAGCTCCTAAAATGTGGAGTGTTTGTAAAGAAATGTGTACAATTCCTACATTTTCTATCAGATATTTTTGTTCAACCCTTTAAATTAAACGTTACAATCTGCACTTGAATTCTGTTGTAAAGGTTTCATTTCAAATCCAATGCGGTGGCATGCAGAGCCCAACTCGCGAAAAATTTGTTACTGTCCAAATATTTCTGGCCCTAACTGTATGTGCAAAAAAAAAATAAAAAATCTAACTTGGGGGACTTCAGGCTGCTGTGTGAACGTACCCTATGTCCTTCAGCAGCCTAACCCTACAGCAGCATAACTATAAAGATAGCTCAGAATACCCTGAGCCACTCTAACTATAAGCTTTTTATTAAAAACCAATGAACCTGTTGTTACAGCAGCTAGGGCATCTAAGACAGGAACCTCTGGCAGAAAGTAAACACAGGTTAGTGACCACATACATAAATCTGGCAGAGGAAGATTATGAACGTGAGTCACTAACCCAGTTTAATAGTTCAGTTCCAGTGCCCAGAGAAAGAGGTTGATTCCAGCCCTTCGGCTGACAAGATGTGGCAGGCATGCCCAGTGAGTCCCAAATGCTGTAGCCCCGGAGGAAGGAAAGCAAGCAGGAGATAAGATCTGGGCAGCTAAACAGACATCCCAAGTCTCCCGGAAGTTCTGGGAGTCTCCCTGATATAGATAGTTGTTCACAGATGCCTGCGAGTCAGATAAATTATCCTGGATTTTAGACTCTGCGAGGTGATGTTTTTTTTAATGCCAGTTAGAGCGGGCAGGCAATACAGTAATTTGTGCACATGGTGCACAAATTACTACTGTGCAACTATTGCGCAGACACAGCAAGAGAGTGTGGGGAGGAGGTTACTTCTGAAACCTGTGCAGCGTATCTGTCCAAAGCGATGCTCTGTTCAATGAGCTTTCCAGGTGACTGGCTGTCAGAGAGAGCTCATTGGATCAGTCCGATAAGTTTCGCGTTACTCTCTGGCAGTCACCTAGTTACAACTCAAAGCTGTGCATCCTGTGAAACGGCAGAGGTTGAATCCTCGAGTAAAAAACGAGGATTAAAAAGCAGTAAAAATCATCTCCCTGAAATGAGTTTTTGGAACTTGGGATGTCTGGATAAAGGAAGGCAGGATAATCCAAGGGGCGAAGCCAAAGCTGGAGCGAAAAGTCTGAGCCAGAAGATCAGAAATCTGTAGAGGTACCAAAGGGAAACCCAGGTTAGTGTCAGGAAGCAGATCCAGATCCGGTACACAGACAGAATCCATTAGGAGTCCAAAGAAAGGTAAGGCAAACAGATCAGGGTAGGAACAGACAGACTCAGAGGTCCAAAGGCAGAACAGGTTTGGATCAGGCAATTATAACACGATCAGGTACAGTAGAGAACTCTTTAAAAAGGCTTGAATAATCTGGCACTGATGACTTGTTGAAGGCTAGTTAAATAGTGGCTGAAGCAGGTGGATCAGATGAGGGGTAACTAGAACTGGGTGGAGCTAGGCTAGACTGCAATGAAATTAGTAATTAAGCCAGTCCTCAGCGCCAAGATCATGATAATGATAACAGACTACACACAGCATGATGTCGTTCAATCATAAATTTATACAACTAAAATAATAAACTTTTTCTGAAAAACAAATAACTTGATTCCTAAGTTTTAAGTTGTAATTACTTGTGAATGATCTTTGGATATTTATTATGCTTTAACCTTGCTTCCATTGATGTAACATTGTCTTGTTGTGCTTCAATTTCACTTTTAATTTTTTAATTCTTATGTGCAAAGAAAATCAGTATATTTGTTTAGAAATACAGAGTCATTAAATTAATGATGGCTTAGGGTTTTCTTTTTAAATTAGAGCACTCAATTCACTTCATTTTGAGCGGCTTAGGGGGGCAAGACAGCTGTGTCAAATTAGGCTTACGCTACAGATCAATCAGTTTCATAACTCATTTATCTACAAGGAAGCAAAAGCAATTAGAGCCATTTGTTTTATTTAAAATTGAAAGCCAACAAAAATGTTCATAATACTTGAATCTTTTGCTTCTTATTTGTCTTACTGTTGCTCAGCATTTGCCTTATTTTAAAATGTAGTGTTTACTTTAAATTTGGTGTTTTGATATATATTACTTGTGCTTATTTTCCTAGTTTATTTCTTTATTTTAGTTTATATTCCTTCTAGTTTATTTTCCACAGCCTCAAAGGTTTATCTGGAAACATTGACAAAATGTCCAGGTTTTTCAAGTGCAAATCTGTTACAGACATGTTATATGCTGTTCCATTTTTTTTTAAAAAGTAACAGAATGAACTATGTATTGTGGTTGGTATAGTGTATAGAATAGGATATATCAATATTTAGTAATATTCAAGTAATATTATCAATTACTTGAAGATATAGTTCTCAACGCATTGTAATGCGTTGAAAAAAGCATTACAATGCTTTTTTTCTTATTTTTGGGATCTCCTTCTTGATATGCTGTTAATGTGTTTTACTCCCAATAACAGGCAGCAAAAAGATGTTTTTGCTGCCTTATAAGATACGAACTGCCATGATGTTATAGGACCGTAGAAAAAGAGAAAAAAAAAAGCAAAGCCATTTGTAGTCTTGCAGTGAATCAACAGAAAGTGACTGATTAACTAGACTAATCTGAATAGACTTCAAGAAAAAGTAAAAATTACAGTTCTTGAGAAGCAAATCTAATGAATCCGAATATGTCAGATTTACATTAATAGTAGAAACATGGTCAAAATGTTCCCACATAGAAATCCTTCTCTTTCTTGCTGACTCCATGCTATCCTCACCTCAATCCCCGAATATCTTTTTTTTCTCTCATAAAAACTTCTCCCAAACTCTCCTATCTATTTTTTAAACTCTTTTTTAAATTATTTATAAAGCTAAACATGTCATGATCTGCCCTGATAGCTGATAGCCAAACCCTCCCCGCTCACTAATTTGATTCATCTTATCCACCTGCTCCTTTTGCTTTTATATATGGTTCAGCCCAGCTATCGGGGCCAGATCATTGTTGTATCATTATTGTTCTTTTGAGTCTGAGTTTCAGTTGGAGATCATGGCTGATTTCCATAGTTCATGTTCCCATTCTCAGAGGCCAGTGTTAGAGAGGGTTTTTGTCTTGTCTTGGTGTTTCCTGTTTGCGTTCTGGCTCTTCTCCTCTGATTGTGCCCTGTTACATTTTTGGCTCGGCGGAAGAGAGCTAGTTTAAAGTCCCGTAGTCCTGGCTCTTATCCTCTGAGCGAGCCCTGTTTCTGTTTTAGCTCAGAGGATTGAGCTAGTTTAAAGTTCCGCAGTTCTCCTGGTCTATGTCTTGTTTCTGCCTCTACACTGTTGTGCCTGCCTGTTTCTGTCTGTGTGTGTCTGCCTTTACTCGCTGCTGGACTCATGGAACTCTGATTCTGCCTGAAAGCTCTGTGGATTCCTGGAACCCTGGATCTGTCCCGTCCTGCTCTGATCGGAACCCCTGACTGGGTTTCGGACTCCTGGATCTCAGAACCATCTTTGTTCTGGACTGTTTTCCTAACCTAGATCGCACTTTTGCCTGTTTTATGAAGGCTGCTGCATCAGGGACACTGTGAGGGGCTCTGTACCGCATCTTGTTAGCAGTCCATCAGCTAGATCCTTCCTCCCTAGAAGAGGATGGACTGAACTGTTAAGCCAGGTAAGTGACTGATATGTATAATCATCTTTCCTCAGATTATCATGGTCGCTTACCTGTGTTTCTCCCAAACCATAGTGTCAGTGATGGTTGGCGCCCTGCCTCCCCCTGCAACCACTGCAGGTCTACAGCTCTGAGTTGCGTTTTGTCTGTTATTCTTTGTTAATAAACATATGAAATTTCCCATTGTCTGTCTCGGCTGAATACTGGGTCCTACATACTTGCTTCTTTACATAACAGGCAGAGACTAAAGCCCCATTTACACAGTGATGGGCAGTAGCGCCGCTACATGTAGCGAAGCTATTAGTTTAACTACATTTTCCAGTAGCTTGACCGTAGCGTCGCTGCTTTATTTATCAAGTAACTTTCCTGTAGCGACGTTATTGTTTTGATCAAGTAGCGACGTAGCTTCCACAAACGCTACAAAATCCAGGGCATAACTAAGAAATGAAACCAGGTTTTCTATTTTGAAACAACAATCAGCCACAAAACTACCGTAAATAGCAGTTTCAGCTGATGCTCTTATAAGTGGCGTAGTAGCACAGGCACACTCAGTAGGGTTAAACAAGCGCACCCTTTCCCAGGCTGGCGTTCTATTGGCTGGAAAGGTTGCTAGGCGACGATCCAACTGCAATCTGAGTGAGAGCAAAAAAAATCCTCAAGCAGAGCCTACGGGTTGCGAGCGTATCTGAGACTCAACAGAGCGCGGTTTGTGCGCGAAGAGAAGGAGGCAAGCGAGAGGAGAAAATATCTGTGCAAGAAGCATTAAATCTGAGAGAAGAAACAAAGATTTGAGAGAGAAGAGAAAATATTTGAGAGAGAGCGCATGTTTGGAGTGTGAGCATTATAAGTTTTGAGTGCAAGAAGATGAAATTCTTTTCTCAAATTGAAATGATGTGCTCTTGCATTATGGCAGGATAATTCTCCCATTTGTGCCACTAAGATACTCTAATTAGAGAGCAGTAGTGAAACTTCCATATTGTGTTTTCATGGCCTAGTTTACCTGACAGGATGTTTACATAAATCTGTTTTTAGGCTGTGCACAGATAAGATTTTTAGGTATGGAGGGACAGCTCTACCGTATATAAAATAAATACATAAATAAATAAATGCTCAATAAATAAATAAATAAGCATTCAATTAATTGCCCCCAAAAATACAATGAATCAATATGTAGGTAGAAATTAAATTATATGGTGAGACATAAATATATGTATCACTTAATTAGCTTCTTTATTATTTCACCTTTTTTGTAAACAGTTTCATTTGTTACTTGAATCGACTGTTTAATTGAGGTCCGAAGAAGTTTTCTCTAAGGGAGACCCTAAAGAAATAAGATGCCTTTTGTAGGGTTTTGTTTTCCCTAGAGATGTCCATTGAATGCAAACTCATAGCCATGTCTCGGTGTGTAGAACACTACACAGTACCTTTCATTTGCTTCTAATAACAGCAGATTGTTTACTAGTTTGTCTACTAGTAATTACTTTAGTTTTTATTTTAATATGCTGATCAGAAAGCAATGTTTACACTATGTTATGTCATTGGCTGATCTTTAATAAATGTATCATAAACTAAACTAAATGTATTTAATAAACTAGTGTATCAGACAAATTTTGAATTGACATTAGGTTGGTTCAACGTTAAGTAGCTTCTGATGTAGTTAAGCTACTTTTAACATATTAGTGTAACTTAGCTTGCTATAATTCTTTAGGTGGTAGCTTCGGTGTAGTGAAGCTTAATTTATTGTTGAGTAACTGATAGCTTAGCTCACTACACTGGATAAGTAGCTTGCCCAACACTGCATTTACACTACCCTTTTGAAACCGCGTTCAGATCGGTCTGAGCACAGTAACTAAGATGACTGTTGAGTGTAAATGGGGGAACAACTGAACCGGACCGCACCATGACACAATTGAACCGCGCTAAACTGGTATTAGTTCATCAGTAATGCTTGCCGCAGTTAAATTCTGGCGCAGTTCTCAAAAAACAAAGAGCTCATGAGCAGACCATGTCATCTCCTTACAGTCAGACTCTTTAATCAAGAAATTTCAGACATTCATCAAAATACAAGCTTCCATACCGTGCCACATCATTATCAGTAATGATTCTGCTTAGCAGTGTGATGAGCCTTGACTTCTGTCGTTTCCTGCGTCTGTAAGCCCTGATTAGACTATCGTTTGTCGTATCCACTTCCCAAAAGCCAACTCTGTCAAGTAAATTCACCAAAGGCTGCCTTCTTCGCCCACAAACAATGAAATATCATAATAACAAAACATAACTTTCTGAATGTTACCGGTGCTGCCATGTTGGTTTGCTTGTTTACCTCTAGAGAGCAGTAGTACAGTAGTTTGCCACAAGGAGGCGATGAACCATGGAAGTGTAATGTGTAAATGGTCATAAGGAACCAAGCTCGGAACAGTTAACTGACCCAAGCTCAGTCCGAAATCGGTACGTTTTGGTTTTCAGAGGGTAATGTATATGGGGTAAAGAAGGTTAATTTACTAAGGAAACAATTCAGTCCAAGAGCATGTACAGTATACCGCAAATCAAGTTACAGCAAAAGCAAAAGAATATCTTAGCAACTTGTTGTAGCAGCCATGTGCTGCAGCTGGGTAGTGAAGTTTTGGAAGTCATCAAGCTCTTTCCTTTACTAACTACACCCCTTGATTGCTCTGTTCATCTCATAAAATCACAAAGTAAAAGTAATTACCTTATTACTGGTAGTTACAGGCCGTTGACTATAAATTCTGTGATTTACCAGTAAAAGGTAGCCATGATTTTTGGAAGAAGAGGCTGCAAGATTTAGATATTATATTATACAACTAAAATTAAGAAAAGTATGACATACATTTCAAAATAAGTCTCCCAATACTCTGATTCCTCTAAATATTATGCAGGGCAAGCAGTTAGATTCAGAAGTCCCCTATTTAGTAAATCTACATGTGATTTAATCTGAAAATTAATACAGCTGCTCTGTTCTGCTTCAGAGCAGAGGTCATTTTAATACATGCCATATGGGCAGCTGCCTAGAGCAACATTAGACTGTTTATGGAGTCATTGCAGAGTTGGTGACTTCTGCTTTCTGATGAGTATAGCGAGGCTATTTCACATGTTTAGGGCAGGAGCATGTTTTATTTCATCCTGCACCACAATTTATGTCTGCCTTCTTTTTGACTGGTCAGAGGTGGCAGGGCGAGGAGCTCACTCAAGGCTCCACTCAAGCAGGAACCGCCACAGCCTTAAAGGTTTATCTGGAAACATTGACAAAATTTCCTGGTTTTTCAAGTGCAAATCTGTTACAGAAATGTTATATGCTGTTCCATTTTTTCTTTGTAAAAGTAACAGAATGAACTATGTATTTTGGTTGGTATAGTGTATAGAATAGGATATATCAACATTTAGAATTGTAATATTATCAATTACTTGAAGATACAAGTGAAGCATTACAATGCTTTTTTTTTTTTTGGGATCTCCTTCTTGATATGCTGTTAATGTGTTTTACTCCCAATAACAGGCAGCAAAAAGATATTTTTTGCCTTATAAGATAAAAACTGCCATGATATTATAGGACCTTAGAAAAAGAGAGAGAGAAAAAAGCAAAGCCACGCACGGACTCTTCCATTTGTGGTCTTGCAGTGAATCAACAGGAAGTTGGATGACACTTTTACCAGCAAACGTCAAACTCATTCCTGAATTAGGACCACCACAGCAGAAGATGGATGTTTAGGGCTGGAGCCTGGGATGAAAAGCTAAAATAACTATGCTTTAAATTCAGGCATGTTCATGTGAATGCGCCTTCGACTCTGTGGGCTAATCTGTGTGGGCACATTCACAGACATAATGAAAGTTTTGGAAGACGGGACGATGACAACGTCTTGACATGTTGACAGGCAGCATCTTAAGCACATCTGATAGGAATTCAGCTACAAGACACATCTCTTGTCTCCACGTTGCAAACACATGTCTGTCAGCCTTTGGAGTGGCAGCTTCAAAAGCCCATAAATTTTCCTCTTTTTACCTTTTTTACTGTATGTTATCTACTTAAAAATGGGAAAAGATTAACAAAATATGCAGTGGCCTATTTGAGAGGATGGAGATGTCTCATGGGGGCAACCATGTTTAAGGGATCTTTTTCTTTAATATCCATTTAAATATAGAATGCAGGACACCTATATTACCATGCAAAAGTATTAACACCCATTTGAATCAATCTGTTATATAACCACCACAAACGTAGGTGTAGTTTATAGGCTTAATGCAAAAGAAAGAAACCAAAACAGCATAAAATCCTAGTGAAATACAAGTAACAGGAATAAAATAATCGTGTGAACATAACTTTAAAGTCAAAGTGTGATTTAATCTAAATGTAAATTCAGGGGTTTTGTAAAGCCCCACAAATGGTTTTCATTGGTAGATACCTTTAAATTAGGGTAATTTTCTATGACAATCTGATTCCAAATGCAAGAAAGATTTTGTGCAACAGAAAACTTGCATTGCACTCCCCCCTGTAGAGACTATACCCACTGTGCATATCTATAGGGAATGCTTTTCTTCAGCAGGTTCTGGGAAGCTGTTTATGTGAAAATGGCTGGGAGATCCTGAAGAGCAGTCTAAATAATGAGGTGGAAAGGCTTCATTAAAGTACAGTTTAGATAAACATTCAATAAAGAATATTAGAAAGACTTCATATTTCTGTTCACCAATTCCTAACCTTATCTATCCAAGAAATTTGGTTAGATGAATGAAGAATTAAGTGATTTGAGCTTTATGAGCTGAAGAGAAAATACCAACCTTTAGATTTCCAAAGCTGATAGAGATATGCCACAAAATACTTGCAGCAAATTCTTTTTAAAAGTTTTTATTTCAAGTATCACCTAAGGGGACCTTTATCACAAACTGCATTCTTTTACAGAAAGAAGACATGGAAGATGGAAAAAAACACATCATGCAGTTCATATACCATGTACTTTTGTAGGTTTGTGACATAAAATCCCCCAAAGTACTGTGACTTAGCTAATAACAAATAAAATGTAATAACATGCCATAACGCTCAGGTAAACTTATCTCTATGTGCTTTTCTTTCCTTTGTTTTGTTCTTTAACCACTGCTGAAATTGTGCTGCAATCAACCTTACTACATTTTGTTTCTTTTCTTTAAAGGACCCCTGTCATGTCTACCCATGTTTAACTCACTCTTGGTAGTTTTATTTTCTTTACTTAATAAAATAAAAGTTAATAAAAGTACAACTGCCGAAGGAAAAAAAAAACATACAAAGGTATTAAGGTAATATTAATTTTCTTACATGGTTGTAATGTTAAGAAGGTTCAGATAAAATAAACGGAGGGATGTTTTACGACTGTCTGGGTTTTAGTGCTCCGCTCACTCTGTTCATGTACAGTAAAATCAGGCCAGACACAGCTGTGTTTGTCCTCATAAAACTGACTGCAGATACCCTGGTATCTTTGCCCTGGGCAACTCATGGATCAGCTGTTGACCCCAAAGTGTTACTCATAATCTTCTACCCAAAGCTTTGATGAGATTTAAGTCATCTCTCTTCAAAAACACAAGCGATTTTGTAGGGAACTGAAAAAAGTAATGAGTCTTTTAAGAAATGGTGCTTTTGGCAGAAAGGGATTAAAGTCGATTGAAACCTTTGCCTTTGGATATTGGGAAACTGTCCTTTAAAAACAAACTTAAGCATTACTCATTTAATTTGTTTGTAGATTTTATTTGAGTTCTCAGTTATCCTCTTAATCCCCACATTGCTGTCTGTAAAGGAGAAGTTGCTTTCCAGGAAAATGATTAATGCATTACAAGTGACCTTACAAATACACCAGCATTTTCTCACCAGACAGTTTTTACTTTCATTCCTTTTATATATTTTCATAAATAATATCTTTGAATCCTTTCATAAACTGAATGTCTCAAACTATTTATTTAATTAGAACTCTGTCACCATAAAGCAACACCAATATATACCTCCAGTTTTTAAAAACATTCAAACAGCTTGTTTTGCTAGCTTCAATGCTTAATAATTGCCGTTCTTTTTCACTTCTGTTTTTTTCTTCTACTTCTGTTTTCCTTTTTGATGTATAATATTTCTGAAATGAAGGTTTATATTTGTTTGAAACAATCCAGTAGACTGCAGTGTCCAACAAAAGGATTCTTTAAGTGCAAAACCCGAATTCAAAGTACTGATGTCCCAATGTGATAATGATATTGGAAATCAGTCCAATATTAGCAAACAAAAACAAAAGAATATCGTATGGAAGCTAAATCTGAGCTACTGATGGTAGAGAGGAAAACAATTTAGCTTCCTGTTCCTGCTTAGACTCTGTGTTGCTCCTTTGAAGAGCACAATATTGCTGTTCTTATTATGAATATACAAGTAATTTTCCAACAAAATCCACAAATGTTTGCTCATAAAACAATAACAAGCTGCTTTTGTTTTTTAAGTTCCCTCTGTAGCACTCCTTTTTTGTGTTACTGATATGTGGCACATGTATAATTTTAATCAACCTCATTCAGTTTGCTCAATAGGACTTTTTCTTCATTGATATTAAAGATCCTTTTCTGAAGTTCATGCTTTGTCAGAACAGCCTCTGGGCCACTCATTTGAACTTTGTGTCTCTCCTTATCAGGTCCCTTTTGCTTGCAGTTTCATTGAGTCCTAGAGTGTGTTTTTTGTGTATATTCATGTGTTTCATGTTACAGTTTATTTTTGTGCATTGTCTGGTTCTGCTTATTTATGATTTCCCTTTTGTGATTATTCAAAGCAAGTTTCCCTCCGTTGCCTAAAGCTTTGTGCTACACAACTGCTTCAACGACTCAGCAGTAATTAGTCTCAGCTGTTTTCTCTTCAGTGATCCCAACGCGGCAAGTAAACCTTTCCTCAGCATCATGTTGGATCCACCTGTTAGTGTATGCTCTGCTATGGCTTAACACATATTTGGCTCTAGTCTCCACCTTTTAATTTCTGTGTTATCCTGTTGGCATCTTGTTTGGATTTTGTTGCTCATAACAGTAACTTTCAGGTGCCATAAGTGATCATCCTTTTTATAATTTAATATCTCCCATACTTACCTTTGAACATATGGGTTTTCTTTGCATATATTTTGGGTTTTTTGGTTCTCTAGATTTGCGCAGCTCGCTGTCACTGCATGCTGGATAACTCTATTAGCACTCCAGTTCTTCCATTTGGGGATTAAAGTTTTTTAGGGATGTTTGGATGCTGTGCAGCTGGGTGGATTGTTGCTTATATTTATTTAATTTGTTGTGTTGAGTAGCCATGGGGAAATAGCAGGGGTTTTTTCTGTTACACATGGGAGCAGCTAGCTCAATAACACCTCAGCTAAAGTTATCTTACAACTAGTTTTGGAAGTCCTTTGCTGAGTTGAAAAGAAGGTGGCAAGGTTGCAGAGCAGAAGCAAGGAAAAGGGAGAGAATGAGGACATTTTTTTTAACCTTTATTTAACCAGGAAATTAAAAAGAATAATAATAAATAAAAAAAAATTACTCATTCTCTCCCTTCAAATTCAAACAATCTCTTCCATTAATCAACATGGGCAATATGTGGTCTTTACAAAACTAACCTGTAAGGACCCAGTCAGAATACTGGGAATGCATTTTTTGTGTTTTACTGAAACATGGCTGCAGGATCATATCTCTGAATCCAGGACTGGCATGACATGGTGAGTTGGGTTAGCAGTGTTTATGAACAACAGATGGTGTTATACAGATAACATTACTAGGAGGTTTCATCTCTACAGCCCAGGTTTTAAACAGTTAGTATTCCTCCATACCATTAACCTTGGAAATAACTAGTCTTTACTGGGTTACATTATATTCTATGCTCTGCTGTTGCAGATACTGCATGTGAAGACAGTGGTTATTGAGAGGAAAAAAAGCTGTGGACTGGTTGTATGCAAATGTCCATCACTCATACCTCTCAAAGTAACTCGGTTCAGTTCAAAAACCCCTCACTGGTCAGAGATGGAAATTATGATTTAATAAGTCATATGTTTTATAGATGAGCTATAGAAGACATGTAGCATATTGCTGCAAACACTGAAGGACAAATGCTTCATTAAGCAGTTAAGTTTGCTCTGTCCCTACTTTACGACAACTTTACAGTGGCGTCTCTAGTTGAGTTTGATGTCCAGGTGAACAGAGAGTTGTTTATACTGCTCCAACACCTCCACTTTAATAGGTTCTACCTGTTCCTCTTCTCAAATCTACAATCAGCTCTCTTGTTTTGTTCACAGTCAATTACTAGCATCAGAGTAAATCATGTAAAGAAACTAAAAAATCTGACAAAAAAAGACCAAATCTGTTCAGAATTCATTTAGAACCTGAGGAGATGATTTCACAAAGAATAATTCTTTACAAAATGAAAAAAATTATGGACAACAGTGAACATTCTCATCACAGTGGCTTCAGTCATGACTACAGCTATTAACAAATGCAAGTTAATAAAAAAAAAGCCACATAAATTATGACAATATCTGATTTCCACTTTGGGATCAATTAAGTATTTTTAAATAAATGTTGTTGTTTTAGCACATTACTATCAAGCATACAAATCATTGTGTGCAGCTCTATGCAAAAGCATATTGAATTTTATTATATTATTATACTTTAATACTTACTGCAAGTGTATGATTTTATTTCTGTCCATCACATCTGGAATAGAGGAAATGTCTTTGTCATAATTTCAGACAATATACACCTGTCTTTTGTGGCAGCATGAAACAGATAAATCAGTAAAGTTCACCCTATCTTGTCACAAAGTCTTTTATTCCTTTCACATATACGTGTTTGCACGCTGCAGGGCTCCGACAATTGGAAACAATAACCATAAACGTATTACAAAAGTAAAATGATTGCTGTTCTAACTGCTTTAAACCCCCGTTAATCTTTTTAAAAGTACAGGGCTCAGTCAGGCGTGCACACTTCCTAAGGAGGAAAAGAGACTGTAAAAAGGACAGAGATGTTCAGGTGCAGATAAACATAATAGACTGTAAAAAGGTGAAGTAGATGGTGTTGCCTTCAGGGAAATTAGGAAAAAAACTTCATTTCTACTCCCAACAAAATGGTTTTGGTCTTAGAAATCCACTATAATGAAGTAAATGTATCATAACATTAACAACAACAGATACATAAATGATGTTTTAATGTGAAACCGAGAAGGGCAAATGACAAACCTATTTGTTTATGATGAAAGAACTGATTTCTGTTATCTAGTGTAACGTGGGGTTGACAGCTCCCAATAAAAATGATAGCTCTTTTTTAGCTCTCTATTAAAATATTAATTAAATTAGAATGCTTAATTAGGGAATGCACGCTCCAACCAGCATTATTTTGTGGAGATAAGCATAGCTCATTGCCGACTAATCAAATCATTGTTAATTAAAGTAAAATTATGCTTCATCATGCAACACACCATCTATAACCCTATGCACATATGTAACTTCATATCTTTTCTAAAGCTGTACCGTAAATTACTAAGAATTAATAAAGAAATAAAGAGACACAAGATTTTAGATTAAAGGTCTTTTCTCTTCTTTTCTCCTCTATTTGTTGAATGCCTTGTTGGAGCTAAATCTTCATTTGAGATGACCTTTTCTGCCAATGACTCACTGGCCTCTTTTTTTGAGCTCCTGGTGGGATGAGTCAGCAGACAATCACTACTTGATCGCTCTAAATATCATCCTGCCATCAAAGGCAGCAGCGTTGTTTCCGTATGATGATGGTTTGTAAAAGCAACCTTTACAGGTGGGATTTAACAAGCTAGTTACATATGAGCATAATGACCTAGAATCAATAAAGAACAATAAAAGAACATTTATTTACCTTCATATTATTTTTGTAGTACTGTACTGCTTTTGATGTTGCTGAATATATGCTTAAAAAGAATAGCATCAGGGCAAAAATCTGCAACAAACCCAAAAAGTGAATCCTCCTTTAAACAAGAGAAAACTCCCTGTGCCGTAGGTTATAATGGAGATGCCTGGGGTCCATTTCACAAAGCAGGTTTACAGAAAACTCTACGTTTTCTAAACCTGAAATATGGGAAACTTTGAGTTTTCCATTTCACAAAGAGAGTTTCCTCAACCTGTTTCAGTCATCACAGTAACATTCTTCCCAGAGCTAACATGGTTGGGAGCAGGTTTTGTTCAGTAAACAGCCAATCAGGCTCTTTCATTTTCTGATTTAGTCTAATTTTGTTGTAGTTTTGTGCATAATAATCTTTTTGCTGCTGTAAACACCAGAATTTCCCCATTGTGGGACAATAAACTGATTTTCTGTTCTATTCTATTTTCTCTTCTCTTCATGTCCATCCGACGAGGATCTTATTAAAAAATTATCAGCACTTTTTCACAGAGAATTAAATATAGGCTGAGGCTTCTAGTGACAGGATAGGAGATTTATGTGTCTCCTGTTTGTTCAATATGAGCGACATGCAGATCTTTATTTATTTATCTTTACAGTACATGAAGAATTATTCATCCATCCATCCATTATCTGACACGCTTGTCCCGAGTGGGGTCGCGAGGGGTGCTGGTGCCAATCTCCAGTTGTCAATGGGCGAGAGGCTTGGTACACCCTGGACAGGTCGCCAGTCCATCGCAGGGCAACACAGAGACAAACAGGACAAACAACCATTCACACACTCACACCTAAGGAGAATTTAGAGAAGCCAATTAACCTAACAGTCATGTTTTTGGAATGTGAGAGGAAGCCGGAGTACCCGGAGAAAACCCACGCATGCTCAGGGAGAACATGCAAACTCCATGCAGAAAGACCCTGGGCCTGGTATCGAACCCAAAACCTTCTTGCTGCAAGGCTGCAGTGCAGTGGGTAGCACTGCGCCACTGAAGATCCCACATGAAGAACTAATTAAATAATTTTCATATTACACATAAATAGATTAATGAATTCTGCAAAGAGAAAAGGAATTTCTTTAGGATTAGGATTATGATTAGGATTCACTTGGTGATAACAACCAACTTAACCTTCTGGCACAATCTGTAGACATTCTATGGGACTGAAAACCTCTAATAACATCCATTTATTGGTATGATAAAATCTGAAGTGGCTGCAAACAGACACTTAGTATTTACTGTGTAAAAGAAGACAGAATCAAACAGAAGAACCCATGAGACGATGAGGTTCCATCTATTAGAACAACGTTTTTATTCTTCATTTTCTCCTGCTGCCAGATAATTTCCTGTTGTTAGTGGTCATTATTTGTATTATTTTGACTATTAAGAAATGTATTTCAGATACAGATTCAGAAATATCAGAACTGCCACTTGAGATGTGTAAACATTTCTAGATATATAAAACTTAATTCTTGCTAGTATAATTTTTTTTTTTACTTTCTAAAATTCTTATTTTAGTTATTTACAAATGGAACAACTAAGAGGAACAGACTTTTGATAAATGTAAAAACGGCTTGCCACAATCTACACATTAACTTAATCAACAATCTTCTCCTTCGCCATCTTCCACTCCTTTTCAGCTGTAGCACTGTTTGTCTGTCTTTTAAACTCATCCTCCTTTTTTATATTATTTCTGCATTAAAATGTCTTGTTGCATTGGGATGAAATGGGTACCTCCAGTTGCTTCTTGTCATAGTGACTTGTTGAATCGGGTCTCCACTAATAATGGCCTTTCATGCTTGTTATGCACATGCTAAACTCTGAGTGGTTCTACTGGGAGTTGACTGAACTAATTCATAGCAGCCATTGTGAAACCAAAAACTCAGTGCTCCCGACATTAGATTAGATCAATTTAGACTTGCAGATTTGAGTCTGAATTTGTGAAACCTGCCTTGTGAAATGGACCCCTGGTCATAAGGTACAGTACTTATAGCTTGGTATACATTAACATAGGAGATTTAAAAAAAGTCAGAATACTGCCATCAGTTTAGGATCAATTAGCACAGAGCTTTTCTGGGTGCTAATTTGATCTTATTTTGTTATCAATGTAGTTTAGGTCAAATGCAATTTTTTATTTCAATGACATTTGAATATACCACAGTGGGTAAATATACTTACTCAGGAGCCCAAAGTGAAAGGCTAAGTTTGATCTAGCATTCTTTGCAGCCTCCCCAGTCAATCACAAACCCTCTTTCTCTCAAACCACAAGGCCACCACTCCATGTTATTTGTCCATCTTTAGAGTAAGCTGTATATTCGCCAAAACAAAAACATCAAACTAAATAAGTAATTAGGTAGAGACCTTGACATGCTTGAAATTCTTTGAAGTCATATTGGGAAGATTGTGCTTTAATACTGTAAATATTCACAACCCTTAATGAAGTAACCAGAGTTATGAGAAATAGTGTGCCATAAACTGCGGTGGGGCTCCATTTAATCCTTGTTTTTTTAGTCTTGAAAGGCAACTTGAGTATTTTTTTGGGAGAGTTAAATGATGAGCAAATACTAAATAATGTGTATAATGTGTAATTTATGTTTTTTGTTCATATGTTTTTAACGAATGTTAAGACCAAAGAATGACCAGATCATTTTAATATCATTTTGAGAATGTAACAATTTTAACCAGGGTCAAATTGTAATGGGTAGATCTTCAGATGCTCCCACTGGGACATTGAGCTAAGTAGTGATATTGATCTCCTGTAAAGTGTTGATGATGAGATATTGATTTCATGTAATTTTGCATTTAATAATGCAGCAGGACATACCAAGTGGTTCTGAGTTATTAGGAATCAAGCAGGCTTATTTTTTAACACAAATATCCTACATGTAGTAGCTCCACAGCAGCACTCTGATTTATAGCTAGCAATAAACCATCTATGTGTTCACATCAACGGAGGAACATTTTTGGAATAAGCTCAACATGGTATGATTGAGAAGGATTGAAATATTGATGACTGTTCCAAAGCATCCAGTTTCAAATAGGTTTGTGTGGTTGAACACAAAAACCAAAGAAATTGGGATATTTCTCCATCCTAGCCTCCTGTGAAATCCAGAATAGAATTTAAAATCCTCCTCCTCACATATAAAGCCTTAAATGGCCAAGTTCTATCTTATATCAGAGATCTGATTGTAATATACTGTATGTTCCTATCAGAGAGTCTGTGTTTGTGTTTCTGTGTTTGTCTCCCTTCCTCCACCAGGAGGGGCCTGGTTCTGGTCCGCCTCCTCACACACCTGTTGATGGTTTCCTCGTTAACGGAGTGTTCTTAAGCTGCTGACTGCCACTACCTTGACGCCAGGGTGTTTGCCAGTTTTAGGTACTCTAGCCAAGCTGAGTTTTGCTGAGTCAAACTCAGTTCTTTCAACCTGAGTTTTAACATTGTTTTTGTCTTTGCCTCTTAGCAGGAAGTCATCCTGCAAACTGGATTTTTCGGACCTTCTCTCCCTGGAAGGATCAAGTGAGCTTCAAACTGAGCTGGGGTTACAAACAGGAGGTTTGGATCTACTTTCCCCTAGAGATCGTTTGAGCTTCACACTGAGAAAGGGATTCATCTCCACTACGACCCGTTCAAGTACCGCAGGAAATCTAAGTGGCAGTCAACTTCTCCGTTCACCTACAAACAACCGCATTCTGGGTAAACCCTATTCCGCCCTCCACCGAATCAGACAAACACTGGAACAACAGCATACAGACTGGAGTTAAAGATTCAACAACATCTCTGGAAAAGTGAGTCAGCAACTAGATCCTTTTCTCCAAGTTCATGAATTAAATTTCCCACTGAGCCTGAACTAATCGCTGTGTCTTCCCCTCACTTTTCAGTTCCGGTTGAGCAGTGTTCAGAGCAACACTTCTCTCTGCATTATCTCTTCAATAAAACCTGTTTAACCTTCTCCCCTGGTCTCCCTGTTTGGTCTTCTGCATTTGGGTCTGAACTTTAGTAAAATCATGACACAGAGCACTTTGCTCTCAATCTGCAGATCTTCTAAAGTAGAATGGGTGGCAGATCCTTTACTTATGGAACCAATTACCAGTTTTAGTCCATGCAGCAGACACCCTGTCTGATTTTAAGGATGGGCTTAAAACTTTCATTTTTGATATGACTTACAGTTAGAGTGCCTCAGGTTATCCTGAGCTATCTCTATTGTTATGCTGCTATAGGCTTAGACTGCTGGAGGACTTGGAACCCCTTTTCAATATTCTGCTCTATTCTATCTCTATTCTCCCATTCTGGAGAACTTGTTAGTTCGATCTCTAACGTTATGCTCTCTCTCTGCTTTTTCTTATAGTAGCTTCATGTGGCCTGTTCCTGTTTGGCGGTAACACCATCCTGGCGAGAAGTATTAGCTGTGCTGCTGCCATCAACACCTTTGTTTATACAGGTGCTGGTCATAAAATTAGAATATCATGAAAAAGTAGATTGATTTCAGTAATTCCATTTAAAAAGTGAAACTTGTATATTATATTCATACATTACATACAAACTCATATATTTCAGATGTTTATTTTGTTTAATTTTGATGATTACAAATGACAACAAATGAAAATCTCAAATTCATCATATCAGAAAATTAGAATATTGTGAAAAGGTTCAAAATTGATGGCCCCTGGTGCCACACTCTAATCAGCTAATTAACTCAAACCACCTGCAAAAGCCTTTAAATGGTCTTTCAGTCTAGTTCTATAGGCTACACAATCATGGGGAAGACTGCTGACTTGACAGTTGTCCAAAAGACGACCATCGACACCTTGCACAAGGAGGGCAAGACACAAAAGGTCATCGCTAAAGAGGCTGGCTGTTCACAGAGCTCAGTGTCCAAGCACATTAATAGAGAGGCGAAGGGAAGGAAAAGATGTGGTCGAAAAAAGTGTACAAGCAAGAGAGATAACCGCACCCTGGAGAGGATTGTGAAACAAAACCCCTTCAAAAATGTGGGGGAGATTCACAAAGAGTGGACTGCAGCTGGAGTGAGTGCTTCAAGAACCACCACACACAGACGTATGAAAGACATGGGTTTCTGCTGTCGCATTCCTTGTGTCAAGCCACTCTTGAACCACAGACAGCGTCAGAAGCGTCTTGCCTGGGCTAAAGAGAAACAGGACTGGACTGCTGGTGAGTGGTCCAAAGTCATGTTCTCTGATGAAAGTAAATTTTGCATTTCCTTTGGAAATCAAGGTCCCAGAGTCTGGAGGAAAAGAAGAGAGGCACTTCATCCACGTTGCTTGAAGTCCAGTGTAAAGTTTCCACAGTCAGTGATGGTTTGGGGTGCCATGTCATCTGCTGGTGTTGGTCCATTGTGTTTTCTGAGGTCCAGGGTCAACGCAGCCACATACCAGGAAGTTTTAGAGCACTTCATGCTTCCTGCAGCTGACCAACTTTTTGGAGATGCAGATTTCATTTTCCAACAGGACTTGGCACCTGCACACAGTGCCAAAGCTACCAGTACCTGGTTGAAGGACCATGGTATCCCTGTTCTTAATTGGCCAGCAAACTCTCCTGACCTTAACCCCATAGAAAATCTATGGGGTATTGTGAAGAAGAAGATGCAATACACCAGACCCAACAATTCAGAAGAGCTAAAAGCCACTATTAGAGCAACCTGGGCTATCATAACACCTGAGCAGTGCCACAGACTGATCGACTCCATGCCACGCCGCATTGCTGCAGTAATACAGGCCAAAGGAGGCCCAACTAAATACTGAGTGCTGTACATGCTCATACTTTTCATGTTCATACTTTTCAGTTGGCCAACATTTCTATAAATCCTTTGTTTTTATTGGTCTTCAGTAATATTCTAATTTTCTGATATGATGAATTTGAGATTTTCATTTGTTGTCATTTGTAATCATCAAAATTAAACAAAATAAACATCTGAAATATATGAGTTTGTATGTAATGTATGAATATAATATACAAGTTTCACTTTTTAAATGGAATTACTGAAATCAATCTACTTTTTCATGATATTCTAATTTTATGACCAGCACCTGTAGATGTTGGAGCGTGGCCTGTTATTCAGTATAGTCCTGTTTCTCTTCTGACTGTGACTAACTGGATGTGCTCTCTTTCATCCTCTGACATGGGAGTTGGCTCAGAGCTTTTCTGCCTGGCTGTTTGTTTCCTGGACGGGGCTACCTGTGGACCTGGTTGATTGTTGCACTATATATCTCTGCAGCAGCCCCAACACCCCCACTTCCTGCGGCCATGGTGACCCGTGTCTTGCTTTGCTTTATACGGATGTTGTAAGTGCTGAAAAGTCAAGATCACTGTGTGGTGCTCTTCTCTGTTACATAATTATTCCTCTCTCCAGTGCTCTCCATCAGTCACAGGCTCTTAACTGGACACAGGGCTTTTCCAGGAAGAGAGTCGTTTTACAGTATAGAGATAGTAGAAGCCATCTCATAAGTTTCTTTATCTTGTAATAAATGACATTGCTGAGTGTCTGAGCTCTCTGGAGAGTGTAGAGCATAATGCATTATAAAGAGAGTGGTTTTAATAATTACCTAGTAAAAATCAGGCTTCTGTAAAACCTTTTTTTCATGCTTAATTGTACCTATGTTTCTTCTAGAACATATTTAGTTCCTTTTAACAGCTTTTATACTCATCAGAAAACTATGTAAATGCATCTTACACTGAAATATTTGTCTTTACAGTCTTTTACCAGCAAAAATAATCAAGTTAAATAATCAGATGATCTAAAAGGGAGTTAATCCAAAATGATCTGACTCACCTAATGTTCAAAGCTTCTTCTAGCCATCCAAACAGTTGACTGTAGCTGCTCTCACTATGCTATCACGTTACTGTTAGTACACACCATATGGATCCATTGTGTCCTCAGAGAGGTGTACTTAGAGTGATATCATCAATTTAGCTTTTTCCTGGATGATCACAGCACATATATGTTAACCATCTGATTACTGGATCTAAAAAGTGCTGCAACCTGAGGCCT
Organism: Cyprinodon tularosa; assembly: GCF_016077235.1. Lineage (NCBI taxonomy): Eukaryota > Metazoa > Chordata > Actinopteri > Cyprinodontiformes > Cyprinodontidae > Cyprinodon > Cyprinodon tularosa. Next base: position 65,140 of record NW_024039263.1, on the reverse strand, counting down.
TAAATGTATCTCACAATGACATCACATAGCATCCACAACTGTGAGTTCTGCTCAGGCAATAACTTGAAAGAAAGAACACCAACAGAGTAAGGAGCTGCTCTCACGGGAAACGGCTTACAGTTTGCACAAAGGTCAATAAACAGAACTTTCTACTTCATACTTGGAAAAACGCTGATAAAGTTTCATTTGAATGAGATAAACACTACAGGGGGCTTTGGATGTGAACAGTTCATAAAAATGGTGAAACATATAAGTTTATATGCATTTGGAGAGCACAGTAATAACAAATCCTGGGGTTCTATGGTACAACTGATCTTGTCCTGATTCTGGTTGAAGTTCACGCCTTTGTTTATCTTATTGTTTTGTGGATCAACATGCCAGAAAGCACAGCTCCTGAGAAGTGTGTCTTCACCTGCAGAACCACTCCTTTATTGGGTGTGTCCTGCTAATTGCCAATAATTTCCACCTGTTATCTGTTCTATATGCACAACAGCATGTGAAATTGATTGTCAATCTTTGTTCCTACCTAAGACTTTTTGATTTCACAGAATTTTGCTATATTTTAAGTTATATTGGGTTGTTTAGGTGTTGCCTTCACTGTTTTAAAAGTGTATATAAAACCATGTAGCAATAGATGCTTGATGAAGTTATGTGGTTTGTTTGATATTTTTTCTCTGGGCCAAGAGATTAGATCATATTTTGATTGTGGGGGACCCTACCCTAGAAAAGTGACTTAAGTAAAAGCAAAGTTATTTCATACGAAAACATTAAGAAGTTATAGAAAACGGCATAATGAGAATGTGGAGTATAGTAAGAGAAAAATAGCTGGAAGGCAAATTTATAGAAACTGGCAATCGAGAAAGAATGCTGCAGTAGAATGAAAGAATCAGGCAATGAACTTGTGGTACTTTTTAAAGTTATAAATACAAAGTTTATACATATATAAACCTTCACTGGTAGGCTGTTCATAGCACCCTGTCTGCAGAGCAGATAAAGCCAAAACACTTTATATTTAAGGTGATCCAAGACCCATTGGTTAGTTTCATCAGGATACAGTTCCAAAAATCTCAAACCAGACAAACTTGTTTTTGTTTAGTGGCCTTCTGATCAGAAAGGTGAGCAGAAGACAATGAATAGAATTATTACAGCTTTTGTATTTTGAACACTTTTTTTTTCTTTATCTGGAACAAACTTCCAGAAAACTGTAAAAGTGCAGAAAGCCTAAGTTCCTTTAAATCGAGACTAAAAACACATTTGTTTAGGATTGCCTTCGACTGTTTCAGTTAAACAGTTCAACTGAATCATCATTAGTTCATTTTTTTTCTTAAGTCCAACTGCTTTTAACTGCTTATGCATTCCCACTTATTGTTGTTCACTTTTTATTTTTCTGACTCTAACTAGTCCCGCAGTTTTCAACCGAATTTCAACAATTTTGGTATCAAAACGTTCAGCTTGTTCAGGAGAATCTTGCTATGTCTTTTGGTAAAGATTTTTTTTTTTTTTTTTTTTTAGTTTTCGCGATATTCCGCTTTTTCTGTTTGTTTGTTTTTTGTCCCATTGAAATGCATGTAGAATTCTTACATTTCACCAAATTGCAGCTAAAACTTCATCATCTTTGACCTTTAACTACTTCAGCATACTTTCAGCTAGAAACACCATTCAACTTTTAAAATGTTTCTGTATCTTTCTGCTTTTACTGTTTTACTCAGCTTTTTGCTAACTTTTACAGTTTTGCTTCAGTGAAGCTTCAAACTTTAAAAGAAAATTTAAAGATTTTCAAATTTATAATGGAAGTCTATGGATGGAATTCTTCAACTGCTAGAGTGCGTGCTCTAGCTTTTGAGCTGTACTGGTTTTTCCGAACAAATTCTTCTCACTCCCTCATTTTTCACTCAATTGAAATAAATTTTACATCAAAACGTAGGTATTTTGGTCAGGATTCAGGAAATGTAACCCTCATTTGTGTGGCATTTACAGTTTTCCGACAGTTTGGCCAAGACCACGAAGAAGTCCACACTTCCCCAATAGAAATCCAATGAGAGACTTTCCAAAAATCACAGACAAAATCCAAAACGATACATATTTTCGTATCCCTCCCATTTCTAAACTGTTTGACGTACAAACATGAAACTTGGTATAGAACATCTTCAGACCCTTCTAGCACTCACATTGAAGGAATTTTTTCAATATCATTTATGGTTTAACTGTTTACCTGACTTGTTCGGGCATAGGAAAACGTTGATTCTGAGAAAAATCTTCATACTCAGAAAAAACACATTTTTACATCGTCACCGTGGCCAAACAGTTTTTAGTAGAAACATGAAGGTTGGCACAGTCGAAGCCGAAGGATGGCTGACACCAACAGTGAAAGAATTTTTTGAATACCTTTTACGGTTTTGGCTCAACGCTTGTTTGTTCGGAGGGGAAGTTTTGCTTTTGAGAGTTCTGCTCTACCATGGAGCTGCATGTTATTTAATGAGACCAGCAGGAGTGACAAACCTTTTTATTTCTCCTTCCCATTAAGGTTGTGAATGAGCTACAGCCAACAAAGTTACACAAATCGGAGACAAAGGATAGCTGTCACTTAGACTGAAAGAATTTTTTGGATAACATTTACGGATTGTCTTCAGCAGTCGTTTGATCGGAGCTGATTTTCCCATTCAAAAAAGCCTGAGAGGAAATTAACAATACTGCTGAGCTTTTCTCTCTGTCACTGACAGGCTAAGCATTGTCAAGGTAAACAAGCTTCAAAGGGATTTTACCTCTGCCACTTTAAACAGCACATTTTAATCTAATGGAGGGAGACAACACTGATTTAACATTTGGAAATGGATACTGTATGACTACTGGCCATGACCCTTCCCTTCACACGCAACCCTGATAGATTTTCAAAATAAGACTCCGGGGTCCCTGAAAAATAAAAGCTACATTAAAATCTTTTTTTTTCCCAGCATATGGCTCAACATTATGACCCAAACTCAACCACTTTTAAAAAAATTAGACTCTAGGGGGCTTTTCAGAACACACCCCACAGCAAATTTCAAAATAAAAGCCTCCCATTGCCACTTCATCTATTGATTGGGAAGTCTCTAGACTTTCAAAATAAGACTCCAGTGACCCTACACAATAAAAGCCTCTATATTATACTCATGTAGTAATTAATGCAAATGGCTCAGCATTATGACCCAAACTCTACCAGCTTGTTTCTATTAGACTCTAGAGACCTTTTAAAAACATACCCCAGAGCAAATCACAATAAAAGTCTCCCATTTACGCTCTAATACAGCATCTATTCACCCAATAACATGGAAAACCAGTGATTTCATATTTAGAAATGGATTCTATATCACTGCTGGGTATGACCCTTCCCTTGACACACATCCATGATAGACTTTCGAAATAAGACTAAAGGGACTCTACAAAATAAAAGCCTCTTCCTTACACACATTGTGCCGTATGGCTCGTAGCTATGACCCAAACTCAACACATTTCTTCAAATTACACTTCCAAGGCCTGTTGACCACACACCTCAGTGCATATTTATTAATCAGGTTCTAAGATTTACACTGTAATAAAGCATCTGCTATCCTCGTAACATGCAGCCTAAGCCTGCCAATGGTGCTTTCATCACCACAGCGGCTCGTAACATGCAGGTTAGTTTTTTTTTATAAATTCAGCTCCTTAAGTGGTATTAGTTCTCTTCCTATAAGCTTCTCTCTCTGTCCTTCCTCTGCTTCTCATGGTCAGTCTTGCTCATAGGTTTGTAGATTTTCAATCCTCAAATGATCACACTGTTTTCTTTATGCTGATCAACCGACATATTTTAAATAATTTTAAATTGTTTCGCCAAGTCTTAACATTTCTACATATGATTTAAAAATTTTGATACTTATTCAATACCATCTTCCTCAACATTTTATTTCCCATCCTTAAGCTACTACTTTTTTCTTCAAGCAGATAAGATTCAAGTTTTTCTTTGTAATTTCTTTTCTGATTCAGCTAATTTAATACTTTTCAGCCTATGTTGTGAACTTTGGCTTCATTCTGCTCTCTTTCTGGACAGGAATTACGCTTTTCTGTTTGCTGCTAATTCATAACACGCCTGACATGTTTCTGGAAAGTAGGTGGCCCCCCTTCAAAATTTCTTTAGAATTTTTTCTAGAAACTTGGGAGACATTACATTTATACGGAGCCCCCTAGGGGACATGAGGAATTTTTTTTCTTTTGCGTTACCTCGCAAAACTTTTGCGTTCCCTCGCAATACTTTTGCGTTCCCTCGCAAAACCTTTTGCGTTACCTCGCAATATTTTTGCGTTCCCTCGCAAAACCTTTTGCGAGGAAACGCAAAAGTTTGAGGCAGCGTTCCGGAACCAGATGACAATGGAGCAGACAGTACACTCGTGTGTGAGTTTTGTCGATTTTTATTTTGAAATTGGCCTTCAATATAAGGAAATTCAGTCTCTGCTTGCCAAAAAGCACGGGTGTCACATCAGTGTGCGACATTTAAAAAGAATACTTAGTGCAAGAGGGCACACTCGTCGCAACTATTATGCCGACTTGGCAAGTCTGGTGGAATTCGTCAGGAGAGAACTTCAGTCCTCTGGTCAGCTTCACGGATATCGTTGGATGTATGCTAAATGCAGGCAACATGGACTTCGTGTAAGAAAGGAGGATGTTCGTCTGATCATGAGGGAATTAGATCCAGCCGGAGTGTCCTCCAGGCAAGCCAGACGTCTTCAAAGAAGAAATTACTTCTCAAAGGGTCCGAACTTCATTTGGCACATTGACTCTTATGATAAACTGAAGCCATTTGGCTTTTGTATTAACGGAAGCATAGATTGATTTTCACGAAAGATTATCTGGCTCAATGCATACACCACAAATAGTGATACCAAGTTGATAGGAGGATATTACTCTGAAGCAGTAAAGCGTTTGGGAGGGTGTCCGAGAGTTGTTAGAGGGGATCTAGGTACAGAAAATGTTTATGTCAGAGACTTCCAGAGATTCCTCATTCCCACTCAGCCCAACGACCTTCTTGAAAGTTACCTGGAAGGAGCAAGCACTGCAAATCAAAGGATGGAATATTGGTGGCGCTTTCTGCGTACGGAGTGTATGGAGTTCTGGCTGTCCTTGTTTGCTGACATCAGAGACAATGGATTCTTCGATGGGGAATTTCTGGACAAAAGCATTCTACAGTTTTGCTGCATGGGACTCATACAGGTGAGTTAATTGAATCAAATGTAATATTTATATGATGGATAAGAGATGACGTAGGGAAGGAAGTCAGAAATGCATGAACATTAAAATCAGCATTAATGGTATCTGGGCAAGGTGCCACTGGTTATTTGTGGCATTCACTGTCTAGTATTCTGTTCGTACAAAACTTGAATGTCAGGCGGACGCTCAATTTCGTCACCTAGGTGCATACTTTCATCACATCATTAACTTTCTATTGAAAATGGAAACAATGCACGACGAGCGCACACCCATAAACAAAAGCGATCTTTTTTCTACAAAGAGGAGTAAATGTCTCCGAGTTTATCTGTAGTAAATTATGATATGAAATAAAGCGGTTCGCTAGCTGTTCTATCGTGGTCGCTGTTCACGCATCTGTGGTGCTGAAAATGCACTGGTGTCATAACACGAAAGAGCAGGTAGAACCGTGAGATCTTACACTATAACTGCAACAAAGAATCATTTTGACAGTTGCATTTAAACCTCTAATATAATTAAGATACAATAAATTGGCTATTTTTTTTAAACCAAAAGTGAACCATTTTTAACTCAGTAGGCGTTTAAATAGGCATCAAGTTTCTAACTGTATCAAAAGTCAAACTATAAGATGCCAAAGTCATTTTTACAATCAATAAGTCTAAAAAAAACGTATCTATAACAACCAACTGTATGAATGACAGTTCTAAACAGCAAGTCTGAAATTACGTAAATAGACATTAAATAGCAATTATGATATATTTTTTAAAAAAAGTCAGTAATATTTGCAATGTTTATAAGAAAATTTCTAATTTGTGGCCAACACAGTTCACCTCTCTTCTCCTGGTGCAAGTCCTGCACAAAGCTTTGAGGACAGGGTAGCGTGTCTCATTGAGATTGTGATCCTTCACCATAAATCAAATTACTTAAAATATCGCTCTAATTACAATTAAATTTACCTCCAAAATGCAATAATCTTCCTCCACATTGCTACATTAACAAAAAATACACCAAATAAGGACCAACTATTAAGGACAATGACTATGCTCAAGCCTTTTTTCCAGCTTAGGTTACCAAAAGTGTACTCAATTTTTCGGTTTTATTTGTTGCAGGATGAGCTGGATGAGACAGCACAAGTATGGAACACACACCGCATCAGGCCATCCAAAAACTTGCAAGTTCCCAGCGGTCGGCCCAATGTTATATATGCTCTACCTGAACTGTACAGTACTATAGACTTCCTCACTCCTGTTCAAGTTGAACATATTCAACTGTGTAGAGATGCATGCACCTTTCGGCAGACCATACCATGTGATTCATCTGTGTATGACATTTGCAATGTTTTAATGGCAGAGTATGGCCTGATGACACCATCAGATCCATATGATTATGTGAAACTGTACATGTTACTGAGAGATGCCATTAGAGCATTACTATGAGTATTGACTGGAAAGAGCCTGCTATGTTAATAGGGTTCCAAATGTCTTAAAGTAAGCTGGTGGTTTTCCATCATCAGATATCAACATGCATTCTAATTGTTAAACTTGAAAATCAGACACTTTTTTTTTGCCTCTTATTAAAATTGAAGCAGAAAACTAAATTGTCCTGAGAACATTTCTCCATTTAAGAAGTCCTGATGTGTTTGATTTATTTAGCAAAATACCAAAGTAACAGTTAAATTACATTTAACAGCTGTGGATAAATCAAATTACTAAGTCTTGAAAATACAGTTCATAATTTACATAAAGCACTGGAAACAAATTGCATCATTGTGTAAACATTTATTGTCAACATTCACTGGAAATTCAAACATGTAACAAAAATAAAAACTTTGCAAGACAAATGTTACAATTACTTCATTTGTAAGAATAGCTTAAAACATTTTTGCCCTTCCAATAGAGCAAGAAACAGGAAAAAAAAATCCACAGAAAGGTCACTAGAAAAATCGAACTTGGCGGATGTTACAAACCTTCTGAATTTTGTTGTGTTTTAAGTATTATTCTTTTTACTTCATTGCATTATCCAACCATCTAAATAAACTGAATTTCGAAACCTACTTCAATAAAGAGAAAAATACAGCAACTGTACTGCTCAAATATTAGCATGAACCTTTAGATAAAATTGTCAATTACAAGAAAACTGAAAATTGTTTCTTTAATTTAATTCCTGAACATTGGATCTTTAACATTGGATTGCTTTAGAACATTTTAAAAGAACACATCTTTTTAACCAGTGTTAGCATCTTATGTCGTCAACATTGTGCATACCAACAGAAAAGAAAGGGTAGAGAATGAATTTATCAAACTCTGAATTTGGTTGTATTGCAACCATTTTTCTGTAAACACCTGGACTATAAAAACATTTAAAAATTTAAGTCGAGTGTCAGAACTTTATTAAAACAAATGTGAAAGCCAACTACTGGTCTATTTGCAACAGGAGGTTATTACAATTCTGGAAATTATACCAAAATTGGAAATTTACCCTTTGGTTTTCCGTGCCAACAAACCTTTTGACATTGCGGAGCTTTTAAGCCTTGAAAGTAGAATACCACTAACAATCACACAGCTTCATGAAGACGGTGTATGACAATACAGAATGATGGTGTTTATTTTAGCAAATATGTCAAGTACCTTTTAAAGCTTAAATAATATCCATCAACATGAAATTGCTTGCCAAGATACTGTCAAACTCTGCTCTACATTCCGGGTAGGAACTGTAAGTGTAAGGCACATCAATGATTGCTCCACATGTGTGTGCAACAGGTCTTCTCCCAAAACCTGTTTCAGCATTAAATGTCACCTTAATTTCTTCTGTGCATGAAACAGAGGACCCTGTGCAAAATCGCAAGAATTTCTCTAGTTTGCGCTGATCTGCATTCCTAATGTACCTTTGTAGGTAAGTGAATGTTGTCTGCTCTTTCTGTGATAGGGACAAAGCCTCTGTTTGCAGCATGTCAACTACTTTTTTGTTTGTTGCTTTTTTGGACTTGTATAAATGAAGGACATCAGCTGGATGAGACAGATTTAATGCAATGTCTTTGAAAATTTCATTAAAGCAATCTATGATATACTTTGGTTCTTGTAATATGACTTTATGAGCCATGACTTGTATCGCTTGCTTGATATTTTCCCGACATGGAATGCTGTGAGCCCCCATCTGTGAAAACAGATCCAACAAATTGTCCTCCTCATCCTCTTCCAGTACACCATTGAGAGCCTTCTCAATGGTACTTCGCTCGCTCTCCAACAAATACTTAGAAAAGGAGGACATCAAAACTTCTACTGCTTGAAGACCAAGTACAGAGGCAACTATGAATGCCTTGGACAACCTGAATGGAAATACACCATGGTCAATGAGTCCTTTTGCCCAAATTCGGCCTAGTGCATACCACCTCTCTTTCGAAAAGTCTGGTCTGAGTTTTGGCACCCTCTCCTCCTCCCCTTCACAGAGCTCCAAGAACTGCTCCCAGAAAGCTGTATACACATCTCTTGACACTCCACTGTTGTCCACAGCCATTTCATTATTAAATTCAATTTTTAATTCTAATTCCATTATACTTTTGTCCATGAACAAATTAAGAAGGTCATCTATGACCATGGCACGCCGGACATGTGCATACCTTGGTTCTTTGGGATGTACTACACCTCCAGTAGAAGACTGTAATGCATCATTTTCTGTTGAAGGGATCATGTGTAATACAGCTGTTTGTGGAGCCTGGAACATAACATGAACAGTACATTTTAGTTGTCATATTCTTCATAACATAACCAAGAGTTCAAAAAGAAATAGGATATACATTATAATTTTAAAAATCTTTTGTTTCATTATACAAAGAACTCTAAATTTTATGGAAGGTTGTCAAAACAAAATGAAAAGCCTTATAAAACTAATTTAGGAACTTCGTGACATTACATAGGTGTAATCTTATTTTTATTAAAGCAAACAAATCATATACAGAAGCAAATGAAACCTTAACACAAAACACTTCTGAAACGTTTCCAGCTTCCATCTCAGGATGACTGTCTATCATGGGAAGCGTAGAAGCAAGCTCACCATCATCTGACCTTGACCCTATTTGAACTACTCCAGAATCCTCCATCTCATCCAGACCATTAACGCTGTTGAAGTTGGCCATCACTGTTTCGGTTTCTTGCATTACCACTGGGTTTTCCATACTATGAATTCCATAGAAATACTCAGTTTCCTGGTTTGAAGGACCAGGTGTTGAATGCAAGGCAGGATGTAAAAGTTCCACATCATCATCAATGACATACACAGGATCATGACCTTCAGTTCCATCTGGTAAAGCTCTGTGTTGTGGACTCAGCAATGCTACATCTGTGATAAGGTACTGGCTTGAGTGCCCCGCTTCCCCTGAGGTATAGCCTTGCAAAGACTTCATTGAAGTTAATGGCTCAGCAGAAAGGGCAGAAGTTGAGTGTTGAGCAACTCTTCCAACATTGGGAGGCTATAAGGAAAAAAAGAAAAAAAAAATCATACATAGACATCCATAAGATTGTGATGTCAAATAATACTACATCTAGATATATACTCTACAACAGGGGTGTCAAACTCCAGTCCTCAAGGGCCACTGTCCTGCAGTTTTTAGATGTGCCACAGGTACAAAACACTGTAATGAAATGGCTTAAAGACCTCCTCCTTGTGTAGATCAGTTCTCCAGAGCCTTAATTATTCTATTCAGCTGTGGTGCAGCAGAGGTACATCTAGAAGTTGCAGGCCCTTGAGAACTGGAGTTTGATACCTGTGCTCTACACCTTTTAACAGTTTTGCTTAGATATTACCTGTTCAAAGAGATCATTTTGGTCCTCGGATGAATGCTCCAACTCCTTTGTGCACAAATAAAGCCGTACCATTTTCAATTTAAATTGTTCATATAGTTCTGAAAGAGAACTGTCTAGAGGTACAGCTTGTCTTTTAAAGTCACACATGCTAAGTGTGAAGTCCATAATGGAGCCCTTTGATGATAGTCCACCAGGAAAAAACAACTCTTTTGCAGTGGTCATGACTTCTGACACAGTGGTGGTTTTCTCCATTTCAAGGTGTCTGGTTCCACCTCCACATTTAGACCTAACTTGGTGAAAATCCCCGCTTTGAAAGTGCAGCCCTCCCACTTCAATTCTGCGTTTTGATTTCACCGCGTTGCTGTTTTTAGGCCTTGCCATCAAGCCAGAATTTCCTACAGATGTTTGCTGGGGTACTTCGACATGTCTTTTGCTCATCATCCGCCTTGTTTTAATTGTTTGCCTAATTCTGTTTAAAATGCCCTCCTTGTCAAAGTTAGCTTCCATTCGTCGACAAAATGATGCAATAGCCAATCGGTCGCCATATGAAGGAATGTATCTTGAAAATTCTTCGTCCGTCATCACACAAATGACCCCTCTATCAATCTGCAATTAGATGTGAAAATGTACAGATTACAAGTACTTTTAAGTAAATACTGTGCAATACTTTTATATCACATCATATACGATTGTATAATGTTTTGCAACATGCTGTATTGCAGGGGTGGGCAATCTTGATCCTCGAGGGCCGGTGTCCTGCAGCTCTTAGCCGTGTCCCTGGTCCAAAACACTTCATGAAACAGCTGAATCACTTCCCAAGTGCAGTCAGGTTCTCCAGAGTCCTGCTAATGACCTCATTATTTGACTCAGGTGTGTTGAGGTAGAGATGCAGCTAAAAGTTGCAGGACATCGCCCCTCAAGGTCTGGAGTATTATATAGTCATTATACTTGGAAATTGGAGTAGTGGTCAGTGGTAAAGAATTTTCCTTTCAGGACAACAATCTTAAAGTTAACTTAAATTACTACCCAATGACCAAACAGTTTTTGTACAAAAGTATCTAGACTTATAATTAAACAAGGTGTAGTCTTACTATAAACTTTAACTGAATGTGTCATCACCTTATCCACTTTCATCCGATTTATGTCATCTTCTGTAACATGCCTTGAACGAAGGAAGGCTTCAAGAACCTCCTCCAAGCCTATATACAATAATTTGGAAAATGTAGAACAAGTCCATAAGTACATATTTTCAAAACAAAGTTTCAAAATACATAATGTACACAATTAATAAAAATACAAGAGTTTAAACTCATAAGTATTTCAATGTCACTTTTCTGCCAGGCACCATAAATTACATAAGCTGCAGCATGTGTGTAAGCAGCTAAAAGAGATAGAGAAAAAGACAGAATGTACAACAGAAAGAAACTTAAAAACGTAAAATAAGCTCACCACAGCAGCCCAGCCATCCTAGTAAAGCAGTGCCTCTCAATTCCAGTCCTCAGTCCTATTCTGCATGTTTAAGATGTGCCTCTATTCCAGAACAGCTGATCCAAATGATTGCATGACCATCAAGAAGCCTGTTAATCACCCTCAGATTCAATCCAGGTGTGTGGCAGAAGGGACACACCTAAAACATGAAGGGCAGGGGGGGCCTGAGGACTGGAATTGTAGTAAAGGGGGAAACAGGAAGTGGTCAAGGGGTCCTCAGACTGTCTGGTGCCCCTAAATAATGCCTGAATTTTTTTTCATTCCTTTCACTGTCTGATGGTGTTGACAAAAACTTTCAACGCTATTTCAATTAAGTTGAAACCAGGGCCGTCACTAGGTTTGAGAGACATGGGTGGCTTAGCCCCTAGGTAAGATATTGCGCGCGCGTAGCGCGCGCCGAAATTTTTTCAGTGCACTTTCTAAGGCGCTGTCTATAAATTCATTATTTTAAGAGCAACATACCTGGGAAACACTTCCCTCACTAATGCTACTTCACCAACTAAACTACACCAGTTAAAATGTGCTAAATTACAAAGAGTAAATGGTAGGTGCCATGCATTACTGCATAAATGGAAGAAGGCAAGTGGTTCGCCACTCATCATAATGGAAACCTTCTACAGAAGACAGTTGTCTAACCAACAGACTCCCAACATCTTCATAAACCCTTAACCTGGCCATTCATCTTTCCCCATCTCCCCTGCACCCACAACCTGTCAGGAACCCCTGTCTGCTTTGCAATAACCCTGTTTCTGTGTGTGTGCTTGGTGTGTGTGTGTGACCTGGACTTTGGCATGTCTTTCTCTACACCTGGCACAGAGAGAAACACATATATGTGAGGAACTTAACAATAAATGCAGCATTATCTTTGATAGATTTCTGCTTAATCTAAAGTTTAACCACAAAATACAAGTTGCATAAATGGACAGTAGGCAATAGGCAATAGCATCATTGCAAAGAAGGATATCCTTGAGACTTTTTCACATCAGTCTGACAAAGTTTTAATGCAAATAAAGGAAGTATTTTTAAGTACAATGTATTAATGAAAACACAAAATCAACAGTATATGAAACGTACAACTTAGAACTATAGTCAACCCAAGGAAGCACTACCATATCACACAGTGTCGCCCTATCAGACTGGTGGCACATAGATATGGGAGAATTATCCTGCCACAATGCAAGAGCACATAACTTCAATTAGAGAAAAGAATTTCATCTTCTTGCACTCAAAACTTATAATGCTCACACTCAAAACATGCGCTCTCTCTCAAATATTTTCTCTTCTCTCAAAAATCTTTGTTTCTTCTCTCAGATTTAAACAGATATTTTCTATATTATCACAGATATTTTTTCCTCTCGCTTGCCTCCATCTCCGCTCTGCACGGGTCTCAGTTACGCTCTGCTTGCGGATTTGTTTTGCTCTCTCAGACTGCAGTTGGATCGTTGCCTAGCAACCTTTCCAGCCAATAGAACGACAGCCTCGGAAAAGGTGCGCTTGTTTAACCCTACGGAGTGTGCCTGTGCTACTACGCCACTTATAAAGCGTCAGCTGAAACTGCTATTTACAGTAGTTTTGTGGCTGATTGTTGTTTAGAAATAGAAAACCTGGTTTCATTTCTTAGTTTTGCCCTGGATTTTGTAGCGTTTGTGGACGCTACGTCGCTACTTAATCAAAACAATAACGTCGCTACAGGAAAGTTACTTGATAAATAAAGCAGCGACGCTACGGTCAAGCTACTTGAAAATGTAGTTAAACTAATAGCTTCGCTACATGTAGCGGCGCTACTGCCCATCACTGCTCCTGTGACAAAACTATTATAATGATGCTAGTAGGCTACAACAACATCGTGTTTTCCCACACCACTGACTTTGTTCACCATGGTAACGTAATTCCTACTGAATCAGACAAACTATTAGGCCTATATTGTCTCTTTCCTCACTCCAGGTAAAGTGAAGAAAATGTAAACCGCTGACATCAAATGGCAAACTCACCGTATGTATCTGCACGCAACCATAACTTTCCTAATCAAGCTCGATGACTGTGTGGAGATTCAAAGGGCGCGCTGTTGCTGCACTGCACAGCTGCTATGGTCCAGTTGATGGCCGTGTACCACGTGACGTGACGCTGGACGCGGAGCCAATGAAGGAAATGAATATCCTAACGATATTAATAATTGTATAAATAATTGTGTTTGTAAATAAACTAACAGGAACTTATCTTCAGATTAACTTGCCTTCTTGGTGGCTCGTTTTCAGTGCTTTACTGCAATTGTTTGGGGTTATATGGAAAAAAAATCAATAAATAAAAAAATAACAATAAAAATCGCAAAATAATTATGGGGTGGCTAATACCAACGAAGGGATGACTTCAGCCACCCTAAAATAGGTCTAGCCACGTCCCTGGTTGAAACATATATAAAACTGATTTTTAATTCAACTTACTGATACAATTATAATTGTTTATTTGGATACTTATACTCAATTGTCATAATATATTATTTAGTATTCCTTTAATTACTTTAGACCAGCGGTGTTCAAGTCCATTTCTTGAGACCTATCATCCTGCAACTTTTAGAAGCACCCTAACTCCAACAGACCAGGGTCAGCTCTAAACGGGCCTGGTAAGGAGCCACTCATCTGATTTAGGTATGTTTGAGCAGGGATGCATCGGAAAATTGCAGGATGGTAGATCTCAAGGACTGGACTTCAGCACCCCTGCTTTAGACTATTATTCTACTCCAGGTCAAGGGCTTTTACAGACACCTACTACATAGTTTAAAATAAAAAGTATTCAGCAAACACCATGAAAACATATATTGTTGTGCTGACATTGCCCAGGTTAGTTTTAGTATTTGAAGAAATTATATTTTGTCTATATTTTATTGAAATTCTGTGCTTTATCCAGAGGAAATGTTTTGTCTCTCTTCTCAAGAATCACTGATATCCATCTATCCATCTATCCAGGGGCGTGCACACATAGACACTAGGTGGTGCTAAAGCACTAGGAAGTTTGCCCTCTATCAAAGAAAATGCCCTTTTGAAACTCGTTTTTTTTTTTATATTATTATTAATATTATTAAGATTTTACTGAGGTCGGTTTTGAAATTATCTTTTGAAAACCTGAGCCATTAAAAACGACTGAAACAATGCCCGGAAATGACCGACCTACTTGCGCACACCCGACCAGCCTCTCTCTCTTCCTTTGTCACGTGAACTCGCTCGGTCGCCCGCAGGGCATGCCAGATGCGCAGCATCATAGCAGTTTTCAGATAGCAGGAACGGTCGCTGACAGGCTGCTTCTCCCGTGCCCCATTAGCCAGGTAATATACAGATCAAGCAGAATCATTTTGTTGTGCATTAAAATGTCTCATTCAGCAGCACCAAACACACATTTTGCCGACTGGTCACCAGATAAACTAGTTGTCTCCTTGTAAGATGCTATTTTACTTTTTATATTTTGTATCCATATTTTTTATCTTAAGTGTATACATTAGTCTATTTTATTGCATGACGTATACCCACAGTTTTTAGATATTTTTATAATTTTATTTACCTATTCCATATTATATGTTTCATGTTGCACGATTGTACCATAAAAAATTCCTAGTTTGTGAACTCCTTCACTAACAATGGCAATAAACCTGATTCTGAAAGTTTTACACTGTAGCCCAAGTCAATGACAGATAACGTGAGGACGACCACATAGGCTACAAATAATTTTGGTAGAGTTTGCAATTGCAAATACGGAAGAGGATTAGGGCCACTGAAAAAAAAAAAAAAGTTAACTGATTTTTAAATTTTATTTCAGTTTAGTATGGGAAAAAAGTCAGAATGCTGACTTTAATCTCATAATTCTAACTTTTTTCTCATAATTCTGACTTTTTGCTGAGAATTCTGACTTTTTGCTCAGTATTCTGACTTTAATCTCAGAATTCTGACAATAAAAAAGTCAGAATTCTGACTTTTTTCCCATGTTAAACTGAAATAAAATTTAAAAATCAGTTAACTTTTTTTTTTTTTCAGTGGCCCTAATCCTCTTCTGTACAAATCTATGTGTTAAGACAAACGTTTTCTGTTGTATAGGTTTTGTTAGGCAACATAAATTAACACATTTTGGTCTCTTTATTGTCTTAATTGTATATTGATTTAGTAATTGCAGCACAATACCAAGAAAGGAGGGTTAATCATATTGAAAAATCTTAAAAGCTGTTCACATTTTATTTTTAAGTGGTTTGTGCAGCAGGTATTAAAATAGCTATTATTTTGTAGGCTACCATAAGTCATATCCACGTGACAAGACTTCCAGTCATGTTGCCCTAATAGCCCATTATTTAAACTAATGTGGCATATTTGTTAAAGCTATTATTATTATTATTATTATCAATATTAATATTATTATTGTCATGATGGTTATTATTAATATATTGTAGCCAGTCACAGCAGGGAAGCTCTATACCATCAACATCTACCAGGACAGGAGATGAGGAAGAGTTCAGGGAAGACACAGAGACAGAAAAAGATCAGGATGAGGGAGAACAGATGGGTGAGGGAAAACAGGGAGATGAGCCAGATGAAAGAAAAAGAAAGATGAGCAAGTAGTACGCTTTAGTCTGTTCTGTTGGTGGTGTGACTTTTTTCCATTGAAAACTCACGTTTAGAGAATGTTACAAATAAAAGTCAAATTTCATTCAACATGCGTTTATTTTTTTTTATAATTAAGTGTTACACGTGCGCTAAAAAGTGCCCCCCCCCCCTCCTGAGCACCTGCCCCCCACAATGTCTGTGCACGCCTGTGCATCTATCTATATATAGACCTATATATAGATATATAGATCGCGTGGTGCCGAAAAGGTAGACATGGGTGTGTATATATACATTAATGTTCCTTGTAATTGTATCTGGTATCATATTTCCCAGGTGGCTGTAATCATATATGCCATGAATGTGCAATTTATCAGTTGTTGTCTAAGCAACCGTGACATAACCGTGACCTGAAGGCATAACCAGTCCGTAGCAGTTCCAGCCACAAAAGTTTTGCTGGCTTTGATAATTCTCATGTTTCAGCATCATTTAACTGCCAAATAAAGAACGATTCTGTATTTTTAAAGATGGTGTCAGTCCTAGCCCTGCCATAAATCCCTGTACGTTCTATATATAACAGTGACAACGCTAAACTAGTGGCGTAGCTGAATGAAGTAAACTTTAGCCTGATTAAGTTGTATAGTCTAGTTATTGTCATTAAAAAAATGGTCGTCAACAAAATAATTTAGTTATCATCATCGTTAACGAAATTAACCTTGCATCCCCCGCCTCGTCACTCTTTCTTTAAGCAAGCGAACGGATGCCTGAGCTACCTTTTCTTCCAACGGACACGATTCATATTTGACATAGTTGTCATAAATGAAGCTAAAGATACATACATATTACCAAGCATACAGTATTTATGGTGAATTAAGATTATTTACCTGTTTCGTGGGAGTGTCTTCAGTGCTGCTCCAAAATGAACCGCTGGCCCAATGTGAGGGAGGGAGGGACTGTAAAGGCGCCGGAATCCAAAAACTTTTGCGAGGTAACGCAAAAACTTTTGCGAGGGAACGCAAAAGGTTTTGCGAGGTAACGCAAAAGTATTGCGAGGTAACGCAAAAGAAAAAAAATTCCCCATGTCCCCTAGGGGGCTCCGTACATTTAGACCCTTCTAGTTTCCACATTGAACACATTTTTTGACATCATGTATGGTTTGGCTGTGCAGCTTTTAAGATGAGTCTGTTTCTGCCATTTTACGATTCTACCCTACAAAATCTTCAGATGATTCAATTGTTTTCTGCAGTTTGAAGCTTCTGATGACTTTCTATCACATTTTCATATGTTCCTCAGCTAATTTGTGCTTCTTTTCCTTCTCGCAGTTTCTTTAGCTAATTTTTCTTTTTCATTCAGCAAAAAAAGCATTCCCACTTTGATGTTTCTCCGAGACAGCTTTTTCTAGTGTTCCTTCTTGTTTCTGCATTTTTTTTTATTATTTCATTTTCATTTTTTCTTCTGATTCTTCTCTGATTCTTTTTTATTTTCCTATATTTTAATCATGTAAAGCACTTTGCATTGTCTTTGTACTGAATTGTGCTATACAAATAAATTTGCCTTGCCTTGCCTTTACTGGCTCTCAATGTTAAATGATAAAAATGTATGCTTTTCTGCATTGTGCATGGCATGACACTCATTGAGCAGGAACCTTTTGCTCCATATTTCTAGTGTTAAATATGCTGCCCTACATCTGAGTCTATCCAAGTGAGCACTTTTAAACACTGACAAAGTCTATGTTTGGAGGCTTGTGGGAGGACATTTTTTTAAAAGAAGCTGCTGAAGTTCAGGCAGAATCTGCTCTCTCTATATTATATCATCAACACAGACCATTTGTTTGTTTCGCTTGTTCTATATATAAGATTTCTAGTTGCATAATAATTACTTAAGTTAACTATTTTAGGTACTTTGATGCCTCTATATTGTTCGTTTTTGTTCCACAACTTAGTGGAACCTGTTGAAAATGTCACCAAAAGAGGTTTTACACAATAAATTCAACTGATGCTGATAAAATTAACAACAACATTTTGTCATGTTGCAGCCACAAAAAAACTATAATCTAAGAATTTATGGAATAGACCAACACAAAATAGAAAACACATTTGAAGAAGAATAAATGTTAGAAGTGGTACAGTCCAAAAGAGTACAATAGAAAGGTAAGGGATAAATGGGGAAGCTTAAAGAAGGTTTTGATCATGAACAATATCCTGAGCTTAGTTAAAGAACAAAAAACATATGAAAGAAGGCACTTTGGTGGAACCTTTTGACCTTAACTTGAATACTTTACCTTGAGCAATACCTTGCCTCACATTCTTAGTGTGAAACATGATGGTGGCAGAGTTATGCTGTGGGAATGCTGTTCTTCCACAGACACATGGAAGTTGGCCAGAGATGACAGGAAAATGAATGGAGGTAAAGGTAGAGAAAATCCTGTCTGACATGTAAAAAGTTGACTTTTATCTACCAGCAGGACAGGGAGCTTAAATATTTTTCTAGAGCTACTGAGGATTAACTTAGACTACAGCATATTATTATGTCAGGGGGTGAAAGGCATCCCCATAGTGAAGGAAAGTTATATATTTGACTGTAATGAGGACAACCTGGTTACATCAGGAAGGACATCCAGTCCTTCACAGATTTTGCAAAGAAAACTTTACGAAACCTGTGAGCAGGTTATAATGACTTGCTGTAGCAATCCAAAAAATTTATTTCATGTGTTGCTCAAACAAACCTCAATAAAATGGTATCATATTGAATGAATTGGAACATGTCTTCTATATAGAGTTATTTGATTAAAAGTGCCCATTGAAAATAACAACCTTTAAGCAGGTATTAAACATTCTGTAGAAGGAATTTCGATTTGATTAATCTGATGTGATGCTCTTATCTTTAGTAGAAAAGTGTTAATTATATGTTAGTGGCAATAAAAACAGACAGTGATTTAAATAACCAAAGTGGCTAGTAGGATTTTAGGGAGCACTCTTTTCTAGCTTGTGTACTTTTTAGGATAAGCAGGTGCTGAGGCAGGCAACCTCAGTTCATCCGTTCTCTAGAAAGTTTCATCTTCCCTCAACTTTGTCTGCATTGAAGAGCAAGAATATGTGCTACTGTTATTATGTTTAGTAATTAAAAAAAAAACATAAATAAAAGCATTGTTACGAACAATAGTGCACATTGCTTAACAACGTACAACGTTTTATTTTGTATTGGGGTTGTAAAACAATGTATGGCTTGTTTGATAACTGAAAATGCTGAAAGTCAGTTTTCCATTGGGGACAACAAGTTTACCATTGACCACTATTGATGGGAATCAAAAGTGACAGATTTTCAAGCTTTAGTCCCTAAGTAATTAATTTATATAATATAAATTGAGTTACTAAAATAAATGAGTTATCCAATATTTTGATTATCACATTTAATCACTGGATTTACTTGTAGGTACTCTATGAGGATAGGAAAGGAGCTGATTAGAGCAGCATATTGTAGATTAATACTGCCATCTTGTGGCAATAAAGTAAACTGCAGACAGACAGATTTTTAAAAGTTTTTTTTTTATTTCTTTTGTACGTTCATGTTTTCACAGTGCGATAGCATTGCCTCTTAACCATGAATTGGGTGAAAAATTATTCCCTTCACATTTCTTTGCTGTTCGGTGCATTAATATTCTTTGATCTTAATTATTTTAAAAGGTAAATTAAACAGATAAGCTTTGCTAAAATAAATACTGCTTTGATGTGTGTAAGCTAGTTTGTATCTCATTCAGGAGTTTGACTATTTTGCTAGTATGAAGTTGATTCTGTACTCCCTTGTGATGTCCTTTCCTCATAATGCCACGTTTTTCTTTCTGCAAAAAAACAAGTACAAAAACAAAATCTAATAGTCATGATACTGTTACACCAGGGGTGCCCAACCTTATTTAAACCAAGAGCTATTTTTGAAGTTGATGGCATGCTGAGATCTACCAAGCCAAACACAAGGGATGGGCAGTTTTTGTTGTTTTTTTTCTTTTGCACAGGTGGAGAATAAACAGTAAGTCCAACAAACAAGGAAATTATCAATTGTTTCAAAACATAGGTTGCAAAAACAGAACTTAATCTCATAAGAACTTAACACCATATCTCTCTCACTCACTCATCAGACTGACCAAAACTACAGAAAAGAGCAGTCAAGATCTGTGCAGTCCAAAAATTCAAATAAACCAATTGATACACAGTCAAGTAGAGATGAAAAAAACAACAAAAAACCATTAGAACTGTACATTTATATCGCCGTTTATATATATATAAATATTTTTTTTTTACTACCTTTCAAGGCTGCACTTTATTTAATTTAGCTGTTCCAAACTAAATTTCTTTTTTGCATTGGCATAGAAACTGGCAGATGGATTAAAATTAAACAGGAAAATAGATAAAAATACTAAGTACAAACTATGTGGGTGTGAAGATGTAACATACAGCAGAATGGGTTGTTGACTGTTTCAGAAACTCTTTAATTTTGTGGAAAAGTTCCAAATATTTTCGAAGAATCTGCCACGGCTCTGCCGCCTGACATCGGTGTGAAGCAGCAGATCAGTGTGGTCTGCACCTACCTTCTCGAGCTGGGCACGGAATAAACACCTCTGTAAACTCCTGGCCAGAACAGAGCAAGCAATCTTCATCGCAACGTCCATGACATGCTTCATATTTAAAATATTGCCACACAGCTGATGTTGATGAATGATGCAGCGGTTGATCCAAAAATCTAGTAAAGTTTCAGACAGCTTGAACAGAGCAACAAATGCAGAAGTGCACCCAACCATAGATGGAGCCCCATCAGTTGTCATAGATGTCATTATCTCTTCAGATTCCTCTTCGCGCTTTAGAGTCCCTGGTAACAACCTAGCAAACGTGGCAAACCATGCCCAGCAGTCAGCATGCATAAAAAAAGGTTCCTTGCATACTTTTTATTTTTCCATTTTATTATTATGAAAAACTTCTTTTTTTTTTGTTTGTCATAGCCATAAATAGGTCTACACTGTAAAACTTCTTGCGATCGACTTTAAAACTCAGCCCACGATGGACTGGTAGACCGCAGTCAACTGGTTGGGCACCCCTGGTCTAGATAAATATTAGGATCCAAAGTTCTGCTTCTGCAGGTATAAAGTTGGAGAAATGAAACCACATCACGAGGAAGTACATTATTCTTTTATTAGAAATATCAAGCAGATTCAAACAACAAAAAAGGGGCCATGAAAACCAGTTGGGTGACTGTTTTTAAATCGCTGCCTCTGACTTGCATCACCTCACTGACACGCATAGAGTGCGCCCTTTGCTTGACAAGTGGCTAAATGATGGCTCTGAGCTGACAACTTCTAACCTGTTCTGGAATGGATCATCATATGTATTGGGAGAAAGGAACCTAATTATTTGTTGGGTTGTCCGTTTTCAAGGTTCTTTTTTTTTTTTTTTTTTTACAGCAATCCAAGTTTGTATTCTACCATCATGTGAGGCTCCCCCATCACTTCACTCTGGGCTGGATCTGCAGACAAACAAACACAGATTGATGGTTAGACTTATTTTATGTTAATAGTAGATTTTCCCATCTAATCAGAGGAGCGAGGCCCTCACCACAGAGGATGTCTTCAAAACCGATACACTCATCGCTTCCTCGCAGTGTGTCGAGAGCAAGGTTAGAGCTTGGTAAGAAGGGCAGACGCTGTATCTGGAACCCAGAAACACTTTGCTTTAGGAATTGGGGGGGGGGGGGGGGGGACTTTAAAAACACTGAAGATGAAAAGGTGTAGACTGCGTCTACCTGTCTGGCCGCTCTGTACTCCATCTGCAATTTGAGCGGAGCGTGAAGACCCTGGATGTTTCTGAGCGTAGAGAAATTCATCTTGTCCTGGTTAAGGTGGAACTTCACAGCAGAGGAAGAGAGAGACCACAGTAAGGAGCCTGCAGTAAACAGCGCCCTCTTATGGCTTCATAATGGCCAATGCTGCATTTTGAACTTTAATATTAACTATATCAGTGTTTCTCAAACTGAAATACATTGGTTGCAGTCAGCAATACTAAGAGGATATAAAATATTTAAAGTATTTACAAAGTTACTAATAATTATTCTGGTCTTGAATTAACTATGATAAAAGTATTTCTAAATCTATATTTTTTTCCACCAATGTTCTTGTTTTACTTTCATAGTGCAGAATGATGTTCGTTCATTACTTATTGTTCTAAGATGTGATCCATAACTGATAAACTGCTCACTGTGTGATAACATTAGCTACAAAATTTGTTTATTACATTTTCATTGTTTGATGCAAAACATTTTTTTACGAGCATGTTCCACATTTTAATTTCTTAAGCCCTTTAAATTAAGGTAAACTGTGACGCTTACTAATGTAAAGATACAATAAATAATAGTGATTGTTTTTGTTGTTTGATTTTCTTTCTTTATTAGTGGGAAATGGTATGTGTTAAGGAACTTGGAAGCCACTATTACATCCCTGGGAAATGTATTACATTTGCAGGATTACTACATTAAAAGCTGCATATGTTTATCAAAATAGCGGTTTACTACATTTGGATGAGTTACATAATCTTCCAATGTGGTTGGGAGAAAACAAGTTACTGCACTTCACATATTTATTTATTTATCCACCTTACTTTTATCTTTTTAAAATACTTTGTTTCTCTTGTGTTTTCATTAGGGATGCTCGATATTGGGATTTTGGCCGATATCCGATATGTCGATATTTTAAAACTCATGTAGCAGATAACCGATATCAATACCGATGTTAAAGCTGGACAAAAATAAGTAGTCATTGAAAATAGCAGTTTTGTTATCCATTTCTGACACTTTGAAAAATAATATACTCAAATATATTTTCATATGCTGACATCAAATTGATTTTTAAAAACGCGGTATGGATCTATTTTACTTTCAAAATCTCGTGAAATTTCATCGTTCTGTTACAAACTCTTGTGATATTTTGCAAATTCTTGTGAGATTTTGTTAGTAAAATAGATCGATACCGCGTCAATATTTTTAAATCTGTAAAAAATAAGTTTTTGAGGAAGAAGTAGTAGTATTTTTTAATTTTAGACTTTAGAAACTCAGAAGCTGATCAAATATCGGGTTAAATATCGGTGGGGTGGCCGATATCCGATATTCAGTTTTAAGGCCGATACCGATAGGGGGCCGATTATATCGTGCATCCCTAGTTTTCATTTGTGAAATGTGATTGTGTGTCGGAAAGGTGTACTAGTGCTGTACAAAAAATAAAAGTTACTGAATTGAACTATCAAGAGAGTTAATGCCGTTAAGCTGAGTAACACCTGAACTAATTGACACACGTACATTTCTTTTAAACTCAACTATGATTTAGAAAATATTGATAAGGATCCTTTAAAAACTGAACAAAATATAAGTATAGGTATGGTGGTTTTAAAAATATGTCACAAAAAGTATTAGTCAATCATAGTAAAGAATTTTGAAGCTATTTAATCCAAAATAAGATTTAAATATGTGGGTATCACTGATTTTTATTGTTCTTTTTTCCCCCAATTAACTTACCTACTAACTCATTTATCTGTGCATATTCACCACATATGTACAGGCTGTCAGGCCTATAAGTAGGTCTGCTACTGGATATATTTTAGGAATGTTAACGCATTAAAGGACACAGCAAAGACAGCTTACATTTTTCTCTGATAACTCCAGAGGGTGGCTTGGAAGGAGCTCATTCTTTATGCTGGTGAAGCTGTCACAGAGAGAGGGATAGAAAGCTGTTACAACCACCAATATGCACCTTAAACTTAACCGAATATGGCGGCTCTTCTTTGCAGATAAAGTAAACACCTGAACAAATAAAGAACAGTATAGTGAACATAATTCGTGGTTTCTTACCCGCTCCGCAGAGAGTCCTGCACCCCATAGGCCCCTTGTGGACACAGTCCTGCTACAGGTACACTGTCTTTGAGCTGAGAGCGGAGTCCACGGCTGTTCTGTGATACACACCGAGATAAAACACTTCAGACCTTCACGTCTGCTAAACATAATCAAAAACAACCGAATACAAACACTCGGAGCCGACTTAAAAAGACAAAATACGGATAAACTTAGCTGCTAACATAAGCGCTAATGTAGCATTAGCTCGAGTGACTAATCAAATTCCCGAGTCAGCTCCGCATGATGATCAGACTAACATTTAAGGGGGGTGATAATGAAATATATAACGCCGATTAAAATAAATTAAGTGGATGGAAAATATTTAAAAAGGAATATATTTAAAAAGATGAAATAAACATGGTACAATACCATTGTGTCTCCTTTCCTTGCACTTTCCTTTTGGTAAGCTTGTATATCCGCCGGTGTAGCACAGTAATTACGAAACATCCGGTGCAAGTCCCGCCCCTGAAAATCTGCTCCGTAATTTGATAAAACGAAATATAAGCACGGAATGTTATATGCTGTTAGCATCTGAGTGGTTTCAATACCATTAGCATTAAAAAGTATTGACCGTCAGTTTCACACCATAACGCCTGAAATCATCATGTGTTCCGCATATGATTCAAGTATTCATTCCGGCTTGTACGGCGGGGGTATAGCTCAGTGGTAGAGCATTTGACTGCAGATCAAGAGGTCCCCGGTTCAAATCCGGGTGCCCCCTCTTTTATAGAGTATTTTTTCTCAGTAATTATTTTTTCAAAAATCTTGTATTTTAAATGGAGTTGGATTGAAAAGCTATAGTCTGGATTCTTCAGGGTCCACCTTATTCCAACCTGATTCCCAACACACCTTATCTCAAGGCACTGTACACAGGCAATTCAATCATGTTATACAATCAGATTGCATTAAATATCAAAAACTAAGAGGAATATAGTAGCTTTCAGCCAGCTGGTGTACATTTGTAATTTGCAACAAAAGTAACGCACCAAAAATCCGTAGAATAAAATAAAATTTCCATTGTTACTGTTAGATATTTATGATACAAATATCATATTAATATACAAATATCATGTTTCAGCAGCTTTTAACACCTGCTTTCAACACCTATTTTCAACACCTTAATATACAAATATAATGCTCTATACAGCTTTCAACACCTACAACAACTTGTTAAAAACATATGAGTTACTGTAACATTTTAATTTACTTTTGCGATTAATAAAGTCTTTTTTATTTGAAAATGAATCAATACCTAACCCTCAGTGGAGTGAGGAATGAGGTCATCATTCCCAATACTATCCTCCTGACTGCTGCTTAGCTCCTGAGGTGCAGGATGCTTGACCTGCATCCCTCAAACGTCGCCCTGTACGTCTGAGTTATCCCCCTGTCTCCAATATTCGTTATAGTCTTTGAAAGAAGATAGTACGGAAGAGGATTAGGGCCACTGAAAAAAAAATAAAGTTAACTAATTTTTAAATTTTATTTCAGTTTAAT
Organism: Cyprinodon tularosa; assembly: GCF_016077235.1. Taxonomy (NCBI): domain Eukaryota; kingdom Metazoa; phylum Chordata; class Actinopteri; order Cyprinodontiformes; family Cyprinodontidae; genus Cyprinodon; species Cyprinodon tularosa. Next base: position 39,642 of record NW_024039263.1, on the reverse strand, counting down.
ATGGGGGAAAAAAAATCAGAATTCTGACTTTTTTCTCAGAATTCTGACTTTAATCTCAGAATTCTGACTTTTTTCTCAGGATTTTGATTTTAATCTCAGAATTCTGACTTTAATCTCAGAATTTTGACTTTTTTCTCAGAATTCTGACTTTATTCTCAGAATTTTGGACTTTAATGTAGATGGGCACCATGAAGGAAGAGATGTGGGAGCACTCAGATTTACTGACAAAGATGTGGGTTGTTTGAGAAGGCCAATGACACATTTTGTGGAAAATTACAGAATTAAGCAACTTTTGTACAGCAAATGTACAAATGTACAGCTTTAGCTAACTGTACTAAGATGTGAGCAATAGAAACTGGAGTCAAATTCCTTGTTAATAATTCATCTTTCTTGAATTTTCGTGAATTAAAGCCCCTTGAATGTGCAGTGGAAGCGACTTCTGTCAGACCATTTTATTTTGTACCGTACTTACACATTACTGGAAAGTCAGATGATTTGCCAAAGTACTAAAAAAATAGGTAATTGTTGTACTGTAGAGGCTTTGACATTCAAAATGTTTTTATATGTGAATGACTATTAATGCAAATTGATATTTTATTGAATACAAAACTCATTATTTTTGCTGTGGATGCTTTATTTAAAGTTTATATCACAAAATAGCTTATGATATACTTATACTTTTTTTTTACTTATACCTTATTTTTTTGTCATGCGAGGAGGAGAATCATTTCCAGAAATATTTCCATCTGTCCAGAGAAAAACTGATCAAAATCTGAGCTCTCTTTAAACTCAGTTAGACCATCCGGGATGCTTTCATTCAGAATCTGATGGCATTATCTTAATCTTTGTTCAGACTTCTCCTTTCATCAGCTTTCTCTAAATACTTTAGGTTGAAAACTGCAGGATATTGTAGAAAAAACATGAAGGAATGCTAGTTTACGTGCAGGAAAATTTACCTTAATGCATAATGTCCAGCAGATTCCAAAAACAGTTTCTTCCCCAATGCCATTAGACTGCTAAATGTTTTGTAGAATTGGTTATTGTATTGCATTTTATTATTATATTTATTATATTTTATCATATATTAAAAAACTGTAAATTTAAAGCCATTTTGTACTATTTTTCAAGGCTGCACTTTTAAAACGAAACTTCTTTTTGTTTTACACTTGTGTAAACAAAAAGACAAATAAAATCTGTCTAAGTCTAAAATTCTAAAGTCTAATGTATGCATATTTTATTAAGCAAATCTGAAATCTTGCTGTTTTTCTGAAGTCAGATTAATTGTACTCTGCAAATTGAATGACCAACAGTATTGACAGCAGATATGTGCAGAGATAGATGGATTACTAACTGATCTCACAGATGGTACCAATTTATCAGTAAACACACTGAATAGGTTTATGGACGGTGCAGTTAAAGCAGCCACAGTTTACCATTGATGACTTTATTCTGTTTGACCCAATTGCTTTCAGCTCACTAGTCACTGAGATTTAACATCAGCGTACATGTTGTATGATTTGTTTGGAGGAAAAGAAGGAGAAGAAAAACTATTAGACACATGAAACTATGGAGGTTGGATGAAAAAAAAAAATCAATTTGTATTGCAACATTTGCGGGGGGAAAAAAACCCAACAACCTTACAACAATATCTGAATGTTTCCTATAAAGTCCTCAGAAATGCATACATTGGGCACAAAAAGGCTGTAATAAAAGGATAAATATAAAAATATACTTTTTAAACCCATGACATGACATGTCAACGACATTGACATGATGTCAGCGAGCTCATTTATCTTATAGACATTTGTTACACCACATATGATCCTCAACAGGGGGAACCTATCAAGAAGCACACTTAATGCAATATAGTTTAAGATAGAGAATACTTAACAGAGTTTTTTTCCCTTGGGACATCTTAGAGCTGAATAAATCACAGTTTTTTTCAAGGTAAGTCCTTTTGACCTCAATAGATTTGGAAGATGATGCTCCCCTCTGAAGAGCTTATCTTAATCTTTTAGATGTCAGAAAAGCCAAACTAATAAAAAAAAAAAAAAACAGAAGATATGCATTGTCATTGTCAGAAACAGAAGTAATAATTTTTTTACTAAAGAAAGAGGATTTAACTTTAACACAGAGTTTTACAGAATGCAGCTAGAAGCCACCAATCAGAATCAAAATCTGCCTGTAATGACCTGAACTTAAAAGCATATGAAGAGAACAGCAAAGTCCTCCTTCTGTCACCTAAAGAACATCTCCAGAACTGAAGAGCTAATTTTTCAGCAGGACCTTGTACATTAATTCATTTGTTCAGCTTCAGTATAATTGATTACTCCAATGGAAACTTTACATGTCTGCCTAAACTGTTGATTAAACAGCTGCAGCTGACGAACACTGATGAAGCCCTAAAACCCCGAGTCTCTTTAAGTCAAGACTAAAGTTAACCTTCTACTGTGCTATATAAGCAATATTAGTTACGTTTTTAGAATAACTTTCCTCAATTTGCACCAAATATTTTAAACTATTTATTTTTCTCTCTCTAAATATTTGCTACTTTTATACCACTGCAAAGTACTGTTCTTTTTTGACCATGTTCAGCACTTAGAATAGTGTTGTTACTGAAATTTGCTAAACTTACCACTGTGTAGGCCTGAGTGTATCTATTCTAAAATGTGCATTTTGCATGAAAGCAATTGAGAAAATTCTGTGTTCTCTTTCTGATTTCTCAACCAATTTGTAATTTGCACTGTCCAACATTAGGGGGCACTCTTTACTCATTTTTTTTTTTACTTGTTTGTGGTTAGCTTTAACCATCAACCATTTTTCCTTCCTAGTGCAAATGTTTTCCTACAAAATGTTGCAATTTTCTCTAAAAAAAAGTGTATTTTAAAATCCTGAACTCATTCATTGCTTGGTTAATTAAATTTATGGTTTATTTCTCTTTCATGTTTTATTTATTTATTTCTGAATAACTGGTGTGTTGCAGTATGCTGTAGTGTCCTACACAGTTTTATTTCAGCTTCATAAAGTAAATTACTGCTCTTTCTATTGGGGTTGTGATTCTGTACCGCATTTATCAGGGGGAGTCGAGTGCTTTATTAGTAGTGGGAACAGACCTAATCCATGGGGAATAAGGAACCAGTTAGAGCCCGTAAAAACCAGCCTAAATCAGAGAAAACCGCTCAGTTTTCCTGAAAACGTTTCAGCCTGTTTACAGGTTGCTATATATCCTTGTATGCAGCTCCTTTGTGGTGTACATTTTAAAAAGCTAGTATGCAGAAGCTTAAGGTTGCTTATAATAAGTCATTGAGAATTCTTCTTAAAATATCCATGATCAGCAGTGCAAGTGAGATGTTTTGTAAATCACTTGTCAGAACATTCCAGGCCCATCTGAGAAATCTGATATACATGTTTAATTGTTGTCTGAGCAGCTCATTACACAGTCTTATTGTAATGTTTTCACATCTTATCTGCACCAAGATACCAGTCGGCTCTGTGGAAACATTGGTATGCATTAGGGATGGAACGGTTTTTGAAAACCGTCCGAACCGTTCGGTTCTACTGTCTCGGTTCGGTTCGCGTGTGTTGCGTTCGGTTCATGCGCTGCTCCTTTTTCTCATAGGTGAAGCGTGTACACTCCAGAGCAGAAGGTGGCGGTACTGCGACCAAAGCCAACCACCAGTAGTAAACAAGAAGAAGAAGATGCGAAGCAGCTTAGCCGGGTGCAGCAGAAAAAAATCAGTTGTTGTGGAGAATTGTGTGTGTATGGCGAGTGGGAAACAACAGGAGTTGGAAGACGTGCCAGCAGCACTTTATAGGTCTGTGTTGGGATCTGGAGTTGTTCCACCTTTCCCCAGCAGAGTGCGCCGTGGGTTCTCTGGGCTGGAGCTCACCAGCACACCTGGAGCTCATCAGCCCATTAGAGGACCCCTCTACTTAAGCAGATGCCAGACCTTTCTTCGACGCCGCAGTGTTAGCTAAGTTTGGAAAACCTGTCTCTCGTCTGAAGCTCTGGGAGAGCTTAATCTGAATCTGCCTGCCTGCTCTAGAGAGCCAAACCTGAAGATCTCACTTTGGAATCCACCTGCTGCTCTCGGAAGGAGAGCTAACCCCTTAATCCAAGATCTGATCCAACAGTCAGAAGTTAGACGCTGCACCTGCTGAGCACTCTGTCAAACCAACAGTCTCTGGACCCAACCGGTTCCCCCCCTCTGAGAAGAAAGCCTGAAACTCTCCAAGACGCCTGAGAATCCAGCCCGGACCTGTTTCCTGAACGCAGTCTTATTTCTGTGCAAACATTTAATAAACTCTGTTAAACTTTTCATCTGTCTCCTGGTAGTGTTCTGCATGTGGGTTTGATTCAGAAACAATCATGACAGACTGCTCTATGGGACCACTTTGCATTTAGAGTGACCTACGATGACGGCAGAAAGAAAGTTGTGAATAAAAGTGCAACAGTGTGCAAGCATTGTGCAAAACGTTTTGTTTATGCTAACAGCAACATGACCAACATGTCATGCTAACCCCGAAATCCCACATACTCTGTCAGCACTCCGCTCCGCTGCGCTCCCGTCCGCTCCGCTGCGCTCCCGTCCGCTCCACTCTGAGTTCCTTGGAGATCGTAGAGGGCATGTGCGAGATGATTAAATTCAAAGCAGCAAAACATGCGGAAATGATCCATGGTTTCCGCGAATCATTAAAAATAATTACAATCCATTAATTTTTTTGATTTTTTTCATTAATTTCATTAAAAAAAATTTCATTAATTTTTATAAATTTTTTTATTTTTCGGTGTAACAATCAACATATACCGAATTTGATGCGTTTTCTCCCATCTTATTCATAAGCATCAGAATCAATTTAGGTTTTAGTTGAGGACATAATGTTAGCCAGTCAAGCTCAGTGAAACTATTGTCATTAAAGGCTTCATTGGCACTTCCATTCGTGTGGAGTGGTTTTAAGTCCTGCAGGTAAATGAAATCAGCATCTCCTGACAGAAGGGTAGCAGAGAAAAACATGCTCTTCATGAAATTTCTACTAGACAGGAGTGCAGTCTTTGTACTTGCTTAAACACAGGGGCCCAACACCAGTAAATTACCTCTCTGTCTCTACAAATCATCACTAAATGTGAAAAAATTACCATGGAATACAAACAAAAGGGACTTAATGCTTCCAATCTATTACCAGAGTACTTTGGAGCAACAGTCCAGTGTTATTTTGTTCTCTGTAGCCTAGGTAAGACACTTCTGATATGTTCTAACACAAGGAATGCCATATTTGAAGCCTCTGTCCAGATGACTCTTAGAGCTTCTACTCGAGGTGTTGTCCAAACCCTAAGAATGTGTCCATAACTCCTAAACAGGTCTTTTATCATCTCAGGCATATTAAGGCTGCACCTATCCAGTTTCTGATGCACCTTTTTCTTAAACACTTTCTTGTTATTTTAAACCTTTATTTGCTTGGGTGCAACTCACTGTAAACCGCCTACTCCTTTAGGAATGAAGCTTCTTGGCTTAAACTCATTAAGGAGATTAAGAGTTTTACTGATATGATTTGCAAGAAAGTATGATTCTCATTAAGCAAAGATTCAAATACCAACAGAATTCATTTGCACTAAGTCTGAGGCCATCAGGGGAAAAAAGATATCTTCTCTTAGTTGTGGTTTATTGACAGAATAGGTTTGGAAGACAGAGATAGAATTTGTACATAAATGTTTGATGCATCTGACTCTGCTAAGAGGTTTTACCAAATGGTGCATGTTGGAACCACTTAGAATCATTTTATATTCAAGAGTTTTAAACACCACTTGTACTATATATCTATAACCTGTCAACAAAGGTTTCAAATATTATAAAAGGAACCACCATTTATTAAAATATAGCCATATTTCTAAATCATGGCAGTTGATCTGGTTTCAGCTATGAAAAATAAATTACATTTAAGGGACATACATTTGTAGTTTTGGAAGCAACTGTAGGTCTGATCTAACATGGTTATTTTAAACCTAAAAAAATGTCATCAACACTCATTTTATAATTATTACAATTTTAAAGGTCAATGTTTACGATGCTGTCTGCTTACAGAGTGCGTTATATTGATGAATAGTTGAGAAGAAACAAAACAATTGGCAGAAAAATTAGCTCAAACAACCGGGTTAATAGCAGCGTTCAGAGGAAAGTGAATAAGACATGAACCGATACTCACATGCATGTTGCAGCTTAAACTACTATTTTTAAATAAAAGCACATTTGAAACCTTTTAAAATTTCCCTGCGACCATTCAGGCAACCCGTGTTTTCTAAACACTTCAGCACAGGCTACTTGCCTCCATTAAACCCTGTAATGATGGAGTATTTCATGTAAATGTAGAACCAACTAGACATTAAGTGCCAGTACTGTACAGAACATGGGCATGGTTTCTGAGAGGCCAACATTTTTATGTTCTAATTTTTAGTTATCTGATTTAATAAGCTATATTTGTGGAAAAAAACTTAAGCTTTAATCATCCAGATAATGTGTTCAGTCAAAAGTTTCACCAGATCACACGACAGGCTATGACAAGAGTCTCCTCCTGCCTACAGTCACAGACTTCTATGAATCATATGAGTTACAACAACATTTAGTTTCTTTTATGATTAATTAAGTATTTTTTTAACTGATTTTTTTTATTCAGAGATGGCAAAAGTACTCACTTTCCGTACTTGAGTAAAAGTACAGATACTTGTGTTAAAAAATACTCTGGTAAAAGTGGAAGTACTGATTAAACTTCTTTACTCAAGTAAAAGTAACAAAGTACAGGCTTGTAAATTTACTTAAAGTATAAAAGTAAAAGTAGAAACCACTTTTTTCATGCCGTTGCCTACATTTTAAATGGATGTCTGCCAATAGGACTAGATCTCCGTTGTGTTCATTTTCAATCATCTCGTCGTCCATGCTACTATGCTAACGCCACCGCCACCAAGCTGCAATGATTTGCTGCGAATGAATACCGCCGAATCTGTCGATTCATCTTGTAGTGGTGCGTCAAATGCAACGTAGATTCCCATCCAATTAGATTGAATTTGGTATTGATGACGTGAAAAATAATAACGGTAACTCCATTGAAATGATTCAAAACTAAAGTAACGAGCCAATTTTTTAAAATGTAAGGAGTAGAAAGTACAGATATTTGTGTAAAAATGTAAGGAGTAGAAGTAAAAAGTTGCCATAAAAATAAGTAGTAAAGTAAAGTAAAAATATCAGAAAAATCTACTTGAGTACAGTAACGAAGTATTTGTACTTCGTTACTTCCCATCTCTGTTTTTATTTAATGGGATTCAACCATAACTAATGAAAATAAATACGTCTAATGTATCGCTTTATGGGTTATGAGTATAAATATTGCCCTGTAATGGCTGACCGCAGGGCATAATCTGTCCTGTCATCACCCAGAGTATGACCCAGGAAGGGTGCAAGAAAAAACATTAGTGATTGTATGGATTATCCATATAGTTTCTTATTTATCATGGTTCTTTTAATCTGCATTTAGAAGACCTGTAAGTTTTGGAACCTTAATTTCTACATCACTGTGAAATACTTTTGTTCTCTTTAGAGAGAGTGCTATAAAAGACTTTACATTTCATTTAACAAACTTTTAATGCAAAGTGTTTTTTTCATGCAAGGAATCTTTTTTGTCTGATTAATTTCAACTTTAATGAAGTCCCTGGTTATGCACCAGCCATCACAAAGTTAGATGGATTTCATTTGCATATATAACCATCCTCCGCCACCCCTGAACTCCAAACGTCTCACTTTAAGTGTGAGTTCATAATCAGTTGTCAATTTCTCCATATTTCTGTTGCACAATGTTTTAACGCCTTGTTCATTCCAAAGGCCCCTAGAGCCCTTTGCCTCCACGTAGAACTGAATTTGAATTTAACTAACTAGCATTAGCACAAGCCTTTTCCACCATCATTGAACTCTTGCTCCAGGGTCAATAATTTGACCAGACTGTTGTTGATTCAAATGTTTAATATTTTATAAAACATATGCATGTACACACTCACCGGCCACTTTATTAGGTACCCTATGCTAGTAACGGGTTGGACCCCCTTTTGCCTTCAGAACTGCCTCAATTCTTGGTGGCATAGATTCAACAAGGTGCTGGAAGCATTCCTCAGGGAGTCTGGTCCATATTGACATGATGGCATCACACAGTTGCAGCAGATTTGTCGGCTGCACATCCATGATGCGAATATCCCGTTCCACCACATCCCAAAGATGCTCTATTGGATTGAGATCTGGTGACTGTGGAGGCCATTTGAGTACAGTGAACTCATTGTCATGTTCAAGAAACCAGTCTGAGATGATTCCAGCTTTATGACATGGCGCATTATCCTGCTGAAAGTAGCCATCAGAAGTTGGGTACATTGTGGTCATAAAGGGATGGACATGGTCAGCAACAATACTCAGGTAGACTGTGGCGTTGCAACGATGCTCAATTGGTACCAAGGGGCCCAAAGAGTGCCAAGAAAATATTCCCCACACCATGACACCACCACCACCAGCCTGAACCATTGATACAAGGCAGGATGGATCCATGCTTTCATGTTGTAGACGCCAAATTCTGACCCTACCATCCGAATGTCGCAGCAGAAACGAGACTCATCAGACCAGGCAACGTTTTTCCAATCTTCTATTGTCCAATTTCGATGAGCTTGTGCAAATTGTAGCCTCAGTTTCCTGTTCTTAGCTGAAAGGAGTGGCACCCGGTGTGGTCTTCTGCTGCTGTAGCCCATCTGCCTCAAAGTTCGACGTACTGTGCGTTCAGAGATGCTCTTCTGCCCACCTTGGTTGTAACGGGTGGTTATTTGAGTCACTGTTGCCCTTCTATCAGCTCGAACCAGTCTGGCCATTCTCCTCTGACCTCTGGCATCAACGAGGCATTTCCGCCCACAGAACTGCCGCTCACTGGATGTTTTTTCTTTTTCGGACCATTCTCTGTAAACCCTAGAGATGGTTGTGCATGAAAATCCCAGTAGATCAGCAGTTTCTGAAATACTCAGACCAGCCCTTCTGGCACCAACAATCATGCCACGTTCAAAGTCACTCAAATCACCTTTCTTCCCCATACTGATGCTCGCTTTGAACTGCAGGAAATTGTCTTGACCTTGTCTACATGCCTAAATGCACTGAGTTGCCGCCATGTGATTGGCTGCTTAGAAATTAAGTGTTAACGAGCAGTTGGACAGGTGTACCTAATAAAGTGGCCGGTGAGTGTAGAGTTCTCCTTTTAGAAGACATTCTTGTTGCAAATCTCTTTTTCTTACTTTTTTCCTCCAAAATTAATATTTAAAAACAAATATGGACCTTAAACATCCATATGGGGAATTTCAGAGTGTGGTGAGTGAAGCAGAACAAACAGTAATTTTAACAAAGATTTTACTGTTTACTTTTTAATATGATCTGGCAGAGACTTATAAATTTGATGTGCTGAGTTAAATAATTTTCTTTTTGTCTACTAATAGTTTGACATTTAATTAGGCGTGAAGAGACCTTTGTTTGCCATGCCAGCCATAAAAAAGGCTTTAAATCAAATGTATTCACAGAGTTTGCAACCTCTAAATGTCAGCTTCAACTTCATCTTTATGGTCCTCATTAGGGGATATAGTAAGATAAACCACTTTGTGTTTAAAGAGACAGTTTAAAGTCTATTTTTTTATTTTATTTTTTTATTTGCTGGTCTAACTGGCCACACATTCGAAAGGAGAAGCGAGATTAGCCATTTATATAACAACATCTGAAAAAAGGACATTATTGTGTCTGTTTTCATGTCAAGACTGCATTTTAAGCAGCTGGGCTAAATTTAGTCAGCCTATGTGTCACTAAATGATGTTGCCCCCCCACCCCCTTCATCAGCTACACACTGCAGCTGTGTCATTTCCTCCTCTGGTTACAGATTGCTAGCAATATTTCAGTAGCAGCTTAAATGAGTTTTCCCTCAGGGCCTTGGAAAGATGTCACCCATGTAGCAGTTCTCTACTAAATGGAGATGATTTTTCATTCCAGACTTTTATCAACGGCATTTTAGTCCTGAGCTCTGTTTATAAAGGAGGACTTAAATTCTTCTGTCTTTTATGGCTCTCAACTCACAAATGCTGGTACGTGTAGGTTCATATCGACCCTCCGATCCATTCGTCAAACTATTTGTTCATCAATTCCAAATTGTAATCTAATGATACTATGGTAAGTCCATTGATAGAGTCCATCTTAATATGATAAAAACTAGCAAAGCCCTTGAATCATAAGGACTTACTTTGTAAATGAATGTGATTTAATCGGTTATAACACGTCCCCAGGGAACAACTCTGTTACCCAGTCCACTTCCAATTACATTGCACTAGGTTCCCTCTTTCATCTGGCTGCCTCCTTTCCTTAACAAGTGGCAGTGGCATTAGTTTAGGTGTACAAACACACAATTTACCCTCCCTACTGATATAATGGATAATGGGCAGGTAAAATTTAAAGAATCAAGAGGTACTTCTAATCAACGAATTATGTAACAGCCTTGCCCTATTCTTTTAAAGAAGCACCATAGAGAGCATTCTGACCAGCAATCTCACTGTGTGGTGTAGAGGCTGCGGCGCCTCAGACTGCAAGAAGGTGAGATGCGTAGTGAGAACAGCAGAGATCATCGGGGTTCCTCTTCCCTCCATAAAAAAAACATTTCATCCCAGGGCTGCGTGTCCCGACCCGTAGCATCATAAATTACCCCTCACACCCCCACCGTGGACTGTTCTCCCTGCTGCTCTGGGAAGAGGCTTCGAAGCATCCGATGCAGGTCCAGCAGATTCCAGAACAGCTTCTTCCCCACTGTCATTAGACTGCTGAACTATTGAAAAAACTCTAAATCATATCACAGACTATTAATCAAACTGATAACACCAAACCAAAACACTGCATAATTGCACCATACATATTTTAATCAATGCTTTTTTTGTTTTTTCTCCCACACTGTTTACATTTGATCACTGCTGCACTTTAAGAAATGGAAATGTCATGAAAGCTATACAAAATGAATTCCGTTCTGTATACACTCTGTGTATACAAAATGACAATAAAATTTGTCTTAGATTAAATCTAAGTCTTCATGCTGATCCCCAGCTTGGCCACACAACGCGGGCAGGCTTTATTCTTCTTTATTCTTTATAGCAATATCATGTTGTCCCTGAGGGACATTTCCGTTACAGCAGAGTCAACAAACACACATATAAAGGGACATTGAAATATTACAGAATATTATCACAGGTCCAGACAGCACAATTATCAGAAATTATTTAAAGCAACAACAGCACAAAGAGTAAAAGATCTCAGGTTAAAGACCTAATGGTTAACTCTTGCTTCATGGACATAGGTAAACCCTCTCTTGATAGAAAGAGCTGAGGCTACAAAACAAGCACACAATTCCAAAAGTTAAAACAGATGCAATAGGGGAAAAAAAAAAAATTTTCAAAAAAATATTGATCTGCATGAAAAAAAAAAATCTGTTTTCTTTGGAAAAAAGAAACAGCCAATGGCTGGGAATGTAGGTTTGCCTCAAGTCATCATCTTATAATCCAGGATAGTGCCCATTTACCTGTAGTGACTGAAAATTTCAACACCGATATGATTAATAAGTGTTGTAGGTTGATTCCTACAGAAATCAATATACATCTGCCTGGTTTTAAAAACATTTAGGTTTAAGCATGCGTTGTTGCACCGTTTATCACATTTATTCTCGTTGTTTATCATTGATAAACAACTAGAAAAAGAGAACACTCAAACTTTTTTTGTTTAAACTTTTTTCTTATACGTTCTTTTGCTCTTTAAGTATTTGCCATCCTTGGTTTCTTCCTAATGTTCATTATCGCTTAGAGTCTTTCTAGATTTAGATTATAGATGGATAAAAGACATTGAAACAGGTAGATTTAACTTAACCTTTATAAGCTTTTTAACTAGCAGGATGATTGGCAATATTATGCTTAAACTGTGTGCCTGATAACTGATCTTAATTTCTTTAAATATCTGGAATGTGTAAGAACTCTGGGTGCTTCTAATTGAGGAAAGGTAAAAGAATTATATGAAAAATTAAATATATTGGACAAATAAGGACAATTTAATATAGAACTGATAATTTAATTAATTTTTTGGCAAATAGAACAAGAAAAATAAAAGGTTTATTTGTATTCATTTATTTATTTTTTTTTATATATATTTTTACAGATCTCTTTTCATAATTAGCTGAGTTATAAAATGTTTCATAAGTACATCAGGTTTCATCTAGCTATAGATTGTATCGAATAAATGGGAAAAATTATTTAGAATCTGTTCGTATGGCTTAAGCATTAACCTCAATGTTTATAGTTTGTCACGTTTTATCCAACATAATTATGAGCAAAGCAATGAACATGTTTCTGCTCGCTGCTTATAGCCCATTAAAAAGCTCTGAAAGTCTATTAAAAGACTATGACTCAGCTCTGCAAAGCTTATAGACTGGCAGGATTTATTTTAATTATTGTCAACAACAGTTTCCATACTTTGAACCAATGTAAGTTTTTCTTATAGAAATATTAGAATATTCAATCTTGTTTTCATGTGTGTCTTTTTAATAACCAAACTCATAGACTTTGAAGCTCTGGATACCGGCCAATATCGCCGTGACAACATCCATCTCCTTGTGTCTGTTCTCACATGGAACAGGATGTTTAAAACTGCTCAAAAGACCTTCGACTTTGCTTACTTTTTTTCTGCACTCTGCTGGGTCACCCAGCTTTCCTCAGCTTTATTCACCACACTCTCTCTCACATTTGGTCTCATGTGAACAAATGCACAATCTATTACCAGAATAATTATTGGTAATATGCACTGCAGTGCACCTCTGCTTCCTAAAGCTTGCAGCCAATTCCTGCTGGCACCAAACACTCCTAATTCAGTGATTTTCTTTCATTTTTAACAATAAAAGCAGTAAAATTCCAGCAGGTTAACAGATTTTACAAAGATTTTGAAAAGTGAACCAACTACACATGTTCCTTGTGTTTTTCCTCATAGACCAACATGATCCCTCTATTAAAGAGGCACCTGGCTGCCTGTCAATCTCCACTATGTACTACTCTGCCTCACTAGCTTTCTGCTTCTCTCCTTCACCCCAAGGTCCTGATGTTTACCTGTTGTTTTCTGAGCGAGATGCACTTAGCTGCAAAACGTTCCTAAAGTCTGTGTGCAGCCGTTTACCCCATTGGTCCAAATTAGCATCTGAAGTAGTTTGTAGCATTACTGTAAATGTAAAATACATTTAGCTTAAGCAAGGAACAATCCAAACCACCAAGTCAAAACAAGGTGGATTTAATGATTTCACATTTTATGCAGGATTAGAAAGAGCTTGTACCACTGCCAAGACGTGATCGATTCATGGAGCGATCAAACTAAATCTACTTAATTTAATCTGCAAACCCAAATCTCAGAGGCAGAATTTGAATTTCAAATGATCAGAGTTCAGTTTGTGCAACTGACCATGTGGAGGCAGTAATGCACCTGAGCTATAATCACCCTTACTGTATCAGTAAAAAAAAAAAGGTTTGTTTTGTGGCATCAGAAGTCTGCTATTAAGTGATTTGAAAAATAAATAAAGTGGAAAGATGAGCAGAGGGTTGAACCTTATATGAAACAGCAGTTTCTAATGCAATGGAGAACAGAACTGACCCTATTATAAAAGTGGTAAAACAGATGATGGTAATTTCAATCCCACACCATATGGGACATTTTTGGTCTATTTGTCTCTAACTTAATAAAACCTTTTATAACCACCTTGACAAACAACAATTTAAGGTTATTTTCAATAATCCCTTTAGGTCTACTGTCTGGAAATGTGCCTTTCTTCAAGAAACTCTACCTCCACTCAGAAGGTCGCTGAGATTTATTGTGGTTCATCTAGAGATCAGAATGAGAAATAAATTGAATTGACTCTTTATTTTTATGTCCAGGTGTAAACAAAACAAATACACCAATGTGTTAGAAACAATTATCGGATTGTTTTGAATTTCCTCTCTCTCTCTTCCTCTTAATCCATTCATCCAACCGTCCGTCCGTCCGTGAGCTGTCCATCCATTCATCACTGTGTGGTGTGGAGGCAGCAGCATCTCAGACTGAAAGAACATCAGAAGAGTAGTGAGAACAGCAAAGAGGATCATTGGGGCTCCTCTATAAAAGACATTTCATCCCAGCGCTGCGTGTCCCGAGCCTGTAACATTATCAATGACCCCTTAGACCCCCAACATGGACTGTTCTCCCTGCTGCTCTCTAGAAAGAGGATTTGCATGATTCCATGCAGGACCAGCAGGTTCTGTGGCAGCTCTTTCGCCATTGCCATCAGACTGTCAATCAAATCGAGAATCTGCATCTCACTGATAACATCATACTTGCTCTACATGGTGAATCTTCAAAATAGAACTCAATTCAAAATGTTTTACTGCATTTTGCACCAAATCTATTTATGTAATTTTGCACTGCTCTGGACCTTCCACATGAATGCTTTTGCACAATGTCTCTCTGTGTACATTTGATCACTGCTAAGCTGCTGCTTATTCACTGTCAAAGATCTGTCTGAACTAAATTTCGTGTATATATATATATATATATATATATATATATATATATATATATATATATATATATATATATATATATATATATATATATATATATATATATATATATAATGACAATTAAGTTTGTCTAAGTGAAAGGTTCTAAACAGCAATAAAGTTTCCAAAAGAATATGACTGAATTCTAGTAGCTAAAATGAGTTTTTTCCTGGCTGGTTGCTGCCATGTACATTATTGGAGACAAAGAAAAGTCCAAGGCTCCAATTAAATTTCTTGCTCCAGTGTGAGGCAAAAAGTGAATATCTGCTGTTTGGCTTTTGTAAATATATATTGAATCTGCCCACTATGAAGATTTTGCTATAGGGACCTCACATTATGTCCTTTCCAAATGCATGCATGAAATAGTGGATTCAAGTGGTGACAGTGCTTCTACAAATTCACATAATCCAAACATTAGTACAAAAAAAGAAATGTTCCACTGCCCTATGTTCTTTGAAAGTCATGCATTTTAATACGGGTGTTTTATTGAGTTAAAAATATGCAGGAAAATGCACTTTATGGTTGATACCATATAGTGTGTTTCTTCTTCCTTACACTTCGATACATACAACGCATGTTTTAAGATGTGTCACCTTACATACAAGAAAACTGTGAAACAGCAGTTTTAGGGTGACTGCTTCTGCAAAAGTGCTAGAAAACAGGGGAAACTAAAGTCGGCAGGGGCAGACATTAAAAACTCTCAGAGGTCAACTGGCTGTAAATGAGAGAAGCTGCTTTGCCAAAAGGGGGTAAGCTCAAGTTAATCAAAAATATAATAGCCTTGGGACCCCTCTAGAGACTTCTCTAAATCTCTATGACATTAAAAAATAGTTAAGATCCTCCAGCACTGACCTCTAAAATATTGTCCATTAAAAAAAAAACTTTTCATTGAGTCACTCTAGCATATTTTACCAATATATGGCTTCTACCAATAGAGGTAATATAAAAGGTGGGAGTCTATGAAGGGACTGTGTGCTCCATAAATTAGTATTTCCATTTATTTACCTCTTTCTATTGGTTTTAATATTTTCTCTTCATCTTTACCCATCTGAAGTTGCAAGGCTCTCGAGTCATTAACTTTCCTCCTCATTTATGTCCACATCTTAGGAAATTCCCCATCATCTGAGTGCTTCACTTTTATGTGGGGGGCTGTGCTTTAAGGCTACATGCAGTCCTATTTCATCTTGACGATGAACCTCAATTAATTTTGTTTCCTTCTTGTGTGGAGGCGGCTCACATCATTTTATATTGAACAGAGCAAGAAACTGAGAACTAATTTACCATTTGCTGTTAGTGCCTAGAGTAGAGTCCCTTCCCTCAATGTCTCTGTCATTTCAAAGAATATGAAACGTACACCTCCTCAAGGTTCATTTTAATAAACTCAATCTATACTGCGGCCATCTGTATTTAGTCTCTCTGCCAAGCTGTTGGTGTCTTCTTATTATGTAGTTGGCTGTCAAACTGCATCATTAGGAGAGAAGAATTAAGAGACGCTAACAGGCTTGTTTTGGATTGGGCAATGAAATCAAACGAGGACGCAGAATATAAAGGAAACTGGTCGAGATCTCTCAATTTCAGAATTCATGGCCTTATCTTGTTTTTATTAAAGCCCCCAGAGAGGGGCGCGAATCCGAGTGATATTGTAAAACTGCAAAAGTGTATATATAGTTTTTTTTCTCCAGGCTGAATACATTAAGAAGAACACACATGTGAATCTCTTGATCTCCCTGGCCACGTAAAGGTCTGCATCTTTAAAAAGAAAAATAAATTATCCAGATCATGTGAGAGTTTTAGCCCCAATATGTGGGAACATTTGCTGCTTGCCAAAGGTCTGCGCTCTAAAGCCACATTTACACTACCCTCTGAAAACTGATCCGTGCCGAGCTTGGGTCAGTTAACCATGGCAAGCTTGGCTCCTTACGACCATTTACACACCGTGCTAGCACGGTTCCTCGCCTCCTAGTGGCAATCTAGTGTACTACTGCTCTCTAGAGGGAAACAAGCAAATCATCATGGCGGCGCCGTAACTTGTAGGAAGTTTGTTGAGAGTCGGGCACTTTGGGGAATTTACTTGACAGAGTCGGCTTTTGGGAAGTTGATGCGACAAACGATAGTCTAATAAGAGTTTACAGATGGAGGAAACAATGACAGATGTTGAGGTTCATCTCACTGCTAAGCAGAATCATCACTGGAAATTACGTGGGATAGTATTTTTTATGAAGGAATTTCATCGTGATAGAGGCAGACTGTAAGGAGATGGAACGGTCTGCTCAACAGCTCTTTGGTATCTGAGAACCAAGCCAGGACTGAACTGCGGCGAGCCCTACTGAAGAACTAGTACCATGTTAGCGAGGTTCAGTTATGTTTGGCACTGTCCGTTTCAGTTGTGCATGCCATTTACACACAAAAGTTACCTCGGTTACCATGTTCAGATCGATCTCAGTACGGTTTCAAACAGGTAGTGTAAACTGGGCTTAAGAGTTTTTACTATACGTAGCTAATTAGTTTTTAATTCCGTTAATTTTTACTAAGTATTTTGTTTGAACACATTAGTTGAGTTTTCTTGACTGAAGCATTTTAAGTTGACCTTTTTGTGCCGACAACTGCATTGTTTTATGTGTTTAGGTTTGGTGTTTGTTAACATAAATGAGTGATTGTAAGGCTTCATCTATAAATTAAACGATAACTGAAAGAGACTCTGTGTTTTCGGCTATTTTGTCTGGTAACTTTCCAACTTTGTGATTTCAAATAACATAAGTAACTTTACTGCCAAGTTATTCATAGCCAAACTAAATCTATAAAACCCCGACACTTGAACTCACATAAAGAGTAAAAGGAACATTAAGACTATTATATAGAAATTAGCTTTAAAAAGTTGAATCAATGGTTTCTCTGAGTCAAACCATCTCTCCCAATAACCCACCATTTTGTATATCTAAAACAAAGAATCACAACATATTCGGATGAATAGATACAAGGTTCCACATTAATGTCTCAAAGAAAGGCTTGGTTGGCCACTGTTCTCAGCATTTGTGTCAATAAATAGTCCAATGTGAGAAATCTGTGAAAACACTGCATTTCACATTTTATAATGGCCGCTGTAACAGTTATTGTTCTGCTACATGGTGAGCCTCCACTCTTTCTGTTGTGAATAAAGCAGTATATAGACCACCATGGGCATGTTTCCTCATGTGCACTGCTGTAACTACCATTGAGGATCCCAAGGTAATTTCCATTGTATTTTTTTGCCTTAATTGTAATATGTAAAGTTAAATAAACAATAAAACAAACTAAAATAAATTACAGTGAAAATGATTGTAGGATGGTAATCTAATCTAATCTAGGTCTCCCACAAAACTGTGAGGTGTTTTGTATTTGATAAGCATGACTATTTAATTAAAAAGTAGCTTGAGGGTTTGGGCATATGTGTTGAACCTCATTGTCAAATATCACTATTGCAACTGCCAGGCACAGGCTACAGACGTCATTAGTGACTCCGTCAGTCACAGCAGTCACTGGAAGAGGAGCACATCAAGGTAACACATGTAGGTGGACAGCAGTTTAAGATGTAGATGTCGGCAGGCTCAGAAAAGGAACAATTTTCGGCCCTGGCATTTTTCCATCAACACCGGACCCCCCGGAAAAAAAAATAGAAGCTCAGTCAAACAATCTTTCTTCAAGCATGACACGACAACAATCACCAACACTTCTATAATGCAGTTTTACTGGCTTTGGTTATTAACATGGACGCGACAGTGACTGCTGCATAACGTCCACTCATGCACGAAGCCAGCCAGACACCCATTTCACACATACTAGGTCTACAATGTAAGCCAGAGTGTTGTAAAAACACCAACATAAAACAATACGTTATAGAGGCAGACAGGCAGTTCTTCAAGAATGAATACATGAAAGCTCAGCGGTGATCAGCATTCACTGCGGGTCTAGGTGGCATGTGGGCAATGAAATTGAATAATGTTGATGCAAAACCCCATCATGCACCAAAACCTATTTTTGCAAAACATTCTAACATAAATTCACCAAATATAAGCGGAACATTGTAGTTTGGTTTAAAGAAAGCATTTTAGTTATACCATAATTTAGTTCGTTGCAAGGATTTTACAGTTTTAAGAAATAGAAAATTACACAATATGCCAACTTTCACAAGGTTATGCATGACAAGGAGGGCTATATATACTGCATGCATCATTTAGGTGGTTAACATTGTATTATTTCTTGAGCTCCTTGAGTTATTTAATGTCACAGGTAGGTCCTTCGGCCAGAGAGTTAGTGTTGGGGCCGGTATGATTTATGGAGGGCCGGCCCTCGCACGCTGAAATTAAGAGCGGCCCACCAGGTATCATATATTACCAGTCTGAGCCTTGATAACAGTGAGAAAAAATAAAGACATTTCATGAGGAAACCAAAGTTCATTTAACTCCATCGGCCACTGTAGCAGATTTAGATAATGAAATTAAACACCTTTTCTGGGTGCTGCGGACCGCACCTAGAAGTGACTGACTCCTCAGTTATTTTCTGGCCCTACATTTGGCCCTGTTCATCTTCAATACTGCCTTTGCTTCCTTTCCACCTTGTGCTGATCTATCACATCAAGTGAAAAAAAAGGTTTAAGGGCTTTCTTAGGTATGAGTAGCACTAATTTGCAAGCTGTTCTCTGAATATTTATGTACTTTTCCTCACGCTTACAGCGATGTAACACCTTTTAACAGTTTTGTTTCCTCCTAAAAGAGGCTTTTAAAAGACACATCATATATTAACAGGAAACTATCCTGTTGTAGATAACAAGTCTATAGAACCATCTTTCAAAAATTTGGACAACCTCATTAATGGTTGAAACTATTCTCTATATCCACTTTATAGGTTTTTATTCTCTTTAGCAAATCAAATTCTCTTTTACTGTAAATGTGCACACTGCAGTAGCGAAATCTGTTTTCTCCATCTTTGAGGTGTAAAATTGCATCATCAGATAAGAAACGGCTGACGTGTGCAAAGAGGAGCTGACTTTTATTCACAGCTCTACTTCTGTATAAATGTGTGAGTTTGGCATTTTATGATTACCTTTTGAGATATTTGCAAACCTTGCATCTCTCAGCACAACAGATTTAAACTTATATTTCAAATCCACACTGATGTTTTACTTGGATGAATGAGTAGGCTTTCTGCTGTAAATAACACCATTGCATCACTATTATATCACCCAGCAGGCATAACAAAACTCATATCAAAACTAAAAAGCTGTATGAACAATGTTAGTGGTGTCTTAAATATTGCCAAAAATACAAAGAATGCACAATAAAACCACAGAAATCTGACAGTAAAATCTTTATTTTCTACACTTTGCCTTAGATCAGGGGTCTTCAACGTTTTCCAGGCCAAGGACCCCCAAATTAATGGCGAGATGGACCCCCAATTATATATATTGTATGAAATTGTGTTATATTAAACTGGTCCTATAGTCGCTAGTAAATAGTAAAGTAACTAAAGTAATTTCGCCCTGAGATTATTAACTTATTTCTAATTCTGATTCCTGGTTGATGGGACAGGTGCTGTGAATGAAACGGTGCCCATCTTGAAAGATCTCCTGTGTGTCGCTGGATGTGTGCATTGATGACTGAAAGACATCTTCTGCCTCCATTTATCTGTTTACTACAGTGTGTTGAATTAATGTTAATGTTTATTCAAAGACATCTCAATTAGTGGGAAAAAAAATGCAGCGCTGGGGTATTAAAAAAAAAAAAGCTTTATCAACCAAAACTTTTGCGACTCCTCATGCAATACCTCTGTGGACCCCTGCTGAAGACCTCTGCCTTAGATGATGTGTTTTAGTATCACCCCTTAAGATCAACATCACCCCTCATGGTTGCATCTGACTAAAACAAGCATTCAGATTACACGTGTGCAGAGGTGGAAAGTAACGAAATACATTTACTCAAGTTACTGTATTGAGTCAGTTTTTTGTGTATTTTGTATTTTTCAAGTAGTTTTTAAAATCGGTAATTTAAATTTTACTTGATTACGTTTTTTTTGTGAAGTATTGTATTTCGTTACATTACAAATCCCATCCCTTACTGAGTAAAAAAAAAAATTTGGAAAACCGAAAGGAAGACAAAACATCAGGCCCGGAAGCACTACAGTGAGTGACTTGATCAGCATGAAAATCTAGGCTACCAGGCGCCAAATTTTTCTGTAGGAGATTGGGAACGAGATGGAGGTGCTCAAACTTAACAAGAAGTTTGTAGACTAAATCTCTTAAAGTAGAAATCCGGCGAGTTTTCACATAGATTTCCGTTTCTCGAGGTTACGAGTACTCCCCCCCCGAAAGCAACCGGTTTTACCTAGCTTGAGTTGCTGCGGCCAGCAGCTAACGCAGCCTGGCAGCTACATCGCTACACTCTGGGTGTATGAACATGATGGAGGCTCATGATCATGCCCCTAGAGTGTAGCACTGTAGATGCTTGTTTTCAGGTTTTTTTTTTTTCAATACCGAGAAACAGATCTATGTGAAAACTCACTGGATTTCTCCTTTAAGGTGGACATATACAATGGGGGAGTGTCATTTATATTTTTTTAGTTAAAGTTTTTTTGACGTGTTTTATCATTAGACATTAAACGCCCAGCCTGCCATCAGAGTGTTGCACTATTTTGCTTTTATTTTTCTGAAATGTCCCTGACACTGAGATTTTAGCTCTATTTTGGTTATTTGTGGAGTCAAAACACGTGATTTAGCCTTGATTTGCATTATAACTGTTTATGTTAAAAGAAGGATGGCACTCAGAATGAACAATTCATGGCAATTCCGCTTTCAATTGATGCCCTCAGAATCAACAATTTATGGCACTTTTACCTTCAATTGATTGTTTGAAAAAGCATTGCTGGCATTGCAACATTTTCAAAACTGCTTCTCATATACAAGCATTTGATACCAACAAAGCATATCCATGTTAATTTAAAATAAACCTGTAGTGTTTATGAGGAAGGTCCTACAGCATTACTGATTTGATTTATTCATCAATTTCCAGGAAGCATCTATCTAAAAAGAGGTTCATCTATTTTAAACGTCTTCAGATAGATGAGCATGAGCAATTTTCTATCAGCTCCATTTTTGTTTTACTGTTTTAGATTCTTGTGAACAGCATTGAGTATTTAACCCAGCTTAATAGAATAGCGCATTGAATGGGGGTGGCAGCATTAATCAGTAGGGAATCTTTAAATAGTAATAATCTGTTCTTGCAGAGTTCTTTTATATTACAATTATACTGAGAAACCAATAATAAAGGGTGGGATGAGTAAAACAGAGTGATCAGTGTTTTTTTAGAAGTGTTTTCTTTTAATTTGAAAAGTTATTTTCTTTAATAAAGGATTGGTTTCAAATCGTGCAAAAAATACTTTATCAGGCATTTCTTTTTACTAAGTGTGTGGTTATCTACTTTATATAATCTCATAACTATATGAATATGAGTAACTGTAGCGAATCAGTTAATTCAAAGCCCAGAAGCTGATTTTTTTACTTTGTTTAAAAATAAAGGTTATCTAGCAGCAAAGAAATGATGATTTGCAAAGATTCCCACTTCATTTCAAGCAATACAGACAATAAATACAAACCACAGAAACAGAACAAAGTCTAAGAGGTACTGACTGATCTGTTTGCTCAGACTTTGTTAAACCAGAGAGAAAAAAACATTTATTTTCTTCTTTGATCTACGTTGATATCAAACATGGATGTTGGCCAGGACACGTTTGGTTTTTATTGTCCATGGATACTGAAAGTCCTGTTCAGTCACACAATGTAGACTCTAACACACAAGCACTGTCTATTGCTATCTTTGACTGGTGCCTTTTTGTTTCACTGTTATTCATTTAAAGACTAGCCTGATAGAATTCAAGGCTTCATTAGGCAAAGCCTTCCTGTTTTCCATCTGAATAATGGAATTTAAACAAATAATCGCCTATAAACAAAGTGGCATATGAGGGTCTCTGCTTCTACACTTTTTAATTATTGCCGACCATTCATGATAGATTGTTTTGGTGCATTGAGAAAGATTCAAACAAATGGTGCAAAGAACATAAAGATATAGACACAATGAGGACGGATAAAATAGGATAGCTTCCTGGTGTTGGAACAAAGCATTAGAATTATTTTCCAATGTACACTTTTCTCTTTTATCTTACCACTAGTTAATAAACCAGATATAAAAACATTTAAGAACCAGAACTGATTTTAAAATTAACCGTGTCAGCTGAAAAAATTAAACCTGCAAGGACAATGAAGGTGCACGTCTCCTCTATTATTGAGTCCATCCTTACTTCCTCCATCATAACCTGGTATGCTGGTGCCACCGCCAAGGACAAGGGCAGACTGCAGCGTGTCAACCGGTCTACAGAGAAGGTGATTGGCTGCAATTTTCCATCTGTCCAGGATCTGTACACCTCCAGGACTCTGAGGCGTGCAGGGGAGATTGTGGCTCATTCCTCGCACCCCAGCAACAAATTATTTCAGATACTCTCTGTCATGAACCGAGGACAGATGGACCCAGTATTCAAGGCGAGACAGTCAGTAGGAAAGTTCAAACGTTTATTAAATAAAACAAAATAAAAGCGGAGCTGTGGCTCGTGGACACTGCAGGCGGGGGGGCGGGGCACCGCCCAATCTCAGACACTCTAGGGAGGAAATACAGGCAAGTGACCACGATAAACTGATATAAGATCATCTGTGTTGGTCACTTACCTGGTTTAACAGTCCAGACCACGAGTGTCCCCAGTGCTACAGTCCCAGAGGTGATGCTGGAAGCCGGTCCTGGTCAGTGATCCAGAACAGACAGGAACAGACAGGGACAGGCAGGATCCAGATCAGGCAGGAACAGAGACAGGTGGCAGGATCCAGACTTCCAGGCATCCACAGGCTCCCAGGAGGGTTCAGAGTCTGACTGGGACCAGAAGCATGACCAGGTGGTCACGCACAGGAGCAGACAGGATCAGGTGCAGACAAGCAGGCTCAGCGGAAGAGGGTAGCAGAGACAGGACGTAGGAACCGGAACTTGAAGCAGGACTTTAAACTGGTCTCCTCCCTAGAGCCAGGCTTACTTTGATAAAAACTGAACCTCCCCCCATAATGAGCCAAAAACCCAGAGGACTCCGTGGGGGAGGAACAGTGGACGATCAGGAGACGAGACAAACACTAAAACCCTCTTTTCACTGGCAGCTAGGATCCAGGACATGAACCAAATAAAACTGAACAGAAAGACTGACTGAAAGACAAGCAATGATCTGGCACTGAATGCTCAGGCTGAACTGAATATAAACTAGAGGAAACAGGTGAGAGGAATAAATTATAATTGAGGCAGGGAGGGAAAAACGACAGGTGAGAGGAATTACTAATTAAGGGAGAGCAAACAGGCCAGATCATGACACTCTCTGGCATGCGGCTGCGGTCCATCAGGACCAAAACCTCACGCCACAAGAACAGTTTCTTCCCGTCCGCTACCAGCCTTAACAACAAGGCTCAAAGCCCCCGTGACACTGACTCTGCCTCTTTCCCTCCCCCGTTCAGGTCCCACGAGCTACACCAATGCAGCATCTCTAATTCTTTTTCTGCATCCTCAGTCCAAAATCTCCTTGTAGTTATCACATTTCTTAGCACAGCAAAATTCCATTCAAGGAGCGATATATATGCTTAATAACTGTGAGAGGAACCTCTGATTTTCTCAACATACTGGATCAACAAATTCAACAAATATTAAATATATAAATGGGTCTTATTATGTCAAAAGCAATTAGAACAAGGGAATAAGCCCATGAGGACTGCTAAAGATTATCCAAGACTGAACCTCTATCTGTCCAAGCTACATAGATCAGGGGCCTATTTTTAGTGAGATACAGTTTAGTTTACTTAATCAACCCAAAAGGGAAATTAAACCTGGTTGTAACTCATAATATAACGAGCTGTTGCTCAGGGTTGTCCATAATGTTCTTCATTTTTGGAACAATAGAGTTTCTTAATTTGTATTCAGGGGCTGAAACATATTAAGGGCTAAAAGCTTTCCAAACATTACCAGTATTGGCAAGATCTCAAACAGCAACAGATCGTCATTTTATCAAAAGAAACAGAACATGAAATGAGGAAAAAAGATCACACACTTTTCCATTTGGAAAAGAATAGAGGCTCCTTCTCAGACTTTGGTAACTGATCAAGTTATGAGTTCAGGATTTCCTGCATTACAAAGTCCTGTAGGAGAAAGTAATGCAAGTAGTTTATGACCTTAAGCCTCAGTATATTTGGCTTATACAGCAGGACAAAAAGTGAAGACGGACAGAGCATATCCACTTCTCAATTACTCGTAAGAAAACAAGGGTTTTTAAAATAAATGTTTGAAACCGTGTAAAATAGACATGAGCAGGTGTTTCAGAGGTAAGATGATGGTGGGAGTTATGGATTCAGTTGTAACTGTAAGGAATTGGGAGTGTATTATATCAGTTTGGGTCTCTACAACAATACAACAACAAAAGCATGTTTTGAAAAAAGGCACAGGTGCTTCCTCCCTTTGCAGCTTTTCTCCAGTGACCTTTGCTCCAAAGATAACTTTTCACACACTGATATGGATAGCACACGCATCCAGATATTTTCATTTTTATTTTTAGGTGCTTGACTCATGGCTGCCTCCATTGTTTAGGGTTAAACGCTATATAAGAGTCTAATACACCATGAAACAAAGAAACAACCTCGGAGTATTTTTTTTTTTCTTTTTTTGTGGTCTTGGGCTCATACTCAAACACAGATTTGAAAGGGATCCTTTCTTTCTCTCTCCATTTCAAAATCTTATCTGTTGATTGATTGTGCTGTGTTTTCACACTGAGATAATTGACAAATGAGTGAAACATTAGGATCATCGGATGATGTGCAGTCCAAACAAGGCATCTAATCAGAATAAGACATCACTTAAGATCTGCTTTTCTGAGATTTGCATTTCCTCAACCTCAAGCCGTGAGTCAATGCGTTTCTGATTAGAAGATTGCACTTTGTTACTTATTTATGCATAGTCTCTTAATGACCTCTTGATATTATCAGCAGATTTATAGGGCATAAAAAGAACATTTTAAATATAGATGAAGTTCTGTGCGACTATTGTTAGCTAGGAAGCATATAACAGGAGGTTCTTCAGGAAATGTGACCTGGTGTTTGGCACGTGCAGGATCAGCATTTGTTCAGCCTGTTAGGATGCGTCACCTCCGGTCAATGCAGAGATGCTAAATGTTGTTAAGGAAGAAAGCAGGAAGATATATCCATTCTGCAAACAGCAATTAACACAGGAAGCAGGAACATATCCGTGAAGAGCTCCAGGTGGTTGAGTCATTAGGTTCTAAGAAGCCTTACATCCAATCAGGTGATGAAACTGGCTCTGGGTGAAGAGGAAACTGTTACCTATCTATGACGCCATAGAAACAGAAAAATTATAAACACCTGGAAGCAAGGAAATGGTCTTGTGATTTTTTTTTTAATACTCCTAATAATAACTAGCAAATTCTGATATAAACAGTGAGTTGCAAAAGAAGACAGACCGCAATACATTTTTCATAGTCTGTCATAATGAAAAATAGGAAAAAGTGATTTTTTTATTTTATGCAATAAGAAAAACAAAGTGGTGCATTATTGTGAAGGGGCAGGAAAATCAAATGATTTTTAAATGTTTCCAACTTCAAGCTACAGTTTATGATTAGTGCTATGAACTGCTCCCCCCACAGGTTCTGCTCATGCAACAATACAAAATGTCTTTGCAACTTCCACTTTACCTATGTTGTCAAGTGTATAATGAGGTTTGTTTGAATAGGTAATTTTGTAAATAGTTTTTAATTTGGTTATCATCAGTTAATGCTGACCTTCATTTCTGTCAGAGAATCCCAGTAATTGTTACATACTGGAGCTTTAAGACATGAAAAGTGCAACAGTTATTTGATTTATTTGCATATACAGACTAAAATTGTTTCTGATTCTTCCTTTAAAAATAAATGACCCTCTATCAGATTATATAGAGAACATTTTGAATGAGTTTCTGATTAAGCTTGGCTGTGTTAGTCCTTCAACATGTTTTGACCTAAATCAGTCTATAGATTTACTGGCTGGATGTTTAGGGGTATTATCCTGTTGGAATATAAACCTCATCCTTTGTCTCATAACTTTTTCTGCCTCTTACAGCCTTTCTTCCTTGATTCTCTGGCATTTATCCAAGTGTATCTTCCCAGTCACATCTCTTGTCTGTTTGCTCTTGTTCTTATGAGGTGATTTTCAGTGTATGAAAATTGTTGTGTTTATAGTGTCACTGTCCATTGGTTTCGAAACAAATAACGTTTTATTAAACTGAATTGAGTTGTCTCGGATTCTGAACAGGATAATAAAACAGACAGTGGCTGGTAACTACACAACAGCCATTTTCCATTTATGTTTTTCTTTTTTATATTATTCAACAAAACAAAAGCTCACAACTCCAACAGTAGTGCCGCATTCACTAGCTACCGTATTGTCTGGTCACAAGATGCATCACACTGCTGACAAAACGTTCCCACGCCTTATATATTTAGGGCTTGAACTAACAAATACTGTAGAGTTGGAGAATGTTTATTGAATGAAGCAGAATGATAAAAATATATATATATATATATTTCCATATATCCTCCAGCAGTCTAAGCCTATAGCAGCTAACTATAGAGATAGTTCAGGATAACCTGAGCCACTCTAACTACAAGTTTTATCAAAAAGGAAAGTTTAAGCCTAGCCTTAAAAGTAGACAGGGTGTCTGCCTCACAAACTACAGCTGGTAGTTGGTTCCACAGGAGAGGAACCTGATAACTAAAAGATTTGCCTCACATTCTACTAGTAGAAATTCTAGGAACCACTAGTAAACCTGCAGATTGAGAGCGAAGTGCTCTGTTAGGAACATAAGGAACAATCAGATCTCTGATATAAGATGGAGCTTGGCCATTTAAGGATTTTCATGTCAGGAGGATTTTAAATTCTATTTTGAATTTGACATGAAGCCAATGAAGGAAAGCTAAAATAGGAGAAATGTGATCTCTCTTTTTAATTTTCAGAATAACTCTAGATGCAGTGTTTTTGGATCAGCTGAAGGCTTTTAACTACAGATTGTGGATTTCCTGAGAACAAAGAATCCTAATAGTTCAACCGTGAGGTATCAAATTCATGGACAAGATTTTTCTCAAAGCTTTGCAACATTCCAGAGATGAAATAAGGTAAATTCTAACCAGTTTGATATGGGAATTGAATTATTACAGTGGAGGTTTGAAAGAAGACCCAAATGCAGACTGAAGCTTAAGGTGGTTACTTGCAGATTTAATAACAAAAAGGGTAACAGAAGCAAAAATCCAAAAAAGACAAATCCACAAAATCCAAAAATACTAAAAAACATGAATACTCAGAACAAGGGGGCAAAGAAATGATGACAAACCAGAATCAGTAACTGAACAGGAGGTGCATATTTGAGAGAGAGAAACAAAGACCAGGCTAATTAGCAGATTAGGAGCGGGCGTGAACAGAGGAGTCTAGAAGGGAGCTAGGAGAAGGAGACTGACACAGGAGGGCAACAAAAGGCAAACAAGAAATACCTAAGATAAAACTTAGATAGAACCAAAACAATGACACTGTTACCCTTTTTTGTTAAAATAATCTGCAAGTAACCACCTTCAGCTTCAAACCTCCACCCCCCTGTGACATGAATCACAAGTACTGAACAAAAATAACTCTAAGGTTTTTTTTATGTTATTATCTGAGACTAATCAGCTTCTTTTTCAAAGACTCTAGACCAAAGACAAATAATGTCTGTTCTGTCTGCATTCAGAAGCAGAAAGTTAGGAGTCATCCAGGTTTCTGTCTTCAAGACATGCCTGCAGTCTATATAATAGGGTTAATTTCAAAATAAGCTAACTTTAGAGACAAAGAACCTTTTCTTTTCTTCGATCTTTGAATTACCCCCTCAAATCAAATGCCTACTTCAAGGAAATGGTAGTTCACTTTTTGAAGTCCACTGTTATTCTGTCTCTTAAATTCCTGAGAAAATAAAAGTGAACTTCAAGGACGTAAGGCTGCGAAATTTGACAAAGTTCAGGGAGTATAAGAACATTTACAAGCCTCAAAAGGAAATGATAAAGACCAAAAATACACCAAATATTTCATGTCATTCTAAATTATGGTCCTCTTGATCTAAACAAACCTTTCTTGTGAAAGCAAACACTCACTTTTCTGATGATGACAGAGAACAAGAGGCCAATTACTTCCTGACACATCTATCTGCTATTCTCAGATAGAAAATTGGAAAACTAAATTCCAATTTTCCCCACAGTTTTTCATCTGGTCCGACATTTAAAAATAGATATAGATAAGCGAGCGAATCAAATAAACTGAATTAAGCCCCTTAAATGTCTGGTTAAATATGTCTGTTTAAAGTAGAAGTATAAAAAAAGGAAATCTGGAGGAAAGTGCTTCACAGCATCTGCTCTGAAGTCTTGTAGACTTCAAACCCTTCATTAGATTAAGGAGGCAGAAGCATCACAGTGATGGAAATAGATGTACTGTGGGAGGTTCTGCCAATCAATGCTTGAGTCATTACTGCTTTCTCTCTTCCGTTATTGGATTTGACCCCTTGATTTTAAATCTTTCAACACATTAGTGCAAACAGGACTGTTTCATGGCCCTGGTGAATACATGGAACATTACCACAATTCTCTTTTGTGTTAAGAGTACTATAAAACACATTGCAATCTTCCCAGATGATTGAAAGCATGATTTATATTCAATTTAGGTCACATTGTTAAAGCTGTAATTTATGATTTTTTTTATCAGCAGACAGTAGCGCAATATAAGATGAAATGTTAGCAATTATGATCATTTCTGTAATTGTCATTCAGACTGACAAAAGTGTATCTCCAGTTTGAAGGACATGTAATCAAATATAATGATAAAGGTTGAGCACTGATGAAATTACTATAATTCTTTTCCACGTTTATTTCAGATGATAGAAAGGATGATTTCTATGTAATATATGCCACCTTTTTAAAGCTTTAATTTCTCCTTTTGTATTAGTAGAAAACAGCATAGTGTTTAATATAATTACGTTGGCAGTGATCATTGCCATAATTGTCAGTCAGACTGATGCAAGTGTAGCTCCAGTTTAAAAGATATGTCATCAGACCAAATGATAAAGGTTTCGCACTGATTGAGTCGAATTGGAGGAAGTGTTATGATAAAATGAATGGTCTCAAAATGTTTAGGTGAGAGAAATTATTTGTGATAAAATAATTAAACACATCTGACCAGTGGTGGTTCTAGATATTATTTACCAGGGTAGCGTTAGTGTTTTATTTATTCTTTTTTTTTTTTTTATAATGGAGGTTTCCATTCAAGCAACTTAGTTTGAAACTCTGGGTTCTTTGAAAAAGTTGAAAAGTTTTCATCTACTCTTTAAAGTGGCATCAAAAGTACCTGAATGGTAACTGGTTGGCCTTCTACCTGAAAAAATACTATTTTCCAGCTGCACCAGTCTTTTCTTCCAATAGGGCACTAACAGAGAGACCATCATAGAGATCCATATGCAGTGCTTTTCAGTAGGGTGACTATATTTTCTTTTGGGAAAACCAGGACGCCTTGTAGCGGGGGGGGGGGGGGGGGGGGGGGGTGGGGGGGTGGGGGGGGGGGGGTGGGGGCGGATTGAGTCAGATAGAGTCAGAGTCAGATATGTGGCGGTTATGTTTGGTTTATCTAAAGGTTTTTATCTGTTACTGTGTAAATGGGTTTGGCTGGAATTTAAGGACAGATTCTAATATATCTGCAGGAACTATAAATCTGATAGGAGTTTAGTTTTATTGTTGTTTTGCACAATATGCTTAACTAAGTATTTTTTGTTGTGGAATATTAGAAATTTTGCAGATACATTTTGTAGATACATTGTTTAGATTTACTTATATCTTTCTACCCCTTTTATAGAATAGAATAGAAAATCCCTTTATTGTCCCACAATGGGCAAATTTACAGCAGATTATTGAAAATGGTCACACAAATGAGGACCTTAGAAAAATGTATAAGAATAACATAATAGGGAAGAGTTCAAATATAAAAAATAAAATTCTGTTAAGTGTTTTAACAATATAAAACTGGAGAATAAATAACCAATATGCAGCTATGGACATT
This sequence comes from Cyprinodon tularosa, assembly GCF_016077235.1. Taxonomy (NCBI): domain Eukaryota; kingdom Metazoa; phylum Chordata; class Actinopteri; order Cyprinodontiformes; family Cyprinodontidae; genus Cyprinodon; species Cyprinodon tularosa. The sequence goes on along the minus strand of NW_024039263.1, from coordinate 8,779 downwards.
TTTACAGTAATGGATATTTGAAAATAGCAGCAACATCAGCCGCCCTGGTGGTCTGTGGGGGAAATACTGCACTTGCAACTGCAGGAGCACCGACCCGCACCCACAGGCTCAGAAGTCTCGTGAGAGTCAGTCTTGCTTTACGGCGATAACTGCTACACCCCCCAGTTAAAAGCATTCTCGTTGCTAGCACAGTGGCAATCTTTGTGCAGTTATGCTACGTTCACGCAGCAAAAGCAGCAAAATCGCATCTGCTGCTTCATTTTTGCTGCTTGTACCAGTTAGTACTGACGCGCGGCTGAAGCAGCTTTGCTGCTCTGGCTGCAAAAGTGTGTCTGAGGCGCGTTGGGCGGAGCTTCACTATCCTTTCTCTGCCTTGCAGCTATATTTGCTGTGATCAGTGGGAATAAAATAGTTTTAATATGTTTTTAAGTGAGAAAATACACCTGAAAACGTAATCAGTGCAGTCAGTTCATTCAGATTATTATCCTGCCTTCAATATTTTTTCTGTCGGAGCCGCTCAGACCCCCACATACCAGGGATGCGCCGACAGTATGGATCCCTTCATCAGCAGCGGTTCACCGCGGCAGCTGGTAGGTGTTTTTCATCTAAATAATCCAAACTGCATATTCTGCCGGCAGATTTCTGCATTTTAAGTTAATTTAGGCGTCAATAAACTGTTTAAGAGCAGTGATCATCAGCGCTGTGTCTCTCTCCCTGCGTTAAACGCACCCGACGCGCTGCTGCAGCCGCTCAGACGTGCTGCGCCTGCAGCTCAAAACGCGCCGCGGGACCTTTGCATGTAAACTCGCTGCGTCTGTCGCGCCAGCTACATCCAGTGTGAACGCAGCGTTAGTCATTCGCTGCTAAGCTCAAAACAACCGCGTCTGGCTTGACGGAGAAACCAGGAGAACAGCTGAGCATATTTACGACAGTGCACTTTTACTTTCGCCCTCTGGAGGGAGCCTCACTGGAAAATCAACACCGGTTGCATAGTGTACCTTTAACTGACTAAGGTTTCTATCATTACATTTGATTTTATTTGTTCCTGCTCCCGGTGGTTGGAACCTTTATTCCACTCTGGATTCTCATCAGTCTTTGTTCACTTTAACTTTTTGAAAAATAAATAAATAAACAAACAGTTTTGAAAACCTCGGATTCATTCTTTTCCTGCTTTGCGTGTCAACTGTCACGATTGCTAAGCAACAGAGCATACAGCGATAAAACCCGCCGAAGGGAGGACCTGTTCGAATTTACAGCCAAAACTCTTCCGGCCTCCTTATTTTCAAGGACTTCGAAGGATCCAGTCTAGGTAGACCGCGTCCTTGGAGGATGCAGCCCAGGTTTTCGAACAGAGCGTCTGATTAAGAACAGGGCTGCCCGCACTGACGCGGCTCAGGGATTACGTCACACAGAGCGTCGTGCGCAGTGAAATCAGGACATTTCCTCACTTTCTAAAAAAAAACCCAGGACGTGAAATACGGATATGTCCCGGGAAATACGGACGTTTGGTCACCCTATTTTTAGGCGCTAGACAAGCTTACTGGTGAAAATTACAGAACATAGCAACAGGTTTAACTCCTCAGGGCAAGTTGGTAGCAAACTTGTGCACATCCATCCTCGTTCTTACCTTCAGTTTTACCGTTTGCCACCTGGTTGCCAGGTATGTCAGTGCTATTCAAAGCCTTTAACTCCAGAAGAAAAGTAGTGACCTCAGCATGGTTTATAAGCCCCCTGTTATGGTCTAAGCAGCCCGACACAGTAAAGGCACTTCCAGCTCTAACCATTATAGCTTTATTACAGACATTTGCTATGGATCCACGCTTCAATCTAAGATGTGTAAAGGAGTCGCCTTTGTTAGTAGGCTACCCATGTTGTGAAAGCAAACCTCTTTCAAATGTTGACTGATGCAAACCTTCAGAAGTTTTGCAGGTGGTTTTCCATTAAAGACAAAATCCATCCAAGTCTTAGGATGCTCAGATTTAGGAAAGACTTTTGTAATTTTTGATGTAGCCATTAACCTCGTAACGGCCCTGCTTAGCTAGCAGCTTAGCAATGTCTGTTTCAATGGTCAGTGTTGGTTTGCAGAAAGATGGCCCCTGCTAGATCTTTTTTTTTTAGGAAACCTGGGAGGCAGGTCATAAAGGGACTGCTTTCCAGACAGATCACTTTAGCAATTGGTCTGCCTGCCAAAGCAAATGAGAGGTGCCTTTCTCCACTTCTCATTACCTGAGAGGTGGAGAAAGGCAGGGAAAGAGGTGAAAAGTTTTTTTTATTTGTTAACCTCATACACAGACTTCAGGACACATGACTTTTACAAAATGTTTGTAAACTGAATTTTTCGCAAAATGTTTGTAAACTGAATTTTTCATGATATGGGACCTGAAAGTGAACACCAAAGCTAAAAGCTTGACTGGTTTACTCTTTTCTACTTTTCCTTCTTTTTTCCCCACTTGTAATTTTTTTAATTGGCTAACTGGATCATATAAGCTATACAGTTTGGTATCATGCTTTAAATCCACTTATCACATCATAAAATATTATTTCATATTTTAACTAAGGGTAACCATTTTTTCTTAATATTATTAAGTAATATAGGACAGTATTTAGTCTCAGAGGCCTTAATTTGAATGCTTACAGAAATCATGTTATGATGATTTAGAGTAACCAGAAAATATCAAAAGTAAAGGAGTTTAACATCACTTTTTTTTTTTTTTTTTTTACATGTTTCAGTAGTTGGGGAGTGGCCGTCTAGTGGTTAGGGCATAGAGCTTGGAATCCTGAGGTTCTGAGTTTGAGCCCAACTTCACCAGAATGACACTCTGGGTCTCTGAGCAGGAACCTTAACCCCACACTGCTCCCCGGGCACCCCACGATGGCAGCCCACTGCTCCTCAAGGGGATGTGGTAAATGCAGAGGTAAATTTCTCCAATGTGAGATCAATAAAGTTCAATTAAAAATTACTCTAAAAGTAGGGCAGCTCTGTGAGGCACATTTCCGTGTTGGTTTTCTGTTTTAGCCCTATATTCTTAATGTGGAAATGGCAAGGGCAAATCAATATGCACAAAAAATAATTTCTAAGAAGGTAAGCAAATTCTAAAGCAAATATGTTTACTTTCAGGGAATATTAATTTGCACTGACACCACTGGAGCTGTAACCTTCGCTCTCAGAAATCTTCGGTGTCACTGTTCACTGTATACACTGTTGGCATGCTTCATTTGTGTTGCCACTTTTGCTGGTTTGGTTTTGATGATTCGTGAAATTTCAAGTTTATGGGAGTTTATTGGGATTTAATTTACTGACTGAAAAAGAGTGACCCAGGTTTGAGGGAAGGGCATCTGGTATTAAAACTTTGCAAAGGATGTGTGGAAATCATACTGACTTGCTGTGGCAAAATCTAATTAAGGAAGCAGCTGAAAGGACACAAACTTAAATCTGAATCAGGCTTACCTAGGTGTTAATGTCTTTAAAGTTTTTGACAATTCTAGCATCAAATGCATCCTTTTACATTGAACAATCTCTAGATCTTTAGTTACTATTTAGTTTATTGTTAGATCAGCTCAGAAATTTGATTTATTGCCATTTTTCTCACAATGGAGGAAAGCTGTGTAGGAGGGTAAAGCTTGCCCTGAAATATTCAGTGTAATTATTTTTTTAGCACAGGCAATTGCATTTAAGAATTATATACCAATACTTTCTGAAGGCAGCCTGTGTTTAAATTCCAGCTGCAGTTCCATTAATAATATATGATATAAACCAGTGTTTAGTTATATGTTAAACTAGAGTCTGATTTAAGACCAATAGTTTGAAAGTAAATAAACAAAAAAATTATACTCATAATAGTTTTTATTGAACAAGTAGCTCTGAAAAGGGCTTTCGGGTCGAAGAGGATTTTAGGTTGCTCTGCCTAGAGTCTTCTTGTCCACTAGGGGCAGTTCCCACACAGAGTGGGTGAGTATCCAGAATAGAAAATGGGCCTGTAGAGTTTATGTCATCCACTACTTATAATATGTCAAGGGACAATTTGATTAGTGTTGCTTTGTGTCTTTCTGTGTGCACAAGTCTGCCTTGGTAACAGTTTGACGTGTCCTCCTCTGAAAGCCTATAATCAGTCTTATAAAAGGCAACAATTACTGAATATCACAAACTATCACGCTAACAGTTGATCAGTAATTATCTTGTCCTCTATCACTTTTAAGAAACTACACAGAAAGTGTAGCATGGCTTTAAAAAAGTAAAAAAAAAAAACATGCGGCTGCACTTCATAAAATATCCAAAGAATTTGTTTTAGATTTATTAAATATGATTCTGGTTATAGGACATGATGCGTTTCTTCGAGGGCAGACATTTTACAGAGAAACGAGCCTAAATTACAGGTGGGTATTAATGCATTAATCTAATGGTGAATAACAAGCTAGATTGAGGTTATACACATTAAGGCCCGAGTCAATTTAAACCCAAATGTAGCCCCAGTTCTTTTATCTTTTTTTTTTTCTTAACTCAAAGTTTTAAAAGTGCAGAAAACACCTTCATTTGTTAATAAATTAATCTAACCAATTTCTCAGTTGTGACATTGTGATACAGATATAAACAATAGTTTTTCCTTTTTTTTACCTGGATATATTTATTTTGAGTTACAAATTAGGGAATACCTGACAAAATTAGCCAATGGACATGAGGCAGAGCACATCCTGTAAAGATTACCAGTTCATTACAGGTCTGTCATACAATGGCAGTTAAAACCATTCAAGTTGAGTCTATAACCTGCCCTGTTACAACAAAGATGAAGCACAGACTTACATCTTAAAGATAGGTAAGACACAGAGCTGGGTTTAATGACAATAAACCCTTGAGGAAATCATTTGAACCTAGTGCACCAAACCAGGATGTAGCACAGTAGAGCAACTTCAAACAATAGTTTGACGATAAGTAGTGAATACTATTTTAATATGCACTTGTTTACATATTGATATTGCACTTGTAGATGGAAAGCAATCTCTACAAAGTGTTGTGGCAGCATTACACTGTTATTCACAAGATGCATTCGAGATATTGGTTTAAGTTTGTGGTCCCACTTTTTGATTTGCTTTACTACCTATTTTTTTATCTTGTTTTTATCTTTACTTGCTTTTATTCTGTTGTTCTTTTGCCTCTATTTTAATGTTTAATTCACCTAAAGCACTTTAAATTGTCCTTGTACTGAATTGTGCAATATAAATGACCTTGCCTTGTCTTTGATACCATATAGGACATGATTTCTTAGTAATCAAAGGGAGTGACAAATGATTGTACACTTACCTGCTTAGAGGGTTGGCAGTGGACTGCTATTGCAATATTAACTAACATGGAGATCCAGTAGTAGTCCACCATCAGTAAAACACTTCCGTGATATAGATAAGGAATAAACTAAATTTATATTTGCAAAATGTAATGTTTATAATTCATATAAAACTAATTTAGTATAAATTGTGACTTCTGACCACAACCAATTCTAGAGGTAAATCCTTACATTGGCCAACATTTGTTTTTGTCTTGTTCATCCATTCATCAGTACATTCAGCAGCCATGTCTTGAAATCATGTGAAGCACATGTATTGCTTCTACGTCCATTAGCTATCCAACGTTGATTAAAAAAAAAAAAATTGAGATGTGGGCAACATTTGTTAACATTGTTTCATTTTTATGTAAATGGAGGAATAAAAAGCAATATTGGCTTCGAGATTGTGCCAGCACACGTCCGTGATTGGTCAGAATAATGTCAAAAAATTGTCATCGGCCTTAAAAAACACCCCAAAACACTAAGAGCTATATTAATACAGCTGATTAGGGGTAGTTAGCTTCCCATTTGTCCTGAAAACATTAGTTAAAAGAAAACAGGATTAGGATATCTTTCTTATTTTTTTTGTTATAAGCTAAACTATGTTTGATTTTAGCTGAAATTAACCCTTAAAGTGTCGTTCAAATGTATTTGCCTTGAAAAATGCTAATAGGGGTCCCTATGTTTTTCATATTCCATAAAATGCATGAACAGTCGTGTGCATAGTCTGAAGGGTAGAGTTTTAACATGCATGAGGTCCCTTGCAGAAAGGCTTGAAGGATCATTGCTGACAGGTACAGATGGCAGAGTTTATATCCCACAAACAAAATATGTCTATACCACATGCTCTGCTATCACCATCATATCGCATAGCTTTGAAGATCTTTAGCAACACTATGGACATTGAAATGTTATGCATTACTAGACTCTTGCTGTTTAGATTTCAAATGATTATGAGCTGCAGCAGGTGTAGCTGCCAATTACAAGTTAACACTCTATGCTATGCAAGAATACTGCTGAATCCTGCTGACAGAGGGAATCTCCAGTCTAAACAGAGCATTAGTTTATCCGCATTTCATTTATTCAGCCCATTTACTCTAGGCATTGTGTCAACAATCAGGACACAGAAAACGGTACATGCTGATGCAGCACTGATGATATTTAACAGCCACTGTATGATGTGAAGCATTGTTTCATGCACATTTATTCTGACTTAGCTTCGTGCAATAAAAAAAGCATGTCACCATTAACATTTGATCATCTGAACTTTGCTGAAAGGGGATGATTACCTGGCAGATGGGAATTTACATGCACATACTTTATTTAACAGAAGTGCTGATGCAATGCTTTGTAGGTAGACAACCATTTGCTGAAGGTGATGAAAACTGCAACTGTTTCTAGTTTTAGCAAAGACAGAATGACACTGGAAATGGTCAAAGAAGGTTATACCTGCTGCCAGACAGAATATAAGAGAATGATTTATGTAGGTTTTGTAATGAAGACTATTTTGATGAATTACGTCTCTCGCAAGACATTAAAAGATATTTGTGTTGTCTACCAGAGTAAGACAAGCCAGCAGATGCATCCTATTAAACAGCAGTAGAGGATGTCCTCACTGAGGCATGCAGAATTTTAGCCTATCAGGTTCAGCAAGTGGAGTTTTCTGTAATCCGTTTTCTATGGCTGCAACTAAAGATTATCTTGCTAATCTATTCACCTGTCAAATATATGTTCAATTAATCGATAAATAATAGAACAGCAAAAGATTCTTCAAAAAAGTGTTTTTTACATTTAAACCAGATGAAAATACAACCTTTCCACTTGAGGAGTTCTGGATAGAGCATATCCAGAATTATCGTGTTGACGCTGGCAGGGTCGTATCATTTCAATAACCAGCATTTACTTCCACATTCACTTCCATCAGTCAATATTGATTTCCAAGACAGCCATCCTGTGTAGAAGCTTGTTGAAGTACCAAGAGGCGAAGGGTTGCATTTTGTGCTGACTTGGACTTGTCCTCTGCAGTTTGATCAAAATAACACTACAATTTTTTTAAAAGTAGTCCAACTGGAGAATCCTAGAAAAATATAGTTTTTTTCCAACTTTCTGTGGCTTTGGCTAGGAGATAAGAAGATAAAAGGGAAAGTGAGGAAGAGATGCATCTAATAAGGCAGAGAGGCAGAAGTGAGTTTATTAAATGGCCACTACTTGAGGTTATCAGTCCAATACAATGGCTAAAGATTGTGCCTCCTTTCTCCCAGTTGGCTCAGTAGTGTCTTATCACTGAATGAATCCTAACCCCATGGGCCTGCACACATAGACACTAGGTGGTGCTAAAGCACTAGGAAGTTTTCCCTTTATCAATGAAAATGCCCTTTTGAAACTCGTTTTTTTTTTTTTTTTTTTTTTTTTTTTTTTTTATTATTAATATTATTAAGATTTTACTGATGTCGGTTTTGAAATTATCTTTTGAAAACCTGAGCCATTAAAAACGACTGAAACAATGCCCCGAAATGAGCCACCTCCGACTCACACCCGCACACCCGACCAGCCTATCTCTCTCCCTTTTTCACGTGAACTCGCCCGCAGATGCGCAGCATCATAACAGTTCAGTAAGCGTCTTCAGATAGCAGGAACGGTCGCTGACAGGCTGCTTCTCCCGTGCCCCATTAGCCAGGTAATATACAGATCAAGCAGAATCATTTTGTTGTGCATTAAAATGTCTCGTTCAGCAGCACCAAACAAGCACTTTTGCCGACTGGTCACCTGATAAACTAGTTAAACTAGATAAAGTTTTACACTGTAGCCCAAGTCATTGACAGATAACATGAGGACGACCACATAGGCTACAAATAATTTCGGTAGAGTTTGCAATTGCAAATCTATGTGTTAAGACAAACGTTTTCTGTTGTATCGGTTTTGTTAGGCAACATAAATTAACACATTTTGGTCTCTTTATTGTCTTAATTGTATATTGATTTAGTAATTGCAGCACAATGCCCAGAAAGAAAGGTTAATTGTATTGAAAAATCTTAAAAGCTGTTCACATTTTATTTTTAAGTGGTTTGTACAAAATCAGCAAGTATTAAAATAGCTATTATTTTGTAGGCTACCATAAGTCATATCCACGTGACAAGACTTCCAGTCATGTTGCCCTAATAGCCCATTATTTAAACTAATGTGGCATATTTGTTAGAGCTTGTTAAGGAAGAAAATATTCTAAATAGTTAACTTTGGAAAAAGGTTGGGTGTTTCTCTTCCTCTCCCAGGTGCGCTCAGCGAGCTGCGTGTGGCCCCCAAGGAAAACCAGCAAGATATGCGAACGTCACAGAATCACAGAATTTAATCCAACAAAAAACAGCTTATGAGTTAACAACAAAACTGCAGAACAACAGAAACATACATTCAGTTACCTGAGGTAGAGAAAAATAGAAAAGAGAGGCAAAGACGCGTCTTTGGAGAGA